>NC_138046.1:20327632-20990145 GCF_964194185.1 Rhinolophus hipposideros
TTATAGTCAATTATGAATATTTCAAACACATAAAAGTAAACAAGTTCCAGTGTACCCAGCAACCAGTTTTAAGAAATGTTAACATTTACCTTACTTCCTGCATATCTTTTTACTTTTAATAAAATGTTGCCTATTTTGGCTCAAGTTCAATTCTCATTCTTTTCTCCTCCTTCCCTCATAAGAGGTGATTATTTTTGTACATCGTTGTTTGTAAATCATTGCTTTAGGCCTTTGAGGGTTAATGAGCAGGGGTATTACACTGTTAAAGAGGTGTTTTTGGAAAATCAACCAAGCTGTGCTCTGCCAGAGTTCATTAGGATGAGAAAACGGAGGTAGGAAAGCCAGTGAAGACACAGGTTCAGTGGCTCAGGGTATATGGTACTAACGATCTTAAGTAGAGTGAGAGACCTTTGCTCTTTTTACTCACGCTTTTGTGTGAAGACTGCTCTTTGTGCCACTGTGACCTCCAGTCTTTATATTCCCCACCCTTATTTCCCCAGTTCATCAGCTCCTTTCAATCATCACTGGCTTCCTTACCCAACCAGGGTTTCATGATTAGTCATTTCACCCATATGCCTGCTACTGTCCCAGAATTTCTTGCTTTTTTGACATTTGATCATATCAGCACTGACTTCCAATCTTTCTACTCATGGAATTGTTGCTTCTCCCTTGAGGAGGTGGCCTTGCCTTTCTGATTTTACTTTATTACTTAGAGTAATTTGCTGTAGTCAGGGTCCAAAATGAGGCAGATTTTCATCCAGGTGACCTTAGTGGGCTCAAGCCTATTTTGGACTAGGATGGATTCCTGAAATTACTGACTCTTTGTTCTTCATCAGAAAATGTAAGTGAGGTGACGTCATAGGAATGGTGGCAACAAGGCACACTTTCTGAGTTCTCTTCCAGATCTTATTACAAATGGGACATATAACCCATCAAAGAACTCTTTGCTCATCATGCAGAACAGCTAAGAGACTCGTGGAAGGATTACTTGAAGGGCCCAGCTTAAGAGGCACAAGATTCAACATATCCAGAGGCCAACTCCAGACCAAACCAGAGAACTACCGTGCTTGACATACAAGTCACACACCCAGAGGGAATTTTCTGAAGGCACAAGAGCCCATAGAGGCCAAACCACATTTAAGTGGTCAATCCTCACGCAGCAGAACACCCTACGGTGGGCAGAGCCAAGTCTCACAACTAGTCAGCCTAGGAGTTAACCCCACCTACTCACAAGCAATAAGCAATTAAAGATCTTCTTTAACAGGACAATATACACAACACAAGAGTCACCTTTGGAGCACACGCAGAGGAGAATAACGAAGTAGTGCAAGTTAAATATAAAGGACACAGACTACATAAGATAACCCAGCAAGAACTAAGAACTCTAGGGGATCTACCTAACACATCAAAGCAAACACAGAGAGTCACACAGAATGGGGAAACAAAGAAGCATGTCCCAAATAAAAGAACAGAAGAAACCTCCACAACTGGAACCAAATGAAACAGAGGAAACCAACCTATCAGAGACAAAGTTCAGAACACTGGTGATAAGAATATTTAAGGAGCTTAGAGAAGACATAAAGAAGGATGTAGAAATCATAAAGAACAACCAGTTAGAACTAAAGAACACAATTACCGAAATTAAGAACTCACTTGAAGGAATTACCAGCAGGTTAGATGAAGCAGAGGATCGAATCAGCAACTTAGAAGACAAGTTAGCAGAGATCACCCAAACAGAATAACAGAAAGAAAAAAGAATGAAAAACAATGGAGATGGTTTAAGAGACCTCTGGGATAACATCAAGCGCAACAACATGCACATCATAGGAATACCAGAATGTGAAGAGAGGAAGCAAGGGATTGAGAACATATTTGAAATAATAATGTCCGAAAACTTCCTTAACCTGATGAAGGAAACCAACATTACAAGCCCGGGAAGTGCAGAGAGATCCAACCAGGATAAACCCAAACAGGTCCACACCAAGACACATTATAGTTAAAATGGCAAAGCTTAAAGACAAAGAGAGAATCCTAAAAGCAGCAAGAGAAAGAAAGAGGGTGACATACAAGGGAACTCCCATAAGACTATCAAAGGACTTTTCTACAAAAACATTGAAGGCCAGGAGGGAGTGGCAGGAGATACTCAAAGTGATGGAAAACAAAGGCCTACAACCTAGATTGCTTTATCCAGCAAGGCTATCATTTAAAGTTGATGGAGAGATAAGGAGCTTCCCAGAAAAGAATAAGCTAAAGGAATTTATTACCACCAAGCCAGCATTGCAAGAAATACTAAAAGGACTTCTGTAAATAGAAGAAAGATGAAAACAATCTAACTACAAATTTAAAAATGGCAATAACTATGTACCTATCAATAATCACTTTAAATGTGAACGGATTAAATGCTCCAATCAAGAGACATAGGGTGGCTGAGTGGATAAGAAAGCAATACCCTTGTATATGCTGTATATAAGAGACTCACCTCAGATCAAAAGACACACACAGGCTGAAAGTGAAGGGTTGGAGCAAGATATTTCATGCAAATGGAAATGAGAAAAAAGCGGGAGTTGCAATACTTATATCTGACAAAATAGACTTTAAAATGAAGAACATATTAAAAGATAAAGATGGACATTATATAATAATAAAGGGATCGATCTGACAAGAGGACATAACCCTAGTACACATCTATGCACCCAATATAAGAGCACCTAAATATATAAAACAGGTACTGACTGACATAAAGACAGAGATCAATAGAAACACTATCATAGTAGGGGACTTCAACACACCTCTGACAACAAGGGACAGGTCTTCCCGACAGAAACTCAATATGGAAACAAAGCCTTAAATGATACATTGGACCACTTGGATTTAATCGATATTTTTGGAGCATTTCACCCCAATGCTGCAAAATACACGTTTTTCTCAAGTGCACATGAAACATTTTCCAAGATAGACCATATGTTAGTCCACAAAACAAGTCTTGATAAATTTAAAAAAATTGAAATCATACCAATTGTCTTCTCTGATCACAGTGCTATGAAATTAGAAATGAACTACAGGAAAAAATCTGGAAGACACACCAATTCATGTAGGCTGAATAACTTATTACTAAATAATGAATGGGTCAAGCAGGAGATCAAGGAAGAAATCAAAAGATATCTCGAGACAAACGAAAATGAAAACACGATGACCCAAAATCTATGGGATGCTGCGAAAGCAGTCCTAAGAGGGAAATTTAGGTAGGCATTGCAGGCCTACCTAAAGAAACAAGAAACATCACTAATCAACAATTTATCTTCACACTTAAGGGATCTGGAAAAAGAACAGCAAAATAAGCCCAAAGGGAGCACAAGGAAGGAGATAATAAAGATCAGAGCAGAAATAAATGAAATAGAAAGCAGAAAAACAATACAAAAGATCAATGAATCCAAGAGTTGGTTCTTAGAGAAGATAAACAAAATTGACAAACTTTTAGCCAGACCCCTTAAAAAAAAAGAGAGGACCCAAATTAATAAAATCAGAAATGAAAGAGGAGAAGTGACAACAGACACCACAGAAATACAAAAAAATTTAAGAAATTACTATGAGCAACTATATGCCAACAAATTGGACAATCTGGAAGAAATGGACAATTTTCTAGAGGCGTACAACCTTCCAAGGCTAACTCAAGAAGAAACAGAAAACCTGAATAGATTGATTATCATCAGGAAAATTGAATCAGTAATCAACAATCTCCCAACAAACAAGAGCCCTGGACCAGATGGCTTTACAGGTGAATTTTACAAAACGTTCAAAAAAGAGTTATCACCTATTCTCCTCAAGCTCTTCCAAAAAATCCAGAAGGAGGGAAGACTCCCAAACACTTTTTACGAAGCCACTATCACCCTGATCCCAGAATCAGACAAAGACACCACAAAAAAAGAAAACTACAGGCTGATATCTCTAATGAACATAGATGCAAAAATCCTCAACAAAATATTAGCAAATAGAATTCAGCAATACATTAAAAAGATCATAAACTATGATCAAGTGGGATTCATCCCTGGTATGCAAGGGTGGTTCAACATCCGCAAATCAATTAATGTGATACACCACATTAACAAAATAAAAAATAAGAATCACATGATCATATCAATAGATGCAGAAAAAGCATTTAATAAAATCCAGCAGCCATTTATAATTAAAACCCTTAAGAAAGTGGGAATAGAGGGATCATATCTCAACATAATAAAGGCCATATATGACAAACCCACAGCTAACATCATACTCAATGGGGAAAAGCTAAAACCATTCAACCTAAGATCAGGAATAAGGCAAGGTTGCCCACTATCTCCACTTCTATTCAACAAAGTGCTGGAAGTTCTAGTCTCAGCAATGAGACAAGAAAAAGAAATAAAAGGCATCCGCATTGGTAAGGAGGAAGTAAAATTGTCATTATATGCAGATGATATGATATTATATAGAGAGAACCCTAAAGACTCCACCAAGAAACTATTAGAACTGATAGATGAATTTAGTAAAGTAGCAGGATACAAAATTAATATTCAGAAATCAGTTGCATTTGTATATACCAATAATAAAACACCAGAAGGAGAAATTAAAAAAACAATCCCATTTACAATTGCTCCAAAGACTATAAAATACCTGGGAATAAATTTAACCAAAGAAGTAAAAGATCTGTACTCAGAAAATTATGATACTGAAGAAAGAAATGAAAGAAGATATAAATAGATGGAAACACATACCATGTTCATGGATAGAAAGAATTAATATAGTTAAAATGTCCATATTGCCTAAGGCAATATACATATTCAATGCAATTCCTATCAAACTACCAACGACGTTTTTCACAGAAATAGAACATATAATCGTAAAATTTATGTGGGACCATAAAAGACCCTGGATAGCCTCAGCAATCTTGAGAAATAAAACAAAGTGGGAGGTATAAAAATACCTGACTTCAAATTATACTACAAGGCTACAGTAATCCAAACAGCATGGTACTGGCATAAAAACAGACACATAGATCAATGGAACAGAATAGAGAGTCCAGAAATAAATCCATGCCTATATGGCCATTTAATATACGACAATGGAAGCAAGAATGTACAATGGAGTAAAGACAGTCTATTCAATAAATGGTACTGGGAAACCTGGACAGACACATACAAAAAAATGAAGCTGGACCACCTCCTTACACCATATACAAAAATAAATTCAAAATGGCTTAAAGACTTAAATGTAAGATCTGAAACCATAAAATACCTAAAAGAAAATATAGGAAGAAACTTCACAGACATTACCCGGAGTAGGATTTTAACTGATATATCACCTCAGGCAAGGGAAGTAAGAGAAAAAATAAACATGTGGGATTACATCAAACTAAGCAGTTTTTTAACAGCAAAGGGAACCATCAATAAAACAAAAAGGGATCCTACTGAATGGGAAAAGATATTTGCCAATGATATATCTGATAAGGGGTAAATATCACAAATCTATAAAAAAAAAAACCTCAATCAACTCAACTCCAAAAAAACAAACAAACCAATTAAAAACGGGCAGAGGACATGAAGAGACATGTTTCTAAAAAGGACATACAGATGGCAAACAGACATATGAAGAAATGCTCAACCTTACTAACCATCAGAGAAATGCAAATAAAAACCTCAATGAGAGACCACCTCACCCCAGTCAAATGGCTATCATCAACAAATCAACAAACAACAAATGCTGGTGCGGATGTGGAGAAAAGGGAACACTTGTGCACTGTTGGTGGGATTGCAGATTGGTGCAGCCACTATGGAAAACAGTATGGAGGTATCTCAAAAATCTGAAAATGGAACTACCCTATGATCCAGTAATTCCACTCTTAGGTATCTATCCGGAGAAATCCAAAACTCCAATTCAAAAACCTTTATGCACTCCTATGTTTATTGCAGCACTATACACAATAGCCAAGACATGGAAACAACTGCAATGCCCATCGGTAGATGACTGGATTAAGAAACTGTGGTATATTTATACAATGGAGTACTACGCAGCCATAAAGAAGAAAGAAATCTTACCATTTGCAGCAACATGGATGGACGTAGAGAACATTATGTTAAGTGAAATAAGTCAGACAGAGAAAGACAAGTACCATATGATCTCACTTATATGTGGAATCTAAAGAAGAGAATAAGTGAATGAACTAATCAGAAACAGTTTTGGAGACAAAGAGGAAAAACTGAGCCTTGTTAGATAAGCGGGAGAGGTGGGGATAAGGGGGAAGGTGAGGGGATTAGAAAACAGTCAGTAACCACAAGATGGTCACGGGGTTTTGAAAATTAATTTGGGGAACGTAATCAATAATGTTGTAAAGATTTTGTAGGTTATCCGATGGACACGTGTCACATTTGGGAGACCACTTCAGAGATGCTGTAGATGCCTGATCACTGCAATGTACACCTGAAGCTGAACAATAATGAATGCCAACTATAATTTTATATATATATATATATATATATATATATATATGTATATATGTATGTATATACTTACAAGAGGCGGAGTACAGCATTGGGAGTGGAGACAGTGGAAATGTGATGGCTCCGTGAGATGTCAGAGAGATAATGAATGGGGGGAGGGTGTTCCACAGTGTGAGGGATATAAATGATAAACGTCTAAGTATTACTTTGTCTTGTGCACCTGAACCTAATAAAAAAAATCAAAAAAGAAGTATTTGTTAAAAGACCAAAAAAAAATAAAATGTAAGTGATATGTCAATAATACTGCCTGATTTATTTGTCTGTAGAGTACAATTTTGATGAGTAATTGTGAAAACTGTGCAAATCCCATATAAAATGTGTTTAAACAGATCAGATTTGGGAATTTCACTTATCAACAAATGGATTTTGTTTTCATTTCCATTACATAGAGTTGGCCATGAGTCAAAAGTCAATTAAAACTTTTGATTGATTATACCTATTTTGCTTATAACTATGAATACATCAAACCAAATATTTGGAGGTCAAATCTTTGTTATAGAACTATTGATATATGCAACAACGTAAATGAATCTCAAAATGATGACGTTGATTGAAATAATCCAGACAAAAATATGTACCAAACTGTGCACTTCCATTCATATAAGATCCTAGAAAATGCAAACTAATCTATAGGGACTGAAAGCAGATTGGTGGTTCCTTGGGATTTGGGGGGAAGGAAGGGAAGGGTTTAAGAGGTCACAAGGACACTTTGGGGGGTAATGGAAAGGTTTATCTGGATTGTGTGTATGATATGTGATTGTATCTCAGGTATATACATCAAAATTCATTATATGATACATGTTAAATTTGTGTAGTTTATTATGTCAATTATATCTCAATAACGGTACACACATCATTAGCAAGGAAAAAATGTTTCTTTTAAGACATTAAAACAAATAAAAACATCTTTGTTGTAATCAGGTAATGTTTATACCCAGAAGACAATATGAGTTCATTCATTCATTCATTCAGCATTTTTGAACATCTACTGTGTACCAGGCACTCTGCTGGGAACAACGTTAAACAAGACAGATCAGACTCCTACCCAAGGGAGGTTACTTTCTGGTGGAGGAGACAGATCAACAAGTAATAATAGTAAAGTGTGATAAGTGTTATGACATGGCAGGAAGGGGAAGCTTTGAAAACATTTAGCAGGATTATGTAAACTGATTATTTGGTAGTAGATGCCTAAAGCTGTGTTGAAAAGGACTGTGAAGCTTCGGGGGATCCCATGCATGAGGAGGGGTAGTGATGGTGAGTACCATGCATTTGCCAATATAAGGCTATAGTATTAAAGGCAGCCTTATCAGAAATTTCCTAATGGTGTAACTTTCAGCTGGTTCTGAAAATGTTCGAGAATAGTGCAGATCTCTTGTTTTTCTCAGAGCAGTATTTTTAATGCAAAATGTTTATTGTTGGGGAAACATTAATCAACCTTCCAGACTATAGTATAGACAGAGGACAGGTGCTCTTTTGTTCTCAAAAGTTCTGTTTTCAAGTGTTTTTTACCCACTTATGTGACTGTGTCTGAGCCTTTGCTAAGGGTACTGCAGCTGGATTGTGTAGTGGAACCAGGTCCAGAAAAAGAATTGCTAAAGAATGCAAGTAAACAGGATGTCTGTCAGATGTTATCCTTAGCCTATTTCCCTAAACATAGCTTTTTGGCTGCAAAGTAAAATGCCATTCTTCTAGCTTCTGCTTATATACAGTGATGGCCGACAGCAGGTACAATCTTCATTTGCTTGGCGTGGTGTCACCATGCAACTCAACATGTTTTGCAAGGAATGGTCATGACATACCATCTCTGTGAGAGTATGAGGACATCTGGCCATTTTGTGGAAGAATTTTCTCAGCCTACCTTCTTTGAGCCCTGTTGTGCCAGCCAGCACAGCTCCCCACAAGGCTCAGATCTGTCTGACCTAAGAGCCAGTTGGCATCTTCCTCCTGACAGAAGCCAGATTTTCACTGGGGCTAGACTATTTATTGACAGCGTTTTCCCAGACTGGCCCAAGAGTGTCTCATTTCCAAGGTCCCCTGAAGTGCTGGCTCACCTCTGTTTTCCAAGAGCTCTTGTTTCCTTCTTTCTCCTCCCTCCCCAGCATCCTCCTCACTTCCTTCCCTATGAGCTTCTTGCACCGCTTTTTTTTTTTTTTTTTTTTTTTGGTGTGTGTGTGTATGTTTCTTCTTCTTTTTTTTTTCAATCCTGATGAATTTGTTTTGCAGGTTTTGAAAAAGAAAATCAGTGTTTTCCAGGAATTTTGCATTCATTCTCTTTCCACATCTCTGAGTGTGATCTTTGTGGTTTTGAAATCCCATAATTTGAGTGGGTTCCACCGTTGTCTAAGAAAAGTTGTTTTAAAGCTTTGCTCTGCAAGCACCAGAAGAGAACTCATAAAAAGGAAGACAACAGCAGATGCAATCGCGGATGTGGCTTAGTCCTTGCAGCTGCCCCAGAAAGCTGTTCGGAGGGTACAGTCCTCAGTAATGAATCCAGAAGAGCGAATCGTGACATGGCTTATATCCTTGGGAGTTTTAGATTCCCCAAAAAAGACCATCTGTGATCCGGAGGAGTTTTTGAAGTCCTCGCTGAAAAATGGGGTAGTGCTGTGCAAACTGATCAACAGACTGCGGCCTGGCTCTGTAGAAAAGGTAAGGGACATCACATTTGTAGTATATTTGGGAGTGCTTACCACCAGAGAGCAGCAATAATGTAACTCGTGAAATTTTCGATTGTCCGGGTCTTGGGAATCTATTACTTTAATATCTTTCTAAGAGTTAGACATTCTTTCTTGCTGCTTTTGTAGTGTGAAAAAGTCGGAAAATGAAATGTTATCATTTAGTAATTAGCCACCAAATATTAGTATAATAACCTGTTACACCACTGGTACCAGTGGACAAGAACACCCATATTATAAGCTTGCTCTGTCATAGAGATGCATGTTACATTTCCCTGTGTACCGAGGACATGTTTTGAACTTGGGGTACATATGAGTCTATGGAATAATGGGATTATTTATAACAGATGTTGATGGTGTTTATTGATAGTTTGACTAAAATCAATGTAGATTTTCTTCTCAAAGAAATGAAATATCTATAGAAAGAGAGGCTATTTAGCAACTAGGATAAATAATTCCAAATGTTACATAAGGTTTGTTAAAAAAAAAAGAAACTGAATATATGATTCGAGTGCAACATGTGTTCAAAGTGAAACTACCCTTGTTCTCTTTTAAAAATCCAAAATTTTTAATGTTGGAAACCCATAATTACAAGGATGGATAATTTCTAAACTAGGCACTTTAAGTCAGTTTAAAGGTACAGTTCTGCAATTATTTTCTTAAGATCATCAGGGAATGTGACTGTGAATATAGTTCTTTTGCCTTCTTGAACTAGTTTATTTTTATTGAACAAATTGATTTACTTATAATTACTTAAACTTGAAAAGCAGTGAGAAAATGGTGGTAAAAGGTAGAGAATTGTGATCAAATGCAGAGAACAACAAAAGGGAAAATATACTTTGAATAAATTATTATGAAGAGACGGGAGCAAGGTAGTATGCAGAAAGCAAAACCAAACTCAAAATACTGTCTGGGTTTCTCTAATTTGCTATCAGCACTCAGACAAAAGAGCATGAGAAAAAGTTCATAGAGATGGCTTGAGACTAAAGATTTGATGATATTTGAAACAAAAACCAACCGTTTAGATTTTTGCATCACTTCCTTTGGTGGTTATTTCTCTTCCTGAATTGACAGCAACGCTGCTCCCTGCCTTAAAAAGCCTACCTATGTAGTTATTAGAGAATGGTGAATATGGTACGCTTGGCATGGGATGACAGTCTCCAAGTGACATTTGACTATTTTTCTCTAGTACTGTCTGGAGCCCCAGACAGAAGCCGACTGCATCAACAACATCAATGACTTCCTGAAAGGATGTACAACCCTTCAAGTGGAGGTAAGCCCACCCAGGTTGTTTTCCTTCTTGTCATCGTTTTTCATTCTGCTAGTGAAGGCAGTGCTGTAGTGAAAGTCCTTGGTTTATTTTCACTGTTAAACAGAGAAAGCATTTTAGGGAAAGCCATGGTTGAGATTGGTGGTCCACAGTGGTGACTTGCTAGTTTGGCTTTTCTAGAAACCAGTTTCAAAACAAAACAGAACAAAACTCAAAATATGATACCTTTCTAATACAACATCCAAGTACCAAAAGCAGGCTTCCAGTGACAGAGCTTCTGTGGTGTGCTTTCCTACTAAGGGGAACCAAACGTGAGCTGCTGGCTGCTGCAGAGGGACTGCATTACTCCTGAGTTGGAAAGAGAGGAAAGTGTATCGTTACTTTTTCCCATTAACACTTTAGAACAGAGGCCTTGAAAAGCTAGGAGGATCTGGCCCTGAGTTAGAAATTGTATACTAAATTACATTGCATTATTTAATATTATATGGATCCTTATGATACATATTGGGGGTGTTACTGAAACGCAGTTGGTACTCTTACCTGTGTGCCAAGTAACTTTACTTCACTGTACCACAGTGTTTTTATCTGTAAAATGGACACAATAATCGTACCTCATGGGGTTGCTTTAAGGATCAAATGAGATGCTGCATAATAATGTAGAGGTAAGAGCTCCAACTCCAAAAGATCTATGAGATAATGTATGTAGAGTGCTCAGCACAGGACCAGGGACATAAGAAGTGTGGGCATGCATTAGTGGTATTATTTTTGGAGAAATATTAGTAGTGGTTTGAACATGGACTCTGACACTAGACTGCTTGGGTTCAAATCTCAGTTCTCCCACTAGTAGATTTGTAACCTCGGGTGTGTTACTTAACGATGGTTCTATGCCTCGGTCTCCCCACCTGTAAAGTGGGAATAATAGCAGTACCTATCTCATAGGATTGGTGTGAAATATCAACGAATTCATGTCCACGGAAGAGTGCCTGGCATGTAGTTAGCATTCCCCAAGTGTTAGCTATTATTATTAATACTAGTACAAGTAGCTTTGCCCCACAGAAACTTTGCTGGCTTCAGAATTTTTCCTAAAGTTAGCCACAGCATCAGACTATGCTTGTCCCAGAATATTTAGTTCCTGTACTGTGCACCTTAAGTTTACACAATGTTATGTGTCAAATATATTCAGTTAAAAACAATTTTTAAAAATTTGCCAATATTTGTGTTTAGATCCATCTCTTAGTTATCTGGGAGCTTGAGACTGGGTGGTCAGCATTTTTGGCTGCTGGGTGCACCCCAGCTCAGTTTCTAGTTTCATTCTTTTTTTTTTCCTTTTTTATTAAATTTATTGGGGTGACAATTGTTAGTAAATTTACATAGATTTCAGGTGTACAATTCTGTATTACATTGTCTATAAATCCCATTGTGTGTTCACCCACAGACAATAATTTAGTTTTATTCTTTATGTACTGATTTTATTAGACTTCCCTCTGAGTCCTAGGAGTGCCTCAATATGGGTCCCATATACCCCTTAAAGGCTTTATATACAATACCGCCTAATAATGACAGTATCATTAAGCAGCTGCTATGCATGTCTTATGTGCATTGATATCTTAAATGCCTTAGATGCATTTTCTCATTTGATCCTTAAAACCATCCTATGCAAAAGATATTATTAATGTCTCCATTATACAGATGAGGACACTGGAGAATAGAGAGGCCAAGTAACTTTTCTAGAGTCACACAGTCAGTAACTGACCAAGCCAAGACTCTGACCCAGGTCTGTCAAACTAAAGAAAGTATGTGCTTAACCATGATGCTATTATTGCCTTGTTACAATATTCAAACAATGTTCAGGCCAGCCTGAATTATCAAAAAGAGATAAAAATATGTCCAGTGCCTGTCATTTAAGAAATGAAAAGTATGATATACTTTTAAAAAGATTTCTATCCAAAGTGGATAAAAATATTTTAAGCATTGGTGCTTAAAGGAATAAGCTTTAGCTATCAGAAAAATCCACTTTTGCGAAACGACTCATTCTCCAACAATGTCAGACGTAAGAGGTGTTTCTGTGCCACCTAGTATTCTTAAAACTGCAAAGAAGCTCAGTATACCTTCTGGCAGCTTCAGAGTACAGAAATCATTGGCCACCTCACCACGTTTTCATTTGACAAATAAAAACGAAAATACCATGATCTGTTCCACAGTAGCTATTATTCTATAAGGGATATAGAGTCATCTCAGACTAAATTACTTCAAAAGCTATACACACACACATGCCCATATGCACAAATGTCCATGCACACACATGTGCTCACACACACGTGCATGCATGTGTGCACACATGCAGAGCTAAAATTGGTCAATAGGTTGTTTCCATATCTTGTCACTTAGGTAGAGTATCTCTCAGGCTTAAAGTACTTTCCACAGTGCCTAGCATGTAACATGATTAATAGATTTTTGTTGACGCCATAAAACTGTTAATGCCCACACAAAAACAAGAAGAACAGGGCTTGACTACTGCTTAAAACACACTGTTATTTATCTCAAGAAAGAATGCCAGATTGAAGTGGTCAGTTTGGAAATGCAGAAAAGTGAAGCCAGAGATGCAGCAGCACACTGAAAATTTGAGTATTGGCTGTGGTGACCACATTAAAAAGTGGCTGCCTTCTGACCCTCTTGGTGGCCAGTTAGGTTAGCCTCTCCAAGTGACCTCTATCTTTGTGTTCTCATATGGGTATAATGTCCTAGGGTCTCTAGAGGATCACACAGCTAGCAACTGGTCAGGTAAGTCTGCTGAGACACATGGGAAACAAAGCACTCCCTGAAGTGCCTCCCTAAGTTTGATAGTATCCTTTGAAACACATTTTTTTTTTTAAAGCAGGGCACAGTTCACAGTGGCCCATGCAGGGATTGAACCAGCAACCCTGGTGCTATCAGCACCATGCTCTAAACAACTGAGCTAACCCACCACCACTGAAACACAATTTTTAAAAACAATTTTGATGAAGTCAAATTCATCTAATTTTGTTTTTCTTTTGCTGTTTGTGTTTCAGATATCATATCTAAGAAACCATTGCTTAATGCAAGGTCATGAAGATTTATTCCTATGTTTTTTTCTAAGAGTGTCATAGTTTTAGCTCCCACATTTAGGTCTTTGATTTATTTTGAGTTAATTTTTGTATGTGGTGTGAGGTAGGGGTCCAAATTTATTCTTTGACATGTGAATATCCAGTTGTCTCAATAGCATTTGAAGAAAAGACTATTCTTTCCCCCACTGAATTGATTAACGTAGCTTTGAAGTAAGTTTTCAAATCAGAAAGCATGAGTCCTCCAACTTTGTTTTTCATTTTCAAAATCATTTTGGCTATTCTGGATCCTTTGTGTGCTTGCTCATATGGATTTTAGGATCAGCCTGTCCGTTTCTTCGAAAAAGCCAGCTGGAATTTTGGTAGGGATTGTGTTCAATCTGTATATTGCTTTGGGGAGTATTGCCATCTTAACAATATTAAGTCTTCTGATCCATGAACACAGGTATCTTTTCATTTATTTACATCTTTTTAAATTTCATTCAACAATGTATTGTAGTTTTCAGTGCACATGCTATGTACCTTCTTGATGATATTTAATATCTTATGTGATATATTAAAATACCTTGGTGGCATTGTAATCAATTCTTTTTGATGGCATTCTAAATGGAATTGTTTTTTTAATTTTATATTTGGATTGTTCATTGCAAGTGTATAAAAAACAATTGATTTTTGCATTGATTGTATTGTATCCTTCGACTTTGCTGAACTTGTTTATTAGTTCTAATAGTTGTTTAGATTCCTGTGGTTCTCTTGTGTAAAATCATGTCATCTGTGCATAGAAATAGTTTTACTTTTTCCTTTCCAATCTGGAAATTATTTTCTTCCTAATGTAATTTCTTGTCTGGCTAGAACCTTCAGTACAATGTTTAATAAAAATGGTGAGAGTAGACATCCTAGCTTTGTTCTTGATCTTAGGGGAAGTTTACAGTCTGTCACCAGTAAGTATGTTAGCAGTGGGTTTTTCATAGATGCCTTTTATCAGGTTGAAGAAGTTCCCAACTTTGTATTCCAATTTTTTTGAATATTTTTTTTATCATGAAAGAGTGCTAGATTTTGTCAAAGGCTTTTGCTTCTGCTAAGATGACATTGGTTTTTGTCTTTTATTATATCGATATGTACATTGATTAATTTTAATGTTAAATCAATCTTGTCTTCCTGGGGTAAATCCCAGTGGCCCATGTTGGATATGCATATAGAGATTTGTGCACATCTGTAATTATTCTTTTTTAATTTTTTATTTTATTTTATTATTTTATTTTATTTATTGGGGAGGGGGAACAGCACTTTATTGGGGAACAGTGTGTACTTCCAGGCCTTTTTTCCAAGTCAAGTTGTTGTCCTTTCAATCTTAGTTGTGGAGGGTGCCATTCAGCTTCAAGTTGTTGTCCTTTCAGTCTTAGTTGTGGAGGGCGCAGCTCAGCTCCAGGTCCAGTTGCCATTTTTTAGTTGCAAGGGGCACAGCCCACCATCCCTTGCGGGACTCGAGGAATTGAACTGGCAACCTTGTGGTTGAGAGCCCACTGGCCCATGTGGGAATCGAACCGGCAGCCTTAGAAGTTAGGAGCATGGAGCTCTAACCGCCTGAGCCACCGGGCCGGCCCCCTGTGATTATTCTTGAAGCATCTTCACAGAAATAAAATTGTTGAGTCAAAATTCTATAGATACTCTCAAATTCCCCTACTAAAATGCTATACAAAATTCTACTCCCACCAATAGTGTAGAAAGTGCCTTCTTTCTCATGTCCCTGGAAGTCCTCGATATTATCTTTAATGTTTGCAAAACTGTTGGGTGAAAATGGCATGTCATTTATTGCTGTAATTTGTATTTCATTTATTCCTAGTGAGTTTGGACATCTTCTCACCCTTTTATATTCTATTTGTTTTTCCTTTTCCGTGAACCAAATATATCTGTCCTATTTGTTTACAGAATGGAGAAGGGAGAGAGGACACTCAAGCTGCAAGAGAAAATCTTCTAGAGCATATGGAAAAATCCTCATGTCTAGGTAGAGTGTCACTAACGTGACCAGGAAGTCCCTTGGCAACACTAGTCTAGCAATGGTGGTTTGGTTTTGTTCTGCCTTTGAACTTGGTTGGAATGAGGGACATATACAGTTCTGATCTTTTGAGAGTGGCCAGGTGATACTTCTCTGACTGCCTTGTCCTGGCTACAGCCCCATGAATGATTGGTTTGTCACAGCTCTAGTCCTGTGGTTGGTTTTCCTTTCAGCCAGGCATCCCTCTGCCTCATCCCCAGCAGATTCTCCTGCTTTGTACCCTGCCACCCTTATTACCAACGCATTGTTAAGGATGCCCTACCATCTCCTGATCTGCTCCTGGGCCAAACCTACTTTGTAAAGATATGTTTTTGTTTTTTTTACCTGAAGGATTTAATTGAATGTATATGAGGCTTAGTTAGTGCTTCTTCTCTCTCTCTCTCTCTCTCTCTCTCTCTCTCTCTCTCTCTCTCTCTCTCTCTCTCTCTCTTTCTCCAGCTGGTATCAGTATGGCTTTTTCTTTGCCCCACCCCCTCACTGCCTCCTGTCTCCCTGACTCACTCCATCTGCCTTGTTGCTGGAACAGCATGGGTGCCTACCCCCCCAAAGTGGGGCTGTGGGATGTATGATTTGCCATTTCCCAGGGGATGCTCTGCAGGGAAGCAGTTCTGGAAGGAAGGCAGCTATACTAATGATCATGAGTCAAGGCTAAATCTTCCATAAGAGATCTCCAGCCCTAGGAGAGCAGAAACTCCCTGGAGGAGTGAGGCATAAGGGCCAACAACTACCCAGTGGCTGTAATGGGTATTAGCAGACTTTCCTTCAAGCCCTAAGCCTACCACCTGTGTAAGGTCAGAGTCCCCTTCTCTAAGCCTCTGTTGTCTCATTTTAAAATGAAGGGAAGAGTAGGGATTGGTAATGTCTGTTGGACACCATTTTATATATATATAATTAGTTTCAGGTGCACAAAACAAAGTAATACTTAGACGTTTATCATTTATATCCCTCACACTGTGGAACCCCCTCCCCCCATTCATTATCTCTCTGACATCTCACGGAGCCATCACATTTCCACTGTCTCCACTCCCAATGCTGTACTCCGCCTCTTGTAAGTATATACATACATATGTATACATATATATATATATATATATATATATATATATATATATATATATATAAAATTATAGTTGGCATTCATTATTGTTCAGCTTCAGGTGTACATTGCAGTGATCAGGCATCTACATCTTCCCTGAGGTGGTCTCCCAAATGGGAGACGTGTTGGACACTATTTTTAACTGTCCCGTTTCTATGAGTTTCCGCTGGGCAAAGCTTTGTATATTTAGCTGCTCAATTTCAGCTAGTGAGAAGACTAAAGAGGATTTGGTTAATTTTTTTTTCTTCTGTTGAACAAATCTGAGAGTCCTCGTGAGTTCCATTAAATAACACCTATGATTCTGGTCATCTTAATCTTTTACCGACTGCATTGTCTTTCTGTAAAAATTGGACTTCAAATAAGGTTGCAAATATTTCCCATCTGTCAAGAATCTTTTTATTCTTTCTCAAAGAGACTATTTGATTTGGGGCCTGTTATCAGAGAGCCCAGGAAAGACATCCAGGATAGTCTGGGGAAGGGAGGCATGTGGAGAGTCGCTGGAGAACGCTTCCTTGCTTTGCTGTATCAGCAGCTCGCCATAGAGCCTGGGGTTCCGAGTGGAGTCCGGGGGTGGAGAAGGAAGGGGGCCACCAGGAAGGGCTAATCTGTGAGGCCGGGATTCCCGCCCGAGGCTCTGGAAGTGACCAGCTGGCAGGCGAGGCGCCGGCAGCCCTGGGCTCCGGGCTTAAGCAGGCAGCAGCAGCATGCGCAGTGTGGCCGCCGCCGTTACACCGGGGCTTCTGCAGCGGCCACGGCTACTTGGGCTGCTGCTGCTGCTGCTTTTCTGCCTTGCGCCGCTGTCACTTCCAGTTCCTACTTGGGTGATCCAGGTCCGGGTCACTGCTACCCCGCCGCTTGCCGGGTCCCTTCAGGCCGCTCTCCCTCCCTGGTAGGCGGTGAGGGGGCCAGCGAGGGCAGCTGAGCAGGGTCCAGAATAGCTGCGAAGGCAGGTTCCCCAAGCAGCTACTCCGGCCCGCAGCCGTCCCCCACCCTCACCCCCCGCACGCCTGGCGCGACTCCCTGCCAGCGCAACCAACGGGGCGAGTCTCCTGCCCCCCCCGCCCCCCCCCCCCCCGCTTTCGGCCCTGCAGTCCTCCGCCCGAGGGGCGAGGTTCTGGAAGCAAGAACTTGAGGGCAAGAATCTGGCTTCCCTTTAAATTAAAACAAGAAAGAAGGAAAAAAAGAAAGAAAAGACCTAAAATTTCCTGGACCGGAGAGGTTGCGGGCGCGGCACAGAGTTTGGAGAGTGGCGCCCCCTCCTCGCCCGCGTCCAGGAGCAAAGTTGCAGCCGCCCCTCTCGCCCCTCCCCGCCAGGGCGAGCCGAGCCCAGCTCTCCAGTTTCGTCCTGGTGGCGGCCGCGCTCAGGGCAGGGTCCCAGCTCTGGCTGGGTTGAACGGTTCCCGCAGCCTTGGCACAGGCTCGCCCGCCCGCTCGCTGTCCCCGTGACTCCGGAGGACGAGCCGCTTCCAGGAGGCGGCAGCGGTGGGGCTGGAGTGATCGAGCAGCCGGAGGACGAGCGGGCAGCGGCCGAGTCAGGTGACCTGCCTGGGGGGCAGCGGGTCAGGGGAAGGGGAAACCGTGAGGGTTCGGGGTGGTGCCTAAGGACCCCAGTTGGAGAGGAGCCCGTCCTTCCTTCCTCCTGCGGTGGCTCCCAGACTCAGCCGCTGTCAGGGCCTCCCAGTGCACTGAGATCCCGGGTGCACGGAGGGGGTGGCGAGGGAGCAGAGCGAGGACGCTCCAAACTTAGGGGCGAGTTGTCCGGCTCTGGCCGCACGGTTTGCGTCAGACCAGATTCCTCTTTTCCCCACCCCCGGAACCAGGGCAAGGAGTTAACAGGAATATTTTTGATACTAATTAGATGCCCCCCCCTCCATCCCGGACATCCGTACATTTGGGAATATTTTTGGCGATGAGTACACAGGTCTGTCGCAGGAATAGTTTATGGATGGGGAAAGACCTGTACTCTATAAGGCGTTCCAACGTGCCGGTAGTTAATTTCGAGTTTTCATTTTCCAGTCATTTAAAAACCCAACAGGTATTCAAGCTATTCGTTTCTTAGTTCTAGAGTGGAGAGTCCTTAAGTTTATCTCTGTCTCTTAGAAAATCTTATTTTTGTATTTTTGGTTTGTTATTGGTTTTGGATATAGAGGTGACTCACATGACTTTTTTCTTTTCTTAATGTGTAGTGGGAATAAAAACAGAGTAAGGGAATATATTATTCTATACAACTGTGTATGTTTTTATCAGCAAAAGCCTCACATAAACAAGAAAGCATTAAAGAATAGGAACATTTCAGTTGCTGTTCTGTAAAGTAGTAACAATTTTAAAAACAAGATTCTAAGGTCCAAACTGCTTTTCTAACTTATATTTGCCTGGAAACCCCACAATTTGTCCTTGAACTTCCTATCTTAATTTTGACATTGACCATGGTAAGAGGAGCTCTGATGACATCATTTGCTCCAGCAACAGTTCTGGTGTTGGGTGACTGAGAGCACCTCTCTCCAAAACGTGAGGCCTGGACCTGCCCTTGTACTTCAGCTGAGGCATTTCCAAGGATTTTTCTTAAGCAAAGTATTATGCTACATGCCAGGCAATGCTGCAGTTCCTTCTTACATAAGCGAGTTTCAGGCTATTGTAGTCTCAGGGTGTGCTTGGAGTAGTGGATATCAGAGACTTCTCAGTCTTGGGGTGGGGTGGTGGTGGTTGATTGGAGTTTGGAACAAAGTAAATTTCAGCTAGTGTTCTCATCTTGCATTTCTTTGCTGCTTAATGTTTTTTGGAATGCCTTCTACTTATCTTATCTGCAAGTCACTGGGCCCTTGTAAAGGATGTAGGAGAGATGGCATTGCTTTCATTTGACAGAGAAACAAAAGTTTAGTTCACCAAAGTCAGGCAGCTTAACAGCGGTAGCATCAAAACTCTGACCTGTACTTCCTGCTCTCAGCCCAGGGTTGTGTTTGTTTGTTTGTTTGTTTGTTTGCTTTTACTAAAACATGGCATTTTATACAAAAATATTTAATTTGGCATATTTTATGGACGGTAGGTTTTTCGATCTACTAATTTTTTCTATTCTTTGTGCCAACTCATGTCTTGGCCTTGTCTTTACACAGGGCTGGAGCTATTCTTAAGGGTGAGAATGGGAGCAAAGCTTTCCAAAGGAAGGTCTGTGGTTTGTATGTCCCACGGTTGGCCTCCTCTCCATTCATCTTCAGGGATAGCAGGTGCTGAATAGAGAGAGCCAGTAGGGCCCAGAAATGCCCGATATTCATCTGACATCACTAGTCCAAGTATAATATTACTTCAGTCTTTACAAAGAAACTCATTCAGGAGGAGAAATTGCAGAGCATGAGTTTTGTTCATTTACAGCAATCTGCTCATCACTGTACTTAGAAACTTAGGTGCAAAAGAGAAAGAGGAGTTGAGTCCTCACCATTTCTCAAGTACCTTCTATGTTCTAGCTACTGAGCTAGCTACTTTAAGTATATTGTTTTACTTCATCCTCACAACAGTCCTGGGAGGGAGATGGCATAGTGCCCATTACACAGTGCTGGTTTGGGGATGACCCAGACAAAGACCTCACACTGCCAGTGCAAAACAGAACCAAAATGTAATCAGTGATGTACCTTACTCCAGAACTCATTCCCTTTGCCATGTGTCAGGCTGTCCCCACAAAGGAACTGATGATAAACACAAGAACACTAGTCCCTTGGTTTTCAGACATGGCTGTAATTAGAGTCACCTAGGATGCTTTTAAAAAATACAAATGTTGGGCAGTCCCTCCCACTGAGCTTCTGGGTGAATTGATCTGCAGTGAGGCCCAGGCCTTGGTATTTCTCTCTCTTTTTTCTAACATTTAAGTAAACTTATATTTGTGTATAATGTGAATTCAGGAAATTGCACAAATCCTAAGTATATAGTTTGACGAATCTTTACAAATTGAACACATCCATATAATCAGCACACCCATAAGAAACAACGATATTAGCACCCAGAAGAGAAGCTACCCTCGTGCCCCTTCCCAGTCATACTCCTCCCAACAGGCCCCGCCGCCCTGACTTCTAACACTCGATTCATTTTTTTTCTGTTTTGTTACTTTATATGAGTGGAATCATGCAGTATGTACTCATTTGTATAAGGTTTATTTCACTCAGCGTAATATTTGTACAAGTCACCCACGCTCTTATGGATACTAGTGGTTCATTTGTTATTGCTCGATGCATTCCATTGTGTGGATATACCATATTTTGTTTCTCCATTCACCTGTTGGACACCTGGGTTGTTACCAGTTTTTAGTTGCTATGAACAATGCTGCTGTGAATATACTTGTGCATGTCTTCTGGTGCACATTTCTGTTGGGTTTATACATAGGAATGAACGGTTGGGTCAGAGGGTGTGTATTTGTTCAGCTTGAGTAGATACTGCCCAACAGTTTTCTGAAGTGGCCAGGTCCTGTTATTATTTCATTTCTGAAAGTTCCCCAAGTGATTCTAATGTGCAGCCAGAGTTGAGAACCATTTTGCTGGTTAATCTAGAGTTCAGCAATCTAGCAACCTCCAGTTTCTGCCACCTAGCTGAGAACCCTAAAGAAAGATACCAGCTTCCTCTTCAGCCTCGGATCTTCTAGAAAATCTCTGCTGGATCGGGCAGCTGTTGTCTACTTTCCAATAGTCCCTTGTGCCACGCTACCTGTATGCCGTCCACCTATGGTAATCTGTGGACACATTTGCCTCTCTGCTAGTCTTAGAACTTCTGAAAGGCAGGAACCAGAGCTTGATCATCCTTATAACCCCAGCACTTAGTATAGAACATGGCACATAGCAGGCACTCAGTAAATGTTTATTAAATAAATGATTCATAGAATCTCTGAATGGTCAGAGAAGATCTGGGCTGCAAAAGATACGCCCCATCTTTGCACTAAGACTTAACGCACTTTATTCGTAGGAGACTGCCATAGACCCTCATTTAAAGCCTAATTACTTTTATTTATCTAAGCATGTTGGAAGTATGGGTAATCCGGTTGTTCATCTCAAAACTGATTAGAAATTAGATTGGATGAGATAAGGTATGAGGAAGCACTTTGTAAAGTGCAAAACAGCGTGTAAATAGAAACTTGTGATAAAGGGAGAAGAGGGGCTGCTATAGATTAGACATGCTGGCAATAGCAGAAAGAGTATGTATCTATGTATAACATGGAAGAAGTGAAATCAACAACAGGTCAAGAACGAAGACAGAAAAACTATAAAAAGCAGCCCCCAAAACATAACCAACTTTTGGGGTCTTTTGGTATAGAGTCAGGCAGCTCAATACATACTGTGTGGTCTAGTGGCTACAATTTGACTTTCCCTGCCTTGTTCTGGCTTTGATTCATGGTCAGGGAACCTTTGTCCTTGAGAAGTAATATAGTGGCTAAGAGCTTTAATTTTGGACTTGAACTGACCTGGGTTAGCCAATTATTAGGTATAGTCTAACTTCTTTGGTGGTAGTGGTACATAATATTAGGTATATGCTTCTTTATTATTATTAGATATATGCTTATTAGGTATATGTTTATTAGGTAACGCTATCTCTTACCATTAAATGAGAGAATGCAAGTAAAGCTCTTAGCACAGTGTCTAGCACTGGGTAAACTCTCAATAAAAGCTACTTCCTAATTGGAATTTTAATGTATTTCAGTACACTAGAGTTCACAAATGATAGCATTGCATTATCAAAAGAAGTTCACTCAGTTCGGTTATGTTAAGCAAGGTCCATTTAAGAAGTGAGTCATGCTTTATAGAAAGATTTCCTTTTGAAATGTTAACATTAAAGGAAACCTGGACACAGGAAAGGGTAAACTGTGGGCTCTGTGGAATGATAGCTTTGCCAAGGGTTCTGAGGTTTTACACTAGTTATACTGAAAATTTAGACAGGGATGAAACTTAAAACAGGAGAAAACAAATCCAGCCATCTTGTTTCTCAGTTCCATGCTTTATTTGGCAAAGATTGCTTGTTTTGGGGAAAACGTTTTTTTTAAAAAACAAAGTTGAAGGTAAAACCCCCAATTTTCCAATACTTAACACCCTCTTCAGAAGACAAAACAAAGTTGAGTTTCTGGGAGTTTTAGATGTAGTGATGGCAGGCTTGGCCTCTGATTTTATGTTAACAGCAGAAATTAATCTTTTCAACATTATTAACATCTTTCACTCACTAATTGAAATGCTTTTTTGCCCCCTAGACTTGAAATTCTCAGTGCTTTGCATCATAGAAAATAATTTGAATTTAGATTAGAGTATATTGGAATGTGTTTAAAATTATTTATATGTCATATTTAATTTGTTTGTATATTCTATTTGGATGGCTACATAAAGACAGTTTAAATTTCAGTGATATTGTAGCCCAACAATATCCATGGAACAGAGATTGGAGTTTTAACTCTAATTTCTGACAATAAATGTGTAATCTTAAGAATTTTATGAATTGGTTATAAAAGATGCTAAATCTTTAGCTTATTGTCTTGCTGTTGTTAGTGTGGCCAGTTTTTAACCGCTGAAAACAATTTGTATATGGTTTCCTTTATAACAACTCAGAACTAGAAATATGTTTGGGGATCCAGTTTGAAAGAGGAACTGGAGAAGAAAAAGCAACTGAATTCTTCAGAGACTATGAATTATTCAGTTGTTAACCACAGTAACTTCTTAGCTACTATTTTGTGTGCTAATAATAGAAAGCGTTTGGACAGATTCTTCTTGGAATTGAAAAATCAGGAAACCTTTTCATTCTTTTTTAGTCTATACATAAACTAGAAGAATGTGAAAAAAAAGAGTATTTTCAGTTTCTCATGTTTACCTGGCTGAAATAGTTTAACTTTTATGTCTTTAAAAATGAGTGTATTTATTTTATAATTACGATAGCTTGAAATTTAAAAATACACACCAGAGAAAGATGCATATATTTTAGTTAAATTAAACAATTCAACAAATATTTTATTTTTTATTTCTGATGATGATTGACAAAAACATTCCCCCTTGTCTCCAGGAAAATAAATAATAAACCCATTGAACTGGGCATAGTTGAGGCGGAAAATCAAAATCAAATTCCTCTATACAAAAAACACAGTATGTAACACTTAAAAAGGAAACATGTCATTTCTGAATTGGGTTGCATGTATATTGATAATATCAAAAGGAATGTATTTTGTTAGAAAATTTGATCAATTCAATCTTCCTGACAGGACATGTAGAAGTTATCTTGTTTTAAATCTAACTCACTCTAATTTGGTTTTAATGTTGATTCTAATCCAGGCCCTTTCTGAAGGCAATGGAACACAATATAGCTCTTTATTAAAGCCACACAATCTTGGCCACCTATCCCCTACTCCAGTCCCATTCTAATTTGGTCATATGTTATCACTGAGGCAGCCCCCAAAATCAATCTGAGAGGTGAACAGTTGCCAGCACAGCATAAGGTATGCAGAGCCATTGTTGATGACATTGGAGTTAGAACCAAAAGGAAGTGCAAGGTCTTGCCTTTGAATTGCAAATGAAGACGTGTGATGGTACTTGCCAGTTTCTTAGGGCCTTTGCTTACCAACTTTTTAGAGGGAGTGTATGTCCACTCAGTCCAGAAGCTGCTCCACATTTGGATTTCAACAATGACGTTGCCACTTCCTCTGCTGTCATCTGGAAGAAAGACTTAAGACACCAGACTTCTGTCTGATTAGCTCCAGGCTTTGTCATACCCTAGCAAATTGTACTCTACCACACAGAGGGCTGTATGTGTTCTGAGATGTGGATCATCCAAAACAGCATACACTCACGCATCATTTCTATTTGACTTCTGGCAGAAGATTTACCTTCCTAATTAAGTTCTGCTTAGACAAATAGAGTAAAATCCCAACTTTATACTTTCTTGGGGACTTGAATATTATTACAAAAATCAGACATGTCGATTGAGGGATTGAATAGGACAATAGGGAAAAGAAGTAATTAAAGTGAGATGAAATGCACTAGTTTGCAAAGCGCTGAGTGAAACCACTATTAAGGACTTGTCTCATCCTAGACAATAACATACAGCTTTATCTACTTCTTGGAAACATTCAGGCATCGTTAAGGTGTCAAACTCTTAACATCTTTTATGAAGAGCCCAGCCTGTGAAGCAGACCTGAATACTAAGGAACATTTCACGTTGTAATTTGTCTGTTCTTCATGGCGAGGTGGCATGCAGGGTGTCATGCAGGGGTCTCAGCTCCCGCTCCCCACATAAGAACGCAGGACACGGTAAGGCCAAAAAGGAACACCCACGGAGCCATAGGTAGGGGAGTCATACCACTATATTCTTGCTGGCGGCTGGGTTGGAGACACAGGAAGCAGGAGCCACACTGTCTGCAACCCGCCATCCTAACTGCAATCCACGCTTGCCAGCCACCATCTTCTTGCTAGACCCCATTTCTTTTTTTGCTAGCGTAGCCACGGCAGTTATATTAGTGGCCAATGGCTCACTGGTTACAGCTGATGGCCAACTAGCCACAGCTGATGGTCATCCAATCACAGTTGATGGCCATTTACTACCTGAGTGAGCACCTTTCCACATGGGGCTGAGAGCCTGGAAACTGCACTCCTGGCTCTGTCCCCACACGAGGTCTCCAGCAAACTGGGGATATTTATCAATGATTTCTGAGAAATGTATGCAAACTAAGAGAGTACAGTATTTTACTAAGATAGAAATTTAACCACTTCTTTGGGGGAAATGTATGTTGTGATCGTGTATTGTGGATTGGGGAAAATCTTGATTTGGGATTTAAAAAAATTACCTTCAAGGAAAGACAATAGAATGGAAAAGAGTGGTTGAACAACTGGTGCACCTGTGGATGACTTCTTTCTTTGCCAGATTTTATATAGGGTCCTTTTTTTTTCTCATCTTAAAACAAATTTATGTGTTAGTGCCTGGCATATACCAGGTGTTCCATAAATATTTGTTGAATGGATAAATTTTTAAAACTTTATTTTAGATAGCTTGTATATCTAATAGTGTATATGTAGATTATCAAGAGTTGACTGTTATACACATAAATGGTTCTTTAGTGGATGAAAATATGGATAAAAAGAAAGTTGAGTCCCCCCTAATATAGTATTACTCAGTTTTTCTTGCCAAACTAGAGTACCTGTCTCACTCTTTTAAAAATTAGAAAAAGAAAAAGAAAAAAATTAAAGTATGAGAGATTAGGCCCCATATGTCTCATGGAAGACCTTCCCTGTTTTTCCAGACCTCAGGTCTCTTCTTACTTCTTACGTTACTAAAACTTTCTTGATTTCATTGAGTTTTCAAGGTATGACATTAGAACTCTGTGACTTTGACTTTCCAAAGTGATCCCAGGCAGTCACTTCACTTTCTTTTGGTGAGGTAAATGCTTTGTGAGCATTCTTCAGTTCTCTCAATCATATTCTTCAAAAGAAAGAACCTATTTTATTAAATGATGGAAAATGTATGAGCCCTGATTTATCAAGTTCTACCAGAAAAAAGTTACCTTTTCCCTGTCTTTCCTTCTGTGGAAGGCGTGCCAAAAGGACAAGTGTTTCTATTGGAACAAATATCTGTTTAAATTTTAGGTTGAAAGGAAAGACTAGTAGTCAGCAAGTATTTGTTCACCATCTATATGGTGAGTGCTATGGCATTGTGGAAAGAGGCAGAATGTGTATGGGAAATAATGGAGTTGAACAACGTCTAGGAGTAGATGACTAGGTATCCAAGTTAATGGTTCCAGAGTCTACAGCATAACACAGAGTTCAGAAGAAAAGACCTTTGTGTGCTGAGGTGTAGTGTTTGAGGAATACCCAATGGAGGGGAGTGATGTAGGATGGGCCTTGAAGGACAGCTAGGATTCAGATGGTTGAGGGAACTTTTTCATAAAGAAAAGTATACAAAAGTATACAAGTCTACAGAGAGAGGCACAACGAAGAAAGTGAAGGATTCTGGGGCATACAAGGAGATGATGGTGAGAAACAATGGGCTTGCTAGGATGGGACCAGCTTGAGAAGAAATTTGAATGCTAGCCTGGAGAGTGTGGACTCGATCTTATAGGCAGTTATAAGCTGGGTTCCATTACGCAGAGAGACATGGATGTTAAATGGAAGCACCATTCCTGATGTTGCTGGTATCTGAGCTCCCGAATACCCACCTTACTGTGTTTGGATTGTTTCCTAGATACAAATCTTATTTGGGATCAGATGGAGGAAAATTAATTAACAAATTAATTAATTAACTAATGTCTGTTAGGCATTGATGGGCATCTCTGAAAATTACATACTTTTGAAAGAGTGACTCACAAATAGACATAAGCAAGGAGTGCCAAAAGTCATTGCTAAATGTATTATTGAAGGTGATTTCTAAATAAAGAAAACGGTAGTGACTTTGGCACATCTTTCCCACCCAGATTAGCTGGTATAAGAGGGACTTTGTGGGTGTGATTTGTAGTCTCTTTCAAATTGCCTGCCACCCCTTTCCTGCCTCTTGTGAGTTACTTTGCCATATTTTGCCATGTCCCACTGTGCTCTGGCTGCAACTTGAAACCTGTTTTAGAGCAGAGTATGAGTGTGGCCTTAGTATTTGTCATTTAAGCTATTTTACAATAAAATAGTTAAAAAAATATAGCCAACTCCAGCAAAGCAGTAAAACCCCACAGTTGTTTCCAGCTCCCTTCCTCTATAATGCTTAGGTCAAGTTACTTTATGAGGAGATTTAAAGGAGCCTGTACTACTTGGGACAGGCCAGCAATTGCGGACTTTGCCCATACTCTGGACACAACTCAATGAAATCCACACGCATGGAATTTGAAGCACCTTTACTCACCTCATGGTTGTAGGGCTTAATTTTGCAGACAAGTACAGATGTATGTTATTTTACATAATATGTCTCCTGGAAAGTTGCATGGAAATTGATTGTTTTTCCTTCTTTAATGATATATACAGATATATCACATATGTTATATATATATATATATATATATATATCATATATACATATTTCAATATACTTAGGTATAATTGATATGTAATATTATATTAGTTTCAGGTGTACAACACAGTGATTTGACATTTGTATACGTTATGAAGTGGTCATCACAATGTCTAGTTACCATCTGTCACCTCACAAAATACAATATTGCTGACTATATTCCCCATGCTGTACATTATATCCCCATGATTACTTATTTTATAACTGGAAGCTTATGCTTTTTGATCCCTAAGATCTTATGACTTAATCGCTCATTTTATCCCCAACCCACCTTCCCTCTGGCAGCCACAAATCTGTTCTCTGTATCTATGAGTCTGGGTTTTGTATTGTTTGCTTGTTTTGTTTTTTAGATTCTACATGTAAGTGAAGTCATGTGTTAGTCTTTCTGTGTGTGACTTATTTCATTTAGCATAATACCCTCTAGGTCCATCCATATTGTTGCAAATGAAATGATAATTCCTTCTGACTTTCAGGAATGCTTTTTCTTCAATTATGGTTAATCATCTATTGGTGAAAGCTTCTAAACTTTTATTAATTCATCAAATATTTATTGAGCACCTACTATGTGACAGGCAGTCTTCTAGACACTGAGGATACAGAAGTGAAAAAGTTTTTAAAAACATAGCTTCATGGGACTTACATTCTAGGCACAATTTATATTTAAGTTTCTCTGACAGTACATCCTGTCAATCAACCAAGGAATGAGTATCAAATGTCTCATATATGTTGATTACTGGGCCAGGGCTATGGGGGCAATTTGGACTTCAAAGAGTTTGCCTTCTAATTGGATATCCAAGGCTAATCTTTTTTTTTATACCCCACCCCCAAGGCTAATCTTAACAGAATAAACAGAGAATATTACAGTGGTGGGTGATTGAGGGCTTAAATGTGCAGAATCTATACAGCCTGTAAGATTGTAGCTGTTCAGAAGAAAGAAACGTGAGCCTAAGTCAATGGAGGACTTTATGGAAGGCTGTAGATGAAATTGCCAGAGGAGATGCTGCTTACAGCAACCAGCAGGGGCTCCTTTTCTCATTGCCCTCCTCCTGCCATAATCTTTGTGTGGGGTTCAATCAACTCTAGTCTGTCTTGTATGTGGAAGTTGTAGTAAAGCAGTTGCTTCTGCTAGACTTTCAGGCTCCAACCCTAAATCATAGTAGCCTCCTAGGAAAGCAGGGGCTTCAGGAGCCCTATTTTCACAGCTGAGTCTCCCCCTGACCTGCCTAGACTGTTACACAGTCAGGAGCTGTCGACTGTTACAATTTCTGAGGATATTCTCATAATTTTCAAACCTATCACTTGATTCTCTCATCACAGAGAGTTCTAATATAAATAGCATTCAGAGTGTCTAAGGTATTTGTTCATCCTTTAGGTGATAGGACAAGGAAAAATTATAAAGGATGTGGACTTCGATTTGGGGCCATACATCCAGGCATTCTTCAATATAAAAAATGGATTATTTTCCAAAAGTTCATTTGTAAATTATTGTCAGGAACACAGAAAACATTTTCCCATAGAAACAAGCTTCTACGCAGTGACTATGTTTTCTGGCTGGACCACAACAGCCTGTTTAATAACTAATGTGGCTGACTATAGAACTCAGAGACTAAGTGGCAGATGTGACACGATGTCTCTGGGAAAATGTTTTCTGCATTCCAATTTAGAACACTAGGAAATAAGTCTCCTTCTCTGAAGGGGTAGGGTGAGGGGCTTGGGGAGGACACCCTCAGGTCTGGCACACAGATGCTCCAGCAGCTGAGGCATCTCCCCTCTAAACTGGAAGCCAGTATGGCTCCTGCAAAGGCTCTAGTAACAGGAGCACAGGAGGAGGGGCAGGCTACGACTGGCTGGCTGAGGGGCAGCTGGTTTTAGGCCTCCTACTTCCTGTCCTTGGCTTGGCAAGCACTACTGACAGGAGAGATGTTATCTTTCCTTTTCCTTCATGCCTATTCTCTTTTTGGTGAGATAATCCATAGCCAGTTGTTCTTTCTCTTTCTCTTTTGAATCCTGTGACCATCCCCACCAAGATGCCTATGCCATTCCTCATTCATTCCTCTCTTTCCTGAGCACTTAATTCTCAACTGCAGATATATTTCTGTTGTGGAGAAAGTGTTTTTCCCCTAAAGGACTGTAACAAGGAAGAATGGAGGTCATGATGTGTGACACATTGATGTTGTTGATGCTGAGGTGGCCATTAGGAAGTAGATTTGGTAACTTTGCAATGAAGGGTGAGCAGTGAGGGATTACACTTAGATCTTTGCTCCTATCATAAGAGCTCTATGGAGCTGAACTTCAGGCTCTGGATTTGATGAGGTCCAAGTAATCTAGAAACCCATAGTAGTTATGAAAAGTGACCGTATAGAAATCCACAGAGACGAAAGAACGTAGATGGTTATAGCTGTCTGCAACAACAGTCCAAGTCCCATTAGGCAGTGGCAGCAAGGTAGAGCCAAAATATATAATTAGGTCATTTTAAAATGACATTTTGAAAAAGTCAACTAATAAAGAAGTAATAATTATGTTAAGCTGTGATACCCCAGACTTCCTTTGCTTTGATTCTATACTATCCAACAAATTTCTAATTCTAATTTGGCTTCCCGTGTAGAATTCTCTATGGGGAGAGAGTGATCTGGCTATAAAATGAGAGTATCTGATCTTCTTAATAGTTCATTTTTAAGTAAAAATTAGCAAGTTGGCATTTTACTATATGCATTGACCTTTTGTGAATTTGGTTGATGTGAGTCCATTTTGAAGAGCCTTTTTTTTTAAAGAAAGACTTTTATTAAAATATAGCTAACATACAATATATTAGTTTCAGTCAAGAGCCTTGAGAATCGAAGACCAGATTCTGGACCTTCGGGTGCAGCCAAGATGCTGCCTTTGAGAACCCCTATTCAGGTGATGGGCCAGGACATCTCTCACTTCCCAGATGGGAAACAGAGCCGCAAAAAAGTGGTGTTGCTTTCCTAAGGTCCTCACAACTACTCAGCAGTGACAAGTCTGGGAGTCAAGGTCTTCTGACCCTCACTAGTGCTCCTTTCAATACCCCGATGCATGTATGTGCACAAGTCAGATCTTGTTCCCTAAATTGCTGAAATGGACAGAAAGCAAGAAATAAGAGAGGAATAGAGAGCAGAGTTTGCTCCCTTAAGCTTGCTCCATATCAAATAGGAGTGGTTATTATTTAAAACCAACCAAGTACAAGTGCCATCCACTGTGTTCTAATAAGTGGAATACCGGTGGCCAGTTGAGTCTACTTTCTGAGTGTAGGGTATTATTTGTTGCTGACTTTGTGACTACCTTTGGTAGGGGCTAGGTGGAAGCATCCCAGGTCGCATTCACAGAGCTAGGAGCAGTGTCACCCAGCGAAATATGACTAAACAGCTCCGATTTGCTTGCTCTGTTGCACTCTGTGATGACATTTCCTCCAAAGTTCAGAGGTTAACAGAGGCAGCATGCTCAGCTGTGAGAATTAGAGAATGAGATTCAAGATGGCGTAATTTAATTTAAGATTCTGTTCAATAAGAACAAGAGACAGATAAAATATTCCTAAAATATTTGGAATCTTGTTTTGATTGGGTCTGAAACATGAGCTATGTCCATGTGGTTCCACTAAATCCCTTGCTTTTCAGTTAATTAGATTTTAACAGTTGAGTGATGGAGCCTATTGTGATCACTTCAAACCCTAAATTAACTTTTTTTTTTAAAGATTTTATTGGGGAAGGGGAACAGGAGTTTATTGGGGAACAGTGTGTACTTCCAGGACTTTTTTCCAAGTCAAGTTGTTGTCTTTTCAGTCTTAGCTGTGGAAGGCGCCGCTTAGCTCCAGGTCCAGTTGCCATTGCTAGTTGCAGGGAGCGCATCCCACCATCCCCTGCGGGAGTCGAACTGGCAATTTTGTGGTTGAGAGGACGCGCTCCAACCAACTGAGCCATCCGGGAGCTCAGCGGCAGCTCAGCTCAAGGTGCCGTGTTCAATCTTAGTTGCAGCGGGCGGAGCTCACCGTCCCTTGCGGGACTCGAGGAGTTGAACCGGCAACCTTGTGGTGGAGAGCCTACTGGCCCATGTGGGAATCGAACCGGCAGTCTTCGGAGTTAGGAGCATGGAGCTCCAACCACCTGAGCCACCGGGCTGGCCCAAATTAACTTTAAGTGGAAGTCGATTGAATGCGATTGAAGCCACATGACATTAGAGACTTCACCCAGTTCTGAACTAGTATATGGCACGGCTTCTCTTAACAAAGATATGGCTGGGCTGTGACTGTTAACTTAGGTGATTAGAGCATGTTGCCAAGGAATGGTTTGACTTGGCCCTGTAACCATGGGCTGGACCTCCACCTAACCAGCACCTCACAAGTATGGACAGTGGCTCATGAGATGGAATCAGATGAACAAATAGGCATAGCTCAGTGCAACCCTTCCCAGCTTCTGGCAATAGGTGCCTGCTGGGTCAGGGCTGCACTTTGAAATGAGAAGTATCACACAAGAATTAGGCGAGACCCCTGTGGAGACAGTCTTGTCATATGGGAAATTTTCTTTTTGCTATGATTAGTTGAATTAGTCATCTTAGAGGCTGTAACAAACTTGCTGTAGATGGTACAAATGCTGCATGTACTGACAGCAGCAAGGGATTTCTCTTTGTGCAGAAACCCACGGATTTCTTTTCCTTGTATTTTTTTAAAAAAATTTTTATTGGGGAATATTGGGGAACAGTGTGTTTTTTCCAGCACCCATCAGCTCCAAGTCAAGCCGTTTTTTTCAATCTACTTGTGAAGGGCGCAGCTCACTGGCCCATGTGGGAATCGAACTGGTGACCTTGGTGTTACGAACACTGCTCTCTAACCAACTAAGCCAACCAACCACCCCTTTTTCCATGTATTTTTAATGTCTCATGAAAACATAAAGTGTGCATGCAGGGCTTAAACACCCCTCACAACACTTTCTTGGGTATTTTATTGGTTCCATCACTTTCCTGCTTCGTGACTTAACTACTCTGAGTCTAAGTTTACTCATCTATAGAATGGGGGAAATAATTGTACCCACATTACAGGCTTGCTGGGACAATCAAGTGGAATGAATCGAGATGATATCTATATCTATCTATCTATCTATCTATCTATCTATCTATCTATCTATCTATCTATCATCAATCGTCTGTCATCTATCTAATCTCCAAGTACGGTGTCAGCACATAGCAAGGGCTCAGTAAATCAGTAAATTGGAGCTATAAGATTAGTGAGGGAATGGAACAAGGGGTTGGGGGAGTTGCTTGTCATGTGCTTTCTTGTGTTTGTCAATTTAGGAAAAATGTCATAAAACAGCATACATGTTGAAACTGAAAACTACTCCAAAAGGATCTATTTGTAAAGCCATAAAAATATTAACTTCTGTGCAGTTTATACTGGCAGATCCCCAACCGTTCAGAATTAACACCTGGTGTTTAGTGGATGGAAACACCAGGATATCCAAAATGGAAAAATGTGGCAAAACATTTAAAAATTAAATGCCTCCTCTGAGTTGAGCTGCTGGTGTGAGATTGGACCTTAGACTGGCTATATGTAAATCCTTTCTTAAAATCTTCAATGAAGGTTAATCTCTGTCTCTCCCATTTTGTATCCAGGGTATAGTAAACATTTTTGTTTTAGTAGTTGGTATACTTGAACCTTGCCTCATCCTATTGCAGGAGTGGGACCTTGAAACCATCTAACAGTAGTCTAAGAAGCAATCCTTTCTTTCTTGTCTGCATCACAGTCATGGTATGTGGAAGGAGGGAATGCTACCATTCATCTGACCTTCTCAGATCTAACTGGACCAGCTAAATTATCTGGAACTAACCAGCTAATTTCTGGACCAAAATAGGTTTCATACCATGCTAAACAGGCTAGTGAAGCTTGCACAGTGTACCAGAAGATGAGTTCATAATGATTTTGTACTGGAAAATCACATGTAGCATAAATGTGCAAATTTACATTACCTTTTAACAAGTCACAGTGCTTTGCTGATAGAAAGGGGTAGTTGGTTTTCCATATTGGCCTTAGTCCAAATGGCCTGTATTGTAATCTACTTTTCCTTGTTCTCCTTTCACCCCTCTCCATGTTGTGGTGTTTTCCTTTGCTTTTTCCCAGTTGGGCACCACTGACCTTAGTTTTTCTCCATATCATCCTCTCTAAACTTGGTCTTATGCCTCTCATTTCCACTAAAGTGTAAAAGACTAATAATGGCTGAAAGTGTTGCACTCCCTCCATATCATTTTAGTAGGGAACCAATCTCAAGTGCATGGAAGAGAGATCTGGGTTGCGATTTTCAATAGCATTCAGTTTGAGGTGTTGCCTTCTCTACTAGTCCCTAGAGGCCTCTTCCAATGCTTTCCTGTGTAGTTCCTCATGCTACAGAATAGGCTTGCAGTGAGAAGAATAGTGTCTGTGGGTAAACTCTAGTGTATTGGGGTTCTCTAAAAAGGAAACTGCATAGTACAGGCAACTTCCCTCAAACAGACACAATGACTCTTGTTGATACACATTTTATTTTTCCGTCAGTTTATTTGTTCTCATATTCAGTCAAGTACTGGTACAAGTGAATGATGCTAGTGTGGCTACATTTAGGCAGTCAATTAATCTGGATATGGAGCAACAAAGGGAGGGAGTTTTTTTTATCACAGCTTTTGCTCTCATGGCTTATTCTGCTAATATTTACTTCTGCTTATTATTTTAGACTCTACCCACGTCCACCACATTTACCCACACATGCATCCACACACACACGTATTCACACTCGCCTTAGGAATTAGGAGCTAAAAACAAATAATTTTTTTTTTTGCTTTGTTACCATGTTGGCATACATGTCATTAACACTTTCCCATTAATCAGTTTTAAGGGAGAGTCAATAAGTCTGGAATCCCCTGGGATACTAGATACTCTTACCAGGGTCGATTGGATCTTGTACACCCAGGCTTTGGCAATCTAAAACAGAATGCCTATCAGTTTATTCCTGGAAAACTTTGAAACATATATTGTAGTATTCAGAAACAATTTCGATTGTAATGTCATTTAACTCTTTAGTAATATTGGCATTACCCCTTTACTAAAAGGATATTAGTGTCTCAATTTTAGATGTCATTGGGTTCTTTAGTCATTTTAAGTTTGAATACAAAACATTCATTGGTTAAATGAATAGCAGAGCTATGAATTCCAGAGTAGGCAGAATTCCTTAGACTCACATTTGTGTATATTATCTATATGGATGTTCCCCCCAATTTGATAAAAATGGATACTATATGTTTTTATTCTAGAGACGGATTTTAGATCTTCAAGAATATGTACACAAAGAAGATAAAATTTTGTCTAGATGTGGCTCCCAGAAAACATGCAGATTAGAGATAGAGCAAGCAAATGGCTCTCGCTAATGGGAAGACAAATCCTTCAAAATCTTAGGCCCAATCATGTCCCACATGAAAAGGTACATTTTATTCCCATCACCACATTTGGGAAAAAAAGACACAAACGCAGACATCCTGCAATGAAATATTTTTAGCAGGTGCATTTCTATGCAGAAAGTGGGCATCTAGTTACCTACAGATATACATATCTACATAATTGGCTGGCAGATTAGTAGAGTGTGTTTGCACTTGAGAATACTTCTAGCTTCAAATACACGTATGTGAGAGTAGAAGAAGTCTCAATATGTTTTAATACATTGAATATGTTTTAAAATTAATACATTATATTTAAAACAACAACTGATTGGTATCTTTACTAGGGACAGTGGCAAATCAGAAGACTGGCAAAGTGAAATATTGTATATATTTAATGCTTTGTTGCTGACAGTTGAGTGGTGTCAGGAAGGCCAGAAATCGTATCTGGAAAAGTCACTTAAGGCCAGTAAGAGTCTATGGGCTCAGGCAGACAGAGGTTCAAATCCAAGAAGCCGAGCTGAGGGGGTCAAGGTCAAGCAGCAGAAACCAGGAGCTGAGACTGGTAGCAAAAGGCAGACCTGGGTGCAAAGTCTGCGCGACGTAGAGTTGGGATCCCAGGTGTTGGGACCCGGTGGGTGGCAGTGGGGAGAATGAAGAGCAGAGAAAAAGGCACAGCTCACAGTGCCCCTGTTGAGTACAATGAATAAACTGTACAGATGAGAACGTGTCCAAAAGGCTCCACCTCCTTCTTTGTCTATTGTTATGTCCTTCTGTAGGTGATGGGCATTAACTGTAACACATGCATACGAGTTTCCTGTAACTAGGCTGAGAGAATTGATATCTTCAGGTCAGAAGAGTGGGCCTGAGTATGCACTGTGCATTTCCTAGTGGGCCCTGCATTCTCGGCTTGGCTCTCATTTCCCATTACTGCTTCGCTCTGACTCACTGATGGCCTGCCACATGTCATTAGGCGGCTCAGCTGCTGCTTTCATTTCTCCCAAAGGTATACAGAGGTTTGGGTCTTGGCTTTTACTTTTTTTTTTCTTCTGAGAGCTAAAGGAAGTGGTCTTTTGATAGTTTGGTTTGTTGAGTTGAATACTTACAGCGTCTTACAGTTTCAATTTCCTTTTTCATAGGTATTTGATCCTGATGACCTTTATTCAGGAGTCAATTTCTCCAAGGTTCTGAGTACTCTTTTAGCTGTCAACAAAGCAACAGAAGGTAAGCAGAGCTTGTGATTTATGAGTTCTGGGTGACATGTTTGGTTCCATGTGTTTCTAATTACCTTAGGAGACAACTATGGCCAGGATTGTTTGGTGCAAATTTCTCCCCTCCCCACAAATAAACTCCAATGGGTATCAAATGCTTTAAGTTTTCATGGTTTGGGATTTAAACATACCTATCACAGATGTCATTCTAATACCTGTAGTGCAATCATTAGAACTAAGAACTCTTTCATTCAAAGCTACTGAATAGGCAACTGAGTGTAAGAAGACAAAATAAGAAGGAAAAGATCAGTTCCTTTTTTCATAAAGTTTACAGACTATAGTAGCTGTTATTTCCCTTTCCCCACTAGAGACATTTTTCTCGTAGTTTTCTGTATGTCTTTGTCCATGTAAAAGAACCCCTAAGGATCCTTGCAATGTAAATGAAAACTCAGGTTCATAATGAATGAAAAGAGTATCTTTTATTTAAGTGTTAATACTCACTACATTGGAGGTATTAAACATAAATTGTAGTAGATGCAAAGAAAATGATGATAATCTTGGAGTATAATTTCACTCCTTCTGTGACATTAGTATCTTACCTACAGCTGGGCAGTAATAACCATAATTAAAGTGCTTTTAGCCCTTACCATGGGTCTAGGCTGTCCTATAAGTCTTAGGTAGTCTCATTCAATCTTTGAAACAACCCTGGGGGTAGGTATTATTATTAGGCCGATATTACAGATAAAGAAAGTCAGGCCCACACTTGCCCAACTAGAAAGTAAGTGGCAGAGCTGGGATTCAAACCTGCATCTGACTGACTCCAGAGCCCTATGCCCAAACACGGGTCTTGCTGCTCACGCCATTGGAGAGCCAGCAGACCGTGTGCCTAGCAGTGCCAGGGGCTACAAAGTGTAAGATATGGTCCCCGACTTTGAGAAAATTACCGTCTATTTAGGGAAACTCAACTTACCCACGTGAAACAATTAGAGAAGAAGAGCAGACAATATAATCAAGTGCCAAATAGGATGGAGCATCTAGGAAGCTATCAAGTAATTCTAGTTTTAGTCAAAAGAGCTGTCTGTATATAATAGCAATAAATGTAAAAATACTTCTCCGAAGTTGTTCTTTTGCTTTTTGGAAAAAAAAAAACCGCTTTTGAGCTATGGCAAGGCGTAGAGCAGAAAGTACAGCTAATTCAAGTAACTATATTTAACACACATGACAACTCTCCAGTTCTGGGCAGGGAGGACCGTATCATTCTAACATTATGCCATACAAATTATACGTTCCTTTGCCAAACTTTCCTAGCGAGTTTTACAGTCTCTTCCCTCGCCACAGATATTTATAAAATACAAGGAGGTGAAAGTTAAAACCCACAGCATCAAGGAAACTACTTGGATACTGAGCTTGTCGCCTGGGGAATGTTTGGGCTTTAGACTTTTGCAGTTTATATCTTTTAAAAATAAATGGAGAGGAAAAGAACCCTCATTTGAATTTGTCAAGAAGCCAGCTCCTCTCTTTAGTACACTCTCAGCATACTGAAAAACGTCCAGCTCAGCGCTGGTCTACTCGAATTTCACATGATTTCAAGGAAGAGAAGACTCTTGAGTTTGATTTAAAAAAAAAATGATTCTAGTGTCAAGATTGCATCTTTCCAGACACACACGCACTCTCATTCTCGTTCTCCCCCGCACACCAGGCATAAGGGAGATTTTACATTATATATGCCACACATATTGTTACATGTGAGGAAAAAAAGAACCACTCAGTTATAGGCCAAAAAAACAAAGAGAGAAATTTGAAATATTTCAAAGTAATAAGAGCCACAAACAGCTGTTTGGTACCCAATATAGTTCTGCCTGGGATAACAGGGCATACTGTTGCAACTGGCTCAGGAGGGAAGACTTGTAGGGAAATGGGTTAAGAGAAAATGTGGTTCTGTCGCTGTTTTTCATTCTACTGGAGAGCAATGGCCAGTAAGGTTAAGAAAAAGAAGTTGGCCACCAAAAAGGGAGGGGGGAGGATAGAATACACTTGGCACATTCATAATGATAACAGAATTACGGCCAGGTTGCCTTTGAAAATGTCCCATGAAAGATAATGTTATGTTGTAGATGTTTTTCTGACATGAGTGGTTCCCTTTACCATGCCTTTTCCTCTTTTCACAGATCAGCTATCAGACAGACCATGTGGACGTTCCTCTTCTCTTAGTGCTGCTAATAGTTCTCAGACAAACCCACAGGGAGCAGTTTCTAGCACAGCTCCAGGGCTGCACAGGCAGTCAAAGACAGTGGTAAGTATAGTCCCCAATTTCCCCTGCCTGTGTTAAATCCGTGAAATTAGATCTAGACCCCGGTTGCATCTCCATGTGTGGTAAGATAACCGTCCTGTTTGTTTGGGGCGTCTCTCGATAAAACTACTTTTAAACCTAACACCAATTCAGGGTGGCCCAAATGCCTCTGAACAAATCAAAGGCGTGTGAGGCACAGAGTCAGATAACTGGGGTTGAAACTCCAAAGTCTGTCTTTTCCTAGTACTGAGCAAGTCATTTAATTGAGAATGCTATGCAAATATGTCATTATGACTACTACTTCCTGATGGCAGTTTGCTGTGATTTCCTCTATCTTTTGGTTTATTATCATCATGGGTACTGTCATTTTATTTTTCTCTTTATATTCCAATTGGGCCTATGATGAACTCCTATACTGGGATAGCCCTGTTGTCTTTGCATTTGGTCTTAATGGGAACTTTTGTTTAGGCGGAGATACCCCATCTTCTGCTCTTTTGAGACAGCATTCCTTGTGAAAAGCCACCCACTTGCTTTAAGTTATCAAGAGTTATTACTTCCAAAACACTTAACCTTTTGAGATCACAGTTCCCTTTGAGAAGGTGATGAACACTATGGTTTCACATTCTTTGGACCCTCTCAAATTGTGTGCAAACTCTCCTGTGTATGAACTTAGGGTATGTGTTTTGGGTAAAGTTCATTTTTGCTCATCAGCTTCTCAAAGGGGCCTGTGACAGGTGAAGAACTCCTGACTTAAGTAACTGTGGGGTATTTGATCTTTTCATATGACTAAGTCTTAGCCGATTTAAGATATTCTTAGTAATTGTGTTGTGGGAGGCAGATTTTATGAGAGTAGGTTAGTACCTAATCTTGGTCGTATAATTACGTAAGATATGTCTGTGTTGGATAGAGGCAGGATGGAATAGTTTATCACTCTACTTTGTTTCCTGGATCATTTAAATAAGTGTCTTTAGATAATTGGTAGGGAGAGAGGGAAATGAAAGCCATGACCCACTTCAAAATACACATTCTCACAAATGGAAAAGTTAGCATATAGTTTTGAGGAGTTTCTTAATCCCCCCTGAGGCCTATCCATGTTAGGACTACTCCTAAATTAAAAACTCAAGACTGAGATGGACCTGGGGTTTTATCGTTGGTCACCCCACTTTATTTGTCTAAATTCATATAATTTCTGCCCCTGCCTCATTCAGATGAGTGCTTAATTTGGTGTGGCTTTTGTTTTTCTAGGAGATGACGGAAAATGGAAGTCACCAGTTGATAGTAAAGGCAAGATTCAACTTTAAACAGACTAATGAAGATGAACTGTCAGTCTGTAAAGGGGACATCATTTATGTCACTAGAGTTGAAGAAGGAGGCTGGTGGGAAGGCACATTAAATGGGAGAACAGGCTGGTTCCCTAGTAATTATGTCCGAGAAATTAAATCCAGTGGTAAGTCAATCTTTTAAAAGCTTTTTTGAATGTGACTCTTGTACTTTCTTGATATTCTTACAGCAAATCTTGTAGTTTTAATTGGTTAACTGAAACTGTTTGTACTTGTATGTGTGTGTCCAAAATAGACTAGAACAGAACTGGGGAAAATCTGTGATTAGATATTTTGAAATGAAGTTGTATTTAGATTACATCAAGGCAGCAAAAAACTAAAAAAGCAAAAGAATTCAAAGCTCAGACAACTGTTCCACCTTAACTATGTCCCTTTCTGTCTACTAATTCTAGCCCATGTAACATAGTACATAGTCCTTCCTGCTACTCTAAGAATCACCATGACAGAATACAATAATAAGAGAGGCCATGTGCTAACTTCCTTTTTTTAGCCCTCAGCTCTTGAAGCAGACAGACCTAAGTCTAAATGCCTCAGAGATATGAGTGAAATCTTATTGCTCTTCTGTCTTTTGAGAGCTTGCTTAGGTAACTTACTTGCTTTTTATTATTTAGGAAGGTAGACTCTGCCTATATTCCCCAAAAAAACTGTTACATAAAAATGTCATGATACAGATAAAATAGTATTGAGGTATTCATTATATCTCCTCACTTTTCAAAAATATTTACCCATGGACTCCTTTGAGTGATTAGCTTCTCAGTGCATTTTTTCTTTTATAGATAGCTTTATTGCTTTTTTAATGCCTCAAAATAATACTATTAATTAATAATATTATCGGCTCACTGTAAATAAATAAAAACATTACAGAAATACATGTAGAGAATGAAAATTCCTTTCCTTGGCTCCTTCCCCCAGATAACCATTGTTATGAGCTTTTCCCTAAAGCTTTTAGGATAAATGTTACTTTGTACACTTTTCTGCACTGTTGGGTTAAGGGAGGGGACAACCTTTTTTAATGGAATAATTGTTATCAACATATATATATATGTGTGTATATATATATATATATATATATATATATATATATATATTTCTTAGCATTTTTTATTATTGAGAATTAAGATGTTTCTGTTGAACCTTGAAATATTTTCAGGTCTTGCCTGGAATTTCCTTGGTTTTGATTACGTTCACAGCCAGTTTGTACCCCTTGTTACATCTTTCAATTGGTATAATCTGGTTGTTAGGATCTCTAAATAACTTTCCAAATTCACTCTAACTTTGTTCTCTTATTCAGTGTCTTCATCTGCAAAACTATAAGGCACAGCACTTGCTGCCTTGCTTTGGGACATGGGAAGTGGACAGATAACACGCCCTCATTATAATATCCTTCACTGAGATGCCTTGTAGCACAGTCTGGACACTCCCTTGTGGACTGCCCACTCCTTGGGGAGTTATCTGAAGATTTTCAAATAACCAAGCTATTTGTCCTGATTTTTGGACCTTTCCCTTCAATTTTGTCCAATACTCTCTTTGGTTTAGAACTCAGTAAAGGACTCACATGTAAGCTCTGGCTCTGATTTGAACACCTAGGTAATTTCTGGAAACATTTTACCCAGCTGTTACGGATAGGTCCGAACAGCTGGGGCCAGGAAGCCTGCTAGTCAGGGAAGGCCTGGGACTAGGAGTATGTGGAACAACATATCTCACCTAGCTTATTTCAGTGGCTTTCTAACTGGCATCTCTGTTCCTGTCCTTGTCACCCTTATAATCTAATTAAAACTCAGTAGCCAGAGTGATTTTTTCAAAATCGAACTTGGGTAATGGTTCCCCATCTGAAAAAGAGTAAAGCCAAGGTTATCCCAATAGTCTACAGGGCTCTCCAGGATTTGGCCTCCAAGCCCCTCTGCCCTCCTCTCTGCCCTCTCTCCCCCTTACTCATTCCACTTTAGCCCCACTGGTCTCCTTGTTGCCTGGGCCAGACAGGCACCTTCTTTACTCTCTGTCCTTCCACCTGGCATACTCTCCTCAGATATGAGCATGGATGATTCCCTCACCTCTTTCAGGTCTTGGCTTACTTGTCAGCTTCACAGGCCTTCCTTGGTCACCTGGGAGAAAATCGAACCCTATCCCCACTGTTCCTGTCATCCTTCCCTGCTTTATTTTTTTGTTTGTTTACCATTTCTCTCCATCTCACATAATATACATTTACTTATTTATTCCATTTACTGTATGTATCTTACCATTAGAATGTAAGTGTTATGAGAGCAGAGATATTTTTCTGTGTCATTTATGCTTAGTAAATATTTGTAAAATGAATGGGTATTGTGGGACAGGTCATTAAATTTTGCTCAGCTTTTGTTCACTGAGCATTCCTAGGCACTGGGTGGGGGAGGTTATAATAATCTGTTCTCATGGACTCTGCCTCCAAGGACTTGACAATCTAGGAGTCAGGACAGGTGTGTACACACTCAAGTATAACAGGATAGGACAGAATAAGTGACATGGACAAAACTCTAAGTCGAAATAAGATGCTGTTGGAGCAGTAAAGAAGCAATTCAATTAACAATAACCTAAGTTGGGGAAGCACTTGAATTGGGTCTTGAAGAATGGAAAGAAGCTTCTGACTCGTAGAAGAAGGTTAGAGAGTTAGTACATTAAAGCATGGAGCAAGTGGTAGGATGATTTGGGTTGAGCGTAAGGTGAGTGAAGAGGAGCGGGGCCTTGAGCAGGAGCTACATTAAGAGAGGTGTCAATGCAGGGGATAGCAATGTAGTTTAGAAAGATCTTTCTAGTGGTAGTGTGAGGGATGGTTTGCAGGGAAGTGGTGGGAATAACCAATGAGGATGTGGGGAAACCGGCAGAGATGACTGCTGAAATCCAGGCAATCCAGATAGCGGTGTGGGCTACTTTTGTGAGAGTGGGGAAGAAGAGAAAGTGGATGGATGCAGTAGATACTGTTAAAGTAGAATCAAGAAAACCGGCGGATGATTAATTATGAGGAAAAGGGAAGAGGTAAGGATTATTGCAAGTCTAGGGATCCAGCTTGATGGTGATCTCCTTAGAGACATGCAGTGTCATCCACCTAGCCAGCTAGCAAAAATTTATTCACCATGGCTAAGATATCAGTCTTTGTCCTGAGCTCTGGTGAGGCAGAGAAACCTAAGACATGACTCTTGCCTTCATGGTGTTCATAATCTAATGAGGGAGAACTATAATAAGAATGCAGTATGATAAGTTTAGTGATCAAGCTAAATAAAGGGTAGTTTGGAGAGTGGTGAACGGAAGAGAGGTGACTAACTCATGGTGACAAGGAAGTCAAGGGGGACTCATTCCTCTTTGTATACCTTTCTGTCCCCATAGTGCCTAATGGTTCTTTAGACACTGGAAATGTTTGATACATGCTGACCTCCATTAATAGAGAAGATAGGGAAGATAGGAGGAGGAGGAGGAGTGTGTGTGTGTGTGTGTGTGTGTGTGTGTCTGTGTGTGTGTGTGTGTTGGGTGGTTGGCACTGAAGACGATGAGTTGTTGTTTTGGACATGTTGAGTGGAGGTGCCAGCCAGTCATAGTTCTGAAGGTTTTCAAAAGGTAATTGGCAGACAGAATTGTACACCTGAAATTATGTAATTTCATTAACAATTGTCACCCCAATAAATTAAAAAATAAATAAATAAATAATCTTGAAAAAGGTAATTGGCGCTACGGATTTGGAACATGGGAGAGAGAAGAGCTGGAGATGAAACCAGTTGACAGTGTAAACTGGTTGATGATAAAGTGTAAATAAAATATATAGCAGATCATCAGTGGACACAGTGCACTGTGGCTGGAGAGGTTGGGGGAGGCTTCATGGAGGAGGTTGGGCTTCAGCTGAACCCTCAGAGACATGTAGGCTGTGGGTAGGCCCAGAAGAGAGGGGTGGGGAGAAATCTAAGTCAGTGATTGCTCGAGGAGTACAAATACCACAAAGGATCTGCAGTAGGATTGAGCAGAGCGAGCTTAGGGGACAGTGGAAGATAATAGCTTGATGAAATGAAAATGTCTCATTGGGAAAATAGGTGTTAAGTCTTTGTTGACTTAAATTTTTTCCTATCTCAATTCCTGCTGCTTCCACAAAACAGTGAGTAGGTCAAAATCTATCTAGGATTCTGCTGAGGGACATTTTAAATTCAATGCTGTGCTGTTTTGGTCTAGAAAACAAACACCTATCAATTTTTATTGCTTTCCATGAAGTTCATACTGATGTAAAATTTAGGAAAGATTTGTCTGTAAGGAGTTTTAAAAAAATGATTCATAGATTAAATGCACATCTCATTGAAACAAAATCTTCAATTTAGAGTTTTAAACCCCACTGCCATATAACCTCTTGGGTCATTTATGAATCTGAATCAGACATGGAACTGAGGAACTTCAGTGATCTCTGTCTGCTTACTATAAGGTCAAATGTGTAACACTGAGATCACTAGAATAGTTAGTAAATCTGGTTACAACCTTCTCCCTGCAGACTGCTGTGCCATAGGAGTGCTGTGCATAGTTTTCTTCCCTCCAGCCGATGAAGAGCACTGGGTGCCTGGTAAATTTGCTCTTGAGGAGTGGTATTTTAAGTTTTAGAACCCACTGTAGCTTTTGTTTAGAGATAATTATGGCTGAAGCCCTGGGGACAGCTTCTTTCCTCTCTTCAGAAGGAGGATGATGTCAGAGGACTTAGAGGACCACCAGTCTACTACTGTAGAGAGTTAAGAAATAGAATATTTAACACACACACACACACACACACACACACACACACACACACACACACACACACAATCTCCTTTCAACATGAGTTTGAAGATGAAGATAGAATAGTTTTTTGTGACCATGATTATAAAAGCCTCTCACCAAGGATGGTGGAAGCTAGACAATGGTGACGTTATGAAGTCATTGTTACCAGTCCTGCTTGCCTACCTTTTGATTTGTTGTTACATGAGAAAAATGAACTCTATTTTGAACACAAATATTTTTATCAAATATCTTACTTCATAAAAAATGCATGTATGAATAACTTAGTCGTTATATAAGCCACAGAAGATAGATTAAGGGCCTTTGCTCCTTTATTTCATTTGAGTCACATACATTATGTATAGAAAATTAGCCATTTATACAATTTTCAGTCCTTTTCTTAAACATCAGTGGTAACATGTAAATTAACATGTTATTTGTACATCAAAATAATTTCTACCAATACATCAATAACATAATAATTTACATCTCTTTTTAAAATGTTTTGTCTTTGTTACTGAGAAAAGCTAAGGGTTTTATCGGGACCTTGCATTAAAACTTTCCTGGCAAAATTTCCATGCCAAGAAAATATTGAGGCACGTGTGATTGGAGCAGATATTTTAAGCAAATTCAGCTTTGTGCAACTGCTTCAGTTAAGGAGGGTCATTAAATCCTTTTAAAACTTCTTATTAGCAGGTAAATATAGATATCATATGAAAGGATTAGGTCGATGGCTAATTAAATTTATATTAAGGGAGATTAAGAAATGACTCTTCCTACTGATTATACAAAAAAAACCTAGGATTGAGCTTTATATTTAGACTTCCTGTTTTAATCCCCTGAGTATATCACATAGATGTTTCATATCCTGAGAAACTAGTTGTCACCAGATTTCTTTTTGTCCTATCGCTGCCAACAGGCAATAGGAATTTGTACATCAGCAAGGGGAGGGAAAAAATCAAAAGTTAATTGAAAAATGATCTTTATATTAGGATTCAGAGAGTTTCTTATGGCTATATCTGTGTTACACTTGTTGTTTGGGTTATATTATACCAAATAACGCATTTGAATTCTACACTACATTGACTTATGTTTTTTCAGAGATTGAATTGAATTGACCAATCTTTTCATTGCCTTAGAAACACCACCTAAAAGGTTTATATTTTGATGTCAGTTCCCATTAGGTCACTTTGAACCATCCCTAGGGACTGAATTTGTCTCCTTTGAACCTCTACATCTTTATTCCTTCTCTCCATGTCGCCGAGTGTGGGTTTCAGAGAGAACTGCACATGGCAGGAGTAAGCAGTGGGAGGGATGGGAGTGGGGGCAGAGAGGAACCAGAGGTAACAAACTGTCACTGAGGCACAGTGCTGGTGTTTTTCAGTTTATATAGCCACCTCTTGAATTTTTTCATGGGGCCAGTCGTTTCCAAAGGCTTCTTTTTTAGATTTTCCAAGTTTGTCCTTCCAAATCTGTCTTTGTGTTTTGATCACCCATTCTATACCAGGCCTGCAGGGAGAGCCAGAACTTCCAGCACTATGCTGAATAAGAGCGATCAGATGGGTACTAGACTTATGGGGTGATCACTTTGTAAGTGATATAAATTTCTAATCACTATATTGTACACCTGAAACTAACATAATATTGTATGTCAACTGCAATTGAGAAAAAAAAAAGAAAGAGTGGTGACAGCAGATTTCCTTGCCTTGTTCCTGATCTCAAGGCAAAGCGTTCAGCATTCAGTCTCTCACCATTATGGAAGATGCTAGCTGTAGGTTTTCATAGATGCTCTTTATTGAGTTGAAGAAGTTCCTCTTTATTCCTATTTTTTTTCTGGAAGTTTTTTTTTTCTTGAATAGGTGTTCAGTTTTGCCAGGTGCTTTTTCTGCATCGATTGATATCACCATGTGATTTTTCTGTTTAGACTCTTATCATGGGTTACATTGATTGATTTTTTAATATTTAACCAATCTTTCATCCTGGGGATGAATTCCAGGTATACAATTCTTTTGAAATATCACTGAATTCTATTTGCTAATACTTTGTTAAGGTTTTTTTGCATCTACATTCATGAAGGATACTGGTCTGCAATTTTCTTTTTTTGTGCTATCTTTGGTTTTGGTGTCCATATAAGAGTGACTTTATAAAATAAGTTGGAAAGTGGTCCCTTCTCTATTATTTTCTACAAGAGATTGTGAAGCATTGGTTTTTATTTTTTTTATTTATTTTTTTATTATTATTTTTTTAATTAATTTTATTGGGGTGACAATTGTTAGTAAATTTACATAGATTTCAGGTGTACAATTCTGTATTACATCGTCTATAAATCCCATTGTGTGTTCACCACCTAGAGTCAGTTCTCCTTCCATCACCATATATTTGATCCCCTTTACCCTCATCACTCACCCCCCACCCAAGTGGAACAGAGGTGTCAGGGAAGGCACTGAGGGGGTATCCTAGGTACAAGCTGACAGCACAGTACAATGAGATGAGGGAGGCGACAGCTGGGCTCAGAAAGTGGTATCGGGGAACCCTGATACACTGTTGGTGGGAATGCAGACTGGTGCAGCCGCTATGGAAGGCAGTGTGGAGGTTCCTCAAGAAATTACGAATAGAATTACCATATGACCCAGCAATCGCTCTCCTGGGTATCTACCCCAAAAATATAAAAGCATTTCTCTATAGAGACACGTGTACGCCAATGTTCAGTGAAGCATTGGTTTTGCTGGGGGAAGGGAGTTACCACTTTGTGAGTGGTGTAAATGTCTAACTATTACATTGTTTTGTACATCTGAAACTAATAAAAATGAATTAATATTGCTTCTCCCTTAAACATTTTCATAAAATTTTCTAGTGAAACCATATGGATATGGAAATTTCTTTTTCCAGAGTTTTAAATTTATAAATTCAATTTCCTTAATAGTTATAATAGACTATTCAAATGGTCTATTTCCTATTGGCTGAGGTGTGGTAGTATTTATTTTCTGAGGAATTGGTTCATTTCACATCTAATTATAAAATTTATGTGTGGAGTTCTTTATAGTATTCTTTTATTATTATTATTTTTTGTAATCTCCAGGGACTGTAGTGATATCCCCTGTTTCACTCCTGATATTCGTGATTTGTATCTTGTCACTTTTTTTCTCTGTCAGTCTTGCTAAAGGTTTGACAATTTCATCAGTCTTCTCAAAGCACGAGCTCTTTCTGCATCACGTTCAAGCACCCAGTAATCTTCAAGGCAGCCACTTCTTTCTTTGCAATTCATGTTTCTCAGTTCTACTTTACATAGTTAACATTTTGTTTCAATTACAATGGCCTATTCCTATGGCCTTTCCTTTCCTCTTCTATGTCTTGGCAGGCTGTCCATTACTGTTTACCCTTTCTTTTGGCCTTGCTTTAGAAAGGTGACCACATCTTGCTAGTATCTCTAGAAACTTTTATTTTTATCAAGAGTGGTTTATATCATAATTCCACAAAACAACTGAGTTCTAAGTAGAACCATTATAGCTACATTGTAGAAAACTTGCCTAATAAAAAAACTAAAAGGAAGATGAGGGTAAGGGGGATCAAATATATGGTGATGGAAGGAGAACTGACTCTGGGTGGTGAACACACAATGGGATTTATAGATGATGTAATACAGAATTGTACACCTGAAATTATGTAATTTCACTAACAATTGTCACCCCAATAAATTAAAAAAAACTAAAAGGATTAGGCAACGGTCAATTTTGAATATGTCTAAGAGTGCAAAACTGTGGTGTACTGGAAAGAACATCAGGCTTGGCAATACAAGACTTGGGTTCAAGTCCTGGCTCTGCCACTTACAATCATAAGTAATAGGCTAGGTGGTGCTACATTGCTCAAGGTCACTCAGTACAGTTTTGTGAAGCCACCAGCTGAATCCAGGCAGGTCTTGAAATATCATAAAGTCTCCCCAAACTGTCCATACATCACTTGTAAACACTGGGAAGTGACAGAATTGGCCCTTATTGCTGCCTTTACTTTGTTTCCACTATGCCCAGCTTGGCACAGCTAGATAACTCACCATCACAGACACAGTCCTGCCTTGAGCATTTCCATTTCTATAGCTGTTCTTCTGGAATCTTCCATGACTAGAAAACTCTACTGTCTTCTCTGTCTGTTTGAATTCTAGCTACACTCTAGGGCCTGATCATGTACCCCCTGTCCAGCAAGGTCTTCTCTTACCATCCCAGGTCAAACTGATGGTCTCTTTGAACTCCAGTAGGAACCACTACCCATGCCATCAACTGACACTTTCGGTAGCTTTATCTCTGGACATCATATTGGTTAGAAGCACAGGCCCTTGTCAAGGCATAGCTGAGCTTCAGTCTTGGTTCTGCCATTTCCCAGATTCATGCCATTAGGCAGCTGACATCACCTTCGTGAACCTTAGTAACCTCCTCTGCAAAATGAGATCATTTCTGAATGACGGGGTTGTTGTGAAGGTCAAATAAAATATCTTAAAAGCTATTAGGTGCCAAATAAATGTAAGAGATATTTTATTTTTATTTTTTTGGGGGGGCTAGCCACATTGCTGCTGGCCCCATCTGTGGAAAGATGCTTTTTTTGGGGGGGGAGGAACAGGACTTTATGGGGGAACAGTGTGTACTTCCAGGACTTTTTTCCAAGTCAAGTGGTTGTCCTTTCAATCTTAGTTGTGGTGGGTTTCATTCAGCTTCAAGTTGTTGTCCTTCAGTCTTAGTTGTGGAGGGTGCAGCTCAGCTCCAGGTCCAGTTGCCGTTGTTAGTTGCAGGAGGTGCAGTCTACCATCCCTTGCGGGAGTCGAACAGGCAACCTTGTGGTTGAGAGTCTGCACTCTAACCAACTGAGCCATCTGGCACTGGCCCATGTGGGAGTCGAACCGGCAGCCTTCGGCATTAGGAACATGGAACTCCAACCGCCTGAACCACCGGGCTGGCCCCCAGGATATTTTAAATATAATAATAATTAGCAATCAAGGTTAAATGGGAAATTATTCATGAAAGAATGTTGTAATAGGAGAATTACAAAACTGTAGGTAACATAAGAAAGATCCGTGTGTGTGTGTGTGTTCACAAGCACATATATAAAAAGAATGGTATGACACACTTCAAAATGTTACTCTGGATTATGGTTAGCTCTGAGTAATGGGCTAATCATTGGTTTTTATTTACTTTTCTATATTTTGCATTTTTTAGGGTGAGCATGCAGTAGATTTAAAACTAGAAAGTATTATTTTTAAAAAAGAAAAATCAAGGTCCGATGATATATTATTATTTGGTTATTTATACTCCACCACACTTCAGAAAGAGTTTAAAGTAGCATACAATATAGCAAGATAAAAATGGAATACAAAACAAAATGAAGCAAAGGAGAAAATGAGGATAGGAAAGATAGTATATAGTGACACTATTAAACATTTACGATCAATGTCTTGTATTTTTATCAACTGATTTTCTTTAAAAAAAGAGAATGTACTAGGATGTCTCTTAGTCATGAGTTTAATAGGGAAAATGAACTTTATAGAAGAAAGGCAACATTTTCCAGGGTAATGTGTTAATATTAAAATGATACATAAAAGAGAAGAATTTTATGTTAGTTTTCAGTGTATTAAAGATTCTGATTATTTTGTTTTTTGGCACAATAGACAGCCCTAAGAAAGAATGGTTGCTATTATTTATATTATACTTGTATAGTAAGTTGTAAATTAATATATACATGTATTTGATTCGTGTTAACTTTGCTTATCTGTTTTGAATAAGTTGAATGGGGAAGCTGACGGGAGTAAAGAAACAAGCCCAAACTGGGAGTGAAATTTTTGCCCCAGCCCTGCCATTAAGTAGCTAGACCTTAACTCCTTGGCTTATTTGCCCCCTCAGAAATTGAGGGGCCTGGATAAGAAGATCTAAGTTTGACTGTGTATAGTTTGGTAAAATTACAGTTTCTTGTTTAGGAATGTACATTTCCATTGATCCTTCCACTCGACAATATTTATAGTATGTTAGTTATAAAGTGTTCCTCTTTAGACTTGTATGATATTAACATAATTTAAATGTGTTTTTCACAGAGAGACCTCTCTCCCCCAAGGCTGTCAAAGGATTTGAAACTACTCCACTTACCAAGAATTATTATTCCGTGGTGAGTGATTTCTTGACTTTCTATATGGAAACTTTTCACTTGTTGAACCACTGTATGTGTTGAGGTAATACAAATGGAAGACTGGATAAAGTTGCACTGAAAGGGTCTACTGTCAGCTGCATTACAGTGGAGCTCTTCCACTCGTAGGCTTCTTACAGATGTCTAGAAGTTTTACATTCACTGTGCTGAAAAATTCAAGGGTAACACAAAGACCTAGAGCAAGGCCTATTAAATTGCAGTGAAAGAGAAATTGGTGAATATGTAGATGTTATGGGGAAATTCAGCCTTACCATATATTTAGAAGGTGAATTCCCAAGTTCCTATAATGCAATAAGTGTTCAGTATCTGCATACTGTGATTTTATTTTAGAATCAATCAATTCATTATGATATCCTCTGAAATACTATCAACTTTGTTCTTGAAGAGAGCCCAGAGGGAACACTGCCCTTTGGCACAGAGGAAGGAATTAAATGGCTCTGGTTTGAACATAGACATGTCAAAATATATTAGCTATAAATAGGGCATGTGCAATACTCAAAATAAGTTCCTGTTTGAAAAAGGAATCGTATCCTTCTCCTGAATCTGCTTTCTGCTTTCGTTCATGTCTTCTTTCCTGACTTGGCCCAGTCACTAATGAAAAGATCAAGTCATCATAACCTCTAAGTTTCCCTGGTAGTCTCGTCGTCTTCCCCACCTCTGCTGAAATACGGTTTCACTTTTCACCCAATGTTGTATGTATGTTTGTACTGTATGCTCCTTTCATTTTGTGCATGGACATTTTTTAAACATCTCTATACATTTGGTTTGAAAAAACTAAGTTTCACTCTTCAGTGAATTTTTTCCATAATGATGACATGAGCAGCAGCTGGTATGAAAGATCAAGAAGGGACTTCATAGGTAGCATGGACAACAATTATAGGGGACAGTTTTGTCACTATTTTTCGTCTTACAGTTCTGTGATTAAAGTATATTACCCAACAGAGCTAGGCTCCCTTAACCCTTTCCCTCTGACTACTTATTTTTTAGCTTCCAGGTGACACCCAATGATTTAATTTTTAAAGACAGGGTGCATTCAAATGGTGGATGACAATGTTAACCATAGCTTCATCTCCCTGTGGATCTGGAACGTACTATCCATCACTCTGCTTTGGGTCTCTTTCTGCCTCTGCTGATTCTACCAATGTAAAATATTGTTGGGATTATCCAAGGCAGACTAACCTCTATGATACTTATGTGCCTTATGGAAATCCTGTATACACTATGTACAAACTCTGGATGTACTTCAGTTGGTATCATCTACCTCCTATTGGAGTTCATGTGCATGGTTTCTAGTTCCTTGCTATTATAAGCAATTCTGCAGTGAACATCTTATATGTGTAACTTTGGCAAAGTATATAAAGATCTATAGGGTGAATTCCTAGAACTTAAACTGTTGGGTCAAAAGATATATATTTTTTTCAAATTTTGATAGATTTTTGTCTCAAACATCAAGCTTAATAAAGAAGACTGAATGCCTTGGGGAGGCCATGATGGCCTGTGAAGGAGCTGTAGAGCTTTCTTGTAAATATTACTGAATTGTTGACACCAGTTAAACATATTGTTGTAACTAGATATGGATGTGAAGGCATTTGGGTTGGTTGTTGGTTTTTTTAAAATCCATGTTTCTTTTGTTTTGAGTATTTAGGAAAATTTTTAGAGGCAATAATTCAAAACATGTTCTTGATGTTGTGATTGTCCTCTCAATCTGCGCTGAATACCTTAGACAAATCAAAAAAATTCTAGTCCACACAGAGTATGTAGAGACGTGGAAAAGCAAGTTTATCCACATGTAAGGTGTCCCTATCTAATCTTATATTAACTCTTCTTCCCTCTAAGATTCATTAATTGTAGACATTTCTTTGCTAGTGTTTATAAAAGCACTAGTGACTGATTTTTTACTCCATTTCTTTTTTTACTCCTTTTCTTAAAAAACAGAAAAAATATTTTTTCTGATTACATAACATTATATAAATAACATAAAAAATAAGACAATACAGAAAAAGTATAAAGAAGAAAATAAATATCACCTTTAATCCCAGCATTCATAAATAATCCCTGTTAACATGTTGGTGAATCTCATGCCAAATTTTCTTTGCGGTAGATGTGTATGTGTGTGCATATATAAAGCCTGTGTTATATGTGTGAGTGTATAAAATGAAAACAGGAACAATGTATTTTTCACTGTTTCTCCTTCATGGAAGTTTTTCTATCCTCACACCCTGACAATACTCTGACCAGACCTGTTCTTATGATCTTTCATTCAGTGAGTCCTTGCTATTCCAAATGCTTCCTTTACTTTGGTTCTGTGTATTATTCAGAGTTCTTCAGAGAAACAGAACCAATAGGGTAATATAAAGAGATTTACCATAAGGAATTGGCTCACACCATTATGGAGGCAGAGAAGTCCCGCAAACTGTCATCTGCAAGCTAGAGACCCAAGGCAGGTGGCGGTATAGTTCAATCCTGGTCCAAAGGCCTGAGAAGCAGCAGAACCAATGGTGTAAGTTCTATTCTGAGAGCAGGAGAAGACTGATGTCCCAGCTGAAGCAGTCAGGCAGAGAGTGAATTCTCCCTTTTTCCACCTTTTGGTTCTATTCAGGCTCTCGGCAGATTCGATGATGTCCACCTACACTAGGGAAGGCAACTTGCTTTACTGAGTCTATTGATTCAAAGGTTCATCTCATCTGGAAACATCCTCACAGACACACGCAGAAATGATGTTTAATCTGGACACATTGTGAACCAATCAAGTGGACAGATAAAATTTACCATCACATACTATAAACTTGGGAAGCATAGAGAATTCTTGGGATTTACAAGTCTATTGACATTCCGCCACCTCCATCTCCCTTTTTCAAGCTTCCAAGGGATTTTCAGGCCCAGTCAGGCCTTTATATGTTTTTGGTGGCACATCAGTTTTGAAATGTTAAAAAGTTCTCAAGTGTGATCAAAGTGCCTTTGTTACCAAACTCAGGTTTAGTGCCGCTTGCCACCGAAGAGCCTGAGCCTAAAAACTATAGAGTGACGGGTTGGTGAGGAGAAAAGCATCCTAGATGCCCGCAGCTAGGGAAGATGGCAGACTAATGTCTAAAAAACCACCTTCCCCTGAGCCAAGAATGATTAAGAGGTTTTATAGGTGGGTAAATGGGAAAGAACAAAGGAAAGCAGGCCTCAGGGCTAATGAGAAATATGAGAAGTGGTCTCCTAGGCCTCAGGTCTGCCTCAGTGTTATCTTAGATTTTATTGTCCGTAGCTGGAAATTTATTGGCAAAAAACTGCTAGGGAGTTGTGATCATGGGTCCCTGGCTTCCGGGCACCTGAGGATTTAAAAAGCTGCTCTTTTCAGGTTAGGATGTTAATTAACGAGGTATGGGTAGCCTTGAGAAAGGGAGCAAATAGAGTTTTTCAGTTAATCAGCGAAGGGAGAAACAAAGAGGAAACAACTGAATATCAGGATGGATCAAATTGCAAACTAGCTAAGTTTAATTATAGGCAGCTAAATAGTGAGCTATGTAGTGAGCCATTCTGCAGACTAGCTAAGTTTAACCGCGTTATTGACTTACTGAATTTCACCCTTACAGCTTTGGGCACCCAATACCTGCCATACGGCATGTTTAGTGTGTCTAACTGAGGCTTAGCCACTCCTGGCCTGTTGTTTTGAATGGGAGTTTGGCATCTTTTAGGGACACGGTAACCCAGAGGAGGCTTTTGCTGCCCTTGCCCTTGTTTTCTTCATTGTCCTCAAAATTCATTTGTTAAACTTCTCTCACCTTTGGGGGGAAAAAAAGCGTGTAATTTTTCTATTGGTTATTTTTCTAAGAATCTCCTGCTCATTGGCTTTTTTATCCATTGTAACTTGATGTTATGTGCCAGGTGGGATTAAAAAATAAAGAACAACAACAATAAAAAGAAAATGGTAACTATGTGAGTAATGGATGTGTTAATTAGCTTGATTGTAATCATTTTACAAAGTATACATATATCAAACATCAAACATACAAAGTGTACATATATCAAACATCAAACATACAAACATCAAGTTGTATACTTAAATATATACAATTTTATTTGTCAATTATATCAAAAAAACTGAAAAAGTAAAGAATGAAAAAGGAATCTATGTAGCTTAGACGTCAGGCTTAATTTATATGCAGTGCTTAGGTCTTGTCACCCATGGTCTCATTGGGAAGACAGGACAGACACGATAGCATAAGCCACATGGCAGAAAGTGATATAAAGTTATAAAGGGTCTTAAAGTGAGTTTCTCCAAATGTAGTTGGGGGATCCTTTGCATCAGAAGCCCCTGGGAGCCTGTTAAAATTGCAAAACTCTGGGCCCCAAACCTGACTTGCTACATCAGAATCTCTGACCATAGACCCCAGGTAACAGCATTTTTTTTTGGTTCAGAATTTTTTTTTATTAGTTTCAGGTGTACAAAACAATGTACTAGACATTTACACCCCTCACAAAGTGATAACCCACTCCCCCAATCTACTACCCCTGACATCATATAGAGCTGTTACAGTTCCACGGACTCTATTCCTTATGCTGTGCTCCACATCCTGTGACTATATATATATTAAATTATAGTTGACATTCAGTACTATTCAGCTTTAGCTTCAGGTGTACACTGCAGTGGTCAGGCATCCACACCGTCCCCTACAAAATCTTTACAACATTATTGATTATATTCCCCAAATTGTCTTATGTATCCCCGTGGCCATCTTGTGGTTTCCTATTGTGTTTTCTAATCCCCTCACCTTCTCCCTCATCCTCATCCCACCCCATCTAGCAACCCTCAGTTTTTCCTCTGTATTTCTGAGATTAGGAAACATTTTTAACAACTCCCTCAGCCCCTTTCTGCCCCGCCACCCGCCCCCACAGCCAGGTAATGCTGATACTCACTAAAGTTTGAGAACCAACAAAGGAATAGGTAGAATGGAAAGGATAGGTGTGTCAAGACTTAGATAAACAGACAAGAGCTGAAAGAGAATTCAGGCAAGGGGAACTGTGGGAACAGAGCCAGGAGTGCAGTTTCCAGGCTCTCGGCCTCACGTGGAAAGGTGCTGGCTCAGGTAGTACATGGCCATCAACTGTGATTGGATGGCCATCAGCTGTGGCTAGTTGGCCATCAGCTGTAACCAGTGAGCCATTGGCCACTAATATAACTGCCGTGGCTACGCTAGCAGAAAGTGGGGGCTAGCAAGAAGATGGTGGCTGAGCTAGCAAGTGCAGATTGCAGTTAGCAAGTGCAACTAAGTGCAGTTAGCAAGTGGGGTTGGTTGGTTGGTTGGCAGAGAAGTGAATGGCAGGTTGCGGATAGTGTGTCTCCTGCTTCCTGTGTCTCCAACCCAGCTGCCAGCGAGACTATAGTGGTGTGACTCCCCTATCTATGGCTCCGTGGGTGTTCCTTTTTGGCCTCACCATGTCCTGCGTTCTTATGTGGGGAGCGGGAGCTCAGACCCCGCATGCCACCCTGCATGTCAGGAACTATATGAGCAAAATTCATTCAGGCAGCAATGTGCATGTCTGCAGTGTATCCCTCCAGGTCATAGAGTGGACTGCACTCTCTTCTTCCTCCATCCAAATGCCCCTTGGAAGGTGAAATTCTTTATTCATTGCAACTAGTGTAGAACACTTTAATATTGCTGTCCTTTGTGCTGCCACAAATAGGCCAGACTCACGGTAATCCCAATATTCAACTCTGGGAATGAGCGTCTATCTGAAGAGTGAGAGGTGCTATTTCCCTACATCCAAATAGGAAAATATAATCGATAAGGGCTAGTATTATCTTTTTCTAACTTTTCAGCTTTATTATAACTTGTGGCAGATGCCTAAAGGGTATGTTTCACAGAAAGTATATGCAGTAGGAAAGGTGGGAAGAAGTCTGTGCCATGTTAAATCACTTAAAAATCCCAGGAAGCCTCCTGTAATCCATGCTCTTGCCACCCAATTTCTGCTTATCCCCAATTTCTCTTTCACTCGTTTATCTACCCACTTGATCCTACCCTGAATTCTCTCTACCTTTTTAGTGCTTATCTGCGCTTTTAAAAATGACTTTATATTTTTAGAGCAGTTTTAGGTTCACAGTAAAATTAAGTTGAAGGTACAGAGATTTCCCATATGCCCCCTGCCCACATACATGCACAGACTCCCCTACTATCAGCATCTCCCACCAGCGTGGTGCATTTGTTACAATTGAAAAGTCTGCATTGACACATAATTATCTCCCAAAGTTCATAGAACATTAGGGTTCACTCTTGGTGTTGCATATTCTATGGGTTTGTACAAATGTATAATGTTGTGTATCCACCAGTAGAGTATTATACAGAATATTTTCACTGTCCTAAAAGTCCTCTGTGCACCCTCCCTTTTTTAATCCACCAGCCTAAACTACCTTACATGTCTATCCATTTATTCCTTCTCCATACTCCTATTCTTTTTTACCTACCCATTTCCTGGCTCATTCATCCATATATCTCTTCTATCTGAGGGCTGGAGGTAAAGGAGGTGATGGGATTTTATGGAGTCTGTCGATAATGGAGGACAGTGCCTCTTGTTTTGTGAAAGCCAAGGAACTGAGGTGCAAAATTAATCACTGAACTTGAATGTAAGCAGGTGCCTCTACTGGCATATAAGTAGAATATGACATAAATACAATATATTAGTATATTGCCTCTTTTGGTCTCATTGGACTTTCCCAACGTTAACTCATTTTTACAGGCATAAGAATTATGTCACAAATTGTATAATGTGTTGTTTTTGCTCTGCTTTAAAGTTTTCTGGGACCATTGCAGTCTTCTGTTATCATTTAATATACCTTTATTTTCAGCCTTTGATTATGCCTGTCAGCCTCATGAAATAATTTCTTCATTCTTATATGACTTTCTCTTTGGAAAACAGAATTTTAAAAATGGACTCACTCTAAAGCCTTTCCAGGAAATATAGAAAATATATTTTACTGGAACAGCAATAGCCCAGGATGGTACTACAAAAGGCCTCCACCTCTTTTTCTATGGCTTCTCACTGTCTGCTTTAATCTGAATTTAGTCAAAGGTTAATTGAGCAAATGATACTTAGTTGTCCTTGTGAAGACAGAGTCAGGGAGGCAAAGGCAATATCTGGAGGCAGTCTATTTTAGTAAGTTTGAATGGATTTCATCTCAATCAAGTTGTACTGCTCTGAAGTTGGTTGGCCTGCCAAACTTCTTGCCTTCTGACTCACCACTGAAGCCTTCTGTTTGGGAGCACATAGCCTTCTCTGTCTGCTTCCCTTTTTATCCTTTTACAGTAGATGCCCTGTGGCCTGAAAAATAAAGAACCACTCTCATAAGTTCATCAGTTGGTCTTTTGAGATTGAGGAAAGCAATAAAAGTCCAAGCGAATTTGGGAAAGAATCCCAAACATCCACCCCGATGAGCATTTCTATTTCTCAAACCACAGCATGGACAATATTATTGAATACTTTACCATTCATTCTTTTTGCATTATTTCATGAAGGACTCACTAATCACCTTTGTCAGTTTAGTTTTGTAAAGTCAACATTCAGCCACACTCAAAACTGGCAACCATAGGAGTTTAATGTACATTTTTGTCTAGCTCTCCGGAACTCACTCAAAGGCACCAGAAGTGTCTGCTTGCTTCCCTCACCTTTGCCTTCTGTGTGTCCAGTGCTAGTGGTTCCAAACAGAGATGGAACTCCTCGAAAGTGTCCTGCCTCACGTAGCAAATAAACCCATTGGAACAGGAGAGTCGGCACCTTTCTTGCAAAATCTTACTTATTTCTTTTAAAGGAGCCCCAGATGATAGCATTTTAAAGGAAGTTGAAATAATAACGCTGTTTCAATGGGGAGAGGGAGGTTGAATTATAGCAACCATGGAATTAAAGTGATGTTGTTTAATCGTTTTACAAAGCACATTTTAGATGTAAATAATATCTGTGATTTTTCTAATTTAAAAATTCCTTTCAGGAGAACTGACTCTGGGTTGTGAACACAGAATGGAATATATAGATAAAAAAATGTCATATTGCAGAATTATACACCTGAAACCTATATAATTTTACTAACCAAAGTCATCCCAACAAATTTAATTTTAAAAAATTCCCTTCAGCTAATGACTGTTTAGTTTGGTTTTTTATTTTGTTTTTCTTTTTAACAGACATTATAATTTGCATAGTGTGACAGTTATAGACAACAGTGTTTGAAAGGATGGTAAGGATATGAGATGGCTCATTACCAAACATTCTTAGAAAAATGTAAACAGGAGGTGATTAGATGACTTCATTCTCTCCTGAATATGGCATGCCATCATCCTTTTCCCCCCAATACAATGCTATAGACAAACAAATATTGTTAATAAAGCAATCTGCTTATGAGTTTTACCTCTTAATATAATATGGTATCGTTGAATTCTAGTGCAGTTCTTTCCATTTCTAAGAATAAAAAAATGAATAATATTGCTGAGCGTGAGTATAATTTATTACTTGAGGTACTGTAGTGAACAACAGCTCAACTGGGCAGAGAGCTATAATGGTAGACCAATTTGAGTTTGGAGGGTCACTATACTGGATAAAGACTGGGACTCAGAAAAAACAAAAGTTTCTATTAACAGATGAGACATTTGTGTTTTGACTTTTTAAAACAACAGCTTTATTGACATATAATTCACATACCACAAAACTTAACCATTTTAAAGTGTACAATTCACTGATTGTTAGTAAATTAACAATTGTGTGATCCACCAGCTTATTTTTAACATTTCATCACCCCAATAAGAAACTCTATACCCATTCGCAGTTACTCGCTCCAAGCCCTTGACTACCACTAACCTACTTTTCTTTTGTTTTAATTTTTAATTACTTTTTTTTCAATTACAGTTGACACGCAATATTATTTTATATTAGTTTCGGTTGTACAGGATTGTGGTTAGACATTCATATAATTTATGAAGTGATTCCCTTGATTAGTCTAGAACCCACATGGCACTATAAATGGTTATTACAATATTATTGACTGTATTCCCTATGCTATACTTTACATCCCCATAACTATATTGTAACTACCAACTTGTACTTCTTATTCCCTTCACCCTTTTCACCCAGTCTCCCAACCCCATTTCCATTTGGCAACCATCAAAATGTTTTCTATATCTCTGAGTCTATTTCTGTTTTGTTTATTTTATTTGTTTTCTGTTGATTTGTTCTTTAGATTCCACATATAAGTGAGATCACATGGTATTGTCTTTCTCTGTCTGACTTATTTCACTTAGCATAATACCCTTTAGGTCCATCCATGTTGTTGCAAATGGTAAGATTTCATTATTTTATGGCCGAGTGATATTCCATTTTATGTATGTACCACGTCTTCTTATCCAATCATCTATTGATGGGCTCTAAAGTTGCTTCCGTATCTTGGCTATTGTAAATAGCGCTGTGGAGAACATAGGGGTGCATATATTTTTTCGAATTAGTGTTTTGGGTTTCTTCGGATAAATATCCAGAAGTGGAATTACTGGGTCATAAGGTAGTTCCATTATTAATTTTTTGAGGAACCTCCAAACCATTTTCCCATAGTGGCTGTGTCAATTTGCAATCCTACCAGCAATGCACAAGGGTTCCCTTTTCTCTATACCCTCGTCAACACTTGTTTGTTGATTTATTGATGATAGCCATTCTGACAGATATGAGAGAATATCCATTGCGGTTTTAAATTGCATTTCTCTGATGATTAGTGACGTTAAACATCTTTTCAATATGTCTGTTGGTCATGTGTATGTCCTCTTTGGAGAAATGCCTGTTTAGGTTCTCTGCTCATTTTTTAATTGGATTTTTTTGGTGTTGAGTTGTATGAATTCTTTATAAATTTTGCATATTATCCCTTTATCGGATGTATTATTAGAGAATATCTTCTCATTCAGTAGGTTGTCTTTTCATTTTGTTGATGGTTTCCTTTGCTATGCAAAACCTTTTTAGTTTGATGTAGTCCCATTTGTTTATTTTTCCTTTTGTTTCCCTTGCCCAAGGAGATGTATCAGAAAAAAAAAATATTACTAAGAACAATGTCAAATGTCAAAGAGTTAATTTACTGCCTGTTTTCTTCCAGGAGTTTCAGGTTTTGAGTCTTACATTTAAGTCTTTAATCCATTTTGAGTTTATTCTTCTATATCGTGTAAGAGGGTGGTCCAGTATCAGTTTTGGACATATATCTGTCCAGTTTTCCCAGCACCGTTTATTAAAGAGACTGTCTTTATCCCATGATATATTCTTGCCTTCTTTGTCATAGCTTAATTGACCATTATAGGCATGGGTTTATTTCTGGGTTCTCTTCCATTGATCTGTCTGTTTTTGTTTTGTTTTGGTGTTTTTCCACATTAGTATGCTGTTTTGATTACTATAGCCTTGTAGTATAGTTTGATAACAGGTGGTGTGATACCTCCAATTTTGTTCTTAATTCTCAAGATTATTGTGGCTATTCAGAGTCCTTTATGGTTCCATATAAATTTTAAGATTATTTGTTTTAGTTTTGTGTGAAATGCCACTGATTTCAGAGATTGTGTTGAATCTATAGATTGTTTTGGGTAGGGTGGACATTTTAACAATATTAATTCTTCCTATCCATGAGCACAATATATGCTTCCATTTATTTGTATTTTCTTCAATGTTTTGTAATTTTCCAAGTACAGGTCTTTTACTTCCTTGGTTAAATTTATTCCTAGGTATTTTTTATTTTATTTTGATGCAATTGTAAATGGGATTGCTCACTTCATTTTTCTTTCTGACAGTTCATTATTGGTGTATAAAAATGCAACTGATTTCTGAATCTTACTGTTGTGCCCTGCTACTTTACTGATTTCATTTATCAGTTTTAATAGTTTTTGTGTGAAATCTTTGGGATTCGCTCCATACAGTATCATGCCGTCTGCAAATAATGAGTTTTACTTCTTCCTTTCTGCTTTGTATGCTTTTTATTTCTTTCCCTTGTCTGATTTCCTTCTCCAATAGTATGTTGAATCAAACTAGTAAAAGTAGACATCCGTGTCCTGTTCCTGATCTTAAGGAAAATGTTTTAGCTCTTCCTCGTTGAGTATGATGTTAGCTGTGGGTTTGTAATTTATGGCTACTATTATGTTGAGGTATCTTCCTTCTATTCCCACTTTGCTGAGAGTTTTATCATAAATGAATGCTTGATTTTGTCAAGTGCTTTTTCTGCATCTATTGATATTTTCGTATGATTTTTAGCCTTCATTTTGTTTATGTGGTGTATCACATTAATTGATTTGTGGATATTGTAACAACCTTGCATCCCAGGCACAAATTCTACTTGATCATGGTGTACGAGTTTGGACAATTAAGATCATGAACTTGTTGCAACAATGTTGCTAACCTTTTTTGATATCAGAGGGATTATTCATTATGAATTTGTGCCAACTGCACAAACAGTTAACCAAGTTGACCATTTGGAAGTGCTGAAAATGCTATGTGAAAAAATTAGACAGCCTGAACTTTTCGCCAACAATTCATGGCTCTTGAATCACGACAAAGCACCAGCTCACACGGTACTGTCTGTGAGGGAGTTTTTAGCCAGTAAACAAATAACTGTATTGGAACACCCTCCCTACTCACTTGATCTGGCCCCCATGACTTCTTTGTTTACCCGAAGATAAAGGAAATATTGAAAGGAAGGCATTTTGATGACATTCAGGACATCAAGGGTAATACCACAACAGCTCTGATGGCCGTTCCAGAAAAAGAGTTCCAGAATTGCTTTGAAGAGTGGGCTAGGCACTGGCATCAGTACATAGCTTCCCAAGGGGAGCACTTCAAAGTTAACCGTAGTGATATTCAGCAATGAGGTATGTAGCACTTTCTCTTGGATGAGTTCGTGAACATAATTGTCCCACCTTGTATGATCTCTTTCATGTGTTGCTGAATACAGTTTGTTAATATTTTATTGAGGATTTTTTGCATTTTATCTTCATCAGGGATATTGGCCTATAATTTTCTTTTTTTTGGTAATGTCTTTGTCTGGTTTTGGAATGAGGGTAATGCTGACCTTGTAAAATGAGCTTGGGAGCCTTCCCTCCTATTGAATTTTTTGGAATAGTTTGAGAAGGATAAGTGTTAATGCTTCTTTGAACATTTGGTAAAATTCACTTGTGGAGCCATCCAGTCCAAGACTTTTGTTTGTGGGGAGTTTTTTTATCACTGATTCAGTTTCATTAGATGTAATAGGTCAGTTCAGATTTACTGTTTCTTCTTGATTCAGTCTTGAAAAATTAAATGTTTCTAGAAATTTATCCATTTTTTCCAGATTGTCCAATTTGTTAGCATATAACATAGTATTTTCTTATACTGCTTTGTATTTCTGTGGTATTAGTTGTCACTTCTCTTTCATTTCTAATTTTATTTATTGTATCCTCTCTTTTTTTCTTGATGAGTCTGGTTAAAGATTTATCTTTTTTTAAAAATCTTTTCAAAGACCCAGTTCTTGGTTTCAGTGATCTTTTGTACTGTTTTTATTTAGACTCAATTTTGTTTATTTCCACTATGATCTTTATTATTTCCTTCCTTCTACTCACTCTGGACTTTGTTCTTATTCTAGATCTGTTAGGTCTAAGCTGAGATTGTTTATTTGAATTTTTCTTATTTCTTGAGATAGGCCTATATTGCAATTAATTTCCCTCATAAGACTGCTTTTGCTGTGTTCCATAGATTTTGTGTCATTGTGTTCTCATTTTCATTTGTCTCAAGGCATCTATTGATTTCTTCCTTGATCTTGTTGTTGACCCATTCATTATTTAGTAGCATGTTATTTATCCTCCATGTGTTTGTGTGTTTTTCAGTTTTTATCTTGTAATTGATTTCTTGTTTCATACCATTGTGGTCAGAGAAGACGGTTGATATGATTTCAGTCTTCTTAAATTTGCTGAGACTTGTTTTGTGGCCTAACATATGGTCTAATTTGGAAAACGGACTGTCTGCACTTGAAAGGATTCTAGTACTTTGGGTGAAATGCCCCAAAAATATCAACTAAATCCAAGTGGTCTGGTGTGTTGTTTAAGGCCACTGTGTCCTTGTTGATTTTCTGTCTGGAAGATCTGCCCATTGGTGTCAATGGGGTGTTAAAGTTCCCTACAATTACTGTATTACTGTCTGTCTTTCCCTTTATGTCGGTCAGTATTTGCTTTATATATTTAGGTGTTCCTACATTGGGTGCATAATTGTTTACAAGAGTTATATCGTCTGGTTTGATCAATCCCCTTATCATAATGTAGTGTCCCTCTTTGTCTCACTATAGCCTTTGTTTTAAAGTCATTTTGTCTGATATGAGTATTACCACCCCAGCTTTTTTTTTTCATTATGGAAATGATTGCATGAAATATCTTTTTCCATCCCTTTACTTTCAGTGTCTGTGTGTCTTTTGATCTGAAGTGGGTCTCTTGTAGACAGCATATGTATGGGTCTTGTTTTCTTATCCATTCAGCTACCCTGTATCTTTTCATTGGAATATTTAATCCACTTACATTTAAAGTGATTATTCATAGATACATAGTTATTGCCATTCTATTATTCGTATTTGTGTTCTTCCTCCCCCCTCTTCTTCTTAAAGAATTCCCTTTAACATTTCTTATAATACTGGTTTGGTGGTGATGAACTCCTTTAGCTTTTTCTTGTTTAGGAAGCTCTTTATCACTCCTTCAATTTTAAATGATAGCCTTGTTTGGTAGAGAAGTCTTGGTTGCAGTTCCTCGCTTTTCGTCATTTTGAATATTTTATGCCAATCCCTTCTGGCCTGCAAAGTTTCTGTTGAGAAATCAACTGAGAATCTTATGGGAGCTCCCTTGTAGGTAACTAGCTACGTTTCTCTTGCTGCTTTTAGGATTCTTTCCTTGACTTCAATCTTTGCCATTTTAATTATGATGTGCCTTGGTGTGGGCCTGTTTGGGTTCATCTTGTTTGAGACTCTGCACTTCCTGGGCTTGTATGTCTATTTCCTTCTCCAGGTTAGGGAAGTTTTCCGTCATTATTTCTTCAGATAGGTTTTTGAACTTTGCTTTCTCGCTTCTCCTTCTGGTACCCCTATGATGCAAATGTTGGTATGTTTGATATTGTCCCAGAGGTCTGTGATCCTCATTTTTTAAACTCTTTTGTTTTTCAATTGAGTGTTTTCTTCTACCTTGTCTTCCAAATTGCTGATTCAATCCTCTGCTTCATCTAGTCTGCAGGTGATTTCTACTGGTGGATTCTTCATTTCAGTTATTGTAGTCTTTATTTCTGACTGGTTCTTTTTTATGGTTTCTATGTTATTTTTTATGCTTACTATGTCTTTGTTGAAGTTGTCACTGAGTTCATCTATTCTTCCCATAAGTTTCTTGAGCATCCTTATAACCAGTGTTTTGAACTCTGTATCTCGTAGATTGTTTGCCTCCATTCGGTTTAGTTCTTTTTCTGGAGTTTTCTCCTTTTTTTTCATTTGTTACATGTTTTGTTATCTCCCTGTTTGTCTGCCTGTCTGTGTATATTTCTATGTATTAGGTAGATCTGCTACATCTCCCAGTCTTGGCGGGGTGGCCTCATATAGTAGATTTTCTGTGAGGCCCAGTGGAACAGTCTTCCTGATCATCTGTGCCAGGTGCTTCAGGTGTGTCGCTTGTGTGGGTTGTGTGTTCCCTCCTGTTGTGTTTGAGCCTTGATTGCTGTTGGCACATAAATGGCTGGCATTGACCCTCAGGCTGACTGGCTGTGAGGGTTGGCCACCACCACAGCATACGAGCCACTGTGCTGGTGATAACTCCATGGAGCAGGATTTGCTCCAGTAGGTTCTGGTGCCTGCCAAGAATACCCTTTGGTTGTACTGGCTGTGGGGGTAATCAGGTTGTGCTCTGTTGTGGTCTGAAGCTGGCTACTGAATATGTTGGTTTGGGGGCCTCTTGGGAGGGGCTCCTATGCAGTCCAAGGTCAGTAGTTGCCCGTGTCTGCCCCAGGGCTACCTGGTAGAAGCTACAAAGTAATCTGCAGTTGTCATTGCCTGTGCTGTACCTGGAATGAGAGAAGCCATTGTGTGAACCAAGGCCAGCTGCCACTAATACTGGGCCTGGGGCATCTCAGCAAATGGCCAAGGGCACCCCAAGGGCTGCTGCCAACTGCTTGAGGCTCTTGGACCCCCATGTGTTGTCCAAGAAAGACTGTATCGAGGATCAATGCCATTTGCCTGCCACCAAAAGAGCCTCAGGCAGTGTGGGGGCTGTGTGAGGTGGGATCCCAAAGAGTCACCAGGATGGAGCAAGCAGAGTTCACCAGGCCAACACAGATTCAGATTTGGCCATGTGTGGGGAGAGCTCAACATAGGAAAGATGGTGCCTGCCCGCAGGTTGTGCAGGAAGAGGGCTGAACACAGGGAAAACAGTGGCTGTCCCTTTAGCCCTTGCTTTGAAGTCACACAACTCAGTCTCTCTTTATGTGTCTCTGGTACCTACTAAGCTGCTGTCCCTCCACAGGAGCTCAGGGTGAGTGCCTGGGAAAAAGAGAGTCTGTGTGTGGGCCCTTTAAGAGGACACCTGGGTTTCCAGCAGTCTTCTGTCTCACCTGGACAGACAGAATCCCTGATAATTTTTGCAGCCATATGTTGTGGGGGCTGGTCGGTCATTCTGGCACTGGAGCTCTGAGCTGGGGAGGCTGGTGTGGGGCTGGGATCCCTTGCTCCTCAGGGAGGACCTCTGCAGCTGAGATATCCCTCCTGATTTTCAACCTCCACACATGGGTGTGAGGCCAGCCAGTTCTGCATCTCTGCCCCTCCTATCAGTCTCGTCATGGCTTCTTCTTTATATCTTTAGTTATACTGTGTTTCCCCCAAAATAAGAGCTAGTCAGACAATCAGCTCTAATGTGTCTTTTGGAGCAAAAATTAATATAAGACAGTATTATATTATATTATATTATATTATATTATATTATATTATATTATATTATACCTGGCCTTATAGTGAAATAAGACCAGGTCTTATATTAATTTTTGCTCCAAAAGACACATTAGAGCTTATTGTCCGGCTAGGTCTTATTTTAGGGGAAACGTGGTAGGACTTATGTTCAGCTAGTCTTCAGATGGTTCTCCAGGTTGATTTTTCTGTAATTTAGTTGTAATTTTAATGTTGTCATGGGACTAGGTAAGCACATCATTTACCTACTCTGCCATCTGGATTGGAGGAACTCAGAATCACCACTAATCTACTTTCTATTTCTGTGGATTTTGCCTGTTCTGGACATTTCATATAAATTGAACCATACAATATTTGTTCTTTTGAGTCTGACTTCTTTCACTTAGCATAATATTCTCAAGGTTCATCCTTGATCCATACTTCTTTTCTTATTATGGCTGAATAATCTATTATATGGCTATACCAGGTTTTGTTTATCCATTCATCAGTTGATGGACCTGTGGCTTATTTCTACGTTTTGGTTATTATTAATAATGCTGCTATGAAAATTCATGTGCAAAATTTTGTGTGGACATATGTTTTCATTTCTCTAGGAGTGGAATTGCTGGGTCATTTGGTAACTGTATGTTTAACTTTTTGAGGAACTGCCAACCTGTTTTCCACAGCAGCTAAACCTTTTAACATTCCCGCCAGCTGTTTATGAGGGTTCCAGGTTTCCCACATCCTCACCAACACTTGTTATTGTCTGTTTTTTTTTTCCTTTTTATTATAGCCACCCTAATGAGTATGAAGTAGTATCTCATTGTGGTTTTCATTAGAGTTTCCCTAGTGGTTAATGATGTATCTTTTCATGTGCTTATTGGTCATGTGTATATCTTCTTTGGAGAAATGTTTATTCAAATCTTTTGGCCAACTTTTAATTGATTATTTTAATTGCTGAGTTGTAAGAGTTCTTTATATATTCTGGATACTAGACTCTTATCAGATATATGATTTGTAAATATTTCTTCCATTCTGTAGGTTGTCTTTTGTCTTTCTTTTTCCCCCCTGAATATTAAATTTCTGTATTTTCCCCCCTTTCTTCCTCCTCCCTCCACCCCTACTCCGGTTGAAGCTGTTGTTTCTCAGTCTAGTTGTGTAGGACACAGCTCCCTGGCCCAGGCTGGTGTTATGAGCCTTGCGCCTCCCCTGGCTGAGGCGGTCTGTCACCGGTGGTTGATCAGCCGCTCACAGCAGCTCACGGCTGCTGTTGCCGCCTGCCGGCTGTTCACATTGGCTGCTGGCCACTCTTGCTGGCCACCGACCACTCATGGCTGCACACAGCAGCCCACGGCAGCACACAGCAGCCCGCAGCAGCTCACGCCAAGCTCTGGCTGCTCACAGCAGCCCAGCTCCAGGGAGACCCATTGTTCACAATCTTAGCTGTAGAGGGCGCAGCTCACTGGCCCATGTGGGAATAGAACCAGTGACCTAGGTATTAGGAGCATGGCGCTCCAATCACCTGAGTCACCGGGCCGGCCCATCTTTTGTCTTTCTTGATAATGTCCTTTGACATACATTTTTCCCCCCCAATTTTCAAGAATTCTAGTTTATCTAATTTTTCTCTTGTTGTTTGTGCTTTTGGTGTCATCCAAGATTCCATTACTAAATCCAAGGTCATGAAGGTTTCCTTCTTTGTTTTCTTCTAAGACTTTTGTAGTTTTTTTATTATTAATTTCAGGTGTACAAAACAACATAATGATTAGACATTTATTTACACCCCTCGCAAAGTGATAACCCCAACAAGAGATTTTTGTAGTTTTAAGTCTTGAATCCATTTTGAATTAATTTTTGTGTATGGTGTGAAGTAGGAGTAAATATTCTTTCTTTTGCATGTAGCTATCCAGTTGTTGAAAAGGCTGTTTCTTCCCTATTGAAAGGTCTTGTTACCCTTGTCAAAAATCAATTGAACAAGTTCATTTCTGGACTCTCAATTCTATTGTATTGATCTATATATCTATCCTATACCAGTACTAAACTGTCTTGTTAGTGTAGCTTTTTATTCATTTTTGAAATTGGAAATTGTAACCCTCTAACTTTGTTCTTCTTTTCCAGGATTTTAAGGATTTGTGTAGGATTGATGTGAATTAAACTTTTGGTAGTATCAATCAGTAAAGCCATTTCATCTTGGGCTTTAACTTATGTGAAATTGTTTTGAATACTAATTCAATCTCTTTACTTGTTATAGGTCTATTCAGATTTTCTATTTCTTTGTGAGTCAGTTTTGGTAGTTTGTGTCTTTCTAGAAATTATTTTACTTGTTTTAGTGATTGCCCTATGATTTGCAATATAATTTTGAACTAGTCCAAGTCCACTTTTAAATAATACTATACTGCTTCACAGGTAGTGTGAATAACTTATAATTACAAAGAATTCCTAATTCCTTCCTCCCATCCACGTATCATTGTTGTCATTCGTTTCACTTATACATAAGCATACATACATACTGCATTTCACCAAAAATAAGACCTAGCTGTACAATCAGCTCTAATGAATCTTTTGGAGCAGAAATTAATATAAGACCTGGTCTTATTTTGCTATAATATAAGACCGGTCTTTAATATAATATAATGTAATGTAATGTAATGTAATGTAATATTGTAATATAACATAATACTGGGTCTTATATTAATTTTTGCTCCAAAAGATGCATTAAAGCTGATTGTCCATCTAGGTCTTATTTTCGGGGAAACAGGGTATTATATATAAACATATATAATCTAATACATTGTTTCTATTATCATTTTGAAAAAACTGTTATCTGTAAGATCAGTAAAAAATAAGAAAAATAAAAGATTTTTACTTTACCTTCACTTATTCCTTCTCTCATGCTTTCTTCCTTTATAGAGATCTGAGTGTCTGACCTTTCACATTTTCCCTCTCTCTGAAGAACTTTTTAAAAACATTTCTTGCAAGGCAGGTCTACTGGCAAAAAAGTTCCCTTTATTTTTGTATCTCTGAGAAAGTCTTTATTTCTTCTCGATTTTGAAAAAGAATTTCACAGGATACACAATTCCGGGTTGATGTTTTTTTGTTTGTTTGTTTTCCTCTCAACACTTTAAATATTTCACTCCACTCTTCAATATTCAAAAGTATTCGACTCTTACTTGAATGGTTTCTGAGGAGAAGTCAGATATAATTCTTATATAAGCTCTTCTGTAGGTAAGCTGTTATTTTCCTCCGGCTTCTTTCAGGATTTTTTTCTCTTTGTCTTTGATTGTTCTGATGTTTGAAAATGACATGCCTAGGTGGGATTTTTGACATTTATTCTGCTTGGTTTTTCCTGGGTCTGACATTAATTTGGAAAAATTTTCAGTCATTGTTCTTTCAAATGTTTATTTTATTCTGTTCTTTCTTTCTTCTCCTTCTGGTATTCTCATCACACATGTTATGCCTTTTGTAGTTGTTCCCCAGTTCTCAAATATTCTGTTCCATTATTTTCAGTCATTTTTCTATTTGTTTTTCAGTTTTAGAAGTTTTTATTGACATATCCTCAAGCTCAAAGGTTCTTTCCTCAGTGGCTCAGTCTACTAACAAACTCATCAAAGGCATTCTTCATTGCTCTTATAGTGTTTTTAATATTTAGCATTTTATTTTTATTCTTTCTTAGCATTTCTCTCTTCTTACATTACCTATCTGTTCTTGCATGCTGTCTACTTTTTCCATTAGAGGTCTTAGCATATTTATCGTAATTACATTAAAATCCTGGTCTGAGAGTGACCAGTTAGCTCAGTTGGTTAGAGCATGGCCAGTTCCATCACCACATGGGCCACCGTGAGCTGCACCCTTCTTAAAAAAATAAAAATAAAAAATAAAATAAAATAATTATTTAAAAAATTTAAAAAAATGCAATCCTGGTCTGATAATTCCAACATTCCTGCCATATTTGACTCTGGTTCTAATGTTTGCTTTTTCTCTTCAAACTGTGTTTTTTACCTTTTAGTATGCTTTGCAATTTTTTGTTGAAAGCCAGACAAGTTGTACTAGAAAAAAGAAGGAACTTCAGTAAATAGGCCTTTAGAAATGTGGTGGTGAGGTGTGGGGAAGTGTTCTAAAGTCCTATGATTAGGTCTCAGTCTTTTGGTAAGCTTATGCCCACAGACCATGAACTCTACCAGTGTTTCTCAGGTTTTTTTTCCCCCACCCTTATGTGGGGCTAGAGGTAATTCCTTTTTCCTAGGTATGTTAAGCTCTGATAAAACCCCAGTAGGTTAGGTTCTGGTAAAATCATTTCTCTCTTGAGAGCAGACCTTGTTACAAAGAACAGAATACTCTGGTGTGTTTCAAAATGGCTATTATTCTCTTCCTTCCTCTGAAGCATGAAGAGGATTGTTCTATCTTCATTGTGACAACCCAGTAGAACTACTGAAAGTGAAACTCACAAAAGTATCGGTAGGCTTCCCTATAACTGGGCCCCTCAAGTTTTTAACTCTCAGGTTTGTTCACACTGATCCCCCCGCTATTCATCATTTCAGTTCAGGTTTTCCTACCCTGGTACTGATTCCCATTGAGGCTTCTGCTTCAGCAAGTTTTGATTCTCTGTATCAGCCTGTCTATCTCTCCAATTTTGGGGGTAGCATTTTCCCGTGACCTCAATTCCCTGACACCCCACACACAGATTATTCACCTATTTACTTGTCATTAAGATGGAGTAATGATGTACAAGCTCCTTAAATGCTGGACCAGAAAGCAGAAGTCCTCTTTTTCCTTATTTGATATAGGTATTTACAGCTATATATCTGTCTCCTAAGCACTGCTTTAACAGTATCCCATATTTTTTTTTTATGTTGTGTTTTCCTTTTTATTCATCTTAAGATAGTTTCTTATTTCCTTTGCTGTGCTTAAACTTTCTATAGGGGGTAACACTTCTGTTCCATCACTGGATTAATTTGAGAAAGCATTAATACCTCCAGGCCCTTGGATTTACTTATACCTTTAGAGAGTAATTCCTGAGGAAAAGAGGAACTGAAAGTAGACATGAGTGACTGGGAAGGTGGAGCTACTATTTAAACCCCAGCTTTTGAAGCCACCCTGTGGTCTGTGTTTTTCCAAAGCAATGCTTCTCAACCTGGGGTGATATTGTTCTTCATGTGACATTTGACAATGTCTGGACATATTTTTACTTGTCGTAACTGGGGTAGTGGTTGGCGTGCAACTGGCATCTAGTGGGTGGAAGTCAGAGATGCTGCTAAATGTCCTATAGTGCACAGGGCACCCCCTCACAGGAGTTATCTGGTCTGAAATGTCAAACTGCTGCCATTCGGAAATCATTTTTTAACCCCTTAAATTGGTGGGACTGTTTCCCACTTACCCAGCAACTACCTGTTCAGTGTCTCACTACCTCTTTACAGTGGTCCATGAGGTAGGAAATGTCACAATTCGAGATGAGGCAATTGAAATCTTTAAACTGAAGCAACCTGTGAGTCAGTAGCAGAGCCTGGATAACCACCCATCAGCCCAGTTGTTTCCCAAAATGCCCACAGCTACCTGGGCTCCACTAGTTTTGTCTATTCCACCTTTAAAAGCAAGTCATCATGCATTGTCTTGTGAGTATATGTCTGGCATATTGATAGATTTAGGGGCTTCTCCTAGCTAAGAATGCCTCACATTGTCTTGTGATCCCCCATTTAATGTTTGCCTCTACAAATAGAGTGGAAACTTCCTGTGGGAAGCACGGCATTTTGCATAGACATTCAGTGAATTTTTTGTTGAAAGAATTAGGAGATACGAGAGAAAATATATCAAAATGTTAGTTTGGTTATCTCTAGGAGCACAAAATGAAGGGTGTAGCTGCCTCCAGAAGCTGGGGAAGAGCATGTGTCGTAGGACTGATGAGGGAAGAGAAATTGTATGCCTATACATAAGGTTTAATTTGGTTATCACTAATAATATTGATAAGCATTATTTCTCTTGTGAAATTCCTCACATTTCAGCTTCCTGTTTCTCTTCGTATTGTTCATGCTAGCACCTTTTACCTTTATTAAAAAACCAGTTTTAATCCTGTTTAAAAATTCAGTGTCAAAAAAAAAATTCAGTGTCTTCAGATTTTGTCCCCTAAAGGTCTCATAAAAAACATTACTTAAAAAAATATTTTGTGATGTTTGACATCGATTATCATTAAATTATCCTGACATTGAATCACTACAGTAAGTCCTTACTTAACATCACTGATAGGTTGTGTGATTAAGTGAAACGACATATAACAAAACTAATTTTATCATAGGCTAATTGATATAAACAAGAGTTAGGTTCCTACGGCATCTCATTAACGTTATAACGGGATGATGTTGAATGAAGATGTTATTCAAGGACCTGCTTTAGTCTCAATTTTTTTGTGCATAAAATAGGAATAATGATCCTTTGTTAGCTAACTGAGAACTTTCCTGAGGATAAAATGATTTAAAGCACCACAGAAGCATTTTGAATTTTACTGTGTAAATGGCAAGACTCCTTCAATTATGGGTAACTCTGAAAAATTGTGTTTGAGTTATAGTTTGTCTGACAAACACTATAACTAGTTGTGATGCAATGAATGCAAGAAAGTGCATTTAGACTTTGTGCTTCTTACTTACAGTACTAGCCTGAGTCAATGGGACTTCTTTGCTAGTAATTTGATGAAAAGATCTAAAGCTATATTTTACCTTGGATTGTCCTGACAATTACAATACCTTGACCTTTGTTTCTCCATAGGTGTTACAGAACATCCTGGACACTGAAAAAGATTATGCTAAAGAACTTCAGTCTCTTCTTGTTACTTATTTAAGACCCCTGCAGTCTAACAGCAAGTAAGATTTATATTTTAACCCCCTCACTAAATAAAGCAAGATAATGTCAGCATATGGAATCATTACTCTTATGTCACCGAATAATTGATTTTGCCCTTTAGAAGAATTTCCACAGATCATAGGTTGCCAAGAACATGGTCAAAGCAACAGAAATTATGCAAGCTGTTGCCTTTCAAGAGCTTGCTTGGCTTTCTTTCTCTTCTGGCTGTGGAAGGGAAGAGAAGATCTGCATTTCTGTCTGTCACAATTTTTATCTTGTATGTTTTTAGAAGTGATACATCTGGTTTCACCTTACAGAAAAAAGAACTTGTTGGTGTTTTTATGCAGAAAGCACATAAACTGGAAATTCTTGTGCTCACTCTGACCTTTCCTTGCCAGGACAGAAACTATTTCCCAGGCTCTGAGAGTGGAAAGAGTGTGGCATTTTATGAGAGTTCATAAGAGCGAGTCAAGCTAGTATTTTACCCAGGCAAAAGTGAATGATAAGGAGATATTAAAACGTTCTTTAAAATTAAATGTTCAAATCTTATTTTTGTCTTAGAAGTCTGAAGTGATTATCTGAGGCCAGAATTGAAAACTTAGTTTTCATAAAAGAAAGATATTGACCAGTCATTTGTGTGTGTGTGATTATAGGCATGGCACATTTAACGAACAGTGGCTAACAGCATTTGTTTGCATTTTTATGTTAATTGATTAAACTTTATTAGAAATTATGATCTATAAGTAAAATAGAAAATTTAGCAGTTGGTCTGTACAATGGAGGACAAAAGCCTCCTCTTTAACCTCAGTAAGAGTTTACTTTTGTTAGACAGTGGCCTAAACTTTTTTTGACTTCGGGTTTAAATAAGTTCAATATATTCCATTATTTTTCTCCTTTTTTTCAAATTGTGTTTGCTTAGGCGTAATATCTTCCTAATTTTCCACTTGGTTATTTTCATGGCACTATGGGAATCTTACTTCAGTATGAAATAATTTTGTATTTCTGTCTTTTGTAAGAATTTAAACATGATCAGCAACAAAGTGTCTTTTGTCATTATTATGTAAAACATGAAGTGTTCTGTGAATCATAGTTTTTAGAGCTGAATGGACCTCAGTGAATCATTGACTCTAGTGCCCTGGAAGAAATGACTATCCCCATTGAATGAATAAGAAAACTGAAGTCCAGAAAGGCTTACTGCCATACCCATTACACAGCCGGGCAGTGGCCAGGCTGGACCCACGGTGTCTCCTGCCACCGAATGAAATGTGCCTTCCATTTTCTGGAGGTGACAAGTAGAGGAGGAGAGGGAAACTGAAGTGGTAACCCTGGGAATGGAGATGGTAAGATTTCAAATGAAGGAGCGACTGATTAGCCATCAAGAAACAGTAAGAAGAAAGGAAAGGGAAAGAGCTGGGGCAGAGGAAGTGAGAGACCTGAGTCAGAACTGCACTGTTCTCAAATAAATTCAAAATGCGGTCAGAGTAAGTTTCCACTGGTTCTGTATTGTAGATCCCAGAGTGATTTGAGCCAACCAGACAGTTTGTTTTCTAATCTTGAAGGGGCCAAAGAAGCCCCCAGTCAGGTTCAAGTAGGCACTCAAATCAGATTCTTGGAGCTGTGGGAGAGCAACAGCCAGGGAAGCTGGCTGAAGGTTTCGCTTTTGATACCCATAATAGGGGTTTTCCAGCTTGTGGTTCAGGAGAGCATTACAATGGAGGAACTGGGAGCTTTTTATACTCTAGAGGTTACTAGTAATGTTTGGGTCTTCCTTTTCTTTGTCAGCAAAAATTACTGTCTTGGAAACATTCCCTTAGTATTATTATATTAAGGAGAAAGGACATGTAGCAGACACTGGCCTTTTAAGGAAATCTTCAGCAAAGTTTTCTCTCCAAAAGTAGTTAAGAGCTAGAGTGTTTTGATTCACATTCTGGCTTCACCATTCACTGGCTTTGTGACTTTGGGTGATTTGCTTAACCTCTCCGTGTCTGGGCTTCCTTACATGTAAAATGGAAACAGCAGTAGTACCTGCATCATAAAGTTGTTGTAAGGTTCAAATGAGTTATTAATTGTAAAATGCTTGTGTACGTGTAAAACGCTGTATGAGTCTTTTTGGCTCTTGTTATTACCACCTACTAGCATTTGATAGGGAAGAATGATTGAGAAAAGTCTTAGTATGGAGGCCCTGGATGAAATTGTTCAGTTTCCTTTTACTTGACCCCATTCCACTCCAAAAATAAACAAATCAGTATTATTTTCTTTCCTCCTACTTCTTTTCATAAAGATTTCCTTTAGTTGATTTGTGAGCATTCTCATTTAGGAGAAAATGGATTTTGCTCTTTTTCCCATGTATTATAGGTGTATGAACATATGTAATACCTTTCCATTACTTTCCCAGCTCCTCTAGAAGAGAATACTCAACAGTTTTTACACATATTCCCACCTGTGATATGTATTTTACTTATTTAGAGGCTAACATTTTTTATTGAGGTATAATTGACATATAATATTGTATTAGTTTCAGGTGCACAATGTAATGATTTGATGTATGTATATATTGAAAAATGCTTACCACAATAAGTCTACTTAACAGCCATCACCCTACATAGTTATAAAACTTTTTTTCTTATAATGAGAACTTTTAAGAGCTACTTTCTTAGCAACTTTCAAATATGCAACGCAGTGTTATTAACTATAGTCACCAGGCTGTACATTACATCTCCATGACTTATTTATTTTATAACTGGAAGTTTGTATCTTTTGACTCCCTTCACCCATTTTGTCCATCCTCACACACACCTCTGGCAACCACCAGTCTGTTCTCTGTAGATACTTCGATATTAAGTACTTGTTACTCATTTACTCATTGCTTTGTAAAATAACTAACAAACACTTATAAAATATCAAACACTCATTTTCTTTAGGATCATTATTCTTATTATGGAAAAGGGAAATCAAGGAAAGAAACTTTAGAAGATTGCTTGAAACCAGAATTGGTATAATTGAAAAGTAAACGTTAAAATATAGGGATTGCTTCCCTTGTCCCATTTGACACTTATTAGCAAACTATTAGCTCGCCAGACTAGAGATAGATAACTGGAGCCATTCTCAAGTTCTAGTCACGGATACTACATATATATATATTTTTTTTTTCAGTCTGAGTACTGTGGAGTTTACATCTTTATTGGGAAACTTCGAGGAAATATGCACATTTCAACAGACTCTCTGTCAAGCCTTGGAAGAATGTTCAAAGTAAGTGTCTTATATTGCCATAAGGATAGCCAGCACCGTTGCTTTTATGTTTTGTTTTCCTTTTAACTGTTGTCTTAGATAGGGGGCACTTTATATTTATGCATTTGTTACGATTTTGATAAATTATGCCATTGCAGAGAAAATGCACCAGGTGGTGGTACTCACATTGTCAAACCACTAGTTGTAGTTTTGACTTTATTTAAAAATCATATCAATTTACTGCTTGTGGTCAGTATAAGAGACAAATAAGGTCTCAATGGACCATGGATGATGCCTTTGACATCGATTAGATATTTTCTTTGGTATATTGCAAATTACTTGGAAAAGTTATTCAGTTATTCATTCAGTTTCACAAGCTTGTTTTTCTCTTTTGATCACTCCTGGTATCACATCTATTATATTAACAGTTGAAAGATATGAAAAGTGGGGAAAGGAAAAGTATATCTTTATGTGAACCACAACACATATTTGATGGCTAGCTAGATTGTTAAAGTGTTCAACTTCATACTACAGAACGACTGTAATGATCATCAGGCAGTATATTTCTGTAGCAGGATTAATTTTTCAACTAGTGTATTTCGGAGAAGTTGGTGACTTTCATTGTCCATAGGGAAATCGGGGTGATTCCCTATTTCTTGAACTTTATGGGACACGGGTGGTTATCGCGGGAAGAAGATGATGAGAGCCCACAATAAAGAGACCTGAGGAGCCACTCCAAATGCTGATATAGATCCAGATTATTGATATGGAAAGGTGGTCACTAAATGAGAAGAGTAGATTACAAACCAGATTTGTAATCTTTGTTTTCCATTTTATAGAGAAATGCAGAAAAAGTCCAATGAATATGACAAAATCATTATAACAGATATCTCTGAATGGTGGTATTCTGAGTAATTTTTTTCTTTACTGTGCTTTTCTGATTTTTCTACAAATGGAAATGGGTGAATTGTTATTTGCAAAATTAATTTTAAATAGGTATATTTTTGTTTTGTCTGCCTTTTTTAATTAAAATTTATTGGGGTGACAATGGTTAATAAAATTACATAGGTTTCAAGTGTACAATTCTGTAATACATCATCTATATATCTGTGTGTTCACCCAGAGTCAGTTCTCCTTCCATTACCATATATTAGACCCCATTTACCCTCATCTACCACCCCCCTAAAATCTCGAGGCCACGCTGCCTATCAACCACTGGGCCACCAAGACTATATAATATTCCTTTCTGGATTGTTAGTTTTGTCTGTACTTGAACTTCATCTAAATTAGCCAACAGTAATTTTAGTGTGCTCAGCTACAAATTTGAATATTATAATTTGAATAAGCATCTTAAAAGAAAACCTTACCTACTGATTCCTAATAAGTATCTGACCCTACGTATTGGCACTATGTTTAGTGGCTAGAGTTAAAGCACTGGTCAAGTACTTGCATTTCATGGATAAATGGTTGTAATATAGTTTCTTTTTTAACTTTGGCAAAAGAATTTGAAACATTTGCGTGTTTCTAGGTTTAATTAGAATCATCTTCCTTTATCCCCTGTTTTTTTTACATTCTGTGTTTCACCTGTTTTGCCTACAGGTTTCCAGAAAACCAACACAAAGTAGGAGGATGTCTACTGAACCTCATGCCTCATTTTAAATCTATGTACCTGGCTTACTGTGCAAATCATCCTTCAGCTGTAAATGTACTCACCCAACACAGGTAAATCGTTAACATTTCCCCCAAATAAGCTGTTTTACAATGAGATCCTTTCCTAGGACCACCTCATTGGAAATTCAAGGTCTCCAGTCAAACTCTTAATTTTCATTCATCATGCCAGAATTGATTAATTGTTACACGAATTAGTTGTTTATTAATGCAACAAACAAATTACTGAGCACCTAATATGTGCAAGGTCCTGTACTACCATGTTTCCCCGAAAGTAAGACCTGGTCTTATATTCATTTTTGCTTCAAGAGACGCATTAGGGCTTATGTTCAGGGGATGTCATCCTGAAAAATCATGCTAGGGCTTATTTTCCGGTTAGGTCTTATTTTCGGGGAAACACAGTAGCTGATAGGGATACAGTAGTGAACAAGGAAGAGATGGTCCCTCCCCTCATGGTGCATAGAATCTTGAGGAAAAGACAGATACGAAATATTGTAAACATGTTGTATACAAAAGGGTAATTAAAAAGATGCTGTAAGACTTTGCAACTTGATATCAACTTCATGGGTGTGAGAGAAGGATTAGGGAAGGCATTCCTGAAGTAAAATTCTATACAGATCCAATGGTTTAGCCTTCCTGTGTCCCAATGAATTATCTGAGTTGCTGACAAATAGCTTAACTGCCTAGGTTCATCTCTTTTTCAATTTCCCTTTGTCTGATAGAAGAAGTCTCAGACAGTGCTATGGTTAAAAGGCAGGTAGTAACATGGAAAGGGTTCTGATAATAATTATACATTGAATATAAATTGTTTTGATTCATGGAGGACAACAGAATCCTGTCTCCTTTAAGAGTCCTTGCAAGGGACTGGTATAAATCTCCTACCCTTCCTTACCCTTCCTTACCCTCTGATTACCCATCCCTGACACATTCACTGACACATTCCTCTGGGCCAGAACACTGTGTGATAGTCTTTTTTTTTTTTTTTTTTAATGTATTTTTCCATTTATTCAAAATTTGTTTATTTGGTATTTTGATTGTAAGTACAAGCAAATGGTAATAGATCAAACCATATCATAGGCTTATTATGAAAGTAAACCACATTTCCAATAATTTTTATTTTTTATAATCTCATCCTGTGTATTATACCCATATGCACATTATTTCACTAGACATTTTCATCAAGCAGCAGATCTATAAGTCAATAATGAATTGGAGTAAATTTGTTTCATATGAGGTCATTTAACTCAAATTTTAACTAAAATTTTTCTGCTAGCTTTTTTTTTTAATTAATTTATTTATTTATTAGTTTCAGGTGTACAAAACAAGGTAATACTTAGACGTTCATCATTTATATCCCTCATACTGTGAACCCCCCTCCCCCCATCCACTATCCCTCCGACCTCACACTGAACCATCACATTATATATATAAAATTATAGTTGGCATTCATTAATGTTTAGTGTACAATGGTGTACAATGCCATGATCAGGTATCCACAGTATTCCTGAGGTGGTCTCCCAAATAGGACGCATGTCCATCGGATACCCAACAAAATCTTTACAACATTATAGAATACCTTCCCCAAATTAATTTTCAAAAAAACCCTGAGGCCATCTTGTGGTTACCAGCTGCTTCCAAATCCCTTCACCTTTCCCCTTATAGTCTTAAAGATGTAGTTTTAACTTTGAAATTGTATGTTAGAAATCCAGGTGGGACAATAGCAAGAACAGCACACAGAGGCTCTTAGGACTTAACCTGGAGATTCGATTCATAATGGCCATGAATTGTAGAGGCTGCTCAAGACTGAAGAGAATGTTCTTCTATTAATCTGGCCCAGACTTAAACTCCCAGAGGCAGGCTAGAACACTAATTGATTAGCAGTCCTCAGAAGTGGCAGAAATTTGGTTTTGTCCTGATTTGTTGGGAGCTTTCTTGACTTTATAGAACAGTTATGTAAGGACATTTTGAAGGCAGGGTTCAGTAGTTCCTACTTGAAGGTCAATTTTTTTTCCCTCTGATCAAAGTTGTGAACTCTTCTGGAATAGCAAATATTGAAGCTGAATTTAAAGAAAGAGAAGCCATGACTTTGGGTTATTTAAACAAGTGGCTCAACTGCTTAGAACTCATATTAACTAATAATAACACTGACAATGTGCCAGGCACATGATTTAAAATTCTATGAGGGAGTCACTATTGTTACCACCTCTGCTTTACAGATAAGAGATTGAAAGGTCAAGTAATCTGCCAAAGAACTCATAGCTGTTAACTTGTTAAGCCAGAATTAGAATTCAGGTCTGTCAGACTTCTAAAAATATTTTTAATAAGATATATATTTTACCTATGAAGACAATAATCTAGATGCAAATTTAAAGAATTATAATAAAATGAACACCCACGTACATATCACCTAGCTTAAGAAATAAAACTTTACCATTTCCTTTGTATATAACAGCTTTCTTGAGTAATGATTAATATACCTTATAATTCACCTGTTTAACGTATATTCTTGAATTATTTTTAGTATATTCAGAGTTGTGCAACCATCACCACAATCCATTTTAGAGCCTTTTTATCAACCCCCAAACAAACCTATACTCATTAGTAGTCATTCTCCCCTACCAGCCCAAGGCAACCAGTAAAAATACTTTGTCACTATGGATTTGCTATTCTAGATATTTAAGTGAAATCACACAACATATGGCCTTTTGTGCTTGGCTTCTTTCACTTAGTATAATGTTTTCAAGGTTCTTCTATGTTGTAGCACTTATCAGTACATTGTTTAAAATTTTTAAATATAACTAGTCCAGCTATCTTTTGATTACCTTTAATATATCTTTTTCCATCCCTTTATTTTTCATGTATCTGTATTTTGTAGACAACATATATGTAAGTCTTGTGTTTTCGAAACTACTCTGCCAGTCTCTGTCTTTTAATTGGCATATTTAGACCATTTACATTTAAAGTGATTATTGATATACTTCGATTAATATTTACCATGTTTGTAACTGTTTTCTATTCATCCCACTTATTCTTTGTTTCTTTACCACCACCCCTTTTACTGCCATCTCTGGTTTTAGTTAAACAGTTTATATGATTTTATTTTCTTCACTCTCATAACATATCATTCTTCTTCTGACAAAATTTTAATGGTTTCCCTACAATTTATAATATCCATTTACAACTAATTTAACAGCATTTTCACATAACACTTTACCATTTCATAGGTAGTGCAGGTAACTTATAACAGAGTGTTCTCAATTCATCCCCCTCATCTCTTATAACATTGTTTTCATTCATTTCATTTATCTGTGAGGCAAAAATCACCCAACATATTGTTACTATTAGTATTTTGAACAGTTATCTATTAGATCCATTAAGAATAATAAGAAGAAAAGATTCCATTTTACCTGAATTTGTTATTTTCTGACATTCTTTTTTATGTAGACTCAAATTTCCTTCTCTCTGAAGAACTTTGTTTACCAACTTTTGCATAGGTGACAATTTCCCTCAGTTTTCTTTAGTCTGAGAAAGTTTTATTTCTCCTCCACTTCTTTTTTCCCTTTTATTTTTCAAAGGAATGCAGTATTATTGGTTTTTTAAGAAGATTTTTTATTAAAATATAGCTAACATACAATAATATATTAGTTTCAGGTGTATACCATAGTTAGTCAATATTTATATACATAAAGAAGTGACCACCGTGATAAGTCCAGCAACCATCTGACACTGTCCCATGCTATCACAATATTATTGACTATATTCCCTATGCTGCACATTACATCCCCATGACTTATTTGTTTTGTACCTGGAAATTTGGACCTATTATTCTCCTTCACCTTTTTCCCCCTTTTTAAAATTTTCAATTACAATTGACAATCAATATTATTTTATATTAATTTTAGGTGTACAGCATAGTGGTTAGACATTTATATAATTTTAGAAGAAGTGATCCCTCCGACTAGTCTAGTACCCACCTGGCACTATACATTGTTATTACCATATTGTTAACTATATTCCTAAAGGTTTACTTATATCCCCATGACTATTTTGTAACTACGAATTTGTACTTCTTAATCCCTTCACCTTTTTTCACCCTGCCCTCCAACTCTCCTCCCAACTATCTCCCTGATAAATCTAGTACCCATCTGATGCCATACGTAGTTATTACAATATTATTGAATGTATTCCTTATGCTATACCTTACACTTCCATGACTACTTTGTAACAAACAATTTGTCTTCTTAATCCCTTCCTGTTTTTTTCACCTACTCCCAAACTCCTTCTCATCTGGCAACCATCAAAATGTTTTCTGTATCTATGGGTTTGTTTGTTTTGTTTGTTTATTTTGTTCTTTAGAGTCCATATATAAGCGAAATCATATTGCATCTTTCTTTCTCTGTCTGTTCTTCCACTCAGCATAATACCCTCCAGGTCCATCCATGGTGCCGCAGATGGCAAGAACAACCCATTCCCATCCATGGCCAAGCAATATCCCATTGTATATGTGTACCACCTCCTCTTTATCCATTCATCCATCAGCTGACACCCAGACTGTCTCCACATCCTGGTCACTGTAAACAATGCTGCAGTGAACATATGGATCTACACATGCCCTTGAAGTAGCATTTTGGGTTTCTTCAGATAAATAACCAGAAGTAGGATTACTGGGTCCTTCCTTCTCTCTTGTTACAGCCTTTGTTTTACAGTCTATTTTATTTGGTGTAAGTATTGCTACCCCAATTTTTTGGTTGTTTCCATTGTCATAAAATATCTTTTCCATCCCTTTATTTTCTTTCTGTGTGTGTGTCTTTCAATCTGAAGTGAGTCTCTTGTAGGCAGCATATGTAAGGGTCTTGTTTTCTTATCCATTCAGCTACCACATGTCTTTTGATTGGAGCATTTAATCCATTACATTTAAAGTAATTGTTGATAGCTATGTAGCTATTGTCATTTTATTATTCATAATTTTGTTCTTTCTTCTTCTTCTCTTTCTCCTTCCTCCTCCTTCTTCTCCTCTTCCTACTCTTCGTCCTCCTTCTTCAGGAAGTCCTTCTAACATTCCTTGAAATACTGGTTTGGTGGTGATGAACTCCTTTACCTTTTTCTTGTCTGGGAAGTTTTTTATCTGTCCTTCAATTTTAAATGATAACCTATCTAGTTAGAGTAATCTTGGTTGTAGGTCCTTGATTTTCATCACTTTTAATATTTCCTGCCAGTCCCCTCTGGCCTGCAAAGTTTCAGTTGAGAAATCAGCTGACAATCTAATGGGAGCTCCCATATAGGTAATTAGCTACCTTTCTCTTGCTGCTTTTAGGGTTCTGTCTTTGTCTTTAACCTTTTCCATTTTAACTGTAATGTGTCTGGGTGTGTAACCTGTTTAGATTCATCTTGTTTGGGACTCTCTCTGCTTCCTGGGTTTATATGTGTATTTCCTTCACCTGGTTAGTAAAGTTGTCCATCATTATTTCTTCAAATAGGTTCTCAATCTCTTGCTTTCTCTCTTCTCCTTCTGGTACCCTATGGTGTGAATGTTGTTATGCTTGATATTGTCCCAGAGTTCTCTTAAACTAGTCTCATTTTTTTGTATTCATTTTGCTGTTTTGATTGGGTGTTTTCTACTACTTTGTCTTCTAAATCACTGATTCGATTCTCTGCTTCGTGTGGTCTGCTGATGACTCCTTCTAGTGCATTCTTCATTTTAGTTATTTTATTCTTCACTTCTGACTGCTTCTTTTTTATGATATCTGTATCTTTCTTTATGTTTGCTATCTTTTTAATTGAATTTCTCACTAAGTTCCTTGAGCATCCATATAACCATTGTTTTGAACTCTGTATCTGGTAGGTTGTTGGCCTCCATTTTGTTTAGTTCTTTTTCTGGAGTTTTCTCCTGTTTTTTTTATTCGGAATGTATTTCTTTTTCTTTTTTCTTTTTTTTTTAATTAAATTTATTGGGGTGACAATTGTTAGTAAATTTACATAGATTTCAGGTGTGGAATGTATTTCTTTGTCTCCTCATTTTGGCTGCCTCTTTGTGTTTCTTTCTATGTATTAGGTAGATCTTCTACATCTCCTAATTTTGGCCAGGTGGTCTTATATCGTAGGTGACCTGTGTGAACCTGTGGTACAGTCTCCCTGGTCATCTGCCCAGGTACTCCAGGAGTGTCCCTTGTGTGCCCTCCTATTATAGTTGAGCCTTAATTGCTATTGGCACATCAGTGGGTGGGATTGACCTTCAGACTAACTGGCTGTGGAGTTTTGCCATGACTACAGTTTATGGACTACTATGCAGAGGACTAATCCCACTGAGAGGGATTCACCCTAGCAGATTCTGATCCCTGTTGAGACCACCCTTTGGGTGTTCCACTTATGGGTTTAATTGGGTGGTGCTCTGCTGTGATCTGAAGCCAACCTCCAAGTACATTGTTTCTGAGGCCTCTTGGAAGGGGTTCAGTGCAGGTCCAGGTCACCCACTGCCTGTGACTGGCCAGGCACTACCTGGCAGGTGCTAGAAAGCTATCCATGGTTGTTCACTGTCTGTGCTAAACCTGGAGGCATGTGGGAGAGGCCATGCTGTGAACCAAGGATGATTGCTACAAATACAGGGCCTGGGGTAGCTACACAAAAAGCCTGGACACCCCCAGGCCTACTGCCACCTGCTGGCTCCTGTAAGGCTCAGCTGCTGATAAAGCCTTGTGCGGTTCACAACTTCAGTGAGGTAGGGTCTCAGGGAGTCATTAGAGTGGGAAGAGTTGTGTTCAATCAGGTTAATGCAGATTCTGTTTTGGTGCCAGTGCTGAGCCTGGAGCTACTCAGTAGAAGTCTCAGAGAGCACACTGAGGCCAGTTGCTGCCTGCCTGGGGCCCGCAGATCCAGAGAGTTTTCCAAGAAATAGTGCAATGTGGGTGGGACTGGCTGCTCTTTGAGAAAGTGCCTTTGGCATTGCATGATTTGGGTGTGGCAGGATTCCAGGGAGTCAGCAGGGTGGAGCAAGTGGAGTTCACCAGACCAATATAGATTTAGATTTGGTATTGTGGGGTCAGGGCTCAACACAAGAAAGTTGGTGCCTGCCAGCCGCATGGGAGAACGATCCTACACAGGGAAAATGGAGGCTGTCCCTCCAGTCCTCACCCCAGAGCTACATGACTCAGTCTCTCCCTGTAAGTCTCCGATGCCTCCTGAGTCATTGTCCCTCTGCAGGAGCCCAAGGTGAGTGCCTGAGAGTAAGTGAGTGTGTCACGGGCTATAAAGAAAATGTCTCAGTTTCCTGGACCTTTCTGTCCCACCCAGATGGTCAGAATCTCCACATTTTCACAGCCAAATGTTGTGGAGACTCCTCATCCCAGCACTGGTACTCTGGGCTAGGGAGCCTAGTGTGGAGCTGGGGTCCCTTGCTCCTCTTGGGGAGACCTCCATGGCTGAGATATCTTTCCTGATGGTCTGGCCCGTTCCGTGTCTCTGCCCCTCCTACCAGCCTTGATGTGGCTTCTTCTTTATATCCTTAGTTATAAAACTTCTGTTCAGCTAGACTTCAGATGTTTTTTCAGGTTGATTGTTTTATAATGTAGTTGTAATTTTAATGTGTTCATGGAAGGAGGCAAGCAGAGTGTTTATCTACTCCTCCATCTTGTGTCTCTCTCCTCCCTTTTATTTTTATTGTGGTTATATATATATATGATGTGAAATATACCCTCTTAACAAATTTTTAAGTGTATAGAACAGTATTTTTAACTTTAAGCACAATTTTTACAGCAGATGTCTAGAACTTTTTCATCTTTCATAAGTGAAATTTTATACTCATTGAATAGCAACTCCCCATTATCCCCTTATTCCAACCCCTAGCAACCACCATTTACTTTCTGCTTCTATGAGTTTGACTACTTTAAATACCTCATATAAGTGGAATCATGTCGTATTTATTCTTCTGTGGCTGGCTTATTTCACTTAGCATAATTTCCTCAAGGTTCATCCATGTTGTCACATATGACAGGTTTTCCTTCTCTTTAGAGGCTGAATAATGTTCCATTGTATGTACATACCCCCATTTTCTTTATCCATTCATCCATCAATGGACACGTAGGTTGTTTCCACAACTTGGCTACTGTGACTAATGCTGCAACAAACATGGGAATGGAAATACCTCTTCAAAATCCTGGTTTAGATTCTTTTGGATAAATACTGAGAAGGAGGATTGCTGGATCATATGGTAGCTCTTTTAAAAAAAAATGTTTTGAGGAATCTCCCTAGTTTTTTCTCTGCATAGTGGCCACTCTGTTTTACAGTATCACCAACAATGCCCTAAGGTTGCAATTTCTCCAAAAAAAAAAAAAAAAAAAAAATATATATATATATATATATATATATATATATATATATCCAAAAAATGTATACTTTGGTCAACGTTTTCCAAGCAGTAGTTTGCCATAATCAGAAGTGTCTGTGTGCTGATGGTAACCATTTTGAGCACCTCTTGTAATTGCAGAAGTCAAACGTGACTTGTATTCATCTTTTGTTATCAGTATATATTGAGTATTACAATTTTAATACAGTTTTCCTTTCTTAAAATGTATATACATTTTTTGGCACCCTCTGTATATATATACCACCTCTTTTTTATCCATTCATCTATCAATGGACACTTAGATGTTTCCATATCTTTGGTGAATAGCTATTGTAAATCATGCTGCAATGAACATGAAGATACAGATATCTCTTTGAGGTAGAGACTGTGTTTCCTTCAGATAAATGCCCAGAGTCGAATTGCTGGATCATATGGTAGTTCTATTTTTAATTTTTTGAGGAACCTCCATACTGTTTTCTCAGTGGATGCACCAATTTACATTCCCACCAACAATGCACGAAGGTTCCCTTTTCTCCACATCCTCACCAACACTATCTGTTGTCTTTTTTGATGATAGCCATTCTAATGGGTGTGAGGTGATATCTCACTGTGGTTTTGATTTGCATTTCTCTGATGATTAGTGATGTTGAACACCTTTTCATGTACTTGTTGGTGATTTTTATGTCTTCTTTGGAAAAATGTCTATTCAGTTCCTCTGCCCACTTGTTAATCAGATTGTTTGTTTCTTTACTATAGAGCTGTATGAATCAGATAGATGATTTGCAAATATTTTCTCCCATTCTGTAGGCTGCCTTTTTTATTTTGTTGAAGCTTTTTATTTTTGTGTAGTCCCATCTGTTTTTTTTTTCTTTTGTTGCTTGTGCATTTTATGAGTACCAGGGCTTCAGTTTCTTTTAATTTCTTTTTTTTTTTGCCCCTCTGTATCTTTGTCTTTGCTAATAATTCCTTTTTAAATGGAGTCTGAGTCATGTAGCTCTCTCAAATGTAATCCTGTTATTATACTGGAGTCCTGTTGATGTGGTGGTAAAATGTAGCAGGGGAATGTATTCTATAATGACATGAATAAATTTCAGTTTTTTAGTGGACCTGGGTTCTTGAGCTTTGATCTTTAGAAGCATTCCTTAGCTTTTTTCTCTCCTCTCACGTATGACAGGAAGATGAGAGAGGGCTGGAGCTGGCCTCTTGTCCCTCCCTTCCCCAGGTTAGATTAGGCTCTGGCAACCTAGTTTCTCTTGGAGAGCAAACTTTTGTTATGGAGAATGTTCTAGGTGCATTACACAATGATTGCTTTTCTCTCCACCTCCCTGAACCACAAGGAGGTTTATCTCTGATTTTTACCATGAGAGCTTACTTGGACTCTTGGGTGCAAAAACGTACAAAAATATTGGGATCCCCAATACTGTGTCCCTGGGAGTTTTTAACTGTCAAGCTAGTTCACACTCAGACTCTTGCAATTCATCAAAATTACCATTTGAGTTTTCCTACAAGTTATTGTCTCTAATACCTTCTCCTTCTAAGGTAAGCTGACCTCAGCTCTAATTCTCTGTATTTGCTTGTCTTTCCAGATTTGGGGGTGGCAGTTTTCTCTGTCATCTCAATTATCAGTGAATCTAAAAAAAATCATTAATTTTCAGTTGTTTGTGTTTTTTCTTTCTTTTTTTTTAAAAAAGAAGATTTCATTGGGGAAGGGGAACAGGACTTTATTGGGGAACAGTGTGTACTTCCGGAACTTTTTTCCAAGTCAAGTTGTTGTCCTTTCAGTCTTAGTTGTGGAAGGCGCCGCTCAGCTCCAGGTCCAGTTGCCATTGCTAGTTGCAGGGGGCGCAGCCCACCATCTCTTGAGGGAGTCAAACTGGCAACCTTGTGGTTGAGAGGACGCGCTCCAACCAACTGAGCCATCCGGAAGCTCAGCGGCAGCTCAGCTCAAGGTGCCGTGTTCAATTTTAGTTGCAGAGGGTGCTGCCCACCATCCCTTGCGGGAGTGGAGGAATTGAACTGGCAGCCTTGTGGTTGAGAGGATGCGCTCCAACCAACTGAGCCATTTGGGAGGCAGCTCAGCTCAAGGTGCTGTGTTCAACCTTAGTTGCAGGGGGCGGAGCCCACCATCCCTTGCAGGACTCGAGGAATTGAACTGGCAGCTTTGTGGTTGAGAGCCCACTGGCCCATGTGGGAATCGAACCAGCAGCCTTCGGAGTTAGGAGCATGGAGCTCTAACTGCCTGAGCCACTGGGCTGGCCCCTCGTGTTTTTTTCTTGTTATTAGAATAGTTATGATGACTTCCAAACTCTTTGCACATCAGAGCTGAAACCAGAAATCCTTTAATAATATTTTGAAAAATGTAGCGTTTGTTCTCTATGCTTTCCATATAAATATATATATATATAAATATATATATATATATATAAACTTGTCATAATATACTTCATGTTAACACTGATGTAATTCTAGTGAGATATACAAATGTTACTCCTAGTATAGCTCTGTTTCCTTTTTCTTTTTTTATGCTATTACTGTTATACATATTACATTTATATGTTACAAGTCCAATAACACATTGTTATAATTATTATTTAATTTAATTTTATGTCTATTAATGAAATTGAGAGAAGAAAGGAGACCAAGGATATATTTATAGCATTTGTTATATTAACATTCTTATTTACCATTTGTTTATCTTCATCTCTTTCTGTGGATTTAAGTTACTGTCTCGTATCATATCCTTATTACAATAGAGCTTTGCTCCCACCCATTTCCATTGTACTGCTGTTGTAAAATATATTCGATGTTATAGGCACAATGATACAATTATATAATATTCTTTTTGTATCAGTTAAAATGGAGACATATGTATTTATACTCTCTTTCATAACTGCATGATTACCTTTACCGGTGCTCTATGTTTTTACAATGTGTGTTCAAACAATACAGTGAATGTTTAAATTTTAAAAAATTATTACAGTAAAAGACACATAGCCATTAATCCCCCTCAATATACTTCCCCTCGCTTTGAACACACTTATCCCATCTTTCTTGCCACTTTCTGAAGCAGTTCTGGAAGTCCTCTTTCCTGAGTGTCTTTAGTTGCGTTGCCTTGGCTGTCTTAATGTCCTGAATGATTTTGACTTTGGGAAAGAGCCAGAAGTCGCAAGATACCAGATCCAGTGAATAAGGTGGATGAGGACGCACTGTACTGTTTTTATTTGACAGAAGTTGCTGTATACCAGAAGCTATGTGTGACATGGAGTGTTGTCATGATGGAGGATGGTTTATGGCACACTTTAAAACACACCTCCTCTAAACTGTAGCTCACACCTGACTGACTCCGCTGAACAAGTTCAAACTTGTCACACACTGTTACTAAGGCTTGACTCACCGCTTCCCATATTGAAGATCCCTGCCTTTCCATGGGATGGCACTAGGCAGCAGCATTCACCATATTTTGTGATCACAATGGAAAGGCCTCATGTCACACATCACTTCTGGTTCAGCAATTTCTGTCAAATAAAAACATTATAGCATGACCTCATCCAGCTTATTCACCAGATCTGGCACCGTGTGACTTCAGGCTCTTCCCTAAAGTCAAAATGACCATGAAAGGTAGACATTTTAAATTGTTTCAGGACACTGAGGCAGCCACGACAGCACAACTAAAGACACTCATGAAAGAGGACTTCCAGAACTGCTTCAGAAAGTGGCAAGAACAATGGGATAAGTGTGTTCTAAGCGAGGGGGTGTATTTTGAGGGGGATTAATGGCAATGTGTTTTTTACTGTAATAAACTTTTTTTATTTGAACATTCACCATATTGTTTGATCACACTGTGTATATGTGGGTTTGTATTTATGACTGGATTTATTTGCTTTTATGCTGTAACTTTAGTATTTATAGTAAGGTGGATATTCTAGTAAAATTTCTCTCAGTTTTTGTTTACTTGAGATTGTTTTCGTTCCAAATTTTTTGATAGCTTGAATGGATATAGAATTCTTGTTTGGCTGCTTAGCATTTTTGTTTGTTTGTTTGTTTTTTCATTGCTTTAAGTATGTCAGTTCACTGCCTTCTGGCTTCCATTAGTTCTAACGAGAAATTAGCTATTAATCTTATTCAGCTTCCCAAGCCCATGATGAGTTGTTTTCCTTGCTCTTTTCAAGATTTTCTCTTTGTCTTTAAGCATTTTTACTATATTTTGTCTGTGTGTGGGTCTCTCTGCATTTTTCCTACTTGGAATTCATTGGAGCTTCTTGGATGTGTAGGTTAATATTTTTCTCAAGTTTTAGAAAGTATTATTTTTTCAAAAATTTTTTTCTGCATTTTCTCTTTTCTCTCCTTTTGGCACTCTTATTGTGCATATGTTGTTGTGATTGAAGATGTCCCACATTTCTCTGTGGCTCTGTTCATTTTTCTTTATTCCTTTTTCTCTGTTTCCCCCCACCCCATATTTCATTATCTCAATTAGTCTATCTTTAGGTTCACTCATTCTTTCTTCTACCACTTGAGATCTATCATTGAGCATCTCTAGTGAAATTTTAAATTTCAGTTTTTGTACTTTTTAACTCCAGAATTTCCACTTGATTCTTTTAAATAATTTCTTTCCTGTCTTTACTGATATTCTCTATTTGATGAGGCAGTATCATAGCTTGCTTTAGTTCTTTAAACATGGTTTTCTTTTGTTCTTGGAACACATTTATGATGAGGACTTTGAAGTCATTTGTCAAATCTGACTTTTGTCACTCGTACAATTTCTGTTGTCTCCCTCCCCTCCAACACATATATGGGTCACACATTCTTGTTTCTTTGCATGTCATATTTTTTATTGTTGGAAACTAGACACTGTATGCAATTTTAGGTTTAGCAACTGTGAATACTGATTCCCTTCCTCTCTCCATGGGATTTGTTTTTGGTGTTGCTTATTTGTTTAGTAAATTGCTTAGACAATTTTAGTGAAGTCTCTTTGCCCCACGGTGTGCAAACTCTGATGTTGTTCCTCCAAGGGCATGAACACAGTCACCCTGAAATGACAATGGTTTTAGAAGGGGTCTCTTTGTGTCTCTAACTGATCTTTCTGTTAAGCTATCTGCCTGCATTTGGTATCACACCCAGCTGTTAGGCATCATTCATTTCTAACTGATTATTCTAATGTATTTGAAAATTTCGTGGGGACATAAATTGCTCTGCCATGTGGTCCAATTAAATTCTGGCAGGGGTAGTTTTTGAGACCAGTCTTTGAAATCTGTTCTGACCCTTCTTTTTTTAAAAATTTTTTTAAAAAAATATTTTAGTTATAGTTGACATACAATATCATATTAGTTTGGGTGTACAACATAATGATTAGACGTTTATATAACTTACAAAGTGATCACCTGATAAACCTAGTACCCCTCTGACACTATACATAGTTGTTACAATATTATTGACTATATTCCCTATATTATACTTTACATCCCTATGACTATTTTGTAACTACCAATTTGTACCTCTTTATCTCTTCCCCCTTCATCTATACCCCCAACCACCTCACATCTGGCTACCATTAGTTTGTGCTCTGTATCTATGAGTATGTTTCTATTTTGTTTGTTCATTTATGTATTTTTTAGATTCTACATATGAGTGAAATGGTATGGTATTTGTCTTTCTCTTTCTGATTTATTTCACTTAGCATAATACCCTCTGGGTCCATCCATGTTGTTGCAGATGGCAAGATATCATTCTTTTTTATGGCTGAATAATGTCTCATTGTATGTATGTACTTCTTCTTTATCTGTTTATCTATTGATGAACACTTAGGTTGCTTCCATATCTTGGCTATTGTAAGTAATGCTGCAATGAGCATATAGATGTCTTTCTGAACTAGTGTTTTAGGATTTTTCAGATAATTACCCAGAAGTGAGATTACTGGATCCTTCTTTGTCACTTGTTACAGACATTGTTTAAAAGTCTGTTTTGTCTAGTATAAGTATTTCTACCCCAGCTTTTTTGTTTGTTTGTTTTCCTTTTCATGGAATACCTTTTCCCATCCCTTTATATTCAGTCTGTGTGTGTCTTTCGATCTGAAGTAAATCTCTTGTAGGCAGCATATGTAGGGTTTTGTTTTCTTATCCATTCAGTCATAATATATCTTTTGATTGGAACATGTAATCCATTTACATTTTAAGTAATTGTTGATAGATATGTACTTACTGTCATTTTATTATTAATATTTTAGGTCTTATTCCTTCTTCTTCTTTTTCTCCTTCTCCTCCCCCCTCCCCCTCCTCCCTTTGCCCCCTCCTCCCCGTTCTCCTCCTCCTCCTCCTCCTCCTCCTCCTCCTCCTCCTCCTCCTCCTCCTCCTCTTTCTTCTTGTTAAAGAAGTCCCTTTAACATTGCTTGTAATACTGGTTTGGTAGTGATGAACTCCTTTAGCTTTTTCTTGTCTGGGAAGCTCTTTACCTGTCCTTCAATTCTAAATGGTAGCTTTGCTGGGTAGAGTAATCTTGGTTGTAAGTCCTTCATTTTCATAACTTTGAATATTTCCTGCTAATTCTTTCTGGCCTGCAAAGTTTCTGTTGAGAAATCGGCTGCCAGTCTTATGGGAGCTTCCTTGTAGGTAACTAACTGCTTTCTCTTGCTGCTTTTAGGATTCTGTCTTTGTTTTTAACCTTTGACATTTTAATTATGATGTATCTTGGTGTGGGCCTCTTTGGGTTCATCTTGTTTGGGACTCTCTGCACTTCCTTGGCTTGTATGTCTATTTCCTTCTCCAGGTCAGGGAAGTTTTCCATCACTATTTCTTCAAATAGGTTTTCAATTCCTTGCTCTTTCTCTTGTCCTTCTGGTACCACTATGATGCAAATGTTGGCAAACTTGATGTCCCAGTTTTTTGGATTCTTTTTCTTTTTGCTGTTCTGATTGGATGTTTTTTGCTACTTTATCTTCTAAATCACTAATTCAGTCCTCTGCTTCATGTAATGTACTATTGATTCCTCTAGTGTATTCCTCATTTCAGTTACTGTATTCTTCATTTCTGACTGGTTCTTTTTTATGTTTTGCGATCTCCATTTTAAGTTTCCTATCTCTTTGTTGAAGTTCTTCCTGAGATCATTGAGCATCCTTATAACCAGTGTTTTGAACTCTGTATCTGGTAGATTGCTTGCCTCCATTTTCTTTAGCTCTTCTTCTGGAGCTTCGTTCTGATCTTTCATTTGGAACATGTTTATTTGTCTCCTTATTTTGACTGCCTCCCTGTGTTTGTTTCTATGTATTAGGTAGAGTTTCTATGTCTCCTGTTCTTGGTAGAGTGGCCTTATGTAGTAGGTGACCTGTGTAGCCCCATGTCACATTTCCCTGATCACCTGAGTCAGGTGCTTCAGGTGTGTCCCTTGTGTGAGCTGTGTGTGCCCTCCTGTTGTAGGTGAGCCTGTTGTTAGCATGTCAGTGGGAGGGATCAACCCTCAGGCTGATTGATTGTGAGGACTGGCCTTGACTACAGTGGAGGAGCTGTAGTGGAGGGGCTCCTATGGAGCAGGATCCACTTTAGCGGGGCTCTGGTGCCTGCCCAGTCTGCCCTTTAGGTACATCATTTGAGGAGGTTGTAGGGTGATGCTCTGGTGTGGTCCAAAGCTGGCCACCAGATGTGTTGGTTCTGGGGCCTCTTGGGAGGGGCTCTGTTACAAGCCAAGGTCATCTGCTGCCTGTGCTTTCATACAAAGTGATCTGTAGATGATTGCCACTTGTGCTGGGCTTGGAAGTGCCTGAGAGAGGCCAAACTGAGGCTAGCTGCTGCTAGTGCCAGGCTTTGGGCTGCTTATCAGGAGGTACAGAGCATGCCGAGACCAGATGCTGCTTGTTTGGGGTGATCTTTTGAGAGATTTTAGGGAAGTCTGCAGCATGAGCCACGACAGGCCATTTGTGTGAAAAAGCCACTGTAATTGGCTTGGGTGGAACTACAAGTTGGGTGGGGTAGGGTTTCAGGGAATCACCAAGGCTGGGCGAAAAGTGTTAGCTAGGTTGATGAAGACTCAGGTCTCTCACCTGCCTATGTAGTGCAGGCTGGGGGGGGGGAGGGTTCAACAAAGGAACAATGGCTTCTGCCAGCACCTCTATCTAGGAGAAAGTTGCCCCTCCAGCCCTCACCCTAACTAGACAACTATGTTCCTCCCTATAAGTCCCTGGTGCCTTTTGAGCTGCTGCCCCAGCGCTGGAGCTAAGAGTGAGTCAATCAGCAAGTAAATCCATGCACAGGCCCTTTAAAGGGAAAACCTGGGACTCCAGCAGCACTCCGTTTCAATCAGCCACAATCTCCACTGGTTTTCATAGCCAGAAGTTGTGGGGACTTCTCTTCCTGGCCCTGGAACCCTGGGTTGGGGAGTCTGGTGTGGACCTGGGACTCCTCACTCCTCAGGGGGCCATCCATAGCTCAGATATCCCTCCTGATTTTTAACTGCCACGTGTGTGTGTGGGACCAGCCCATTCCACGTTTCTTCACCTTCTAACAGTCTCAAGGTGGCTTCTTCTGCATATCCTTAGATGTAGGACTTTTGTTCAGCTAGACTTCAGGTGATTCTCAGTGAGGCTTTTTCTGTAGTTTAGTTGCAATTTTGAGGTGGTTGTGGAAAGAAGCAAGCCCATTGTTTACTGACTCTGCCATCTTGACAGGAAGCCTGTTCTGACCCTTCTTAGCACTTCTTAGCTATCTCTTTCCCTGAGTTTCTCTAGTGACCTAGCTGCCCTATGGTTTAGCTTGTTGCTCTTAATGAAGTGGAGCTACCTACCTCCTCTAATTTGATTACCACCAAAATGTTAATTGTATTTACAAGAGCCCTTTGTTTTTAATTTCCCCTACCCTCCTTTTCAACTAAAACCAGTTACTTTGGGGAAAGCTTCAGAGCTCTTTGTTCCTTTGGACTGCCTCTTCCCCTGGGAAAAACCTTTGAGCCATTACTTTTGGTGATGAGCCAAGCAGTAACCTCTGGTCTCTTCTGCTTGCCTCTCCCAGCACAGAATATGTACCCTCCAAGATAGCTAGGGTGAGGGTGATTGGGCCCTAGTATTTTCAGCCTGCCACTCTAGGGGTAGATCCTCCTGTGTATGTTTGGGGGCTGAGTGGAGAAGGAACCATGCAACCTCTCAGCCACACTTGCCGGGAATTTAGCTTCTTCTATTCAGAGTTGAAGCTGATGAGATGTGCTAGTGAGATATTATGTCCTTGGATTGGGAGCTGAGGGAAGACAGAGGCTTATGTTCTTGGCCACACTTGCCTGGAGTGGAGCTTGTATCAAGCTCAGTTGGGAAGGAAGGAGAGTGGGAATAACAGGTTATGGCTCAAATGCCCAAACTCTCCCTATCCTTACTGAGTTTTAGAATATTTTCTTAAATACATGTCTTTTCATGTATCATATGTTATTAAGATAATTTCTAGACACTTTAAATGGTTGTTTTTATGGTTTCCACCAGTTGTGCTTGTTACACTGGGGAATGAGTCCGTGGAACATCTCATGTCATCATGCTGAAAGTGAAATTCCCTACCATTTCCTTTTTAGCACCTTTGTGCCACTCCTTGATCTCAGCCTAAACTTTTTACCACTTTTTTATTGCCTCGATTTACAATTCTGCTACTTAGAAGCTGTGCTTACCCAAGGTCATTCATTTAAATAAGCTGTAATTGCCTCACTTGTAAAGTGAGGATAAAACCACCTATCTTGTGGGGTTGGTATCAGGATGGAATGAAATAATGTACATGAAGTCTACAGCATATAGCACAAGGTAGTTGTCGATGCTGCCCATTTCTACACTATTCATCTTCTGTCAGCTACTAGGTGTGTTTTTTTTAGAAAAAAATGCAATATTTCATGCATACAAAGAACAGAGATAAAATGAAGTATACCCACGAGCCCACCATTCAGCTTAAGAATCAAATTATAGCTGCAACTGGAGTCTTGTGTATGCTCTCCAATATTTCCTGCTCTTCCCTCCCTCATCAGAGGGAACCACAGTCCTGAATTTGTTTTTATCATTTCCAGGAATGTTTTCATACTTTACTATCTACCTTCCATAAAGAAAAAATAGTTTAGGGGCATTTTTTCTGTGATGGGTACATAAACATCCTATGTGTATAAGGAAAAATTTCTAAATACCAATAAAAACAGACACCCCCCCCCATGTTAACTTCCCATTTCCACAAGCATATCCTTTTTCTTTTAGTCTGAGAAGAGTAATTCTGGATAAATACCAGAAAGAAATAGTATACCTCAAATAGCAGACTTCTGTAGTATTTAGAGAACTTTCTGTGGTAACTCTGTGTACTAAAATATTACTGACTGAATTTACTCATCTTATGAATTTAATTTTATAAATAACAGTGGAGATTCCTTTATACTTTATGGTTCAAAGTTTGTTGCATAGTTAATTTAAAGATTCTCAAATTTGAGGGGAATTATTGTACCATGGTGCTTGATTTTGGTTAGTGATTTTTTTTGAGACTTTTATAATATCCCTTGAAATGATAGACGACTCACTGGAGTCCCATAGAACTGAAGTTTTATCATATTGGTTTCTTTATATGTTAGGGATGAAAAATCAATTAAAATACTTGGGGTTGTCCTCAGATGTGCTCCTAATATAATTTCAGCTATTTTACATGCATCTTTAATTTATGCTGATATACTAGAGGCAAAGCATAGTTGAATGAAATTCACAGAAATTTCAGATTAAAATAATCCTGTGTTAGATGAAGGTTTCAGTTGAAATAAGGACATTAGTGGATTTCTGTTTTTCCCTGCTGAAGCAGTAGATGCTTAGAAGCAGGAAAATCACTCTGAGCCTGAGCCAGTCAGTTGAGCTTCTTCCTGTTGGCCTACAGATGGCAATATCATACCAGAAATGCATGTGACAATTGGCAATGAGAAGGCATGCAACCTTAAAATTGTGTGAGTGCATATTAAAATGCAGTAATGTGTTATCTGAATTTGGACATATAAGCAGACCCCAGCCTTGGTGTGTCCTCAGATTTACATATATTTGAATGGCTGCCTCAGTCTTCTGCTATCCTCTGAGTGAGGTCTTTTGGGATTTCCCCTATCTCTCCCCTTATGGTTTGCTATTGTAGCTCGTGTTTCTCCCTTACAAAAATACCCACTTCCCTCTCATGCTTCAGTGTGAATTCCATCCTTTTCATGAGAGAGAGGGACTCAGAGTTAAAAGAGAGGTGGAGAAAGTTAGTGCTAAGACAGATCTGGACCTTACTTCTGTCTCTATTGCAGCAGCTAGCAGGAACACCCCTGTGTACTTTTCCTCTTCTTAGTTGTATTCACTCTCTGTTTATCACTGTTCTCAGCAATGAAGACTTTGGGAAAAACCCAAAGAGTTCTGTGCTTGCTTTGGGGACAAGGAGCACAGGTAAAACTCTGAGACTAGATTCTGTTCTGTTTCTATCTTTGAGAACCCAGGGAAGGGAGTAAGTGAGACTGAACACAAACAAAAACTGATGAGGACACAAAAGGAGCCTAGTCTCTGGGACTGGATAAATGAAAAATGGATAATAGAGATCTACCCAACCAAGTTGAGCAGCATCCTTGGAATTTTCCACTGGCCAGAGGCCTAGCTCCTCATGCCTCACCTCCCCTTTCCAGGCCACAGTGATTCCCATGAAAGACTGGCCGGAAAGGAGTAGGGTGGGGAGGGGAAATAGTTGATCCTTTTGTAGCTGTTCTAGGTAGAGTTATCATCATTCAAAGTAGAAATCTATGCAAAGATTCCACAGAAACAGAGTTATATTAGATGGCTAAGCTCTGTAGTGATATTATAGTGTGAGACAGTTTTCTTGAAATTTCCAGCCCAAACCAGAACATACCAGAGCCCCATCCACCATGAATTCTATGAGATAAATGTATGTTGAGTTTTAAACAACATTTATAAATTGGGAGATGCTTCTGTTATATCACATCGCGTATACAGAACATGTTAAGTTTAAAAAGCAAGTCAACTCACTGGCATTTAAAGCAGGCTGTAGATAATTAAAAACTGCATTTTAAAGACAGATTTTTACTTGATACAATGATATATATTTGCATATCATATTTGTGTATAGCAATATTAATTTGTGTATTAAATTTATTTGGCTAAGTAAAATGTGTCTTTTAGGATCTATTCATAATGGGTAGTGACTTTATAACACAATTTTGTTCTTTTGTTGCACTATTAAAATGTTCTTTTTTCCCCAATAACCAGTGACCTCATGTTGTATTGAAAATTAAAAAAAAATACTTTTATAATATTTAACAAGCCTAGAAGTTAGACTACTACACGGAAAGTCATAATAGCATACCCATTAGCACTTGCTTTTAATTGTTGTAACCCTTGTATCAATTAGAGTAGAACATTGAAGATGCAGGCAGTTATTTAGTCGTGGAAAGAAAAATTAAGACTTGTTTACCAAATCGAAAAGAAATTAAGGTGATTTTCTCTAAATTACATTTCTACTCAAATGTACTCTCCAAATTCAAGTTATTTTCCTAATTATATTTTATATGCGATGAATTTTTAAACTTCTTTGTGCACTTTATGCTCTTGGTTGGAAATTAAACATAAATTGAATTTCCATTAAGCTGGAAATCCCAGCTAAATGGTAGCTTTTAAAGATGTTTTAGCAACGTATTTGCCTTGGAATAGTAATAATAGTAATAAAAATGCATCTACTAACTACTTTAAAGTTTACGAAATGCTTTCCTATACAGAGGCAGTATGGTGTCATGGAAAGACCTGAGGCTTTGAGTTCAGATCTGGGTATGAACCCCACCCAACTTAGCCATGCACTTGCTGTTACTCACCTTTCCTGAGTCTCAAGTTTCTCATCTATAAAATGAAGATAAAACCTGCGTTGAATGTGAATATTAAACAAGAACAAATGCATGCAACGATCTTAGCATGAAACAGTAGGCTTACAAACCTCAAGTGTTTAATCTTTACAATTTTAGTAGGAAGTAGGTATTATGTCTATTTTACAGATGAGTCAGCTGAGGCTAGGCCACTGATCCAGAGTCACCAAATCTGTTTTATGACTCCAAGTCCAGGGCTCTTCTCCCTTTTCAGCTGCTTCTGGAGCAAGGCTGCAAAAACTGCTAAAATACATTGGTTACTAGATGTGACCACTCAGATGCAATCTAGCTTCCTTTAAGGCCGTGATTCCCAGCCCTTTTCCCCTCTGACATACATGCGATACTCAAAGCTGCTGGTATGTTAGCTGACATGTCATTCTTTTCTCTCCTGCTCACAAAACCCAAGAAGGGAGAATGTCTATTATTAGGGATAAACTGCAATCCACCCCTTCCCCTAGTACTTAATACTAATAGCAAGTTTCTTTGAACACATTTCACAACTTAATGCGATGCACCACAGTTGGGAAAATTGCATAAGATGTGTTCTAGGGAAAAAAAGTATGATACTTTGTAGTTGAGGGTTTCTGTTAGAATGATGAAAAAGATTGTTGGGGGTCAGTAGGAGTCTAAAAAGTTAAGACTTGATCTCACAGACAACCAGAGGTTCTTGAGTAAGAAAGCAATGGGATTAATGCAGGATCGTTCAGTAGTGAAAAAGCCTGGAAGCCAAAAGACCAGTTGGATTATTGAAGTGAACCAGATAAGATGTGAAGGCCTGAACTAAGGCAGTGGCAGTGGGGATGGAAAGGAATAAACAGATACAAGAAGATTTGTGACTGATTGGGTATGCATGGGCAAGCAAGGAGGTAAAGGGGTCAAGTGATAAGCAGAAGTTTCAAAATATGTTGTCAGTTAGGCAGTATGTCCTTTAATTATATTTGGTGTAAATGTATGGTAAAATGATCTTGCAGCCTCAGGATTCAATATCCTATTGGTGGAAAGGAGACAATCCACAGGGTGCTAAAGGGCAGAGAAAGCACAAACTTAGAATTAGACAGGTCATAGCGAATAAACTATTAATACAATCTTTTCTATTTTCAACCAAGTGTTCAGATAGCTTGCTATACTGGTTTCAGATCCTAGGCCGAGTGACTTTGTAATTAGTCATACAAACATGCTGTTATCTGAGTTTAGGACTTGATTTTGGAACATTGCAAGCGGGTGCCCCAGTGATAGGGAGGACTTGGTGAGTTGCTACCCTTGGCAACTGACCAGCCAATAACTAGAATGGTTGCAGTGACTAAGAAAATAGTTTTTAAACCTGACATTGAGGTCATCTGGTAGACTGTAGGCTCATGTCCTAGGCCCATGGATGCAGGCTCCTTAAGGGCTGGGAGTTTTGTTTTGTTCACTGCTGTATCCCCAGCAGAGAATGGAGCCTGTTGCTTAGTCGACACAGTAATTGTTGGATGAATAAATGAAGCCAGGGATCATGAGTGTCTGGCTCACCTCTGTAGCCCCAGTACTGTGCCCAATACTGATTGCATAGGAGGAACTGAATAAAAGTTTGTTAAAATGAGTTGGACAGCATTTGGACTAGTGAAACCAAATTTTATTTGGTTTTATGTTGTATGAAATACAGTAAAATAATGTTCAGTTGATAATTCTTTACATGGGATATTAAGCAGTAACAAAAGTGTATTTGTTCTTTTGCTAGTGATGATCTGGAGCAATTTATGGAAAGTCAAGGTGCATCCAGCCCAGGTATCCTCATTTTAACAACAAGCCTCAGCAAACCATTCATGAGACTGGAGAAGTATGTTACTCTCTTGCAAGAGTTGGAAAGGCATATGGAGGTAAGGGAAGGCAAGCTTTTTGAAGCTCATGTACAAAGTATGGGTCTCTGCTCTGGAGGAAGCTGCCAGTCTGCCTTCAAACTAACCTTGTTGAGGAATTCAGAAAAAGCCTTAGTTTCCAAATTTACTTGATCCAATCTTCCCTCTTCTCAGGCTTTTAGTTTTCTTTTTTTTTGCAGCAAAATAAGAAGGGGACATTCTTTTTTCTCCCCTGAAGGTATTTTTTACGTGTTTTTATTTATTTTTTCCAGCTTTATTAAAGTATGATTGACAAATAATATACACAAATGAAATGTACATACAAATAATATATACAAATAAAAATTGTATATATTTAGGTTATACATCATGATTTTTTAAGGTATATAAAGTGATGATTTAATATATGGATACATTGTGGAATGATTACCACAATCAAGTTAATTCACACATCTATCACCTCACATAGTTCCTGATTTTTTTTTATGGTAAGAACACTTAGGATCTTAGTGTTAGCAAAAGTATACAATACAATGTTATAAACTATAATCATGAATTTATTCATTTTACAGCAGAAAGCTCCCCGACCTTTACTGTTAAATATTCATGATCATTTCTCCTCCTCTTCTCCTCCCAGTCTCGGTCCTGTTGCTTCTCTCAGATCTCTGGTAACTTGTTGACTTAAATTTTCTCCTGCCCTCTCATCTGTAGATGGTGGTAAAGGGGTCAAGTAATAAGCAGGAGTGATACTTCAACCAAGAAAGCTTCTGTTCTGGTATATAAACCAACTGTACTGAGGGAAATAAACAAAGCAAAGCAACATTACAAAATATAAAGACCACTTTCACTATAAACAGGAATATTTATCTCTAGAGCACTGAAGTCATTCAGCTTTCTGATTCTAGATTACAGTGGAAGATTCTGGTATTTCTTTTAAGATAAATAAATAGGTCTAATATTAGCTAATTTCTCTATGCATCGTCTACATCAAAGTCCCCTCACATTTTTGTTTATAAACTTACAGTTAACTTGCAACAGCTGTAGCATAGCTATAATCTTTTCTAAATATTAAGATTTCAATGAGGCCTAATAATTGAGTATCTTTTCATCAAGAACCCAGACTCTTTTATTAAAAATCAATCAACAGGGTGGCTGGTTAGCTAAGTGGGTTAGAGCATGGTGCTGGTAGCACCAAGGTTGCCGGTTCAATCCCCGCAACCAATCAACAGGGATAGCTTCTTGAGCCATTCTTGAGCGATCGAACATGGGGTTTGAGGTGTGGGTGGGAGAGGAGGGCCCGCTGGGGGAGGCTGCATTTACCCTACTTGCTCTTCCTGTGTCTGGGGAAAGGTTTTGAGGTTTTAAAAGGTTTATTATCTTTAAAGAAAAAGGTTGCACACTGCCGGTCTTGTCAGCATTTGTAAGGATTGAAAGCATGTACTCTGAGTGAAACCACATTCTCAGGTTATTTGACCTGCCGGAAAGCTGGAGACAGTGGGGAGCTAGTGAGTAAAGCCTGCCAGAATAAAATTTCAGTTAGGGCTCGGGAAGGTGTTGATTGACCTCTGGATGCCTTTCCAAAAGCTAAACCAGTTCACTGAACCGTTTGAGGTTTGCCCCTCCTTGTTTATCACAAAAATCCAGAAACTAGTGGCCTCAGTTTCTGTTACTGCTCAGTGCTGAACGATGAATATACACTTAATTTGGTGAGAAAAATCCCCAGATGCTCTTACTGCCTGGATCCCCTCTCTTGACCTTCCTTGTATCGGAGACTATTTCTACTCCTGCCTCCATTTGCTGTTGGTCACCTGCCTTTGGCTGCCTTCCATTTCCCACCATCAGATAACACATACCCTTAGCACTAGTTTTCTATCTGGTGAGACACTGAATCCAGCTTTCTGAGTGTTTAGCATGGCTGTGGGCTAATGGTAGATTAGAACCTGAACTTCACAGTTATTCTGGTAAGGATGTTTAAGTATAAAAGAATACAACCCTTCTTTTCATAAGCAATGCTGTTCTTGGGTTGGGTCAGATCTCTAGTCTGTTCAGCTCTGTATTTTATCACCCAAGGCTGGCCAAACAGCAGATTTTGTCTTCCCATTATTTCAGCTGAATTTCAAAGGTTAGGTACACATATACCCCTAAGGTTAGATACATCTCTACACCCCATATACTCCAATGTTAGGTGCACATCTACTCCCAAGAAACTCTACTTTCCCTTCATAAACAGTAATGGAGATGTGCACTCCTCAAAGCCATTTTGAACCTGTCTACTTCTTGGGGTTGTAAGTACCATGGAATTACAGATCATATGTAGTAACCTTGCTTAAGAAAGAGGAGCATATGGTATAAAACTTGGAATTTTTCCCCCATCTGCTAGGTTGAGTCTGCTGAAAGAAAATGGAGGCATTTTAGGAGATGAGATTGGATTGATTTTTCTCTAACCATCATTCCCTACCTCTTGTCATTTACTAAAAACATGACTAATGATGCCTCCCCCACATAATTATTATTTATTATCTAATGTGTAACAGCAAAAAAGGAAATGGGAACTTTTGCCTCACTAATCACACCTAGTATGTTGTTACCAAATTTGTGTTGTTTTACCAGTGGTCTTAATTTCCTAATCACCTAATTTCTTAATCACCTAATCTGGTGCTGAGATTCCAGATGCTCAAATGCTGTGTTTTTTTTTTTTTTTAATCTTTGAATTGGCATATAGTAAAACTGATTTTTTTCCTTTTGGTGTACTACTGTTCTATGACTTTTAACACATGTAAAATTAATGTTACCGCCACCCAGTTGAGATACAGAACAGTTCCGTCATCCCTCACAATTTCCTCTCTCTCTGCAGCCACATCCTCCTCCCAGCCCCAATTCCTGGCAATCACTGATCTGTTCACCTTTAATATTGTTTTAAAATGTGTTCCTTTAACAGGATATGCATCCAGATCATCAGGATATTCTGAAAGCAATCGTAGCATTCAAAACTCTCATGGTAGGTGATGCTCTAAAGTTATAATTCTCCATTTTGTATGCTTTGTTCCTAAAAGAGTGATTTGTGTGTCACATTTCTTTCCTTATGCAAAGGTCTTTACAGTGGAAACAATAAGCTCTAGTGACAGTATCGCAGTGATTGTTTCATTTAATTTTGTCTTCCAAAAATCATGCTCACCTATGAAAGGTTGCCAGGCTGAGGCATAAAGCACGCACATTTGAAGTCTCTGCCAAATTAAGCAATGCTGTGTAGGTGGGGGTTTCCTTTAGTCTCTGTCTTTACCCCCATGTTGCTCACCTTGTGTCGGTGCAACTTATCCTTCACTGATTGACATCAATACTGGATTCATCTACTTATGCCAAAAGGTGTGAGTTTATCATTTGCATACGAAAAAGAAATCCTTCATCATATCTAAAAGGAAAAAAAAACCTACTAAATACAATTGCTTTATATAGATTGCTATCAAAAGTAGCTGTAATCTTATATCTTGAGCATGAGGGTTATTGTCTTCTTGAACCAACTGTTGTAAAACCACTTGGTGTCATTTTTAGGAGGAAAGAAAATGTTATTTTGGGTGACTGATTAAGTTTAGCTTCAATTTAGACATTTCTGTAGCATTCCAAGTGATTGGGATCAATGTTTAGTTATTGATTCTTGCTGTAAGGTTGCGATGCAACATTCACTATCAAACTCGTTTTTATTGCTGTTGAAAGATCAGGACCTGATGTGTCCCCGGTTAAACAGCAAACTGAAGACCAAAGTAAGGTATTAGGTTAAAATTGCTGTTACAGGTCTAAAACAGTTGAATACTGGCAGTTTTATGTGGTTCAACTCATGAATCCTATGGCATTTATTATAATTCGTGTCCCTTTTATTTTTTTAATGTAAATTGAATATAAAAGGCCTTTTTAAAAACCACATTTCTTTCTGATCATTTTACATCTTGTAAAATTTGCTTTGATGGTTATAGTATATTTTTTCCCACTATAGATGCTTCAAAAATATGTGCACAATGAATTGATTTCTTCGAGTTTCCATTTCGCTGAAATGGATAGCAAAGATTTTATAGAAAACACATCCCCCAAAACTATCATGTTCATTTGCAAACAATGACATAACTAAGCAAATGCTTATTTTCAATATTCAACTTGGAATGAACACTGTTAAATTACTCTAAGATAACCTCATGTTTTCTGAAGCAGTGATGTGTGTGTGTGTGTGTGTGTGTGTGTGTGTGTTTGTTTGTGTATAGTATTCATACCCCACATATTGTTTCTCGGTTTGTATTTTCAGTTTGTATTCATGAAATTCAGTTGTATCTCGTTTTTTACAATCCTTTTGGGGATAAAATTAATTTAGTATTTTTAATAGAAATTATTACTAGTCCCTGAACAAAGTATAGGGCAGTGCATATGTATCATTATAAGATCAATTTGATTTACTGTGGCATACAGAATTTAATTTTCTCTTTTTCTATAACTCCTGAAGTCAGGGTTTTTTTGTTCAGTTTTTGTTTTTTTATATTAAGATGTTACTTGATTAGAAACTGAGCATATGTTAGAAAAATAAAATTGCTTTGTAACTAAAACAGTAATTATGCAGATAGACAAGATGGAGAGGAGCAAGAGCAAGGACACCAACCAGGAGATCTGAATCTGCCAGTTGTTCTTGCTCTGTTAGAAGTGATTCTGCTACTTGTCTTCCCATAATCCTTGCAAGAAGGGAGGAACAAACCCCTTCTACCACTTTACCTTGATATTTTGGCAAAATAAAGAGTAGCTCTTCCTCATAAAACTTTTAAGGGCTCAAGGCTAGAGATTTAGGGCAGTGGATCTTTCTGTCAGGACATCGATGATGGGATTCATGGTGAGGAATAGGGACTCAGTGGAAATCTGTGAGAGTCAAAAGCCACATCTTAACTTTGGTCTTGTTTTAGGTCTGTTTCGTAAGAATTCCTGTCCCACTGTGTTCTGCTTTGGTTCTGTAGGTGCAGTGCCAAGATCTAAGAAAGAGAAAACAGCTGGAGTTGCAGATACTTTCTGAACCTATTCAAGCATGGGAAGGGGAGGATATTAAAACCTTGGGAAATGTGATTTTTATGTCACAAGTAATGGTGCAGTATGGAACATGTGAGGTAAGATGTTTCAAATCTCAACACCACTTTTTCCATCTTTCACTTCATTTTTCTTCATTGTCTTTCGTCAAGGTCAAAGGCTTGAAAATTCAAAGAAACTGAGCACCTGTTCTTTGCTTAACACTGCTAGGGTCTGTAGGAGATAGGAGGGAAGAACATACAATGATCTATGCCTTCAAAGAACTCAAGAACAGATTAAAACATAAGGTGCAAGTAGGAAAAAAAAGAAAACAACACAAAATAGTCAATGCCAGTTTGTGTAATCTCAACAACAGATTCCATAGAAGTTCAGAGGAGGGAGAGAACAAGAAGATTTTATGAAGATAAGGCTTGAGGAGGAGGGCCATGAAGAGAAAAGGGGAGGATTTGGTAAGGTAGAGCTCATTCTTATTTCAGGAGAGAACAAGAACATGGTCTTTTTTCTACAGGATGTGAGGAAGCCAGTCTGTTAGGAGCAGAGAAAGCATGTTGGGCAGAGTGAAAGAGAAGATTGGTGGAGTCAGATAGTCAGGTAATGAAGAAAGAACCTTGGATGTCAGGCAAGAGTAGTTCAGATTGATGCAGCAGGAGATAGGAAACTATGAGTCCTGAGTAGTAGAGAAACACAATGAAAGGGATGTAAATGATACTTAATCTGACCATATATGTCAGGTAAACTGGAGGGGATGGGGCTAGAAACAGAAAGGCCAGCTGAGTTGGAAAGTGCTAAGTACTCCCAATGAAGGGTAATGGTGAAGAGAATGAAACTTAAGGGGCAAATCAGAGACATGTTTAGAATGGAAAGTATATAGGAAGTGGTGACCAACAGGCTAGAGGAAATGACAAATACAGTTTTAGACCTGTTAACTTTCAAGTGGCTGTAGGTATCTGGGGGGATGTCGTATAGGCAGCTATTAAACAGTATAGAAATGTGGGTGGGAGGTCAGAGTTAAAGACAGAGATTTAGATGTCCCTGACAGATGGGCCCTCCTAGAAAGTAAATATCCAGAGAGAAGCACAGAGGGCTGAAGATGGATATGTCTTTTAGGAAGGGGCAGGGTACGGGAGGAAGGTTGGTTATGTCAACTGGTATAATTTATTGGATGTTAGAATTGTCTTCCCCTTCCCAAAACATCTTCCTGTACTCCCCTGACATGTCTGTGTCAGAGATTCATTACCTTGGGTTAATAAGCAATCTCATTTAAAATGTAGATACCCTGGGGGAGGTTAATGCAAAGAGTTTAAATATTAGTCTTTTACACCTTTGGGATAAACCTCTTTGGTGAAGGGAAGAGGAATCAGTGCCAGAAAGAAAAGACAAAGAGGAAGATAGAGGAGAATTGGGGGAGAGTGATGTCATGGAAATTCCAGTAGGAGCATTTGGATGTGGTCAGCCTGCTGAGTGCTGCAGGAAGTTCAGAGGTCAAGGAGCATGGAGACCAATAAGAAGCCATTGGATTTCGCTAGAAGGCAGTTATTGATGACTTTGAGAGAACAGTGGGGGTGAGTAGGTAGGCATCAATGGGGATAAAATGAAGGCAGCAAGTAATATGGCAATAAATGTCAAGAAACAGGGTATTTTGTATGAGGAGTCGCAGGGGCAAGTGAAGGCCTATTGGGACAGGAGATGTGCATATGTTAAAAGCAAAAGAGAAAAAGCTAGTTGAGCAGGAGAGGCTGCTGGAAGAAGGAGGAGGAGATGAGACGTCTGTAGAAGGAAGCTAAGCCAGAGAAAAATACGAGAGGATGCAGAACACTTGTTAAAAGAGTTAGCCTCGAGAGGTTGCTCTTCTCAAGTGGAACGAAGGAGATGGAGATAGGTATAAGGATAATTGTAGCTAAGATGGCTGGGCATGTAAGCTGAATGTAATTGTTTACATCTAATTGTGTATTTGTTTAAGGAATTCAGAGAAGCCCTTATGTATACAATTTTCTTTAGTGCCATTTAAAAAAAGTATTTACTTCATTTTACATGGGTACAATAACTATCTTGTTCTTACTGATTAAAAGTGATTTTCTAAATAAGAATTTAACATATACTTTAGAGCATGATAAATTTCCTATCACCTGAAAAACGCTTTATTTGCCACTTTTCAAAGTAAAATCATTTTTGTTTTGTGAACCTAGAGACTTATCTTGTGCTCTGTCTGTAGTTTGAGCAGGAAGGCATTAACTGTGACTTCTAGGGCTTGCAATACTTGGGAAACAAGCATGGTTATTTGTATCTAACTGTTACATATAGGAAGGAGAGAGATAAACTGTGGATTCATATCCGTGTCAAAGTAAAATTCAACTAGTTTTGTGCTTTTAAGTTGCGTATCTTTTTTTTAAAAAAAAATCACTGTTCATGTTTCATTTCCTTATTTAAGATTTATGTTACAAAACAGTGAATCCAGAAATTCTTAACAAACAAAATGTCCAATTTCTATTTTCCATTTAATATTTTTCATTCCACATCAGGAAAAAGAGGAGCGGTACTTCATGTTATTTTCAACTGTCTTGATAATGTTATCTGCCAGTCCTCGGATGAGTGGCTTTATCTATCAGGTTAGTAGATTCCATATAAAAGAAATGGCAGGACCCATAATGAAAAGAGGTTTTCATCCAGATACAATATTTCCACTGGGGATTTAAAAGCTCCAGCCGGAAAAGGCAGAATGTTCTGACACCTCATTGTAATTAAACAGCTTACGAGAACAGATGTTCCTTACATCAGAGACCTTTGTATTACTATAATGAGTTTATCTTGAATGTCCACTGCTCTGGTTATGAGCTAGGCTGTGAATATACAAATAGAAATCTAAGTTTGCAACTAGGTCAATTAGCAGCAGCATGTTACAGGCCCATATTATATCATTATTGCTGAGAAAATATAAAGCTGGGACCTTCTCGTATGACTGTCATTAGTCACACCACATGATTTGGGTTTCTGAGATGCAAATCATTAATCTCCTTAAGAAATTAAACTTCCTTCAGTCTGCTCCCAAAATGTGGAGTATTATGAGTTACTGTTGCCGCTTATATATTGGTCTAGCAATGTCATTTTCATAAAATTTGAGCCTTTGTTTACTGTTTCTCCTGAAAACGTGTTAGAAAAGTAAACTGTAAATCCTGACTTTATGGCTTAGGGTGCGTTAGAAAAACACAACCCACATTTCCCCCTTACTTTCTTGTCTGAATAAAATTTAAAGCAGGGAAACATTTATTCACGGACCAGAGAAATATATGTAGCCATAATTCAGCAGTGATTGCTGAGATGGTCAGAAAATCTAATAGAAGTAAGCAGAGACACGTAAAACTACAGAATTAATGGGAATGTTCTTTTTCTGGTAGGGAAAAATACCAATAGCAGGAATGGTGGTGGCTAGATTAGATGAAATTGAAGGGAATGACCACACATTTGAAATCACAGGTAGGTAATTTTCTCTTTTTCATGTAGCTACTTCAAATCCTTTTTGGAAAGAAGTGGGGTTTAAATGAAAAAATGCTATTATTTTCTGTTATACAGTCCATAAGCAAGTTTTACATGGTCATGGCAAAGTATATTCCATTTCTTGGGATAATTAGGGTACAGCGATAGAATAGAGAAGTCTCCTGGTCATTCAAAAGCCTCGGTTTTGCCATTAGTTCCAATTTTCTCTTGCATAAGAGCTATTTGTTACAGCTAAGAAATAACAAAATGGACTGATGTAAATGCAATTTTCTCTCCCTTCTGTTATCTATTCCCTGGTGACAGAGGAGCCAAAGATGTGGAATTTTATCAGCAATTTTATCATCAGCCTATGAATTAGCAAGATTGGGTTATATTTCTAAAAAGTGCTGAAAAGCCATGGCACTTTCTTCACAAATTGAGCAAAATGCGAGGCCTCAGTAATGCTCCCCGACATTTTGGCATGTTGTCCCTTTAGCCAAGCCTGTGTGATTTACATGTAATGGTTGCACTTTTTGCACTGATAGGGTGCAATGGCTGACACTGGGATAATGGCTCCCGACCTAGCCCCTTCTTTCCCAATAGGCAGCCCAAGATTTGGTATTGGCTATAATCAGTCTTAGTTGGGTATTGTTTCACCTTTGATATTGGGTAAAGCAGTACAATGTTCTCATTTTAGACTATGAACTAGATAGACTCTGTGCTTACATTTTTGGATTGTTTATTTCTAGTGAAGTTTTATACTATTTTTAAGATTCTCTAAACAGTAGAAATCAAGGCCAGTATTATAAATCAGAGATGAATAATTTATTTCTTTACTGTATTATCAAAGCTTCTCTGTTCTTGATCTAGAAGTTTCCAAAGGGTTATCCCCTAGGTATGAAAACTCTAGAAAATAGACACCCAAGTCCTAGTTGTGTGAAGGATGTTTATGAATGAGGCAAACTCAAGGTTCTCCTTGCCTTTTGTTTCCAAATGCTCATAATCGGGTGATGCAGGTAACATAATAGAGAGAATTGTGGTCCACTGTAACAACAACCAGGACTTCCAAGAATGGCTGGAGCACCTGTACAGACTAATCAGAGGACCTGCCTCCTGCAGTTCCTTATCCAAGACATCTTCATCTTCTTGTAGTGCTCATTCTGTAAGTAGTCTGTTTGTCCTGTCCAGGGAGTACTGACTCTCTCATCAAATCCTGCCTGCTGAGGACTTAGAAGAAGCAGTGAGCATGCCCTTAGTCCTTGGGTAGTCTGTATTTGTAGATTTTGAAGTACAGTTAAACTCACTAATTCTAATTTCTTGTCGTGGAGGGAGGCCTATCTAAATTAGTACAAAATTTTACTTAGAGGTGTGCAGTTTAGTTTGACCTTAACTTGGAGTACCAACTAACTTCTAGCAAAGTTTTTCTAACCAGAAGCCCTGCTAAGATGTTTTAATGATAAACGAGATGTATTTTAGTTAGCAACTGTTATTCTCATATTAATAACACGCTAGGTCAAAACAAATAGTTCACCTTCATAAGTATTTAAGCCTCTGCATGTAACCTCATTTACGCTGTCACAGTCACTCAGTAACCTTCAAGGGTAAACTTCTGACGTTGCTTTTTTCCAAGGTATCATAAATTTAGCATTCGTGGAATTTGAATTAATGAGATTTTACTGTACTTGCTGAGTGGGATCGAAGATGTGCTGTGTTATCTGTTATCACTCAAACCTGTGATACCAAAATTCCAGTTTTGAGCGCTGTGTGTTGTGATGGGAAGAACAAGGGCTTTGGCATCAGATCTGGGATCAAGTCTTGGCTTTGCCAATTGCAGGCTAGTTACTTCACTTTGCTAAGGTTTGTCGTAGGTTGTTGTGATGAAATAACCTATTTAAGCATCTAGTAGAGTGACAAACACATGACTGAACTCATTAAATGTTGACTGTTATTCCACTTTCCTCCCTTATAGAGGAAATAAAACTGCCTTTAATGAAATTGCAGAAGGGAGAGGGAGGATAGGATCATGGGATGTTGAGTCCATTTTGTGCTGTTCCTTAGAGACCCTATAATCTTGGCTGGAAAGCGCCAGTTCTCAAGCTAGAGACTTTTGTTTTCCCATCTTTCCCTTTCTATGGCTGGCTTTGCTGATCCAGTGACACTATTGTTCTCTCACTGTGGGGTTCAGATGGCAGATTGCCAACATCTCATCAGACATTTTCCCAGTCTTTTAGCTCTACTGGACAGCCCCGAGGACCCTTGGAGCCTCCTCAAATTGTAAAACCATGGAGTTTAAGTTGTCTACGACCTGCACCTCCACTTAGACCATCAGCAGCACTAGGTTATAAAGAGGTAATTTTGCTACATATGGTATAAAACGCTTCTGACCAGCTAATTTTGTAGCTTATTATACATCTGTGGGAATGTGCTTAGAATTTATGATAGGTGATACATGTTAGTCAATCTTGAATTGCTAGACTCAGTGATTTTTTTTTATTTCTTTATTTTCCATTTCCCCATTGTCCATCTACAAATATTTATCAAATATCCACAGGGTTTATGTGTGTACACTGCCTGAGTTTCCCCAGCCTCCTCCTGAAGTGCCTCTGGTTTATCTTTTTTTAAAGTTTTGTTTTGTTTTGTTTTGTTTTTGTTGTTTTAATTTCAGGTGTACAAAACAATGTAATAGTTAGACATTTACACGCCTCACAAAGTGATAACCCCCTTCCCAGTCTACTAAACTTCTGACATCATATATAGCTGTTATGGTGATATGATAAGTTGCTGGTGATGTACACACATCTCAGATAAGAGCTACCTCATTAAAGCTGAATTTCCAACCAAGCAGACCCCAATCTGCATTTTGGATTATTTTGATTTATTAAATCAAACTGGTAAAGTCTTATGGGAACAAGCCATGAGTCTGAACTACAAAAGTCTGAACTATTTGCTGTAGTTGGAAAGGGAAAAGAATTTAATGAAAACAATGTCTTTTAAAAGGAGTCTTCTAAGCGACAACCTTAGAGGACATTTGATATTTGGGTAGTGTGGGGATTTCAAGGGTTTTTGTTTTTGTTTTCTCTTTCTCTCTCAAAGTAGCAATCAGGAAATGTCAGTCACTAGCTTCTGTAACTGTGTGGAGTGTTACCTTTTCCATGCAAATAGTGGTGTTTTGGGGTTTTTTTCTCTAATCTGTTGCTCATCGTTCCAGCTTTCAGAAAATATCCTCATTTATTAGTAACTGTTTTTAAATAGGTCTTACCAAGTGAAAATTTAGGTTTGTGACAGTTATGAGACACATCTTAGGGTTATGATGGAAAGGCAACATATATTTCTATATCAAATATGTGTTCTCATAAGTGATACAGATTTAGCTGAGTTTTGAGTTGGTCTTGATTTAAAACACCATACAACTCTTTCAATTAATTGTTCAACTCTTAATGTAGTAAAAATGGAACAATATTTGGACACTGGAAGATTTTTTTGATCCTTTCAATCCAACATGATAGGAGAAACAATCCTTGAGCTGAATCTTTATTATGTACCTCTGTTCAAAATTTGGCCAGGAAAAACAGTCTCACAGGTTTGCTTTGCAAATTGACCTGTGATACCTGCAATTATCCAATTTTCTTCTTTGACTACCAGAACACAAGTGCCACTTCATAGTTATATAGGTTTCCTTTTTAATGATGGATATTTTGTGATTGTCAGTTACTAAATTCAAATTAAGGTGAACTTTGAAGGGTGAAGTTGAGTTAATCCTTCTCAGAACTAATCCATTAAAACTAAGGCATGATCACTTTGTTTCTGCTGGGAGAAGAGAATTATTAATAAATTCTTACTATGTAGTGTGTATTGTAGTTATTTTCAGCATTTGTTATTGTGCACAGAACTGTATTCCTTGAGCTTTTGCATGATGATATTGCATCTGAAACTAATGTGGAAAACGTGATGATATTCTCTCTGTGTAATTTATGATAACACTAACATTTCAAATGTTGTTTTAGAATTATTGATAAATGGATTTGGTAATTGTAAACATCGACCTCTCACGCTCATCTTCTCTTTCTTTACATATTCACTTTAGAGGATGTCTTATATCTTAAAGGTAAGGGTAGAACACTATCTTTGGCTTACAGTGACATCATAATGCTGTGCTGTAACCTTTGATGAATGAAGCTTTCTTTTATGCTTGTTTTGTCCCTTGTTATTATTGGTGGCTAAAATATGAAGATGCAATTCTGACATGTAAGTACTTTCTTTAAAAAGCAGGCTTTTGTGAAATACATGTGATAATGTGATCTTATAATGCCTTTAAAATGCCTGTTTTCCTGATTTTTAATGCTATTTTTTCTGTAGTTTTTGTCACGTGAGCTTTTCATGTCTGTTTATTCATATGGCAAAAGCAAATTTAATCATTGATGTAATTCACGTCTCTTTTATCTACTAATTAAAAATAGGGCTTAACATACAGAGGGTGCCAAAAAATGTATACACATTTTAAGAAAGGAAAAAACTGTATTAAAATTGTAATGCAATTCATTTGATTAACGCCATCTTTCGAGTGAACGTCATACTACACATTGCTACCATAATTCAATTCAACTTCAAGAAGTAATACATAGATAACATCTCTTAAAATGTGTACATTTTTTTGGCACTCCCATGTACGTATATTTACACTTGGCTGTAGGAACATTACTCCTAACCCAAAATTATTATCAGGAAGTCCTTCATTTGCCTCTTCTCTGACTGAGGGGAAATTAGTCTCTCTGCCTTAATTGTCCTGACTGTCAAATGGAAATTAATATTCTTCATTGTGGAACCGTTGCTAAGGAAAATTTATTTAAGTAGTTTCCAAGCCCTTTGAAAAACAGTGTTTACTACAGTAGTAGTTACAATTTTATTTGATTTTCCTAAAACTGTATCAATGGGGAATATAAACCAAGTTAGGAATCCTGTTATTGCTCTAGAGTTGACATCCATTATTTTCTCTGCAGATGGTACCCTAAAGGCATTAGGCCTCCCGGAGAATCTGCCACATCTTCAGTAGGCACACTCCATTCTTATTCCCATCCCTATGGCAATTGAGAGGCTAATGTCATTGCCTGTATTTTACTTAACATTTTAAAGTTTATTTGAGCCATTTGTATTGTGTATACTATTAAATTTCGATGCACTCCTAACTGAGACTGTCAAAATAAGAGAGAGCCATACTATTTAATTTCATTTGCTCTTTTTAATTTGATTTTGGGGGAGAATTTTAATTCATAAAGAAACCTCTATTCTTACAGGAGTCTAGTAAAAGCCCCAAAACAATGAAGAAGTTTCTTCATAAAAGAAAGACCGAAAGGAAGCCATCAGAGGAGGAATATGTGATTCGGAAAAGTATGTGTTTCGTACTTTCTGAAAATTGCTAATGGATGAAATAACAGAAGAATTTTTTAAAAGCAGATGATCAGAGCAATTTGTTGCTGGCACCATCTGTTACATAAAGAAAAATACATAGAAATGTTTGGTCACCTCAAAGATTTTTGAGTAAACTTTTTCCTGCTGTACTTCGTGTCATCTTTGGCAGACACCATCTGTATGATTTTCATGTTGAATATTTTGACACACCTGGTTAGAGCCACTAACGGGCTCATTTGCTATGGATACATTTTCTCCTCTTAGTTTCTGATGCCTGAGGTATTTTCCTCTACTGAGATAGACTAAATAGATCTGAAGGCTGAAATCCTTCTGGAAGTCTAATGCTCTGTGATGCTCTCAGTTAGCCAAGGAATCAGCCTGCTGACATGCAGATTTAGAGGCAGACTGTAAAGTTGGTCAGCCAATCGATATATACTTATTCACTTCTACACTGGGAACAAGGTACTTTGGGACACACGTGGAGGAGTAAGTGATGTCTCACAAAGAGATGACAGAACTATGTTTATCAGTCAAAAACATAGTCTGGATAAATCTTTGCTTGACTTTAGCTTCTGCATCTCCCATCCCCACACTTGGGCGTGCACATCAGCATGTTATCAGGGTTCTGCCATCCAGTCATTTCAAGAATGAGTTGGAGGAGGAGGAAGAAGAATCAGTGATTATGCTGGCTGGTTGGAAAAATAGGTGGGGTTAACGGGGAAAGCTTCCTAGAGAAGGTGCACCTTGAAATTTGAAGGAAAGGAAAGATGTGGTGTATCGGATGAGAACTGAGGCTAGCACCAAGCCCAGTGTTATAATTGTGGCCTTGAAGAGAAGACTGACAGGACTCTCTAGTTTAAAGCTCTGGGTGGGCTTCGGGAGCAGAGCCCCTCAGTGCTGGATTTACTGATGCTGACCCCAGCGCTCCTTGGGGATACTGTCACTCTCACTCCATTATGAGGTTTGCATAGCGTTTTCTCCTGCCTTTCACAAACACCGCTGGTCAGAGAAGCCAGTCTCCAGTGCACTGCGTCATTTTGAGGGTCCAGAGGTACATATATCTATGAAAAGTCATTATTAATTAACTTGACAGGTACAGCTGCTCTGGAAGAGGACGCTCAGATTCTTAAAGTGATTGAAGCCTACTGTACCAGTGCAAACTTTCAACAAGGCCATGGCTCAAGTACGTTCCCCCAAACCACTTTCTCTAATGAATAATGTTTCTTCTTTGCTGCCTACTGCCTCTTAAAGAAGAGCAAAGCAGCCCAGATGGGTTGCAGGGCGTGTAAAGCAGGTGACTTGGTACAGAGGAGCGATGCAGGACTGCATCTTTCAGATAAGGTGGTTTTAGCTACCAAGCGGTTTGTTTACCCAGTTTCTTTTCACCAGAGAGAAAGAGAGATGCAAGAGTAAAAAAGTGGGAGGTGATAGAAATGAAAAAAAAAATTTTTTTAAAGTCATTCTCCTTTGAAGTACACAGATACCTTCACCAACACTAGTCAGGAATTAAAGAGCCCAGAGAGTTCCTGTGTCTGTGAACTGATGCTAATCTCTTCTTATAGGCAGATTTGGAAAGGAAGTCAAAATACTATCTTTGATCAGCTGCATATTTAAGCGAACAGTGCTTCACCAAACTCAAGTTTCAAAGTTGCTATGAAAATCTGGAAATGTAGCTGCTTAGCAGGGGCTATTCGGAATGTATACAATTTATCAGGGAGCTATTAGGTGACGGTATTTCCCCGAACAACTTTCAGGCTACAATCTGAAAGCGAGATAATGTTTTCTGATTCATCCTTGTGCTTTTTAAAAAGCCAGGTCACATCAGTTATGTCTCTTGTGTTCCATTATTATAGACATTCTGAATATGTTGCATGAGGTTTTGGCATCTGGGTAAAAGAGTTATCCACCATGCTCCGTTTTGGACAGCCTCTGACCCATCACTTGAGTGTGGGATGGGATTACTTAGATGGACTGCCTTGTTATATGCTTTCAAAGTGACATGTCTCTAAGGCTGTCATGAGGAAAATGTTCGATGTGAAAGTTGACACATTTGACCATAAAGATGGGATTGTCAGAACTTCTGCTTCACAGACAAAACCTGGCTGTGGCTTTGGGCATCCCCAGCCCTGATAACAAATTTCGAGGAACCAGGAAAGGAAAGTGAGAGTGGTTTTTATCATGAAGACTAGGAACGAGATGGGGACAAAGAGACACCAGAAGAAACATCTCTCATACAAAATCTGGCCTCATCTCCCCCCTCCACCACCTCTCTTCATATCAATAGAGTCCACAGATCTGCTCAGAGGTGTAGGTGTTCTAGCCTAAAGTCACATATTCACCTTTCTTCCCCAGCCTAAGTTTTACATGTGGGAAGTGTCTAGTGCAGTTCTTGGCATGCAGCAAGCCTTTTAACATCATGGTGACCTACCCTCTCCTGCCAGAAGTCTTGTTTCCTTAGAACTGACTGCTACAGTTTCTTGCTGCATTCAGATGGTTGATCTGTCAGTCAGTCTGCTATCCACTTATGAAGCACCTATGAAGTGGTAGGTCCTGTGGGAGGCAGAGGCACAGTCATCTCAGGAAAGGGGAGGCAGTGAGTGTTCACACCTCGAAGGAACCTGGCTCAGAGGAGAGGAAACCAGTGGCTCAGGGAAACTGAAGAATAAGAAGAGCTCGAGCTCTTCTTGGAGGGGGAACTTGGAGTGTAGGAGAGCTGTATGGTCAGGTCCCATGTCTGTTCTGTCACCTCTTCTACCCCAGATCCCAGAAATAGTGTGAGCAGAGAGAAGTCCTGCCTCTTTGCTGCTGAAGTGATAATCTCCCAACCCTGATTCAACTCTTGATCAAAATGGTCTTACCTAACCTTACCTTACCCTATAAGACTGTAAAGAGAACAAATGGGAGTGAGTGATACTTCCTAGGCCCTTTAAGCACTTTGTGTCGTGGTGCATTGCTACTCTAAATTTACTAAAATGCTATAACACCATAGCATAGGATGTGGTGTGCTATTCCCTGGAGATGTGCAGAGACAGTATGATCACTAGTCACTCTTTGCTGTGGAGGAGACAAAACAGGAAAAGATGGGGTCTTGGTTGAGGACAGGTATCATAGTGACCCTTTCACATTATTTTTCTGAATACAGAATGCCCCCTTCCCCAAGATTGAATCAATATATTTGGTCATTTAATATTTCCTCATCGCAGGAAGATTTAGTCTTAAATTAAATGTTGGGTGACTGTTCTCTGGGTGCAAGGTTCCAACATTCTATCAACAAAGAACCTTAATAACAATAGAAGACAGAAACTAACACCTATAAAGAGTCCTCACTAGTAACTCTTCCCTCTCCTCCCTCTTGCAACCCTTGCATGTAGGTACTCGCAAAGATTCAGTTCCACAAGTCTTACTCCCTGAGGAAGAGAAACTCATCATCGAAGAAACCAGAAGCAATGGCCAGACCATCATCGAAGAAAAGTGAGTAGAGGGAGCTAAAACCTTTCTGATTTGTCTGGGGGCTGTAAAGAAGGTTGTGTCAGGGCAATGTGGCTCTTGTAAAGCACGCACTGTCCCGTCTCATCTGGGAATGTGGCCCTTTTTGCTGATCATGCAATTGGGAGCCTCGGGAGGGCTGCCCCCCACCTACAGCAAAGGGAAGGGGGAAGGAGAGGCACAGGGGACAGAACTCTATGTGGTGGCTGCCCCTGGAGCCTGCTCTCTCATGTGGTAAGGTGCTTCAGGGGACACAAGAAGATCACTCTACATGGGTTGAGGTGGTGCCTGGGAATGCTTTGGCACCAATTTCCCTCCCCAGAGGGATGCTTCTCACGTTTATTGAGTCAGGCACTGGACTTTCACCTATTTGACCTAATTTAAAATTTTACAGCAATCCAGTGAGATAAACATTGCTTTCACGACTTTTACAGATGAGGAAACTGAGGTTTAGGGAAATTAGGTCTCTGGCATACCTTTGCACAGTAGTCAGGGTGACCTACTGGGGGAAAATCAGGTTAAATACCTTATGGCTCATAAAATAAACACAAAGTAGCCAAATAATTCATTTGTTTAAACTTGAGTCATTTCTGAAGTCAGGACTAAATTTGCATCAAACAGCATATTTTAAAGTTCTTGGCATCATCAGTGTACAGTACTTTTCCACCTGGTGTATGAAGTGATATGACCAAATGGTAAAGCTCTTGGGCTTATGAGAAGAACAGCCCTGGTTCAACTCCAAATTCTACTACCTGTTGGCTGTATGACCTGGGGCAAGTTCCTTCCTTCATTAATCTGTGCCTCACTTTCCTCATCCTTAAAATGAGTCTGGTACTCATACTTTCAGGGTTGTTGTGAGCTTAAATGGAATAATAAGTATAAAGCCTAGCATGTGGTAATCTCTCAATAAATGATTATATTATATGTAATTATAGTATAAATGATTCTATATTACATTATAATTATTTTGTTTATTTTTCGTTTTTAATTATAGTTGACATACAATATTATATTAGTTTCAGGAGTACAGCATAGTGGTTAAACATTTATATAACTTAAAAAGTGATCCCCCCAATAAGTCTAGTACCCACCTGGCACTATACACAGTTATTACAATGTTATTGACTATTCCTGATGCTGTGGTTTACATCCTCGTGACTATTTTGTAACTACCAATTTGTACTTCTTAATCCCTTCGCCTTTTTCATCCAGCTCCCAAAACCCCTCCCATCTGGCAACGATCAATTTGTTCTCTGTATCTATGAGTCTGTTTCTGTTTTGTTTGTTTGTTTATTTTGTTTTTTAGATTCCACATATAAGTGAAACCATATGGTATTTGTTTTTCTCTGTTTGACTTATCTCACTTAGCATAATGCCCTCTAGGTCCATCCATGTTGTTGCAAATGGCAGGATTTTATTCTTTTTTATGGCCGAGCAATATTTCATTGTTTATTTGTACCACATCTTCTTTATCCAGTTATCTATTGATGAGCACTTAGGTTGCTTCCATATCTTGCCTATTGTAAATAATGCTGTAATTAATATAGGGGTGCATATATCTTGTTGAGTTAGTGATTTGGATTTTTTTTTTTTTGGATAAATGCCCAGGAGTGGAATTTCTGATTCATAAGGTAGCTCTATTTTTAAATTTTTGAGGAACCTCCGCATTGTTTTCCATAATGGCTGCACCAATTTGCAGTCCCGCCAACAGTGCACAATGGTTCCCTTCTCTCCACATCCTCTCCAACACTTGTTGCTTGTTGATTTATTGATGATGGCTATTCTGACAGGTGTGGGTGATATCTCTTTGTGGTTTTCATTTGCATTTCTCCAATGATCAACATCTCGGATGTTGAGCATCTTTACATGTGGTTATTGGCCATCTGTATGTCCTCTTTGGGAGAAATGTCCTCTGCCCGTTTTTTAATTGGATTCTTTGTCTTTTGGTGTTAAGTTGTATGAGTTCTTGATCTATTTTAGGTAGTAACCCTTTATGAGATGTATCATTGGCAAATATCTTCTCCCATCCAGTAGGTTGTCTTTTCATTTTGTTGATGGCTTCCTTTGCTGTATAAACACTTGAGTTTGATGTAGTCCCATTTGCATATTTTTTCTTTTGTCAAGAGAGGATGATGAGGAAACTGGTTACCCAAGATTAGAGGTCTGGCACGTGGTAGGATCAGACCTGGAACCAAGGTCTCCAAAGTCCTCTTCCAGGGAGAGAGCCTGAGAGGAAATGACTGCTCCACAACTCAACCGGGGTACTTTATACTTTTCTGGAATATATAGGATGTTCCAGGAATAATGCCCCTAACTTTGTGTCATGTAGGGGCAGATAGGTGAGAAGGGCAATGCAATAGCACAAATACTGTAAGCTAGGCAAGGCCCTGTGACACCTCTCGTTGTATGTTAGGTGATGTTCATTCCTACCTCAAAGAAAGAAATCAAAATCTGATGATGAGCACTAGTCTCTTTTTTGTACTCCCCCAAGCTGGGAAGTGAGTGGCAAAGGAGGAGCAAAGTATAGAAAAGGTGCGATGACTTGGCTTTTCACAGGAACATGTAGTGGTGGTTGTTAGCCCATAACAATGAAGAACACGGACAATTCGTAGAAGTATCTCTTCCGATCAGCTAGAAAATTCATTGCTTTTCAGGACCTGTATTTCTATAAAGCTGCTTTTCTTGTTAAGTATTACTTAACAATACTTCAGTGTCAGCTATTAATCTCTGAACTTTATTTTCTAGGAGCCTCGTCGACACTGTTTATGCCTTGAAAGATGAGGTCAAAGAACTGAAACAGGTAATGAAATGTAAAAGTCTTTTTTTCACATCATAACAGGACCACTCCCTGTTCCTTGTCACATGTCGGTAGATGCTCTTAGGAAAGGTCCAGGAACAAGGCAGTGAGGTGGGGATTTTTACTTTGTGTCACCAAGGTGGGTGTTGTTGATTTTACCATGTGGCCTTGGATTAAAACTTCTGAGGCTTGCTTATATACTTATTTAGCAGTTTACAATAGGATCCCTAACTTAGTTACAACTTTTGTGTTCTCCAATGTTTGTAAACAGAATTTAAGAAAAGATAAGTCATTCATGAGTGTGTAAGTGTAACCAGAACCATAAATCACGATTTGTGGGCTCCTCTGCAGATGTCCAGTGCTCCATAATGCATACTCTCCCTTGTGTTTGAGGACTGTACCTGGTGACAGGGTAATGGACGGATTGGAGGGGAGAGATACTAGAGACTGGAAGACCATTTAGGAGGTTATCACAAAACTCAGAGTGAGACATAGTGAAGTCCTGACCTGAGTACCACTGAGTCTGTGGAGGAGGAATGTAAAGGAAGGCACATCACAAAATTAGGGCCTGTAAAAAATGATGGTGGGATGTTGGGATTAAGAAAGTGCCAGTGGATTGAAGATGAAACTTCTTACCTGGGTATGATGGTGCCCTTCACGGAGATCAGCAACCACAGGAGGAAGAGAAGTTTGGGTGACATAGACACTGAGTTCACATAATGAGTTTGAGGTGCTTGTGACACATCTAGGTGTGTTACCAAGTTGGCATGAGATGAGATGAGGTCAGTACCAGAGAGATTTGGAAGTCCCCTTAATAGATACTTGAATTGAAAGAGAGCAGACACTAGTGAAGAGTGTTGAATTAGCAGAGGACCAGGGCAAGAGCCTTAGAGAATGCTTGTATTTCAAGGAAGAAGAATGTAAAAAGTTGGTCAGAGAGAGGTAGGATTCTCTTGATTCTACTACCTCTTGGATTAGAAGCTTTGAGAGAAGAGTTTGAGGAAGGAAAGTGTAGTCAATGGTGAAGGCCACCAAAAGGATGAGCAGGAGGAGCCCCGAGAAGCGGTCCCTTTGTTTGGTAATCAACAAGTCTTTTCCCATCATAGGAGAATAAAAGAATGAAGCAATGCCTGGAAGAAGAATTGAAATCAAGAAGGGACCTAGAAAAGCTGGTCCGGAGGCTGTTGAAGCAAACCGATGAGTGCATTCGGGCTGAGTCTAGTAGCAAGACCTCCATTCTTCCATAACCATCACTGTGCAGCTGGGCAGAGTGCGTGCTTCAGCACATCTCGAAATGTCCAGCTGAACGATTTGGCTCAGCTCGCTTGCTTCTTTGGTTTTTATTTTGTATTTGAGTCATCCCCCTTCCCCTCTGTTTGCTTGAGTGTTTATTGTCTGCTTATTGGTTGGTTGGTTGCATTGTTTTTCAACAGGTAAAAGCAAGAGGTGGTAGTAGAAGTCTCCCGATCATCTTTCCATTCAACGACAAAAGGAAAGCTAATGTAGACAAATGAATTAAATGGTCTTCGGATGGCCTTCAATTCATTGTACCTCTTTAACAACCGCTACCCTTTTAGGGCTGGCTACTATCCCGAAGCAGCTGGCCTTGGCTTATTAAAGGTGAACTTGACTTTTCCCCCAATGCTTTCCTGTACCTGGAAGCCCCTCAGTACCTAATTTACTGAAGGCAAAGCTTTTTGAGCTTTATTTAGAGTAGGGTGAAAGATGAACACGTTTGCCCAATGATCCAGCTGCCTGTCCCTGGACCATCATATGCCACTCCTCAATGCACACTTTAGAAAAAAACATTATTACTGCCCTATATTGTCTGTAAGACTAAGAAGACAGTAGTGCCCTCATTTCTTTTTTGTTGGTTTACATTTTAACTTTGTGGGTCAGAAGCTCTGATCATCCATGCCAACACCAGATCCATTAGCAAATTGCTCTAGACAGTCCTCCTTTCAGCAGCAGAGTTGATTGTCTCTTCCCTAGTATGTGATAAGTTTTTCCCCTAGCCTTGTGCCTCGTGTGTAAGTTTTGTATTTCCTCAGTGCTTTTAGCCAACCATACCTAGTGGTGTGTAAACTAGTATGTGTGTGCTTTGCTTACTTTTTAAAAATATAGACTGTGAGCAGTTACTTTATTAACATTGCATATTCAAATGGTGACTTCTCATCTTTAAAACAATCTGCCATTGAGGAGATCTTATGCGCTAGTCGACAGCTTTAACTCTCTTTATTGCTCTCCCATATATGCCGTGAGAAGCCTGTATTATTCATCAGCCTTTTTGAGTAGGACTGTAATCATTATTTGCAGAAATGCTGCTGGTTCAGATTGTATATCTGGAAAGAAAGGGCTGCTCTATAGCTGTGTGCTGATTACTAGTGCAGCTGATTATTTGGAACTGGTTTACTCAAGTTGTTCATCAAGTCAAACCATCACTTTTATCAGTATCTCACAAATTAGAACTGTGATAAACCAGGTTTAGTAGATGGCCACAGGGCGGCACACATCCAAATTCTGCACAATCAAAAGTCAGCCCGAGGCTCTCTCTCCCAAAGAGGTGAAGTGTGGCAGAGTGGGGAAGACGAACTGGAAAGCGAGGCAAAGGGCCAATGGACTGATCAAAGTTGTCTTCCAGATACATTTAATGAGTGCCCATAAATGTGGGTTTTGTAAATGTTTAGAAACCAAACTTGAAGCTTAAAAATCCCAGATTACTAAGGCTTTTTTTCTTTCTAGTACTGGGGTCTCAAGTTCCCATAGCTACATGGTACAGAGCTGTTGACTGCTTGCTGCACAGCAGAAATGATACCATCCATAGGAAATGGACTGTTCCTGCAGTCCAACGCCAGCCAACCACATATAGCTGTCTTTGAAAGCTGAAGACTGAAGATTTCTAGGAATTGGCTGTTGTTCCATTTTTAAGCACAGCAGTTTAGATATACCATCCGTCACCTAAAAATTAAAACAACACAGATCTTAGCATCTCCTCTCTCTGTGTTTAGTCAATGGCTTGCAATAAATGTGCAAACTATATCCGTAGGAAACATGTTTGTGATTACAAAATATTTTAGTTGATGAGGTATAGTTTAAAATATTGAAAGGCCTTTATTTTAAAGTGACATGTACATATGCATGTTTTGGAGACTTAGCTCTTCTGATGAGAGGCCCTCGGTACTCTGGGTAATGAAGCTTGTGCAGAGTGGTGTCCGCGTTCACACACTAAACAATAATATAAAGGAAATGAAGCCATGTTAACCTGAGAGCAGTGTCTCCATAGTTGTGTTGTTTACAATACTCTATAAATGGGTTCCTGTTACCCTGTAATTAAACTGTTGGCCTTAGAGGCCTTTCAGCTCCTCTTCTGTCGTGTTCCTTCTTACACAAGCTCAAATTTTCTAACTTGTTTTTATTTTGAAGACTTTTAAAATTGACATTTTCAATAAATAAGAATAACAATGCTTTATAAAATAAGTCCTGTGTTTCTTTTTTTTTCTTGCTAGCTGGTGTGCAGAAAGATTTCTCATGCTGTGTCAGCTTCCTTTCCCATTTCCCTCATTACTCTCTACTCTCATCAGTCCCCCTAGCCACCTTCAACCTTTTTCACTCAGGGCAGATGATATTTGCTCCCCACTTTACACAAATAATGCATATCATAAGACAGAACCTTCCTTAACTTCTCTACCCCTCTTTTTCTGGACCCAACCTATAAACTGTCTGTACCTCTTTTCACCATTTTCCTTCCAATATTAGAGAAGGAGATATCCATTCTTCCTGTTTAAGCTTATCCCTTGATCGTTAGTCTTGTCCCCATCCCTCTTTATAATTTGCAAGATTTTGTCAGTCAGTGATATCCTATATTTTGACCACAGTTATAATGCTGGTGTCAGTAGTCAGGAAGAATATATTTGTTCCTCCTCAAGACAGATGCTCTGGATATCATCTGTTGCTACTCAGCATCCATTTCTACCCTGTTTATGTTTCCCCCAGAGGGCTAAAACATACACATCCCAGACTTCCTTGCAGCTAGGATTCTGGATACAATGTGGGTTCTGACACATTTTCAGTACTGGCAATGAGATGCCTTTGCACAATATTTGGAAGGCTTAAGTTAGGCAGAAGATAACTTCCTGGGACTTGGTGGCTGGCAGGCAGTTCCAAGGATATGTTTGTGGCTTTTGTTCTCTACATTCCAGTGTGTATACTCAAAGTTTTGTAGGTGAGAAACTGTAGCGGGAGAAGTGCTGATGATAGCAGCAGCAACAGCAGCAGCTTCCTAAACTAGCAGTGATATGACCTTGAAGTCCAACGGCAGACCCCTGACTTCCACTTCTGTAGCCAACGATTTTGTAGGCACCTCATATTACTTTCCTGCTTGAGATATCTTCGTGGTTTATGTTTGCTACTTTGAAGCAATAGATAGAACGTTGTACCTCCTGTGTATTAAGCCCCATACTAAGTGTTTTACATGTAAACACTTGTTTTACAAGCTCATGTAATTTTAACAACCCTATGAGGTATTCATTATTGTTATACCCACCTTACACATGAACAGAAGCACAGATGTTGAACAATATGCTAGTAAATCTGGAGCTGGGATTTGAAAACTTCCTCATTTGTCTGGCTCTTGGATCCATGTTATTTTCTACCACATTTCCTGCTCTGCAAATTGACAAATCCAGGGAACACTTTTCAATGCCCATCTTGACCTCTCTGCAGTATTTGACCTTTGCCTCCTTGATAAATCTCCCTTCCTTGGATTTCATGGTCTTAACTTTCCTGCCATTCATTCAACCTTTCTGGCCACCCTTCAGTCTCCTTTGCTGGATCTGCCTTCTTTGCCTGTCCCCTGAACATTGCTGATCCTCAAAGCTTTTTTCCTCTTCTCTTCCTTTTTAAAGCTTCTTTCTGGACAATACTGTCTACTCCAATAACTTCATTTATCAAAATGCAGATGACTTCCATGTCCATATTTTTCCACCCCTAACTTTCTCCCGAGCTCCAGACCATTGCATGCAGCTACCTTCTGGACATCTCAGCTTGGATGTCTAACAGCACCTCAAACTCAACCTGTCCAAAATTGAACTCCTTGTTCCTATTCCCAGATCTGCTTCTCCAATGTTTTCCATTCCAGTGAATAGCACCCTGGCCACTGAGTTGCCTCAGCCAGAAAAACAGGCATTATCTTCATTCTTTTCCCCTTCTCAACCCTGTATAAAGGTATACATTAACCATTTATAAGTCTAGCCATCAAGTCTTACCATTTTTAGCTCTGTTGTATCCCTTGAATACTTCTCCATCCTCATGACCATTGTCTATTTTTAGCACTTGTCTCCTGCCCTTTGGAGCAAAGCATCTCCTTGCCTCTTGTATCTAAAAGATCTGATTATATCGTTCATAGGTTTAAAAATTTAATCTCTTGTTACTACCCTCCATGCTCAGTAAAATTTGATCTCATTGAATTTCTCTTAGTACTGTAATACTGTAGTACCTTCAAAAGGAGGGATTGAGTACTTTCATCCAGGTAGGTTCAGTGCCTGTTACAGGATTGAGCCCATAGGCCCTTCTCAATAAATATTTATTGAACGAGCAAATGTTCCAAATAATTTCAGGCCTCCACTATTTGTGTGGGAAAATTGTGAAAATTTTCCTTAGTGCCAACAGAAGTCAACTGGGGTTCTAAGCTTCCTGCTGCCTCAAAGCCTGCAGGTTCCAATCTGTGACCCAGCCTCCCCACCACCTTTCTCAATACTCGCACTGCAGGCCACCTAAGCCACACTGTAGTACAGGACGCTGTGGAGCAAGCCCTTCTGGGCAAGCAGGCCAGAGGGCAGTTTATCTCTGCCATACGAACACAAAACCTCTTCCTAGATTGGGCTTCAGCATGTGCTGTTTGGACTATACACCAAGCTTTGTTCTTACAGAAGGCCCTCTGTGAGCTGGCTTGTCCTGCCTACTCTCCTACACTGTTTATCCATTTTCACACCTCTGTGCTTTCACATGTTCTGCTCTCTCCCTCTAGGATTCCTTTCATCCCTATGGCCCTTCCTCCCCTCAACATCCTTCAAGACTCAGTCTGTTCAACTCTCTTGGAAAGACTTTTCTTTGCTTGTCCTAGTTACTTGGCTTTCCTCTGTGTTCTCTGTAACACCGGTACTTACCTCTGCTGCAACATTGACACCAAGCTTTAAACGTTTGCTCACCTGTTACACAAAAGACTATAAACTACTTGAGGGCAGGAAATGGGTCATATTCATCTCATGCCTAGCACAGAGGCTATAACTTCAGTGTCAGATGGATGGGATGGAGGGATGGATTTTTTGAAATCTTTTAACTCCTAGTAACAGGAAATGTGAATGAAATCTAAGATTCATTAACTTCAGAGGCTATAACTTCAGTGTCAGATGGATGGGATGGAGGGATGGATTTTTTGAAATCTTTTAACTCCTAGTAACAGGAAATGTGAATGAAATCTAAGATGTGTTAAATGTTGCACTTGGACTCCAAAGAGGTTTATAGTCAGAGAGGTCCCCGAGATAGGAGTAGAGTTTGTGACCAAAAATTATTGGACTTTCAGTAGGGTTACATTAGCAGGAAAAATGTGAGCTATAACTCAGTGGAACTCCAGGAATGTAGAATAGACAACAAATATATATTGAACTAATTTTCTTGAGAGTTGCTGAATTGCCTATTGGCATTGCTCAGAGGAATATGGTATGAAAGCGATAGCTTTGTGTGCTCATGTACTTCAGATTGGGAATCAATGATCATAGATTTTTGTTTTTAATTTTTTATTGGGGAACAGTGTGTTTTTCCAGGACCCATTAGCTCCATGTCAAGTCATTGTTTTCAACCTAGTTGTGGAGGGTGTAGCTCCCTGGCCCATGTGGGAATCGAACCGGCAGCCTTGGTGTTATGAGCATTGCGCTCTAACCACTGAGAAAACCAGCTGCCTACCGACAGCTCAGTTCCAGGCTCAAGCCGTTGTTTCTCACTGGTCCACGTGGGAATCGAATTGGCGACCTTGGTGTTATGATCATAGATTTTAAAAAGAAAACTTCCTAAATACCTCAACTACAGAACGGCTCAAACCTATTGTAAAATTTGGCAACCCCAAGCCTCCAATGGTTACTTGTTTTTGACAATGAAACTAAAGAGTCTTTGTTACTCACAAATCTACTCTAATGTTAGGTATGTGTTTTAACATTGCCCATTTTTTTTCTTTTTTTCTTTTGCTTTCACTTTGCTTCAAATTGGGTGTGGTCTTTGGTCTACTACATAGGCAAGACTTTTATGTGTACCTGGGCTGCCAGGCACTCTCCTTGGTCATAGAAGTTTCAACCATTTAAGATGCCATCCTGTCTGTTTGCACCAGTCTGTTTGCACAGACTGGTGTGCTGGGGCCACGTGGAGATCCACCTTAGTGCTCTTTATATGATGATCTGCTCCAGACTTTCTGTGAATTGTCTCATCAAATCCTCATAAACCTTGCAAAGCAGATATTCTTTTTTTTTTTTTTTAAGGAGGGTGCAGCTCACAGTGGGGATTGAACTGGCAACCTTGGTGTTACCAGAACCGAGCAGAACCGAGCTCTAACCAACTGAGCTAACCAGCCACCCCCGCAAAGCAGATATTCTTATCATCCCTACTTTACAGATGAGGACACTGAGGATCAGAGGAGGAAAATGACTTGCCTATGATTACAAAGTTGGTAAATAGTGGAACCTAGATTAAGGCTGTATCCGTCTGACTCCGGACTTAACTACTACACTACAATTAGTATTTCTGATTTTGTTTTTTTAAATGGAGATGTAGTTCACAGAGAAAAAGAACATAGTAAAAATCATTCTTAGTTCCATGTTTCTGTGTCTCAAAGTACTTCAGTCTGCTCTTAACGCCTAAGGTAGTGCAGCTTCTAATACAGTGGTATTAGGCCCTACAGAAATAGTCAAATTCAAACCAAAATGTGTTCCCTCCTGGAGCCCAGGAGTTTATATGTTGTTTCTCTTTAACTTGGGTTCCCTGTATTAGCAGCTTTCTAGGGCAGTTTTTTAGACATTTGTTTCCGATCAAGTAGCAGAGATAATAATGCTTTATACTTTGTTCATTTTCTCTTTATTTGGAAATAAAAATTAATGGTCATTTTAAGCATTCTTCTACCCCTTTGATGAAATGAAGAAGTGACATGTTTATAAAAATGTAATTAAATTAGATAATTTAGTATCAGAATATCATAGGTAGATCAGAATCTACTCAAGTCCTCATTTATTGGAAAGACTTTGAAAATGTTCAAGTGAATTGTCACCCCAATAAAATTAATAAAAAAAAAAAGAAAATGTTCAATTGAAGTTTGGAGCAAACATCATGTACTATTTTGCAAATTATCATGAAATATAAAAATATATATCGATTTTTATCTACAATATAATTCTCATTCTCTACCCTGAATATATTTTTATCATGTAGATATTTTTGACAAAATAAAGGTTTATATAGTATTGCAAATTTTTGTTTTAACCGACAAACAGAATTATTTTATGGACTACTGAGTTATAAGCAGCTTTATTTGTTCATCCATTTATTTCTTCATGAAACGAATAAAGGGCCAACTCCATGCCAGGCTCTGTAATAGACACTGAAGTTGCCATGGTGAACAAGACAAAGTCTTGGTTCTCAAGATGGTCATAGCATAGTAGGTAAAACCTCAACCATATTTTTAAAAATGGAGACATAGTTCACAGAGAAAAAGTGCTGTGATAAGTGCTGTGATGCTGAAGAGCAGGGTGTGGTGGGGGAACGAATGGGTGTTACAAGAAGAGAAAACAGCATGCCTGGGTCCTAAGGCAGGAAAGCATGTGTAGCCTTACCTAGAGGAACTGACCGTTCAAACTCATGACACTGAGAGAGGTATTGGCAGGAGATTAAATAAGTTAATTACTTTGGTCTTCATTCTAAGGTCGATAAGAAGCAGGGGAGGGGTGAAATCAGAATTGTATTCAAGAATGCACTAGCTATGTGTGGAAAATGAGAGAGAACAAAAGTGGAGGCAGTAGAGAGCCTAGGAGGGTGTTGTAGTATTCCAGAAGAGAGATGACAGTAGTTTGGACTAAAATACTGGCAGTAGAGATTGAAAGAAGCTAGATTAACTTAAGAACAATTTAAGAAATTGTTGTTAAACAATTTCTTAAACAAAAGGGCTGAAGTGTAAAAGCTGGTGAGATTGGATGCGGGAGTTAGGAGAGCGATAAGTCAAGCCAGGTTTCGGGCTTGGGAAGCAGGGTAGGTAAGGCTGCCATTCACCGGAATGGGAAGCACTGAAAGTGGATCCCATTGTGTAGGGAAAAGATCAAGAGTTCCATTTGGATGCATTGGGGTTTGAGGGCTTGGGCCCACCATTTGGAGATTTAGGCAGTTGGGGACAGACTCTAGGAGGTAGGTCGGGACTAAAGGTGTGACAGTAGCATGAAGGTGATGGTTGAACCCTTGAAGGAGTAGGGGGAGAGAGCCCACTGTGATCATGTAGGACAGGAAGAGAAGAGGGTGAATGATAGGACCTGAAGTTCTTCGGAAGGACTTCATGAGGAAGCAGTCTGAGAGGTTGAAGGCAGTTGGCCATATGAGGCTGAAGCTTGAGGGAAAGTTCTGGGCTGGAGCTGGAGCTGTAGCAGGTGGCATTTAGAGGGCGATAGAAAGCCTGGGAGCAGAGGAGATAGCCTAGAAAATGTAGTTTTTGTATTGATACCATTCCTTCTAACAGATACTGTTACCAATTTGGTTACTAGAGGTGGAAATAGTCTGGATGATAATGATTTCCAAAGACGAAGACAGCAGGGTGAAGTGCAGGGGCAATGTTTAAGACAGAGGATATGAGTATATATAGACTACAAAAGATTTGTTCACCACCCAGAGTCAGTTCTCCTTCCATCACCATGTATTTGACCCCCTTTACCCTCATCTACCACCCGCCCCCTATGGTAACCACTAAACTATTGCCAATGTAACTTTAGTAACAATTGTCACCCCAATACACTTTAATTAAAAAAAAAAAAGATTTGTTCAGGCTGGACATGGGCTCTCTTTTTATGAACCCTACTGAAGAGGAAATGCTTCTTGTCCATTCCCACCCCAATTGCCACACCCAGGCAAGTTGGGCAAGTATGGCTGTTCTACAAAGTGGGCACTCAGCTACCGTGAGAAAGGGAGAGTCGTGGCCTGTGTGTTGTCTTCTTCTCTCTGGACCACACCAAGCCCTCCACTCAGCTAGATCTGGGGACCTGGCCTTCCTAAGGTAGGCTCACATCTGTGAGAATATGATGGCTGATGTCTCTTCACTGCCACTGCCACTGCCTCACTTCCTTCAAGTGTTCCATGCAGAGGGCAACAGTGTAGAAGGATCTTCTCTCCAGAGGACAAAATAGCACTGTGAACATATCCCTAAGCGAGTTCCTGAATCAACAAATGTCACCACTGCTCATACCAAAGTTCTCTCCTTGAAGAAAGCATGCAGCCCAGCAAGTTTATCTAGCATGATTTCAGCCTTGGGTTACAAAGTCATGCTCTAAGTTCTTCAAAGTCATTCAGCCAAGAAGGGACTGTCTGTCCAGAGGACTGAAGAGCAGGGGCAGTGGCCCACCTCTCCTCATTTCCCTTTCTTTGTTCTACAGTAACATTTTTCTGCTTGAACATGTGATGTTTGTTTTAAGTAATACACTCTACCAGTAAAGACGAAAAAGCCACTCTGGGTTTCTTACATGAAAATCCCTCAATTGGAGGTGACAAGGACTAACTCCCTTGGCTTCAGTGGGAGACTAAGGGACCGATACTTCCCATCAGGCTGCCCCAGCTCCATTTCCTTTTGCCTAAAGTGGAAACCACCTAGACAGTTATTAAAAAGATAAACAACTGCTTCTCATTTAAGGCGCCCCCTCCAGCTTCACTTAACTGTGATTAATCAAGAAAAGAACCGTCTCTCTTCAATCCCCTGCAAACTTTCCAGGGCAAGCTGGAAAGACCAGATTGCTTTTCACTGAATAAGCTTCCATGTCATCCATCAAAAGCTATCACAGACTTCCAGGGAGTGTGCTGTCGCCAAGATATTTTGTGGTGCAACAGGCTTGAGAACCACGTTTATGAAAACATCACAAAGGTTGGGAAAATTCCCTCCAAATGACTCCTTTTCCCGTTTCCCCGAACCTGGCCTAGGGCTTTAGGTACTAAATAACAACAATAATGTAAAGGGATCTTTATTATTCAAAAAATAAATAACAAGATAATGACAAGTTCACTCTGGAAACAATGAAGACTACAGGTAGATACAATAGACTTCCTTTAAATACAGTCATTTCTTGAGGAGGAGTGGGCAGGCTCAGAGCTGCTCTCTCTGCTCCCCCTCAAGTCTATAGTGATGGAGATAGGGACAGGATTGAAATAAGATAATTGATTAGCAACAGCCTGACTCTGTGTGTGTGTGTGTGTGTGTGTGTGTGTGTTTGTGTGTGTGTGAGAGAGGGAGAGAAAGAGCGAGAGAAAGAGGAGAGAGAATGAGTGTGTGTCAGGGTGACTGGTGAGAGGCAGGATTTTTCAGTTCTTCACTGCATTAGACTTTCTAGAGCCTGACCCCTCCATCAGGGTCACAGGGACCCAGAATCAACCATAACTGGATGTGAGCTGAGGTTCCCTGTTTCCATTCTGCATCTTCACTGATAAATCAAATACATTATCCACTGAAAGACACTGCTGGCAAAAAAAAACACAAAACTAAACTTGACTAATTATCTGCTGTTTACTCAGAATTCAATCTCTGCATAATGGCCTTGTCTTTTCATAGGACTCTCTGGATGTCTGCCTCAGTCAGGTTGCTGCTTCAGAATATGAGCACTGATGGAACAGGGCCTGTTTGGATTTCACCCACCCTGTAATTCCCTTACTGCAGCCCTACCTGCCTTGGGGTGTATAATAAATAGTTCTCCATGAGGAGGATCATAGGGTTATAAATAGGCAGTTCAACAGGGGGTGGTCTTAACTGCTTCGCTGTATCATGAAGACTGCCAGCATCAGCTCAGCGGCGGCCTGCAAGGTTACACTGTTCAGAGTTTGAGTAAGCCAAAAGACGTGAAGCCAATCCCATGGCTCACTTGGCTTGGATCAGTCACGTTGACAAACAACGAAGCACCCGGTTGCAATTCAAATACTCCTCCCAAGTGAATGGACTGTTGGCCGCAAGGTTTGGAAGAACTGTGGGTATTTGCCGCTCTAAGTAAGATTCTCTCAGATCCACCGATGGACCTCAGGCAGAGGCTGGCTATAAAGGGAGTCTGACTCGAAGCTTCCCGATTTGAACAAAAGGTGACTTGGGCATAGATATAATACAGTCCTTGTCTTTGAACGGCCAGCTGTTTCCCATTTTCAAGGGTTACCAAGTTGTTGCTCATGGTGTAGTATCCTTTTTGGGCCCACTGTAGAACTGTAATAGAAAGGGGAAAAAATTTGTGATGAGGTGAAGCACAGCATGGTTCACATCCTAAAAGAACATACAGTTTAATGTTGATACTAGCTTAATATATGAATGGAAGTTTGGGGAACCAGGGATTCTTAAGGACCCTTCCAGCCTTCGGAGTCTATGGAGGAGCGATGGCTGATAAGTCAGTATGGGCGTTACACTCAGATGGAGCTGGCTTCCAATCCAAGCTTTACTCGACTTTGTGTAAGTCACTTAATCTCCCTGAATTTCAGCCTCTCATCTGCAACGCAGGGCTAATATTACAATCTATTTCAGAGACTTTTGAAGATGAACGTAACAGAGCCCAGTGAGTTTTCTTGTCCCTTTAGAGTTCTTAAAGCTAACATGCCCTTGAACTGAAGAAACTGTGATTTTAAAATCCGCATCATAATTATGCATGCCAAAATATTCAGGCAAATTCTTGCAAATATTAGCATTGATTTCTTCCTTTCCTTAACTTCTGCAAAGCCAAAATGTTGTTGATCCGCCTAGCGCTGCCTCAGCACAGAGAAAAGGAAAGACCCCATTTCTTCCTCCCCGATCATGCTGTTGCAAACCCGACCTACCTCCCACAGCAAGGACTAAAATTAGGCAAGGAAGTATGAAAATAAACCTGTCATTTCACTGTGTGTTTTGATCTCCCATTGTAGTGGGCGCCACCAACTTGAAAGGACCCGTATTCTTGTGGCTAAACCGGAGTACCCACCAACAGTGTGCCATTTTCTCGGCTGAGATGTTGAGTGGGTTCAAAGTAGTGTGTATACCCGATTTTAAATCTCAGCTCCCACAGAGAGCTAGATTGCTGGGTTTGGGGGGTGGAGAGAAGTGAAAGAACTGATGCATTTGCTTCCCTGAGCTTTTAAAAAAATTTTTATTTGGTGGTCTTAGGCCTATCGGTGTTGGGCCTGTCAACCTGTTAAGACTCATCCTTTAGTAATAGAAAAGGCATCCCAAATACCTGACATTTCTTGGCTCTCCAGACCACTCCAGAAATGACACTTCATTATGATGTTTCCACTTTTGTACCATTTGATTGAGAAAACAAGTGCAGGTTCCCAATCTTTTAGTCCACTAAGTTTATTTTTGTCATTCTTTCCCTAATTTTAGTCTTTGCTGTGGGATGTAGGTCAACTTTGTAACAGCATGACCAGGTAGGAATGAGAGGTTTGGAATTGAGGTGGGATGCGGAATGTTACTGTCTTCCCACCTGATCCTCTGTGATGCAGACTGTAAAATATATTGGACCAATGTCAATGATGGGCCTTTTGGTGGAATCTGAGCATCATGAAATATATCCAAGGGCAAGGTGGACAAAGAGCAATGGGAAGTTATTCTTCTAAGAAGTGTCTCTGTTGCTGTCATCCAATCTAATGACAAGGTGTCATGTGGATGGCCACCCTAGACATGCCAATATAGTTGTGATGTTCTCCCATAGTATCTTTTCTAAGAAAGGGGTACTTGGCAGAATTATTACATATTGTGGCAATAGTTGGTATTAATGAAGGGCTTTATGTCTCTCTTCTGACATCTAAACTACAGTGAAGTAACTAAGTAATGATACCTTACATTTGTACAGCACTTGACAGTATGACTTTCTTCTACAATAGCTGATTTGATGCTCAGAGTTACTCTGTGAAATAAGTGAGGCAGGAAACTGCTATGTAGGTAAAGGGACTTGCCCAAGGCCACCCAGCATGTGATAGTCATGGTTCTTGAACCTCAGTATTCAAAATTTTCTATCTAGTGCTCTTATTCCCATACCATGATCCATGATAACCATGTTAACACCCACTGAGAAGCCTAAGCCCCCCCCTCAGAGATGAGGCTGTATCACATCTTCTCTCTCTCTCTCTCTTTCTCTCTCTCTCTCTCTCTCTCTCTCTCTCTCTCTCTCTCTCTCTTTCACACACACACACACACACACACACACACACACACACACACACACACACAGTTTGGAAGTCCATTCTGAAGCACTATGCTGAATTTTTCAAAGACTGCTATGATGTTCTCAGGCTGCATTTATGTATATGGGGGATTTTGTGCTAGTGTGCGTGTTTCCATCCATTTATCAGATGTGACACATTCTCCAGCAGCAGCTATCAGGAGGTACAGATTTGGGGGAAAAAGATCTAAGGGCTAGAATAATGGCAGAATGTACATGGAAATAAAATCATTCAGAGTTGAAAAGATTACAGTATGTCATCTGTTGTTACTTCATTGGAAAATCTAACGTCCTGGCACCTATTGATCTTTGCAGAATGATTTTACCTTCAATTTCCCTGAGGTTGGCCCCTGTGAGGCTGGGGTTAATCATACAGGGATTGACAGATGTCAGGACATAGCCCCTGAGGCCTATTTACACACAGCAAAGAGAGGTTAGGATGAGGGACCCTTACAGTCAGGAGGTCACTACTTGCTATCTCTTCTATGTTGCCAAAATAATGGTCCCTCTACCCAGTAATTCATCATTTAGAATCAGCCATTGAGCAAGAACATAATGAGAACATTGGGATTGCTTCCCACATATTTTCGTCCCTCCAAGTCCCAACTGTACATTTGAGCTCACTTTGAAGACAAAGGAGAAGCAAATGAGAGGTGTATAGTTCATTTGTAAATAGGCCCCAGAGGAAAAGGGGAGCCTAATCACTAGGCTGCATTGCATCAACATCCCAGCCTTCCCCCTTGGGTGGGATGCCCAGATGCTCCTGGACTTACCAGATGCTGTTTTACTACTGGCTTCACTTATGACATGCGCTGCAATTTGAGGCTCCTGATCACCTGAAATGAAACCAAAAGCAAACTGTCAGGCTAAAATAATACAAAATTTGCCATGGAAGTATTTGGTCCAGTCATATAGCTGTGTAATAGAGACTGTGCTTAAATATATGTAAAAGGAAGGCTAGAATGGTCTGAAATCCTTCTCACAGGGAACTATTGGTTCCTAAAATTTGAACAATTGAATTGGCTGTTTCCACTGATCCCATTCTTATAATAGTTATGCAGTACTCAGCTCTGCTTTATGTAGATTGACACAGGCTGAAAATACTAGTCTACCTTAAACATGTTTTGAATCTTGCTTTTAGGAACCACTTCCATCCATTGGGAATCTTAGTGGGCCTCAAGGTCATGTCTGCACAATTAGCAGTAAGATGCTTATAATGTCTGATTTGCTCAAGCAATTGGCCAATCTCTGGTATCTATCTCTCATTTTTTCTCATGTACCAGGCTTGCTTCTTAATTTGATGTGCTGATCTCCTAAGCACAAAGACTATGTGGAAGTTTCTTCCCCCACCCAGTAATGAGCCTGGTGCTGGATTCTTTGTAGGTGCTCTATAAAGATTGAATCAAATGGGATGGCCTAAATTACCAGTTTTGTTAAGTTTATCATTTTCCTGAAGACTGGTAAGCAACATCCACATGAACTGTTTCCTCAAATTTCACTGTAATTAACAGATAACATGGTACCACTCGACCTATCTTACAGTCATTCTGAAGATAAAATCTTCTTGGAAATCAGATCACCCTTTGCATCTAGACCACTAGTTAAAGCAAGCTCTGACTACTTCCTTTGCCTCAGAAAACAGTATCTATATCCCTGTATGTATGTATGTATGTATGTATTTTTGTGTGTATTAACTTTACAAAACCCATAGCATAATTTTCACTGACGTGATAAAAACACCCACCTAACACTTCATCTTTCCCACACTCAGCTGCTCAGATCACTCCTGGAGTTATTGTGTTTGGTTTGGGTTGCTACATTCTAAGAGGAGTAGGGAAAGTTAGGGAGTTATCCAGAAAGGGAGCTAACTAGGAGAGGAAAGGGCCTGTAAAGGGTCATAAAAGGAACAGTGGAAGACACTGGGGAGACTTAGCCTGGAGAAGAAAAGGCTCAGGGGTGATGATTGCTGTTTTCAACATCTGGACATATGCTGTGTAGAAGAATTATACTTTGTTTCATATGGTCCCAAAGAACAGAATTGAGTCCAGTGAGTGGAAATTACAGGAACAAATTTCAATTCATGAGGAGAAAAGACTTTTCTCATGTAGTATAGTAAATTTATTGTAATTATTAGAACTATTCAAAGATGGACCAGGCTGCTTTATGACATAGAAGGTGTCTAGGCATTTTTGATCAGAGGCCAGTTGGTCAGTGTTGTGAAGGAGATTTGTGCTGTGGGCACGGTGCTAGATTTGAGAACCATCAAGGTCTCTTGCAAGCCTGAGATGTTCGAGATGATCTGATATCAGGAACAGGGCAAAGAACAGAACTTTGTCGCACTGACTCACTCCCTGATCCTAGAGGCTCCACTGGGGTTCCCCATGAAAAAGTGTTATAATTGAGCAATGAATGCAACTGCTGTGAAATGATGACTTTCTTATCATCTTATCCTCTGTAGATGGTACTAGGCTATGTAGTTGCTTTGGTTGAAGTATTGAAAATAATGGAATGTCTTCGTACTTGGTATTGTCAGCATTAAAGCAACCCGGTCCTACCCATAAATATGTATATATAAAGCCTTTCCAAATCACAGGCAGCAGAAGTGTCAATTTGCCAGTTGTGTTCTTGTTTTACTTCCAGGGCTAAAAGTTCTCGGATTCAACATTGGGTTGTTCAATCTAATAAAGCTTCCTTTTAGTTTTTAAATGTTCACAGAAATTGGTAAATAGCAACCTACCTTTTTGCATTTGAAAGTTTTTTTCTTTCTCCTTCACTTCATTTCCCATTATATCCTGAAATAAGAATCATTGCAAAAGGTCATTTTGACAGGAACTTTGCTGTGGGGTTTAGAGTATCATTCATTTGGCATCCATCCTCACTCTGTTGCCTGGTTCTTGTGAAGATTATCACATAGACTCAGATCCCGTCATTAATTCCATCATACCCATTGGGAGACCATAGCTCAGTCAGATGACCTGACAGCCCCGAAAGCCCAGGGATATACCTGGAAGCGGAATCTGGGCTTCATTATCTCCATCCTAGCACTCTCTCCAGACCAGAGTCTACAATACTGACTCTATGACCCCAACCTCCCTGGCTTTGACAGGTATTGCCAAATGATGCTGAACGAGGAGATGATTCTACCCTGGGACTTGGTATATTGAATATCATTAAACATAAAGCACGGTATGTATCTATTAGAATAAAATTGGTCTGAAATCTCTTAGGAAACGGTAAGAGTAAGTTTGATCTTGGGAAGAAATCCCAGACTATGAAACACCCCTCAGACATTTCGTTTTTTTTTTTTAAATTATTTTATTTATTTATTTTTTTAATTAATTTTATTGGGATGACAATTGTTAGTAAATTTACATAGATTTCAGGTGTACAATTCTGTATTACATCGTCTATAAATCCCATTGTGTGTTCAACACCCAGAGTCAGTTCTCCTTCCATCACCATATATTTGATCCCCTTTACCCTCATCACCCACCCCCCACCCCCTTATCCTCTGGTAACCACTAAATTATTGTCTGTGTCTATGAGTTTTTGTTTCTCATTTGTTTGTCTTGTTCTTTTTGGTTTATATACCACATATCAGTGAAATCATAGGGTTCTCTGCTTTTTCTGCCCTCAGACATTTCTTATTTCGTTGTCCCTTTCAATGGGCTGAGGGGATTCTCTAGTTGCTGGCTGTGTGCTCTTGTGTGACCTGTATTTATTTATAATAATCAGCATACAGGAAACACAGATAATCTCCCAATGCTGCTGATGTTCAAAGGCAAATGCAACACTTTTTCAGGAGTTTCTTCTTACTTAGCAACTGAAGAAAGGATAGACGTACTTAAAGAAGCTAACAGGGACTGCTATCCACCCAGGTCAGAAAGTAATAAAGGCTACTGCTGTCATTTTAAAGGTACTGAATAAAAGGCCTGGAGGACTTAACTGGCTGTCATGAGGTCACCCGAGGAATCAGAGGCTGAAGGCAAGAGTCAAAACTATGAGATCACATCCAGAGGCTGGGCTTAACTCACACCATCAGCCTCTACTCTGAACACAAAGGAGGAAGACAGTAGTATTTGCACATCTTCTGGTAATCGAAGTCTCGTGTTCCTTCCCATTACTGGAATCAAGTTTCTATAAGGCCCTTCCTTTTCATTCCTCCCATAGAAGGAATTAGTGTTGTTACTGTTGAGTGTGTTCTTGTAGATTCAGCTCAGTTGTCAGATGTGAGGGTGTAAGTCACAGAGCCTAAAGGGGAACCTGCGCCTTGAAACGCTCACATGGGCCGCAGAGCCTCAACTTTCCACTTGAGCAGAAAGGTGGCACTGTAAAAGTGCGGCAACAGGAAAATGTTTGTGAGATAACAAGTAAACAAATGAGTATTTAGTGTCTTTTCAAAAAATGGAGTGTGATGATCGAGGTTGAGATACTTTCAGGCTAGGTGGTTGCATTGGTGTCAGGGGTTTAGCCAAGATGAAAACGTGAAGTCAGCAAAGTTTGTCTTTTATGCACCCAGCCTTGCCTTTCCGTGAACTTCCCCCAGCCACACTCCTCAGAGCCTTTTTTTCTTGCTTTACTCCCCAACCCAACTGAAAGACTTTTTAAAGTTGACTTTCAGAAAATCTGGGATTAGTTTTTTCTCTGTCAGTGGAAACTCTATGTGGCAGGAATGGACAGGTTGAACTTTAACTTGAAAAGGAAATGCTTTGACCTTAGCCAAGACACCTCAGCACTGATGGGCAGACAATCATGGGATTGATCATTCTAGCAGGGGGTTGGGTGGGTAGTAAGTTTTAATGTGAAATGACACCAATCACAATGCTGCCTCCACTTACCCTAACCTAATGCCTGAATCCCATCTTCCCCTCAAAGTGACAGCTTGGTGTTACCTGGCTTAGGAGATAATGAGTTCCTTTTCATTAGAAGCATTAGAAGTGTTCAAACAGAGATTGGGGGACCACTTGGTAGGGACTGTGGGGAAAAGACTGAAGTTTTGGATTAATAATTAGATCTGATGATTTGTAAGACCCCTTCCAATTATGATTCAGAGCCCCTAAATTTCAAACTTTAGGTTGCTCTGAACCAATCAGACTATGACCCAGAGAGAAAGCCTGCTAATGTTAGCTAAATATATAAAAGTCCAATTTGAGGTTATTATGTAGTTAGCCTGTTAGGTAAAAAAGTTTAAAATAAGGGCGGCCGGTTAGCTCAGTTGGTTAGAGCGCGGTGCTCTTAACAACAAGGTTGCCAGTTCGATCCTTGCACGGGCTACCGTGAGCTGCACCCTCCACAACTAGAGTGAAACAACTACTTGACTTGGAGCTGATGGATCCTGGAAAAACACACTTAAAGTAAATAAGAAAGTTTTTTTTTTAAGTTAAAAACATTGTTTTAGAATGAGAAATTTTGGGGGATGGATATTGGAAAAGGGTTCAGTCATTGGAAGAGGCCTGAGTAGCCGGAGGACTTTGTGTCTCACCATTGTACATATCATAAGTACAGAGGACATTGATTAGGATTCCACCCCTGCTGCAGTAGAGGCAAGGGGCTTCCTCTGTCGCATGTAAGAAGCCCCAGGTGACATGCCTGAGAAGGTATGCCTTTTTAGAATAAGAAACTTTGGAGCTGTCACTTTTTTTCACGCAAGCAGAAACAGAGAAGCCAAATCAGCTGTTTTCCTTATTCCTATCCTGGGTAGCCGATCTGGGAAGATTTACATATCTGACCTGAAATAAAGCCATGATGAATTGGCAGTTCAACTGTAAAACTCTCGGTAAGAAAGAGAGAGGGAGGGAAAAATTAACAGTCACTCTCACTGTCATTGAAGAGAACTGAAGCCTGATCACATAATTACAGAATGTTGGAGTTGGTAGTGCCCTAACAGATAATCTCAACCCTCTCATTTTATAGATGAGAAAACTGAGGTGTAGAGAGGTGAAGTCATTTGCCCAAGGTCACACAACCAAGCACATTATATATCCTATTTGGATTACTAACCATGGTTCTGAAAGTGGCTTTATTCACATTTAAATTTGCAACACCTCCCAACACCCTGTAATACTGGCCAGAAGCCCCAAAGAACCAGAGAAACTCAAATCATCTCCAAACCTTGCAAGCAGAGTTAGGAGTCTTCATCTAAAACCCAGATTAGCATAAAGAACCTAAAAACCAGCAGTGGATTTGAGCTGCGTTCTGATTCCCATAGGTGACTCAGGAATAAAGTCTTAGAGTCTTCCCTACTCGATTAAATTACACCTCGGGGACAGAATAGGACAGGAATAAGCTCAGAAATAAGATCTTAAGGTTTTTACTCCCGGGTTAAATCACACATAATCGATATGTGAGAACTAACTCCTCTTGGTTCATCCAAATACCCACAGAACTGCCCTCAATGTGGAGTGCTGCCTCCTATTCGTGACCCCCAAATGAGCTGAGAGCCAACGGTGTCCTGAGAAGGAAACACATAGACAGACTACTTGATGTTCTGCTTCAGGAGAAAGAGCCCCTAGACCCCTCGTCTATGATGATGGAATTAATGTTGTAGGGGCATCCTCAAATAAATGTTCTCAAAATTCTTGTTTTAGGTACCTATTATATTACTACATGCTGGGTACCAATCTGTTGGGCTAGAAGGCTTCAAACTATCTCTGCCTCAGGTCTTGATTGGCCCTAGAGTAGACTGACTTCATGAGCAAGTGGTACTATATAGGGTCTGGTTTGAGCAGTACTGAGAAGGTCCATCACCCACCCCCTATACCTCTCCTCACAATAAAAGGAAAAGATCTCAATTTCATGGCACGTGAAATTCCATCTTTCATACGATTGGATGTATCAGTCTTCAGAAGTCCCTACTACCCCAAGGAAAGGCAATACCTTAGCCCGTGGCCTGCTGACACTGCAGTGGTCAATGGGTATTGCTTCCCTGGGAAATGGGGACCAGACCAGGGGTCCACAATTGAGAAGGCATCAAGTTTTGGACGGAAAGAAAAAAATATAAAAAACAAACTTGGTGTACTTCATAATTTTCCCAGAGGCAGCTGCAGGTATGAGCTCATATGTATGTGTGAAGGTGCCTTTCAGAGAGTGCATTTTCCTTGTTCTGGTCAAGAACATTCCTATGTGCACACTCCAAACTTTCCATTCCCTTTTAACATAGGATTTTGACTTGGTTTTTGCTTTTTTAATAAATACACATACCTATGTATGTATACACCAGGAGTGCCAAAAAAAATGTACTCAAGTGGACACTTTGGTCAGCGTTGCTCAAGCAGTAGTTTGCCGTAATCAGGAGTGTCTGGACGCTGATGGTAGTAACCACTTTGAGCACCTCTTGTCATTGCAGAAGTCAAACGTGACTTCTATTCATCTTTTGTTATCGCTATATATTAAGTATTACAATTTTAATACAGTTTTCCTTTCTTAAAATGTGTATACATTTTTTGGCACCCTCTGTATAGCATATGTTTAAACTTTTACATTGTCAGGTTTCCGATCTAGCAGAAGTACTAAAACTTTTCAATGATACTTTTACCTACTCCTTACCTTGACGAAGGCTTCAAACTGGCTTCTAATTTCCTCACAGTTCAGTAAGGATAAGGACCTCTCTCCTTTGTTGCACCTTTGTATCATTTTCATGAACACGAAATCTTCATGAAGATTCCTTTCATCTTCTATCTATTTGTGAAATAACAGGGATATGAGAAATGTATTTCTGAAGGAGAATGCAGCTAATGATGTGTGCCGCTACATTGACTTCCATGGCTTCAACAACAGGCGGGCTTGGCAGATAGAAATGGGGAACAAAGAGTTATACTGGATTATTGATATTTGGTCTCAGCAGTTTAAAAATCTATGAAAGCCAGTAATTAAAATGCCATAGTATCTGAAACCCTAGGTAGAAATCACAGCTATTCTAAAACAATTTCATCACAAAGTGTACGTTGCAGTTATTAACATTCTATAATTGTCATATTTCCCATTGCTTCATTATAAACAGTCTATAAAATAGTTTTCTGCTGAGCTAATTTGTCCACTTCATTTTAGTGTTTGTGACGCATTGCTTTATAAATAGAAGTTAATTTGCAATGGATGCCAATTAACTCAAGTTCTAATTACATCTCTCTCTTTTTAACTTTAGTATTTGTAGAAAACATTTGCATTTTTAAAGAAATAATCTTTCATTTCCAAAGTTACAAGCTGTTTTATTTCCCAATGTCTTAGAATAATTAAATGTATAGAACTCACTTGTATAATCAACTAATTCTGTGCTGTTTTCTTGTTTTGAGATTAAAATTTTGAATTCAAAGCAAGATGCAGTTAGCTGGCGGTTTTCACTATCATTAAGAACACACCTAAATGCTATGGTAAATTTGAGTCTACCCTGGTCAATATGGGTAGAGGATAAGCTTATGTCCAGGCAGAGCCCATCATGACACACACACACACACACACACACACACACACACACACACACACCCAGAACACCCCCTCCCCATTTTCTCAGCAGTGATACTTAAAATTTGAGCAACATAGTGAATTGCCTCAACTATCATTGCTCCACTTATCCTGTTGGTAAAGCTCATGGCCTTAATTCTACGTTGGCATCCCAACTGAAGACACTCAAACATCCCTGAGAAAATGCAGTCTCCAGATTCTATATATCCACAATTCCCACACTGAAACTTTTAGGAATGGTCAGATAATTGATCAAATCTCTCCTTTTCATCTATGATTGATGTTTTGTCAACACAGCCAATATCACCCATCAGTGAAAGTAGGTAAATACATCAGAACAGGATAAAACTTAATGGTTATCTCTTCCTAAGAATGCAAAACAAACTACTAAATTACTCTATTCTTTGTTCCTGTAAGTCCAACTATTTAAGAATATAAAACACCTGAGAGGGAAACTGGTCAGCTTGCAAGTACACTCAGCACTTGGAGAATTATACAAAGAATGCCATTCTTACTAAAAGACTGCAAATTCTGGGATTTATCCATATCTATGCTAATCTGAAGAACTATGACATTTCAGATCAAACTGATGTTCACCTTCTCCAGTTGAAAATTTTTTACAAAGTTGTCTCCATGGTAAAAAAAAAAATAGTTCACTTCTTAAGCAAAACTTTAGCAAGTAATTATAGCTAATGCCTTCATAGTGCTTACTTTGTGCCAGGCTCTGTTCTAAATTTGTTTCAAGGCTTAATTCACTTAATCTATGAGGTGGTTACCATTATAATTCCCATTTCAGATGTGGAAACTAAGGGATAGAAATGTAAAATAACTTGCTTAGGATCACAGAACTATTAGTGGGCAGAGTCAAGATTTGAACGCAGGCAGTCTGACTCCAGAGCCCAAACTCTTGACCAGAGACAAGAACAGGGGACTTCACTAACTAGACAACAAACATTATGCTGCAAGACCGTTGATCTATTTGCGTACCTACCATTGTCCATCATTTGTGGAGAACTAAAACCAACCAACCCACAAATCAACAAGGACTCCAAATTTAGTTAACAGAAGGTCATGGTTCCTCTTACCTTGTCCAGTCTTCTGTGAAGATATACAGCAAAAAGTGCTGACCCAATCATCTGAGTGATAAGAAAAACGGTCAGTAAATACATAAAAATTTTCATACTGACGGGTGGTCCACTGGCCACAGATCGGGGAGAAGGTTGACTGTATGTTTCGATCATGCTGTTTTAGAGTTGAAATGATATCTTCTGCCGGAGAAGGTGGCAGAGGCAGCATGAGAAGACTGTCAAAGTGGCCACCTTACTCAGGATTAGTTAAGAGCGCACAATCGTTGCAGCCCACACTTCCTGGAAAATGTGCTTCGTAGTCTTCTCTCCCAGCAAAAAGTTACGTAAAGGTTTTTTTTTTTCTTTCTTTCTTTTTTTTAAATTATACCCATATCATTCACTTCCAGGCTTTCCCTTTTGTTAGTAAAGAAGAAACAAGTCTCTTCTTCCATACATTCATTCTTGCCTTGAAATGTCATAGACTTCTTAACAGACAATGGCAGTATTTTCCTATAGCTGGGTAACTTTTTGGGTTCACCAGTTTCAAGGAAAGTGACAAATTAATCCACCAGCAATAGACTTATTTCAATTTCATTCTTACTAATGTAAAGCGGGAACCTGGTATATGGGGAAAGAAACAAATGTCAACAAAAGTTTGGATTGATTGTATGACTGGTGTGTCACTAGCTATTTGCTTCTCAAGACTTCTTTAATATTTAAACCCAACAAAATCCTGGCAGCTTTTCAAGTTTACATGGCATAAAGCAAAGGAGAGTGCTGACAATTATTAAATAAAATTTAGCTGGAAAGATAATTCAAGAGAAATAAATGTCTCAAAGGCCAAGAGAAGTAGGGTCTTAAGGGAAATCAGGCCAAAACTCTTCGATTGAGGTTAGCAGAGCAATATTAGCTTGACTTACCCCAATGGCCTGTCTATACTGTTCCAGTCCATCAGATAATTTCTGATGCCGATGTAACTGTTCAGAATAGGGAAAATATGCTGCAGTTAAGAGACCTGAATTCTAGTCCTAGCTCTACCAATAAATTGCTATGGACCTCAAGCAAATCACTTTGCCTCTCTAGCCCTCAGTTTTTTCATATCCAAAGGGGTCAGTTGCACCTGCCTTGTTTATCCTGTAGATTGTTGTGAAGATCAAAAAACATTGTGCATGAAAAATCTCTGAAATGTGTTCAGCAGAAGACAAACAACTCTCATCCTGAATTTGTCTGGAATTTGTTTAGCCTAAGATATGAGTTTTCCAAATAATTGCCAACTCTTTACATATTAGTAAAAAACAAAAGAGCAGTAACATTAAAAGCACCCAAAGTTTTGATAACAAATTGAATCATTGAGGTGTGTAGGATTATGCATTTCTGAATGGCTTTTGCATGGTCTTACCAGATTGTCTTGGAAATAAAACCAGCTGCGGAAATCCCTACCCTACCTCCCGACCTGGTCTGGAAAGCTGATAAGATTTCTTTGGTAATTCCTATAAAATTGTTTTGAGAGGCAAATAGGCACTGTTACCAAATGCTCTGCTAGGCATGCTGTCTGTAGAGTTAGCACCTGCTCTCTTCCCCGCCCACACCACAGCATCCTGTCCTGGGCCCAGATCTGTGTAGCTTTTCACTACATCTGCCAAGTAGGTGGCTTCAATGCACGTGATAAACTTTGATCAGTCAAGTCAGAGGCTTCGGTTCTTAGACAAGTAACCTTTGTTCCACTGAAGGAAAATTATCACGAGAGCCAAAATGGGCTCGAGGACTTCTTCAAGGCCAGTTTCATACAATTACAGAATATCAGAGCTGCAAGGACCCTGCAAAGTTCGGCTGAAGGGACCACAGAGATGCAGACAGTGTCAAGATTTGTTCATGTGACTAACTTCAAGAAAGAGTTGTGCTGTCTCCCTGCCACAACTTCCTGATCTCCAACCTCCTGCAGTCTGACTTTCACCCACAATATTCCCCTGAAACTACTTCCACCATTATTAGTTCAACAGTTTTGGCCAAATTCTTTCTAGAGTTCATTTTTAGTGACGTTTCTATTAGTCTGTTGACCTATTATTCTGTTGTCATCCTTCTGAAAAAGTCTTCCCTCTTGCCTTTCAGAAAACTTCTTCATGGATTCCCTTTTTTCTTTGTATCTCTTAAAACTTTGGTATTCCCTATCCTCATTCTCCTGTCCTTCCTCTCCATCCCTCTCCTCTCTTCTTTTGCCCTACTCTGACGTTCCCTCTCTCCTCTTCTCTTCTCCTACATGTTATCCTGGATGAGTCCCATCCACGTTCATAGTTTTCGCTATCACCTTCATTGTGACAAATCCCAAATCTTTAACTGTAGCCCTGAAGTTCAGATTTGTGAGTGTAGCTACCTCTGAATATCTCTACTTGAATATCCCAAAGCCATCTCATTTGGCATATTCAAAATTTAATTCATCTCCCCCACTCCACTTCCAACCCAGGTCTGTTCTTCCTCAAGCGTCTCTCTATCTCAGTCAATGGTACTATTAGACCCACCTAATTGTCCAGGTCGGAGACCTGGGAGTTATCCATGATTCCTCCCTCTCTTTTGCCCAGATTATTACCCAATCCCAGTGGCTCTTCCAACCCAAAGCTTCTTGATTGCCACCACTTCTTTCCAACCCCCTGCCAACATCCTAGCCCAGGCCTATATCCCGTCCTGGATTACCAGATTGTACTCTCCTAATATATCTCCTTGCTTCCTTTCTGCCCCACCCCATCCATCCTCCATAATTCCAGCAGAATGTTAATTCTAAATCTTATAGCTGAACATATTATCTAACCTGATTTGACTCCTCAGAATCTGCGCCAGACCCAGGGAAGCAGATTGACAGAGTGCCCTGACATGTTCAACGTGAATGGGATTCCAGAATTACCTGCTTATACTTCAATTCTTGAAGCCTCCTCTCTCTCCCATTCTTCTTCTGCCTGGTCCTCTAACTTGATGCAACAATTAGCTACCTTTCCAGAATCCAAACTTTAGCTCTATTTTCTGATTTCTAATTCTGTATCAGGCATTCTTTTTATCAAAACCTCCCCTCCCTGTTTCTCCCCCAATAAGGAGTGGCCTGGCCCTGGTGTTGGACCCCCTTTAAAAATCTTCAGTTAGAAGTGATTTTAAAATTAATCACCAAGAAATTTGTAGATCTATAGAGTACTTCAAAGGGCCTATAGCCAAAGTCAAATATTGACCATCTTTTTCTTAGTTCACAGAAAGAATTAAGTTAATGGATTGAATTGTTTCAATTTTCAGTTTTTCTTACATAAAAATTTTTAAAATCTCTGTCACCGTTTTCTACTACTGCTTTTCTTCTAGCTAGTAATTAACCTGCAGCAAATAAGAATCAAGGGAAAAACTCAGAAACCAATGGATCATACTTCAACAACTTGTTTTTGATGTGAATGAATATGTTTGTGGTTGTGATTTTTTTTATTGATAACCCAGAACAGTCATAGTTTCTGCTAGGAAAATTATTTCCAGTACATATGAAAGAGTTAAATATATCAGCATTTTGTTTGTTCTACAAAGCACCTCACAAGGACTCTTTTCCCTGAATAGGTCTGGGGAACCCTTTCCTAGAGGACCGATATGTCCATTGTTAGCAAGCAAATGATCTGACCCCTGCCCACCTTTCTGCCTTCATCCCTTGCAACTCACTCATGCTCAGCTCTGGGCATCGACCATATCGAGCTAGGTTCATTTCCCTAAATGTGCTGTGCTTGTTCAGTCTGTTCCCTATGTGCATGTGGGCTCCCTCCTAGCTTATCTATTAATGTTGAAGAGACACCCCCCCTCTGTAAAGCATCCCCTCCCAGCTGACAAGGTATCCTCTTCTGGGTTTAATCTATCCTAGCATTTGCCAAATCACATCATAATTAACTCATCTGGACATTTCCTATACCATTAGCTTCTAGAGAAAAGAGACATTTTTTAAAAATCTCAGAATTCTTTCTTTCTGATGCTGTAATGAATTAGTAAATCTTTGCCAAATAACTAATTTTTCTTTTAAGAGGATAGAAAGGGAAGTTGTGAAACATTTTAATCTGGTAAAATAGCACTGGCTGGCCTCTCTAGTGATACAAATCAGAATATATTTAAGTTTTCTTCTATTCCTTTAATTACTTCTCTTTTCTCTGGGGTCAATTCAATTTGTTTAGTTTGGTCCTTCCCTTTCATGCTGATAGTTTTCCCCAAATGTCTGATGACGTTTGTGTCTGGTCATATTTATGAATGAAAAACAATGTTAGATTTAATGGGTAGAGGGCCCAGGTTTACTCTGCAATTGTGTAGATCTATTTCCCCCACAAACCTCTCTCCGGAATGGGAGGGCTGACTGTGGGTTCTGTTTAAGTGGGTAGGGCCTATCAACGGGCAGCTTTCCCTTTAGGTTATGTGGGTAGAGAGGCAGGAACACCAGGGACCCCACACAACTGATAAAGTAAGGAGGGCTTTTCTCTGGGGGTGGAGCCCTATAGAGGTTTCACTCTTGACTGATGCTGGTTTTCCTTTTGTTTTCTTTTTTCTATCTGTTGTGGAGGTCTCAGCAGAGCCCTAGAGCCCTCTCCAGGCAACTTTAGCCTGAGTGCAAAGGCCAAATATTGCTTCTGACAAAGGATCCATGGGGAAAGGGAGAGAGGGAGAAAAGGGTCCATCTGTCCCAGCTGTTTGCACTGCAGCTCTTTAATGAGTTACCATAACGATTGCCTCTCAGCCTACCCTTGCTCTTTGCACTTAATGACTCAGATTGGTTCATCCTTGGAAAAACCCACTCTTCCCTCTGATTTCTTAAATGGCCATGTTTTCTGCTCTGATTTCTGTTAGTCCAAATACATTGGCTTTCTTGCTTCCTCATATCCCTTAAAATTCATTTCACATTGATGTCACCTTTTCTTGTTTCCCATGACGGTTTCATTCTTTTTTACATTTATTTTTGATTAAGTAACACATTCACATAGATAAAAATGTAAGAGAAGATACAAAAAAGTGTGCAATGTAATCTTCCTTCACCTCTTCCTCCCAGTTCTCCATGGTCAACCAATGTTGTCAGTTTCTTAGGTATATCTCAAGATGCTGTTATGCACATTCAAACAAATACATAGATATTCTCTTTCACTCTTTTTATATACACAGTACTATACAACACACTGTTCTGCATCTTTTTTTCTTGTTTTCATTTAACAATATATCTTGGAGATTATTTTATGTCAGCGAAGTTCTTCTTTATTTTTTTAACTGCATAGTATTCCAATATATGAAAGACATACTGTAATGTATTTAACCTGTCCCATACTAATGAACATTTAGGTTGTTTCCAATCATATGATATTAAACAATGCTGCAACAGATAACCCTATACTTATTCATTTTTTAAAGTTTCTCTTCAGATCATTCTGTGAGATCTAGAAGGTTAAAAATTACATATTTTTTAACATTGCCCAATCAACATGTTAATCTAAACACATCACACTCGAAGATAATTTAAAAGCTATTGTTAATTTTCCATTAGTTGGATCAATGCATAGTAAATTATTTGTGTTATACACCCTCTTCAAAGCCAGGCATTGCATTTCAAAGCTTCCAGTACAAAGTGCTATCTGGCCTTGAGGATTTTGGTTGCACCATGTGGGATTCTCCATGTAAGTCTGGAGCAGAAAGCCGGAGATGATACGATCTCTTGTGCCTCCATCCAGGATGCTACACTTGTTGGGTAGATTGCTAAGGAGACATTTCTTTCAGTTAATTCATTTGCTCAAATCAACATTCACTGAATGCCTGCTGTGGGCCAGATGCTGATCTGAATTCTGGGAATACAAAGATAAAGATGGCAGTCCATCCCTACCTTGACAGGATCTCCCAGTCTAGAGAAGCCAACCAATACACCAGCAGACAACCATAAAACAATGTGAAAAGTGCCACAGTAGAGGTGAACACAGAATACTGTGGGAACATTAAGGAGGAGTACCTACCCAGTCAAGGGGGTGGAACAGAAAGACTGTCAAGGAAGACTCCCTACAAGAAAAGATGCCTGCCATAACATTGTATCTTGACTTCTAACATTCCACTGACATATCCCAACATTCAATGTCCATTACTGTCCTTGGCTTTTCTAGTCTGGAGTATTTTACCCCTTTTCATTCTGTGGCAGTTTTCTAGTTGGTTACATTCACTCTGATGTTCCAAAGGCTTAGGAGGAGTAAGGCAGGAAGGGAGTGGGGATAATTATTTCCAGCATAGATGAATGTGATTGGGGACAAGGATGTTTGGAGTGTTGGCCTGGTTTCAGGTATTAGGTCTTTAATTTTTTTAAATTAAAGTATAGTTGGCATACAGTATTATATTAGTTTCAGGTGTACAATATAGTGGTTCAACATTTATATACCTTATGTGATCACCACAATAAGTTTAGTAATCATCTGTCTCCATGCAGTTATATTATCGACTATATTCCCTGTTCTGTACACTACATCCACATGGCTTACATATTTTATAAATGGAAGTGTGTACCTTTTAGTCTCCTTCACCTTTTTCACCCATCCCTCCATCCTCTCCCTTCTGGTAACCATCAGTTTGTTCTCTGTATCTATGAGTTTGTTTCTGATTTGTTTTGTTTGTTCTTTTGTTCAGTTTTTTTCCTAGATTCCACATATAAATGAAATCATACAGTATTTTTCTTTCTCTATCTGACTTATTTCACTTAGCATAATACCCTCTAGGTCCATCCATGTTGTGGCAAACAGCAAGATTTTATTCTTTTTGTTGCTGATTAGTATTCCATTATATATACCTGGTAGGACAATTAAGTTTTCAAACTCATCCTAAAAAAATTGTTACATACCTCCTTGCTGAATATCACTACGGTCACCTTCGAAATACTCCACTTAGGAAGCTATGGACAGACAGCAGTGCCTAGTCCACCCTTCAAAGCAATTTTGGAACTCGTTTTCTGGAATGTCCGTCAGAGCTGTCATCGTATTACCCTTGATGTCCTGAATGTCATCTAAATGTCTTCCTTTCAATATTTCCTTTATCTTTGGGTAAAGAAAGAAGTCATTGGCAGTCAGATCAGGTGAATAGGGAGGGTGTTCCAATAGAGTAATTTGTTTACTGGCTAAAAACTCCCTCACAGACAGTTCCCTGTGAGCTGGTGCATTGTCGTGATGCCAGAGCCATGAATTGTTGGTGAAAAGTTCAGGTCGTCTAACTTTTTCATGAAGCCGTTTCAGCACTTTCAAATAGTAAAGTTGGTTAACTGTTTGTCCAGTTGGTACAAATTCATAATGAATAATCCCTCTGATATCAAAAAATGTTAGCAACATCGTTGCAACAAGTTTGCGAACTTAACTGTCAGACCTTGTATATGCAACATCTTTATCCATCATCTATCAGTGGACACCTATGTTGATTCCATATCTTGGCTACTGTAAATAATGCTACAATGAATATAAGCATGCATATATCTTTTCAAATTAGTGTTTTTATTTTCTTGGGATAAACACCCAGAAATGGAATTGCTGGGTCATATGGTAGTTCCATTTTTATCTTTTTATGAAGAACCACAATACTTTTTTTCATAGTGCTGCACCAATCTGCAATCCCACCAACAGTGCACAAGCGTTCCCTTTTCTCCACATCCCCACTAGCACTTGTTTGTTGATTTATTGATGATAGCCATTTTGACTGGGGTGAGGTGGTGTCTCATTGTGGTTTTGATTTGCATTTCCCTGATGCTTAATGACGTTGAGCATCTTTTCATATGTCTGTTGGCCATCTGTATGTCCTCTCTGGAGAAATGTCTGTTCATATTCTCTGCCCATTTTTAAATAATATTGTTTATTTTTCTAGTTATTAGTTTTGATAGTGTGACCAGAATCCTCAATGTCTATTTAGCTGCCTACCTCCATCCCACGTCCCGAAGGTCAATATTCTTGGCAAATGCTCACTCTTTGTTTCTGACTTGTGAGCACTACGACTCCACTCCCCATTTGTACAAGAAAAAAATGCTGTATTTGTTTATGTGCTTTGATAAGTCAAAAACTGGTAACAGTGGTTACCACTGAGAAATAGAACTGGGGTGTGGGTGGCAAGTTTTACTTTTTGATCTATGCTTACTGTGCTCGTTGCATTATTTTTACAATGAGTATATTTTACTTTTGTAACAATTTACGTTAATAAACTTTTTGTTGAAGTAAACTTTTATGAACAGAAAAGTGCACAAATTATAAGCTTGATGAATTTTCATAAAGTAAACACACCCATTGTAATCATCACCCAGCTTGTAGACCTCTGAAACCCTCCATTTTTCTTATTCCAATTACCTCTACTTCTGCTAAAGGTAACCACTATTCTGCCTTCTATCACTAAAGATTAGTTTTGACTGAATTCTAGTTGCTCCTTATCCTCTCTAGCACTTGGTATCATCAGTATTATTTATCTCAGCCATTATAAAAGGTCCATAGTATTATCTCATTGTGGTTTTGATTTGCATTTCCCTAATGGCTAATGATTTTGAATATCTTTGCATGTGCTCATGTGCCATCCATATGTCCTCTTTGATGCTCACATCTCCCATATATATGGAACACAATCATTTTTACTTGCTTGAAAATAATGCCATTAACCCAACTAGGGAATAGTCTTTGAGTGTAACAATCCTTCTAAGAGGCAGATTAGGGTGGTGGAAATAGCTAGAATTTGGTGGCAGACATTCCAGACTATTTTACTTGCTGTGGGATCTTAGGAAAATTGTTGAACCTCTTTGTGCCTTAGATACTTTGTCTTTAAATCAGGGTAATAATAGTTCCTGATTTAGAGTATTGCCCTGAGGGTTAGATGAGAAAAGGCTCTCTGTGCCATGCCTGATGGGACATGTTCATCAGGATCTCTCTGCCCTTCTGTCAAAGCCTGGAAAGAGGTCAAGTGAGAAAAGGGTTGTCCTTGAGGCAGTCAGTGACTTAATATCTGAGAGAGAGTGAGTGAGTGATTCCTCTTTCTCTGGCTCTAAGGAAAAAAAACTCCAGAATTGTGTCCTCAAGGCAGGATTTTGTCCCCTCACTCCCTGCTTTTCCCCATTCTCCCTCCTCCACCAAACTAGGAGCAGCCTACTTATAAGGAAATTCTAGACAAAATTTCTAGTCATAATTGGGCTCTTGGGTGCTGCTGCACCCCTTATATGATTTTAACACATACTGCTGTGTGTCTAGCAAAAAGACACAAGCCTCACGGCATCTTTCTGTATAATTCCCAAAGGTTCTCCCACTGGTGTTTTCTATAGCAGGAGTACATGAGGGCCCTGTGTCTGACATCAAAGTAGTCAATATCCGTTCAGCAAATATTTGCCTAGTTCTTAGCAGGCACTAGGCTCTCTGCTAGGTCTGGGGAATCAAAATGAAAAAGAAAGAACTGCTAGTTAAGGATTCGACCACAATGCACTGGGGAAGCACCACAAGAGAGCAAGTGCAAGGCTTGCAGGAACATGCAGGAGTAAAGTAAAGGTGTGAGAGGATCAGGGAAGGCTCCTGCAAGAGGCAACATCAGAGCCCTGAGGGAATTTTCTGGATGAGGGAAGAATGCATTCTAGGTATGGGGGAATAGCACCTGCAAAAACCCAGAGCCTGAAGACCAGGGGCTTGAGGTTGCATGCTTGGGACCAAACCTTGGTCAGGGCTCTGCACAGCAACCCAAGTTCTTCTAGTGGTCCCTTAACGTGGAGTACAGAATATCACGACTTAATAGTAAACAAATTCCCTTTGTTCCAGGGTAAAGCATCTCAGGGATCAAGTGCTTTATAGGTGGGTACCCATTTTTGGCACCCAGTTTCCTTCAGAAATCAGCCTGATATGACTAAACATATGAGACTTGTCTGTGTGGTCCTAGCTCATTTTTTTCTCCCTGGCTCCAGTTTCAGCCTGCCTTCTCCATCTCCCCCAGAACTCCAGATCTTTGGTAGGCTGTCTCTTATGCCCCCAAACCCTTCCACACAATCTTACCCTGGGCCCCCCTACTTTACCCCTACCCTAACTCCTGTTCTTGATTTAACTTGTTCAGGATTTTCTCCTCTCTTTCTCCAATTTCTAACAGATATCCTCCAAACTGCCCTCTTCAGTTCTGACCCCAGGCTTAGGCAGTTCCTATCTGATCCCTCCTGTGGTCTGCTCCTTGTGGTTGTTTCTGAAGTGAGTGCTTCTGCTCCTAACTCATCTCCTAAGTCTCCTCACAGGAGACTGCCTTCTTGGTGGGGACCTGAATCAGGAGACCTCTAGTTCTCCCACGGTGCCTCCTGGGGCCAGCGCCATGGTTTCATAAATGGAGAATCTGAGGCTCAGAGAAAGGGAATGACTTACCAGGGTCAAGAAGCAAGTTAGTGGCCGAGCAGAGACTAACCCAGGCCTCCAGACTTCCAGCTAATGCTCTTTCCCAGGAACCAGGTTGCCTCTCACAAGGCTCAGGTCTTCTAGCCGGCATCAGCTCCCACCCACTGACAGCATAGTGCACCCATCTCTGTTAGCACTTCCTTCCTGAGCCAGTTCATTAAGACTGAAGCTGGCCCGTCCAGGCTTCTGACTCAGCAGCCTAGCAAAGAACATCCAGCCATGTCTGCATATGATTAAGGGAACACCAAGGGCAGGAAGCATTTTTTTTTCCTCTGGTGGAATCAGGGGCAGGGTGCAGGGGGAATGCAAAAGGAGGCAGAGTGATTCCATTAAATGGTAAGATGTGAGGGACCACGGGGGTGAGGTGGAGAGTGGAAGTATCATATCAAAAGATTTAGGAATACTCATTAAATAAACTTTGGTGCAAAATTTCCAATTATAAAATAAATAAGTCATGGGGATATAATGTACAGCATGGTGACGAGTTAGTAACACTGTACTGCATATTTGAAAGTTGCTAAGAGAGTATATCTTAAAAGTTCTCATCACAGGAAAAAGAAATTTGTAACTGTTGATGGATGTTAACTAGACTACTGTGGTGATCATTTCACAATGTGTACAAATAAATCATTAGTTGTACACTTGAAACTAATATAATGTTGTATGTCAATTATACTTCAATAAAAATAAATAAATAAATGAATTTTGGTACAGAAGTGTATTTACTGGCTTAGAAGGACCCCTGTGATACACTGTTAGGGTAAGTTACATGGCAAAAGTAGAATATCCCCATAGTTCCACTTCTATAAAAGTAAGTTGAAAGCGTCCCCAAAGTGCCTATGAGTGGTAGTTAGAAATTAGTTGTATGTTCCCGTCCATTCTCTGTACCCATGTTAATTTTTCCCCACAGGTTAATAGTTGAAAATGATTACCTCAACCTTCAAGAGCTGTTGTGGCATACGTGTTCACCTGCAAATAAATGGAATTGATAACTTTTCTCCTTCACAATGTTGCACAGTGAATGGTGTCACCTTACTAAGTGTGGACTTAGAACAGCTCCCACTAGAGCACATGTACATCTAATCCAATGAGGGATTTTGACATCAAGATGTTTTCTGACTGAAAAGAGCAGGAAACCCTGGTGTCCCCTATTGCGACAGGGTGCCTGGCTGCCTCTCTCGTGACATGGGGGACCAACCATACCTGAAGCATGTTCAAATAAGCAATGGGATTGACATTTGTACTGGGTTGAATAGTGTCCTCCCAGAATTCTTGTCCACCTGGAACCTGAGAATGTAACTTTCTTTGGAAATACAGTTTTTGCAGATATTAGGTAAAATGAGGCCGTACTGAATAAGGGTGGGCCCTAATCCAATGACTGATGACTTTATAAGAAGAGGAAAATTTAGACACAGACACACACCAAGGGAACATGGCAATGTGAAGACAGGAGCAGAGATTGGAGTGATGCTGTCATAAGCCAAGGAACATCACGGATTCCTGGGAACCACTGGAAGCTAAGAAGAGCCAAGGAAGGATTCTTTCCTAGAGCCTTCAGAGAGAGCATTACCCTGCCAACACTTTGATCTCAGACTTCTGGCCTCCAGAACTGTGGCAGAATAAATTTCTGTTGCTTTAAGCCACCCAGTTTGTGGTACTGTGTTATAGCAGCCCTAGGAAACTAATGTAACACTTCTCTGGAAAAAAATAGCTCCATTTTCTGAAATGCTGCTCCAACTGTGACATGAGGAGAAAAATGCTCATCAAGAGAGGACACACTCTCAAGCATAACCGTGTGGCCCCTCTAAGTTTTATACTGGTCCATATGTTCATAGAGAAATAAGTCTGGAAAGTACCACAAGACTTGTCTCTGGGTAATAAATTCTGGGAAATGTTTATCCCTTTTCTTTAACTTGTCTATATTTTCTTAAGTTTCCCACAATAAGTATGTACTACTTGTATCAAAATATATATCTATGTATACCTGTCATATAGTTATCCACCTACTTAACTTTAATTATTAGTACTCTCATACACTCACAGAATCCTTCCAAATGAAATAGCTCTATGGCACCTTTGTTTCTTATAGGCCCAAGGTGGGGAACTACTCCCTAAGAGCCCTGGAAGGGATGAGGGTAGAAAATAACAAAACCATATGTTTATATTGTATTTGATACTATCGAAGAACACACCTCCATATCCATTGACCCATTCAACCTCCTACCCCTCTGTTAGATAAGGAACCTGAGGCTCAGAAAATTGCTAAGGAACTTGTCCAAGGTCTTATAGCTAATAACTCATGGGGTTGTCACGAGCACTCAATGACACCTGATTCAGTAACCGTTTCTAGAATGTAAGATCCATAAGAAAAGTATTTTCTATCTGTCTTGTTCTCTAAGCACTGATGTCTCCAGCACTTAGAGTCATGGCTGGCATATAGTAGGTGATCAGTACATTTTCATTGAATGAATGTGACAAAAGCAAGCTCTTCCCTAGAAGCATTTTCTGCTACTAGGAACATTTTTGTTTAAGCCAAGCTGTTGTGCTCTACAGAAGGTAGCAGGGCTGCTGAAGGGGTCCCACTCTCTTCTCAACTTCTGTTCTTCCACAGCCTGCTCCTCAGCTCCCCACCTCCAGGCAAAGGATATCTCATTTCTAGGGCTGGCTTCTCCCATCACTTACAAGAAGGCACTTACGTGGTATGGTTCAAGATGAGTCTAGAACAAGCTCCTTGTCCAAAAATAGGGCCATCCAGCAGAAAGAGATCCAGAGTCAAGGGGAGGGCAGGCTCTGCTGATGGGTGGGCTTGTCAACCACAGAATGATTTACTTGGTTCTGGGACAAGAAATAGGACACATTAATAAACATTGACACAGAGAGAAGATGGCAGCAAGGTGGATGGAGAAGGGTCTCAGTTCAGGAACAGAACAAGAGAAGTGCAGAAAATATCCAAAAATAAGTCAAGAAGGAAAACTTACTGAAACAAGTGAGAAAAAGGAAATGAGGTGGGGCAAGCAAAAGACATTTCCACTTTTGCCTGTCACCCTAGACCAATGCTTAGTTATCACACCCTCACTAAGGATACCCCACATCACCCACATAGCTGACACGTTCCCATCAGGCCTTGTAAGGGGTGGGCTCCCAGAGGGTAGGCTTTGTACAAGCTGTCACCCCAGTTCTCTTTTTCAATTGCAAGTTCCCAAGAATCTTTAAAGCTGATCCCTGCCCTGCTTTGGAGGGTGGGGGTGTGGCTACTCTCAGTGCTGAGACTCCAAGAAGTCAGCTGAGACGTTAGACAAGGGGAGGGACTTCCAGCGGCCAGAGCACTGGGTTCAGGGAGCAGAGCTCTGTGGACTCTGTAGGGTTTCACAATTCTCTCCTTCCCCGGCTTTTTCCACACCTAGCAGGACAAGAAGAGAAAGCTTAATGAGGACAATGGGCCAATTAATTGTAGGTGAGAAAGATGTCTTAAAAAGGAAAACTCACACTACTGTCTTAATTGAGCACAATTCCTGGCCAATTTACTAGACAGGGAGAGGGGTACAGTTTTAATACCAAAAGATTTTGAGATATCACGCATGTCTGTCCAGGTAGAGCCACATGTACTCTGGGAAAGGAAGTCTTCCAGGCCTTTCAGGTGTATGCGAAGGGAGTTACAAGATTGTTTTTCTTCTTTTCCAACATGGCATACTTCTGCCCCTAGTATTCTAGGGTTCACAGCATTAGTAGCCATTAGATACAAAATGCCAACTCAGGATGTCACTCATGTGGCTGAACCTAGTGTCATGCAGGGTGTCATACAGGGTCTCTGGTCCCGCTCCCCACATAAGAACGCAGGATATGGTGAGGCCAAAAAGGAACACCCACGGAGACATAGATAGGGGAGTCATACCACTATATACTCGCTGGCGGCTGGGCGAGACACACTAAGTAGGAGCCACACCATCTGCAACCCGCCGTCCCCGTTTTTTGCCTGCCAACCAGCCAACCAACCAACGCAGTCATGGCAATTACATCAGCAGTCAATTGGCCAACCGGCTACAGCCAACGACCAACCACCACTCGAGCCCACACCCCCCCACGTGAGGCCGAGAGCCTGGAAACTGCTCTCTGGGACCCTGTCCCCACACCTAGGAATTAATGCATTTTGTCAATTACCAATGTTCCTATTTTCATACTTCTTAACAAGGACCTACTCAAAATCCACTCCTAACTGGGAGCAAAATGTTCATTTGCAACTTAGGACACACAAGAATTTCCATCATTGGGGTGGATTTTGGGACTATCCTTCACAAAGTTGGCGAACACTGAAAACTACTGCATTTTCAGAGTTAGCTGCCCTGAAACCGGAAATGTGAACAGAGCTAACTTATTGCTAATACTTTCTCTTACTCCTGTAAGAAGTAGGAAAGACTATGCTCAAGGTAGCAGTGATGTGTGAAAACCACAGCAGAGGTTTTGTGAAGAAGAGCAATTGTGGCTTTTGCACAAGTTATTCCTAAACCGAGGCTGAGGACAGCATATGACAATTTTCAAAGTAGGTTCTGGACTGGTATTTCACTGAAATAAAGAAGATCTTTGAGCAAGACCGGAAAGCCAAAAGTCTATGTTTCATGATCTCTGCAGGAAAGTAATAGCTGTATTGTGGAATATTCTAGAATGACAGGCTCAAACCATGGCCTGGAAGAACTGTAAGCCTTTTTGGTTTGGAGTGGGGGAGGCAGGGAAAATCTAATTCCCAATAAAGTTTTCTAATAGTTTTCTACTCTCTCTCCCCAACCTCTCACCTAGTTCTCTGTCTCTTCTTTAGCCACTTCCTCTAGCATATGGGATCTGATTCAATAGCTGGGAAAAAGGAAGTAGAGAAAACAGAGAAGAAAAATTAATGTCAATCTCAGGAAGTCCAGAACATTTATAGTTCAAAATTTGCCTGCAAATATAAAGAATAAGTATCATGTACCCATTGTACTGGGAGTACACCTAGGTATGTCATGTATCTAGATGTAGCCCTGGGAAAAGTCCTCATAGTAAATATTATTTTAGAGCTAATCCATATTTGGATAAGAAGAAAAGAAGGTTTACCAGGTAAAAAGGAGGATATCACTAATGAGTAAGTAAGTGAACAGGAAGAGCAAAGAAATGGACTGATAAAGTAGAATGAAATTCTTCTGTCCCTCTAGAGATTCCTTGGGCTGGTTAAAGCCCCTGTTAAGGAACTTGTTCAAGGAAGAGTAAACTAGGAATATTTTAAATAGCTAACTCTCCTAAGTAGCATCAGGTATTTAAAAATGTTCTAGAATAGTGAAAAATAAGACAAGGTTTCCATTTTTTAACCAAGACCAGCATAATATTGATAACATAGGGAATATAGTCAATAAATACTATTATAATAACTATGTATAGTGCCATATGAGTAATAGATTTATTGGGGTTATTGCATTGTGAGTTATATAAATGTCCAATCATGCTGGTTTTGTATGTTGTTTTATACACTTGAAACTAAAACAAAACAACAACAAAAAAAAAACAACTGACCAAAAAATCCACTTAACTTTATGCCTCAAGGATTTAGAAAAAGAAAAACATACTAAGTCCAAAGTTAGCAAAAGGAAGGAAATAACAAATATTAGAGTATAAATAAAAAATTAATAGGAAAACATCAACAAAACTAACTTGGTGTTTTGAAATAACCAAAATTGATGAAACTTAACTAAGAAAAAAAGAGAGAAGTTTCAAATAAATAAAATCAGAAATAAAAGAAGGGACATTGCAAGTGATGCCTCAAAAATACAAAAGATCATAGGAGACCACTATGAAGAATTATACACCAACAAACTGAATAACGTAGAAGAAACAAACAAAAAAATTCCTAGAAACATACAACCTATTAATACTGAATCATAAAGAAATAGAAAATTTGAACAGACTAATATGAGTAAGGAGACTGAATCAATAACCAAAAACCTCCCAACAAAGGAAATCCCAGAAGCAGATGGCTTCATTGGTAAATTCTACCGAACATTTAAAGAAGAATTAACACTGTTTATTCTCAAACTCTTCCAAAAAAATTGAAGAGAAGGGAACACTTCCACACTCATTTTATGAGGCTAAAGTAATGATACCTGATACCAAAGCCAGACAAAGACACCACAAGAACACTACAGGTCAATATCCCCAATTAATATAGATGCAAAACTTTCAAGAAAATACTAGCAAACCAAATCCAACAGCACATTAAAATAATCATACATCATGACCAAGTGAGACTGATCCCTAGGATGGTTGAACATAGGAAAATCAATCAATGTGATACGCCACATTAACAAAATAAAGGATAAAAATCACATAATCATCTCAATGGATGCAGAAAAAGCATTTGACAAAATCCAACTTTTTCATGTAAAAACTTTGAACAAACTAGGAACAAAAGGAAAGTACCTCAACATAATAAAGGCCACATATGACAAGCCCACAGCTAACATCATACTCGATGATGAAAAGCTGAAAGATTTTCCTCTAAGATCAGGAACAAGAAAGTGTCACAAAAAGTGACACTCTTGCCACTTCTACTCAACATAGAACTGGAAGTTCTAGCCAGAGTAATTACCGTGTTTCCCCTTCCCCAAAATAAAAAAATTAAATTAAATTAAATTAAAAAAAAACACACACAATGAGAGATCACCTCACACCTGTCATGGTTGCTATCATCAAAAAACCAAAAGGCAAGTGTTGATGAGGATGTGGAGAAATTGGAACCCTTGCACATGTTGATGGGAGTTCCTCAAAAAATTAAAAATAGCACTCTTATGTGATCCAGCAATCCCACTTCTCGGTATTTATCCAGGAGTATTGAAATAAATCAGGATATCAAAGAGATGTTATCATGCCTATGTTCATTGCAGCAATAGCTAAGATGTGGAAATAACTTAAATATCTATCAACAGATGACTAGATAAAGAAAATGTGGCATATATATACAATGGAATCAACCTTTAAAAAGAAGGAAATTCTGCAATATGGAACAATAAGGGTGAACCTTGAAGAAATTATGCTAAGTGAAATACATCAGTCCCAGAAAGATAAACAAATACTGCATTCTTCCACTTATACAAGGTATCTAAAATAGTCAAATTCATAAAATCAAAGAGTGGAATGGTGTTTTCCAGGGGTTGGTGAGGGGGAATAGGGAGTTACTGATCAACAGGCATGAAGTTTCGGTTAAGCAAGCTGAATAAGCTCTCGAGATCTGTCCTTATACTCACAATAATGTATTATACACTTTAATGTTTGTTAAGAAGGTAAATCACATGTTAGGTGCTCTTCTGACAATCAAATAAAATTCAAAAACCAGAACTAAATTAAACAGCCTGTCAGTCAAACACATACATATTTATTGAAACTATGCTAAGTGAAATATTAGTAAATGGAATCCAGCAGTACATTCATATATTCATACTGTCACCAACAGAGACTTATTCAAGTAATGCAAAATGGTTTAATATTAGAAAATCAAATTCACAGAAGAAAAAAATACTATTGTGATAAATGATGAAAAAGCAAAAAATTCAGCATCAGTGTCTGATAATGCTTTTAGAAGAAGAAGAATAGTCACATTCTTCGTCTGTAAGATGAATTTATATTTTAGTCTTACTATCTCTGCAACCTTGGGTGTGTTACACACTTTGTGCCTCAGTTTCCTAATATTTTATATAGGGATAATAATACTTCCCAGTGTCATGAGTATTCAAGAATATATACTTAAAGTCCCCAATATGTAAACACCCAATTCCTTCCATCCTCTTACTGCCTTATTTTCTCACCTGTGTGACACTCAACACTGTGTGGAGAATACTAATAAAAGTGATATACTTTACTATCATCCTGTTATTTTCATTTACACAGTGGATGTAGAGTGTTTCTACTGCTACTCCAGCTTGTGTTTATTCATACAGATTTTTGTAAACAAAGACACTCTTCCGGACCACCCCTTCATGCTAACTTCTAGACCCCCTTAAAGGAAGATTGTACCGATTGGCTTCATCGCCTGTATCAACCCAATGGTTCCCAGCCTTGGTTGCACATTAGAATCACCTGAGCAGCATCCCCACGTAAATCTATGGGGTATCTAGAATTGCACACTAGTGCAGTAGTCATTTCACTCCAAGTTACAAATATTTTTAGTAGTTCTACACAAATTGACATATGTCATTTGATTTGGTAATCAACTTTGATTCATCACTAAAAATTAACAGAATGACTCCATAATTTTGGCCCTAAAAGATTCATTAGAGTGAACGCACTTTCAGAAAGAAAGAAAACTTAAAAGAAATGGTAGAGAGCCTGTAATCAAACCTTGGGAGAATCTCTAAATTAGGTAAAAGAAAAGAGAGCAAGGCGGGGTCAAAAGAACATAGAATCAGGATTGGGCAGTGAGCATAGAGACCAAAATGGGAAAAAGATACAAGAAGGACTAAGTTCAAACTCTTGTTTCCCATCAAGCACCACCGACCTGCCCATCCAGGAAAGGTTCATCAGTTTGGCCTCACCCTAAGAACTGGAACCACACTGCCTGGCTTTAGATTCCAACTCCACCATTCTTTTTATTTATTTATTTATTTATTTATTTATTTATTTATTTATTTATTTATTTATTTTTCAATTACAGTTGACATTCAATATTATATTAGTTTCAGGTGTACAGCATAGCGGTTAGACATTTATATTAACTTATGAAGTGATCCCTCCAATAAGTCTAGTATCCACCTGTCATGCGGGGTCTCTGGTCTTGCTCCCCACATAAGAACGCAGGATATGGTGAGGCCAAAAATGAACACCAATGGAACCATATTTAGGGGAGTCATACCACTATAGTCTGGGTTGGAGAAACAGGCAGCAAACATCTGCCAGTACCCCAACAAGGGGTCTTCCTGCACCCCTGTCTCACTGGCGGCCGGACGAGACACACGAAGTAGGATCCACACGATCTGCAATCCACCGTCCACCTCTCTGCCAGCCAACCAACCAGCCAGCCAGCCAGCCAGCCAGCCAGCCAGCCAGCCAGCCAGCCAGCCAGCCAACCAACCAACCAACCCCTTGCTAACTGCAATCCACCGCTTGCTAGCTTAGCCACGGCAGTTATATCAGTGGCTAATGGCTAACTGGTTACAGCTGATGGCCAACTAGTCACAGCTGATGGAAACTGCTCTCTGGGACTCTGTCCCCACACCACCTGACACTATACATAATTATTACCATATCACTGACTATATTCCCTATGCTGCACTTTACATCCCATGACTATTTTTATAACTGCCGATTTGTACTATTTAATCCCTTTCACTTTTTTCACCCCCCTCCCATCTGGTGACCATAAATTTGTTCTCTGTATCTGTGGGGACAGAGTCCCAAAGAGCAGTTTCCAGGCTCTCGGCCTCACATGGAAAGGTGCTGGCTCAGGTAGTAGATGGCCATCAGCTGTGACTAGTTGGCCATCAGCTGTTACCGGTTAGCCATTAGCCACTAATATAACTTCCATGGCTGAGCTAGCAAGCGTAGACTACAGCTAGAAAGTAGGGTTGGTTGACAGAGAAGCAGATGGCAGGTTGTGGATTGTGTGGCTCCAGCTTCCTGTGTCTCCAACCCAGCCACCAGCAAGACTATATTGTCATGATTCCCCATTGTCACACGGGGCGGCCTGCGGGGTCTCTGCTCCCGCTCCCCACATAAGAACACAGGATGTGGCTAAGCCAAAAAGGAACACCCACGGAGCCATAGATAAGGAAGTCATACCACTATAGTCTCACTGGAGGCTGGATTCATACGACGTGTGACCTGCTGTCCACTTTTCTGCCAACCGACTGACGACTCTTCTCTACTCCCCTCTACTCCCCAGCTAGCACTGCCGGGGCAGCTATATCAGGGGCCAATTGTCTAACTGGCTACAGCTGACCGCCAACTAGCCACAACCGATGGCCATCTACTACCCGAGTCAGTACACCCCCACATGAGGCCGAGAGCCTGGAAACTGCTCTCTGGGGCTCTGTCCCCACACCTATGTATGGCTCCGTTGGTATTCCTTTTTGGCCTCACCATATCCTGCATTCTGGTGCTGGGAGCAGGACTAGAGAACCTGAATGACAGTATCTATAACCAAGTCCACCATTCTTTAAGCACACAACATCGGGCAAGTTACTAAACAAGGTGTGGTTCTGTTTCATCAGCTACAAAATAGGGACAATAGTGTCTGCTCCTATGGCTGTTGTGAGGCCTAAACAAGGTACCAAGAACAGCACCTGGAAAACAGTATGTATTATGTTGAGTATTCACTATTTTTATTTCAAATATCCCCCATTGTAGATTTTCATAGCACTATGCATTTCCCTTCTGTAGTATTTGTCATCGTATGATTTCTTTTGGTGATTGATTAAGTCAGGTCCACCAGGCTAATCTCCCTTTTGAATAACTCAAAACCAACTAATTTGGGACTTTAATTCCATCTGCAAAATTCCTTCACCTTTGCCATATAATGTAACCTAATTATGGGAGTGAGATCCCACCATATTCACAGGTCTGGCCCACATGCAAGAGGCGGGGATTAAGACTGTACAAGGCATGAACACCAGGGTGTGGGAGTCTTAGAGACCACCTTAGAATTCTGCCTACCACAGTGCTTATTTGAGTAATCTTTCTCCCACTAGATCAGAAAATCCACAAGGGCAGGGGCCATTTCTGTTTTGTGGAATGAGCAAATGAATGAATGAAAAATGAAAGAGAACTAAGGAAAAATTGTTGTGGATATATGTGTTTTTTTTTGAGTGATGAGAATAAGGGATTTATTATAAGGACTGTATCTTATAAAACTGTGGGAACCGGTGAAGAAATCCTCTCTAGATTCTTCTTGTTTTCTTTTTTTAATTTTCTTTTTTATATTAGTTTCAGGTATACAAGACAGTATAATGATTAGACATTTACATCCCTTACAAAGTGATAACCCTCCCCAAGTCTACTACCCCTCAGACATCATACATAGCTATTGCAATACCATTGACTATATTGCCTATGCTGTACTTTATATCCTGTGACTATATTAAATATATATATATATATATATATATATATGTATACAGAAGGTGCCAAGAAGTGTATACACATTTTAAGATAGGAAAACTATTGTAATACTCAACATATACCAATAACAAAAGATGAATACAAGTCATGTTTGATTTCTGCAATTACAAGAGGTGCTCAAAGTAGTTACGATCAGCATGCAGACACTCCTGATTACGCAAACTACTGCTTGAGCAATGTTGACCAAAGTGTCCACTTGTATACATTTTTTGGCATGCTTGGATATATACATATATATATATATATATATATATATGTATATCCATTATATATATATGTATCCATTATATATATATATATCCATTATATATATATATATATATATATATATATATATATATATATATAATTATAGTTGACATTCAAGATTATTCTACATCAGCTTCAGGTGTACAGCACAGTGGTCAGGCATCCACACAATCTATGAAGTGATCTCCCCACTAAGTCTAGTACCCATCTGACACCCTACATAACCTGTACAACATTATTGATTATATTACCCATATGGTATTTCACACCCCAATGACTAATTTGTGACTACCAATTTGTACTTTCTAATGCCTTCACCTTCTCCCCCATCCCCTAACACCCCTCCCATCTAGCAACCATCAGTTTTTTGCTCTGTATCCCTGAGTCTATTTCTTTTTTGTTTGCTCATCATTCTGTTCTTTAGATTCCACATATAAGTGAGATCATATGGTATTTGTCTTTCTCAGTCTGACTTATTTCACTTAGCATAATACCCTCTAGGTCCATCCATGTTGTTGCAAATGGTAAGGTTTCATTCTTTTTTACAGCAGAGTAATACTCCGTTGTATAAATGTACCATAGTATCTTTATTCAATCGTCTATTGATGGGCATGTGGGTTGTTTCCATATATTGGCTATTGCGAATAAAACTGCGGTGAACATAGGGGTGTGTAGATTTTTTAGAATCAGTGTTTTGGATTTCTTTGGATAAATACCCAGGGGTCGAATTGCTGGGTCATAAGGTAGTTCTATTGGTAATTTTTTGAGGAACCTCCATACTGTTTTCCATAATGGCTGCACCAATCTGCAATTCTACCAACAGTGCACGAGGGTTCCCTTTTCTTATAAGTATATGTTTTGATTCACCAAAAGCTTCACCACTATGTTCAAGAAGCTGAGGGAGCCCTTAAAACTTCACAGAAGGTTGTGGAAAGCTGTATAGCATATAACCCAGGTGAACATCAAGGCTGAAGCCCTTTTTGGGGCTTGCCATGTTGCCAGAGGTGATAGAGGAGCTGCCCGGGGCCTCTGCTGGCCCCCACAATTCCCAAACCACAGGGTCTCTACACACCCACCTAGTTTGTTGCCAACACCCGGAACATAACATCTGGCACTCCTAACACAGGAGCACCATCTGATTTATCGACTGTTTATGAAGAGATCAAGGGCATCCTGAGTGAGGGAAGGAGGGGGAGAAATGGCATGTAAGGCCAAACCTAAGAACTTCAGAGAATGAGTTCAAGACCTCACTTCAAAGGCACCGAGGCTTTTCTGCTTGGTGTGTGTGAAGTTTTGCAGTTGCTAAATGGTCTGAACTGCCCATCAGTCCATTGTCCTGCCATTTACCTTCCCCATTCCTCTCCCAGCAACTGAACCCATACTCTGGGCCAGGACCCAGGATGGGCCCTGGAGCTTCAGTTTCAGCATTATTTATAACACCTTTATTGAGATATAATCCCCATACCATACAATTCACCCATTTAAAGTGTGTAGTTAAATGGTTTTTAGTATATTCACAGAGTTTTGCAACCATCACCATCTATTTCTAGAACATCCCGTTTAGGAGTCATGCCCCATCCTTCCCATCCATTCCCACTCAGTTTTTTTAAATTTAATTTATTAGTTTCAGGTGTACAAGACAAGGTAATACTTAGACGTTCATCATTTATATCCCTCACACTGTGAACCCCCCACCCCCCATCCACTAACCCTCCGACCTCACATTCCCACTCAGTTTTGACTAAGGTAGGATCCCTGCCCCCAAGGCTCTCCCAGTTTTGTGCCACATCTTTGGGCTTGGGGGGTCAGAAGACAAAGTCCTAGTCCTGGCTGTGGTCCTGACCAGCTCTGTGACTGTGTCGACTTCCCTTTCTGACTCTCAGTGTTTTTAGATGTCGAATGAAGGGGTTTGAACCACAAAATATTTCCTGAGGGACTTTGCTGTTCTTACATTTTACCCACAAACTACGGCTGTAAGCAAGGTATTAGCTTAGGCCAAAAGCCCAGCATCCTTACTGCTCCATTATGCCTTCTCTTTCATTCACCTCACCTGCAATATCTTCCTCTCCTTTCACACCCCCTTTACACCTATCTTGTCAAGACCCATCCTCAGCTGTACCTCTTCCAGGAAGGCCCATAGGGCTATCTCTTTTCTCTAAATGTCTATCGCAACTAAATTGGCTACCACACAATTTGGCCCTCCCTTGATATATGGAAAATCTGTGCTTCTCGTGGGTGCCTAGGGAATAGCATCAAATATTTTCATTGCATTGCACATTGCCATCCCCTTTCTCCACCGAATGCCTTGTATTGCTATGTTTTTGCAATTCTTTCCTGTGACACATGGCAAAATATTGCAATACTTCAGAACTTGGGGTGAGATGGGGAAGGAAACAGGAAACAGGATGGGACTAACATGGTTTGGGGACTTATGATATGCACAGCCCTTGCTAAGGATTTGATATATTTTATCTCATTGGAGGCTCCAAGCAGCAGCTTGTGAGGTAGAGTTGAAGCTGGGAAGGGTCAAGTTATTTGGCCAAGCTAGTAAGCAGCACAAAGCAGATGAAAACCTAAGTCTGTCTGATTTCTTGTGTTTGTGCTTTTAACCTCTACGCTCTGATAGCTCTGACTACAGAAGAAGATGCTGCAGGGGACCTGGTCAGACAAAAATCCAAATTCCTCCTGTAACTAATGGGTATTGAGCTCACTCACAACAAAGAGCAGAGATGTCTGCAACTCCATCACACCCAGTACAACGCTGGGCACACAGTAGGCCCTCAGCTCCAGCTTGCTCAGGCCTCGGGCGGTCTGTCAACTTACTGAGATCCTAAGGCAAATGAGTGGAGGGTGTGGCTGCCCCTCCCTAGATCTCAGTGGAAACAAGTTTACCTCAACAAGGATTAATTGCTGTTAAGAATTCATTTTCAACTAACTAGGGATTTCTTTTAAATTGTTCTTAAATCTGTTTTCTTATTTTCACAGAGAGCTCTTTATTTTAGAATGTTTCACCCACCAGTGCCTGATGGAGCTCTGGTTTTCTGATGAGAAAAATGATAAGCGCTCATTGTGGGAAACTTTAAAATGGAGAAAAATATAAAGAAGGAAACAAAAAGCACCCGCAACCCAAAGATAACCACTGATAACATTTTGGAGTATTTCCTTCTAGGCTCACTGCCTTGCATGCTCTCTCTGTCAATAAAGAAATAAATATACATACATTGTGCATCACTGGATTCATACTGAGCATATCACTTTATACCTGCTTTTCCCCTGAACATCGTGTGGGGGTGAGCATATTTCTGTTTAAGTTGTTTCCAAATTTGTCCCTATTAGGAACTGATTTTGTAAATGAATAAAATGATTTTATCACTAGTTCTCAGAGGCACATTCCATAACTAGCAAATACCAAAACCTAATAAACAAATGAAAACAGCCCAGAGCCCAGAGGGTGGAGTAATTTGAAGGTTGTTGTGGTAGCCTTGGAGCTCTCTTTCATTCATGCCGCACTTAATTATGTAGAACCAGGCATTGGCACCTGACTGTTTCTTGTCTCTTCAATAAGTACTAAGTATTAAGCTTCTTTGGTGCCCTGTCCCTTCACTCCCCATTTTCCAATAAACAATTGCTGGATTAATTCAAATGTGTTTTTTGAGATTTTTTTTGTCAATGTAATAAGCAGTCCCCACAAAAATATTTTGGTGAACCTGGTGATTCATTTAATGATCTGTGAGGACCATCAGGGAAAGTTCTAAGTGGCAAATGTTAGCCACAAAAGTCATCTTCCTTCCTTCCCAGGAAGAGAAAGCACCATCTTGCACCCAGCATACTCCATTTCTCTTTTCCCTACTTCAGGTCCATCCATGTGGAGCTCAAATCAGGGGCCTTCAGCTGTTCCTCATCCTTCTCCCTGAGTTTCAGTTATTGGAATCCATGCTGGCAGGCACACAGAAGAATAGGTTGCACCATGGCCTCAATTTAGAGGAACGGACTGAAATAAGGCTGGTGGCTCTTTCTCTGAGGTTACTCAGATTCTCTCCAGGTCTACTCATAGATAGCCAAGAGCCGAGCTGAGCCACTCTCCTAGGCAAGTTTTTAGGACGAAGAATTGCTAACCGCATTGAGATTCTCAGCTTCTGGAAGATTGGGTTCAGCAAGGGGAAAAATCAACTCATGCTTTCAACCTGGGAACTTAAACTTATAATAACTGGACAAAAATCCTCTTTTAAATAAAATTCTGAAATAGTCTCATTTAATGACATTTCCCATAAAAGAAAGAAAAGGAATAAAGTGACCCATAAACCTAACTTTCTACCTTAACCGTTGTTGTTATATTTCCTTCTAGTCTTTTCTTTTTTAAAAAAATTATTTTTTTTTTTATTGAGGAAGGGGAGCAGTACTTTATTGGGGAACAGTGTGTACTGCCACTTTTTTTTCCAAGTCAAGTTGTTGTCCTTTCAGTCTTAGTTGTGGAGGGTGCAGCTCAGCTCCAGGTCCAGTTGCCATTGTTAGTTGCAGGCAGCCCACCATGCCTTGTGGGAGTCGAACCGGCAACCTTGTGGTTGAGAGGACGCGCTCCAACCCTCTGAGCCATCCAGGAGCTCAGTGGCAGCTCAACTCAAGGTGCCGTGTTCAATCTTAGTTGCAGGGGGCGCTGCCCACCATCCCTTGCGGGACTCCAGGAATTGAACTGGCAACCTTGTTATTGAGAGCCCACTGGCCCAGGTGGGAATCGAACCGGCAGCCTTTGGAGTTAGGAGCATGGAGCTCTAACCGCCTGAGCCACCGGGCCGGCCCTAGTCTTTTCTTTGTATAAAGATTTTCATGGTTGTAATTATTGAATCTATATAATGTTTGTATCCTTTTTTACTTAACCCTTTTCAGCTTTATTTATGTGTAATTGACAAATAAAATTGTAAGATGTTTAAAGTGTACATAGTGATGATTTGATATACATATACATTGTGAAAGGATTTCCCCATCTACTTAACACATCGATCACCTCACATATTTATCTTCATTTAGCCTTTTCTAATAAGCATTTTCTATGCTTCACATTTTAATAACCAGCATTTGAAAAGACAGCGTAATAGAATACTTCCTTTTAATAACTTGCAACATTGTGAGATTTGTGAGTTTTTTCCTCTATTTCTCTGCAATAGGCACAGGGTAAAGAGGTTTAAGACATCGCTGTTGCCCTGAAATAGCTTTTATTTTTTCTGATGGAGACAGCCATTTTTGCAAAGATCCTTAAATTAGAACCCCAAAGCATGAGTAGTGTTAAGTTCAGGACTGTTTAAACAGGTACCCCTTCATGAGCAACGGAGTATGTGTGGGTGCAACTGGATGAGTCACTTTCAGTGACCCAAGTCTACCACTCTCAAAATCAGATTCTATATTGGCAGCTATATGACCTACTCCTAGTTAAAGAGGTATTTCAGTGGCCTTGATGTGGGGGTTGTATGTGTGGAGGCCTCTCCCACATCCTTTTAATCTGGTTGGTTGGTTTAATGGAGAATGTGCCCTGATGGGTTTGCACCCTACCTCCATGGTAACCAAGTGACAAATTTCTAACATCATGGAGGGCATCAAATTGAATCCTATGGTGAGACACAGGATCTTTCTGACTCTTAGTGGCTCAGCTGATGGAGGTGTCACCCAGAATCTATAGTCCTGATAAGGATTACTGCATTTTGTCACATTGCTAAAAACTTCCAACCCTTAGTTTTACTTAGAGACCAGTAAGTATTTAGAAAATTTTTGTAATCTATAATTTATGTTTGTTGTTCTGCACAAGCATTATCAGTCCAAATCATCTGCACTGCGAGTCTCTTTTATAACAATGGCCCCTCTATAGTATCCTGAATTCCATGAAAAAAGCATGATCTTGATACGAGGAAATCTTCATCACTGGCTGCCAGTGCTCGGGAAATAACAAAACTACCAGCACCAATGTATTCTTAAGTGAAAAGAGGCATTTGAACATTTGGAAGCTCTAGCTATTTTGACTTCTAAGCAGAGTACCACTCCTTGAGCCAATACTCAGCTTTACTAAAAAATGATTTTTCTAACTAATTCTGCAGTATGTTTTTATACTGATCTCAAGATCACGTGTGCTTGTGAACTTATTATTGACTTTGATCAATAGTATCCTAGACTGGTTGAAATAAGCATGTTTCCCTGAGGCACCAACTCAGGCACTGGAATGTGGGCAGGACCAGATCATCTGGAAATTAAGGTTTAAACTTTGAGTTATAGAAAGATGTGAAAAACGAATGTTACAGAAGGGCCCAGGAAATCATCCTTCAATGTCATTCCATGCAGACTGTGAGAGGGTGTCTTGAATACTCATATTTTCTCCTCTTCTTTAAGAACATCTTTTAGGCATTTCCCTGCTAAAAGGTAGCAGATTGTATCCCACCATTGTAAAAAGACATTTTCCCATTTGAATTACCTATTTGCTTTCTCAAAAAAAATATTTCAGTAGTTTTGTCCACAGCCATTAGTCTTCCTCTAATTGCTCTGACTCAAATGGAGATTGACTTTGTGGTTGGAAATTTTGTGACATTACCAAGAAAGTTCAGTCAGTACCAGGACTCTTCCCAAACTCCTGTCTGCAGACCCAAGGAAAGACCTATAGCAGGAAAGGCCAAAATACTGATATGCAAAACAAATATGTGATGTTGGGTAGAACTAAAATGATTAGCAAACCGACCCTTCTCTCCGTTTTTTGGTGGTTTTTTTTTTTTTTGGTTTTTTGTTTTTTGTTTTTTTGTCAAAGGAACCAGTTCAAGGAAACTTTTAGTGAGGCTACGTACTGATTATTTGTGTTCATGAGGGACAAACATGTTCCGGAAAAATTAAAAGCTAGACAATATCAAAAGTTTATGGTAAGCAAGTACTTTCAAAATTATTCCCCATTAAACCTTTATTTTTGCTTTTCGCCTTGCTATGGGTCATCCTTTGCTGGAAGTAGAAATATGGCTTCTATAGCTAGAAAGCACTGAAGGACATCATCAGCTGCACTAAGGATCAAACGAGAAGTTAAGAGTAACAAGGGGCCCAGGCGAGAAAGTGGTCCTATTTCTAAACAGGTGATTGGGATAGGGCAGAGTGGAAAATAGGTCCCAGACTCATGAAGATGCTGATTTGAAAAAGACCTTGGAGCAATGGAGTTTGTCAAAATGCAAATTCCAAGACCCCAACACCGGAGATCCTCAGTTAGGGGTCGGGGCTAGGACCCAGGATTCTATTGGTAACAAGTGTCCCAGATGATTGTGTTGCAGCTGGTTCGTGCCACTTTGAGAAACTCTGCCTTAGCAGGAGAGGGGTACAACCCCATTCATTTTACAGATAAGGAAAAAGAGACCTTAGGAGGTTAGGTAATTTGCCCAAGGTCCTTGAGAACAAGATTAAGAAGCGAGGTTTCTCAGTCCAGGAACTTTTCCTCTCTGCTACGTTCCTAAAGTGAGATCTTCTACCTTCTTCTGGGCTCTCCACTGGAGCCTATGCCAATGGCCAAGGCAATCAGGCTTATTGTTTCAAGTTGGGGCTGGTCCCTCTTCACCGTGGGCCATAGACTGGGTGGGCTGTGCTGATAGGGGAAGGACATCAACACAAAGGACCTGGCTCACTTAGCTTTATTGTTCCCCACAAACTAAGTGAACTGCAACACAGGGGCCAAAGCGCCAGGCTACAAGGACAAAGTGCTGAGCTCTGTAGTCACCATTGCTTAAGCCAGCCACCTATTTCACATTAGTGACCATCGGCTCTAGAATATACCTGTCCTGTTGAGGACTTGGCGTGTTGGCATATATAGGTCATTAAAAACTTGGATATTTGATCATCTTACCTAGCCAGAAAGAATAATATTAATTGACCATATATGTAGTTATTAGTTTGCTAGGTTTGTCTTAATAAAGTACCACAAACTGCATTACTAACAGTTCTGGAGGCTAGAAGTCCAAACTCAAGGTGTCTGGAGAGTTGATTTCTTCTGAGGCTTCTCTGCTTGGCTTGTAGATGACCATCTTCTCTCTGTGTCTCCACTCCACATAGTTTTTCTTCTGGATGTATCTGTGTTCTACCTCCTCTTTTTATAAGGATACCAGTCATATTGGATTATGGCCCACCCTAAGGACCTCTTTTAACTTAGCTACTCCTTTAAAGACCCCATCTCCAAATACAGTCATATTCTGAGGCAGTGGGGGTTAGGACTTCAACATATGAATTTTTATTTTATTTTATATTATATTTTATTTTATTTTATTGGGCAATATTGGGGAATATTGGGGAACAGTGTGTTTCTCCAGGGCCCATCAACTCCAAGTCATTGTCCTTTAATCTAGCTGTAATGTAGCTGTGGAGGGCACAGCTCAGCTCCAAGTCCAGTCACCGTTTTCGATCTTTAGTTGCAGGGCGGGCACAGCCCACCATCCCATGTGGGAATTGAACCAGCAACCTTGTTGCTGAGAGCTCGTGCTCTAACCAACTGAGCCATCCGGCTGCCCCTCCGGAAGCTCAGTGGCAGCCCGTTGTCTTCTATCTAGTTGTGGAGGGCGCAGCTCACTGGCCCATGTGGGACTCGAACCAGCAACCCCATTGTTCAGAGCTCACGATCCAACCGAGACATCCGGTTGCCTCCAACAACATATGAATTTTCAGGGACACAATTCAACTTATAACGTGTAGTCTTTGTTTATTTGCACAATAAATTAGGATGTGTGACTGATAGTGGAGGTGGAATGGGTAAGGAGTGGAATGGAACAGAAGAGTGGAAACAAGCCTAAGTATAGGACATTCTAGTGAAGTGAAAAGTGTTAAGTAACAGAACTCAGATATCAGGGAGGAAATTTCACCAACTCAGTCATAAAATCAAGTACCATATACTTTTATTTGGCTGAAATCCAACATTTCATAAGGATAGATGAATGTTTCATAAAAACTACACATGCAGGAATTAATATTATATTTTAATAAAAAAAATAAAACAAGCACTGATAAAATGTGCTTTTCTGAGTCAAGAAGACAAACTTGCCTTTTTTGTTCACGCTTTGTAGCTTTCTCATATAAAGTCCCCCAAATCTCTTAACTATAAGGGAAAAATGATAACAGATTATCTCAGAAATTTAAAAAGATATAAAGGCATCAAACGTCACCACTGAGAACATAGATAGAGGTGTTAAGAGACCTCCAATTCAGATCCTCCTACAATGTGGTTTGCTATGGTTAACTTTGAAAAAATAGAGGTCACAGCTATGAAGGGTGGCCTGACAAGAGGAGGGAGGACATCGCGAAGGCAATGGAAAAGAAATAACTTGGTGATGACAAAATTGTCTTGGGTCAATCCTGCAGATCACTAACAAAGATTAGGAAGCTATTTTAGGTGGAGCTTATTTGTTTTGTGAATGAGGGATTAGGCTCTTTGAATCCAACTAGCTACTGGGAATGTAGGTTTTGCTCAATCAGAATCCCATTTGGGGAAGGTCTGGAGAACCTAGGCCAATAGTCTGAGGGGTGACTCTTGATAAGGAACCCTGCAAATCCAGAGTAATTATAAGGGCACCAAATGCCTGGGGAAATTGGAGGAGGGAAATGCTGAAAAAAGAAGTGAGAAGGGCCACCCAATATGCACTGCTAATATCACCCGCTGTTGTGGTTCAGGCTAGCTTTGGGTTTAGAGCACTATGGGGGAATTAGAAAGTGAGTGCTGAGTCACCTATGCAGAGTTTCTAGAAGACAGAGGTGGGCAATTCTGAGTTTTGGTGGTCACAAAATGTGGCTTCTGGTGGGCCACAATCTAACTACTCTGGAGTTCAATAATAAACAGTGGAAAGAGGAAAGAGAAATACTTGGTGCACAGAACTTTTAACTTGGAGGTTTAACTTTCAACCTGCTGCTTCTATTTTCTCTATTTGGTAGCCTATCCACAGGCCATTTTTTTTTAATCACAGGATAATTTCTTACTTGAAGCAGCATAATAACTTCTGTACTGTTTACTATGTGCCAGGTTATGTTTTAAGTGCTTTACAAATAATAACTCATTTAATCCATGCAATGATGAGGAAATGGGGGTACACAAAGATGAAGTAACTTGCCTAAGATTATAGCTCTACCAAGTGGTAGAGCCAAGATTAAAACCAAGGAATCAAACTTTAGAGCCTATGTTCATCATGACTGCAACTTACAACAGCCTAGTCACTGCATATGAAAGGACAGTAGAAGTAAGCAAGCCCAGCTATCTAGAACCAACGGGTATCTAAAACTCTTTTAGAAGAGCCCATTTTCCATATAGGTAAAGGGCAGCTCTTTGTGTGGAAACTTACAAATTACAGTGTTATCAGACAGAAATCTCTCTACAATGTTACTTCTCAACAGAAGACTAAACTAACGTAGTTATTTTTTCTGGAAGATTAAATGGCTTCATTACCAACATGATTCATGCATTCACTCCACATTTATTGAGTGTTTGTGCTGTTGATGTAGCCATTGATGCCAGTGGGGAATTGTGTGGGGCTCTAGCTGAAGGAGCTTTCTGGTCTGTGTAGGATGGCAGATGCCCAATGCTCTATCCAAATGCTGTAGTACAGTGGTTGGCATGTCTTCAGTTGGAAACACAGATACCTTAAGGTTGGCTCCAGAATCAGACAGATCTAGGTGGTTTATATTCAAGTATTTCTGCCACTTACTAGCTTGTGACCTCGGGCAAGTCAGTGAACTTTAGTTTCCTCATCTGTAAAAAAGGGATAAAGATACTTCCTACCTCAAGTGTTGTGAAAATTCAATGAGATAATGCACGGGAATCACAGTGACTGGTCCCAGAATGAGCCTTGTGATCACAAACCAATCAGAAGTTTCCTTCTATTCCACACAGGAAACCCAGCACTCTTAAGCACTGGGTGTCATCTCAGGGGCTCTGGTCTTCCCAGCTCTGCTCATTTGTGGTTGTATGCTCAAGTGCAGCTTCTAGGCTGTCAGCAAAGCCTCTCCCAGTCCTGAGCTACAAGCCCAGGCCTGTCTGAATGAAATAATATGGGCTATTTGTTGACATGGCTCAAGAATTATGTCTTACAAAAAATAAGCCCTCAGTGAGTAGCAATTTGAATGACATACACAATAAGCCAGGTAGTTGATTCACCTCACTCCGCCTTGGCAGTGCCTCACTTTCTCCACCTGCACATGGGCCTAATAATACTTACCACCTACACACCTTATAGCTTATTGCAGGCAAAGGCCATAGAGAGCGGGGGATCATTAGAAGATGTACATCTAACAAAGTGGAAACCTTTGAACTTTCAGAGCTGTGGGGTTGTCATGTAGAGACCTGTTATCTTCATCTTTCAAACTCCTCTTCAGCATTTCAATTACGTTAGAAGCGAAGTGTTCCCTTCCGGCCCCAGGTTGGTGGGTACATATCCAGGAGCGTGTTCCAACCTCTGGCAGCCCGTACTTCAGCTTACCTCTTGCCAAATTCCCTTGAGTAGTGACAGGGACAATATATACCCTGTTTCCCCAAAAATAAGACCTAGCCGGACCATCAGCTCTAATGCGTCTTTTGAAGCAAAAATTAATATAAGACCCAGTCTTATTTTACTGTAATGTAAGACCAGGTCTTATCTAACATAATACAAGATTGGGTCTTATTTTAATTTTTGCTCCAAAAGACGCATTAGAGCTGATGGTCTGGCTAGGTCTTATTTTCAGGGAAACACGGTAACTGGCACTCCTTATCACTGCCACAGCCCGATGCTATTTAGTGTACAAGAACAGAAGATAGTCTTGTTTGCCCCATAAAATATCTATGAGGTCTAAATTATCAAAAGCTATGGGGAAGTGAATAATTTATTTTCAAGAAAACTTGCTTAAAAATCATTTCAGTTCATTATTCTTTTATTTCCTTCACAAATATTTATTGAGCACCTGTTATGCGGCAGACACTGTTCTGGGCTCTAAAGGATACAGGAGTGAACAAACCAGATGAAGTCCCTCTCCTAAGGTATATTACATTCTTGAGAGGGTAGACAGACAATAGTTAAATAAAGAGATAAATTAACAAGATGATTTCAGATAGTAATAAGGGTTATGAAAAAAATAGAAAGGGGTAGTTGGTTAGAGAATGACCAGGGTGGGGAAAATGGTTTAGTTGGGATCATTGAGAAAGGTCTCATCCAAACTAGCCCATCTCATTCTGGGGCTTGGGGACTAGAGGTCACAGGGCTTAGAAGTCCACCACTAGAGATATCTGACTTTAACTGGGATTCATTTCAAAGGGGTCCAACTCATGACTACTAACACCTTAATGTGAATTTGCTGTCAATTTTTTCCTCCCCATCCAGAGGAATGAAGCACATGCAGGCTGAGAGACTGAGTCGGGCATAGGATGAAGTGGGGTACAGACACAGCCCTTTGCAGCCTCTGTGTCATCGTTTCCGCCTGCACATCAAGGTGTTTTACCCCTCAGGAACAATCTTTAGATGACGAGTGACTAGAAATTGGTCTGAGAGGTTTCCAAAGCCGTAGATAGTGTGATCACTGTTGCCATACCTGCATTCTTCCCTTCCTAGCAACAAACACTGGAAAAGCTCTGATTCATGGCGTCAGGCTTACCATGCTGGCTTCTTGTTCTGAGTCAGAGTGGAAGAGCTCAGAGGCCTTCGGTTGGTAGGGCTTAGTAATGAGGAAGGAAACGGTTACTAGGAAATGAAGAGTTGCATTCATCAAAGTGATCGGTAACCAAAGAACGGTGACTTGGTTCTTTGTTACATGGTGGAATAGAAAAGAGTAGGTGTGTGACAGAACCAGACCCAGATGACCCCACACTGCGCAAAGGGCCAATGCCAGCTTCCTAGGAAGTAGGCGGGGACAGCCCCAGTTGTATCTCCATATTGTTTATTTTTGCTTTTCCCGAAATAAGCAATTTCAATGTTTAATTTCCATGTGGAAACACTCCCCACTCTCCCCTGCCCCCAAAATGTGGGTGTGTAGAAGAACAAGATTTTGCGGGCGGTAATCAGTGACCTGAATTTGGAAGCTTTACTCACAGCTCTCCACTCACCTGCCTTTGAATTGCTCTGTCTTTAATGGCTGCTCACTAAACTGGCATGGTAGCCAAAGTTAGCTGAACATTCTAGAAACATTTAGAACTGAGAAACAATAATACACAGAATTTATCAAGTGCTTCGCTGTGTTGGAACCATTTTCTAATAATAACACACTTAATCTTACAGTAACTCCGTAAGATAGCTGTCCTGTTATTATCCCCATTTTACAGATTAGGAAACTGAGGCCCAAGGAGGTTAATTAACTTGCACAAGTAATGGAATGTCATGGCAAAACCTAAATCTAGGCAGCTTGTTTCCCCTGCCTGTCTTTTAAGTATTATGTTATTCCTGTTTCTCCCACTATCTGTGACAAGTGTTACCCAGGTCTCAGTGTTTGGGGCTGCTTTTGTATGTTTGCTTAAACTCTGCCTTAAACCACTCATTTAATGTATTATCTCCTCCAGATACCAGAAAAGATCGGAAGTGGTGAATTAGCCTCTAAGGATTCACCCCACCTAGAACAATAGTTTACCAAATGTCTAGCTGGGTTATAATTATTTGTTACCCACCCACATATTTCCCCCAAGTGTTTTTCATGCCTGTTCTTTCCTCAGAGAATCAGGGTTGTGAACTTCTGAAGCCCAAATGAGCACCATAGTTTTATCTGGAAACTATGAGTTGGGTGGGCACCATGCCCAGAGATGGCCCGCGCAGACACTTTACTTTTCAGAGATGACTGATTTCAGTTTCATAAACTCTGAGCCAAAGCAAAATTTTGCCAAATACTGGGATGAGAGCCCAGAGTTTGGTTACTATATATAGCAAGAAATCCTATCTGTGCTCTTAAGGAGAGCAATTGTGATGATGACTTGGTTGGCTTAGTTGTATCTGGTTAGCTGATTGAAGCAGTGTGCTCATAATGATAGGGTCACGAGTTTGCTGCTTGGGGCAAGGGTATAATGGTTGGAGTGTGGTTTGTGTGTTGCCCCTAAGGACACATGCTAATGGGGAGAATCCAAACTCTTCAAACCAAAGATCCACGCACATTCCCAGAGGAACAAATCAAAAGTGAAAATAGGAACTAGGAAAGCACATCTTGACTGGCATGTATAGCATAATGGGACAAAATAGTCTCAGGGATCAGGTGCCAAACTTGTACTTATTTACCATAATCCACAGGTCAATTTCAAGGTATGTCCTGTAAAAGAAAACACAACAATGAAACTTCAGATTCTATTTCCCCTTCTTCCACAGAGATCTCTTACCAGTCAGGTCATCTGGCACAGTTCTCTCTCCCTTCTTGACCACAGTTTTCTTTTTCAACACCTTCTTGAAAGTCACTGATTCCAAACTAATAACCGATTGACAGAGTTTTTATCTAGGGGAGGATTAAAAGCTTGCTTAGTTTTCCACAAAGAGAACAAGAAAAAAATAAGCTTACATTTAAGAAAAGGGGATTTGTCTGATTATCATAGACTCTCTCCCAACATACCCTCAACTCCTTAATTCAGTGTTATTTCAGCACTTGAATCATTAATTTCCAGTTTATTACTTGGCACGTGGCCATACGTTGCTTCAAAATGGCAGTGTGTGCTTTTTGCCTGCTTTAGTGTTTGTTTTTCCTAACAAAGTCCTTTGGAGCTTCTCACAAACCCAAGTCAGGTTTGAAGCATTCAAAAAAGTTGAATGACATGAAATAAAACTATAGAAGAGTTGTTTTAGAGTTTAAGTTAGCAAATGTTACGTAGTCCCATCTGGGATGAAGTTGTGCCTGGTGTGTGGCAGCAGCAGTTCTCCAGCAGCATGGCAGCTTTTGCAGTGAGCCTTTTACACTGCTATGTGTTTTAAAGAACTGAGAATAGTCTAGAAAGCCTGAGCTACCGAGGCTGGCACTAAAGATATTCATCTCCACTGCTTAAGAACCACCCCCTTCACTGAACGTTGAAGGAGAAGGCTGCTCACCTGAGTATACCAGGAAGTCAAATGAAAGATGAAAATAGCCTCCATTCATCGAGCACTTGCTGTGTTTAAGGAACTTTACACGCATTATCTCTTTTTCTCGTCACAGCAACTGTGTGAGTTAGGAAATGTAATGAAAAATCCTCATTTTATAGGAAACGGAGGGTCAAAGGGATTCTAAAACTCTCCCAAGCTCACTCAGTTTGTAAGTGGCATACCTGGGACTTAAGTGCAGGTAGTGAGAGGTCACTACCTGTGTGTTTTGCCACTGCCCTATATTGCCCCTCAAGGTCCCCAATGCATGAAGGTGGGACTGGAATTGGACTGTAGGTACAATTTAACCACCACTTGGACTTCCTCAATTCTAAGATACCGTTAGGTATCTTATGAGGCACCATTGGTTCAGAAATAGCTTTTGAGAGAAAATATAAATCCCATCATTTTGATAAATTGTATGACAGTGTCATGGTTAGGGTCATGACTGTACACCTCCGCCACTTAATAGGTTTGTGTGTGTGTGTGTGTGTGTGTGTGTGTGTGTGTGTGTGATCTTGGAGAATTTACTTAACCTTCTTGTGCTTCAGTTTCCTCAACTGTCAAAGAGGGGATAATAATTGCACCCGATTCACTGGGTTATAAATGAGTTAATGCAGATAAAGCACTTAGAATAACACCTGACATATAAGTTGTATATAAGTTTAGTCATCACCATCATCACCACCACCATCATTATAATGAGAAATGATGAAATGTGAAAAATGTGCTTTTTAAAAGTGAGGAAATAGAGTAAAGCTATTGATCTGATTCAATGACTGCTGGTATGGATTGTGTATGTTGTCTGATAATCTCGTCATCTATGTGAGCCACTTCTGACACTCCAAGGGCCACTTTTTTTTCTAAAATCCCGAGGAAGGAGGTTTTTTGCCCCCACATTTACTCCTCAGTTAGATGTTCACCAGGCAGCCACTTCTCTGGGTTCGGATTCCTCCTGGCCACTCTCAGCAATTCTTCTGCATAGGCCACTGCTCGTTACCGGACTTGTCACTGTATGGAGCTCCTGGACAATGGCCCTTCCTGGTGTGCTGCTGTCCTCTGCCTGGGCCTCAGCTCCAAACTGACTGTGGAATAGGCTCTCCTCCCCTTGTTATCCTTACAAACTCCATCGTGCAGCGTTCTGTAGGACTATTGGACGTAACTAGAGGACTGAAGGCAAGGGTAACTACAGAGAATTACAATAAGGGTGAGAGGATGCAAGACTGTACACTGAAAGTGGCTTTTGCCTTTGTTTTGCACAACGGAAAAGCGTGAAAGAATTAACCCCTACACAAGGGTCCTTTATGGACGTGTCCCAGTTCCTAGCTTGCTCTTTCCTATTGAAACTGTGGGCTTCCTTTCTAAACAAGGCCTTCATTTTCAAGGTTGGAGTTACTACCTTCCTTTAGGGAAATCCTACCCCATGATGGCAAATTGAGCATTTACTAGATGCCAGGCACTGCTCTACGCACCATATCGGTATTAACTACTGTATTTACTTAATTAGGAAATGTGCACATTTCACATTTTAACGTTTCTGAAACCAGGATGTCTCAAAACTTATAGCGTATAGAGTTTAAGGGGTAATGTTTTTTTGTTGTTGTTTTTTGTTTTTTGGGGTTTTTTTGGTGATACATGAAATAATGGTATATCCCACAACTGATGATGTCTTAGATTTGATGAGATATGGCAATTTAACCCTCACAACACCTCCATCATAGAGGTACCATTTTTTATCAACATTTTACAGATGCTGTATTTGAGGCTCAGAGAGGTTACAGTTAGTAACCTCAAGGTTGCTCAAAGTCATACAAATAGTACAATCATGTGTCATTTAACAACTAGGATAATGTTCTGAGAAATTCACCGTTAGGTGATTTCGTCATTGTGCGAACATCATAGAGTGCACTTACACAGACTTAGGTGGTACGGCCTGCTACACACCTAGGCCATACGGTGAGGCCTGTTGCTCCTAGGCTACAAGCATGCACAGCATGTCACTGTGCTGAATACTGTAGGCAATTATAACACAATGATAAGTATTTATGTATATAAACATAGAAAAGGTACAGTAAAAATATGATCTACAAGATAAAAAGTAGCATACCTATATAGGGCACTTACCATGAATGGAGCTTGCAGTACCGGAAGCCCTTCTGGGTGAGTCAGTGAGTGAATGGTGAGTGAATGTGAAGGCTAAGACATTACTGTACAGTACTGTAGACTTTATAAACACTGTACTCTTAGACTACACTAAGTTTAGAAAACAGCATAAGATTAAGTCAAGCACAAGAGAAAATGACACGGTAAACATGATACCTATGAGGCTGCTGCCAGTATAATAGGGCAGACTGTTTTACAGCAAACTTTTTTTATAAGTAGAAAGAGTATATGCTAAAATAACAACTAAAAGAACAGTATAGTAAATACATAAACCATTAACATAGTTGCTTATTATTATTATCAGGTATTATGTACTGTACATAGTTGTACGTGCTATACTTTTAGATGACTGGCAGCACAGTAGGTTTGCTTACAGTAACATCACCACAAATACATGTGTAATACATTGCACTATGACCTTACGACAGCTACTATTAAGTCACTAGGCAATAGGAATTGTTCCACTCCATTATAATTTTATGGGACCACAGTTGTATAAATGGTCCGTTGTTGACCGAAATGTCATTATGTGACGCATGACAGTAAATGGTAAATGTGAATCTAGGCAGGCTGACTCAGAGCCTATACCCTTAGGAGATGATCTGATCCTTTTGAATCAACACGTTTTCCATAGGTCCCTATTAATTGTCAAGGACGGTCCAGTCCAATTTAAACTGAGGAAGAGCAACGTTTTCCAAAGGTTCACAAACCTGCCCAACTGGCACTGCCAAGTTATATTGTTACACAAAGCAAGTGCCAGTATTTTGTTTCTTTTTCTGCTTTCAGACCGTTCCCTGGGTGGGTGAGGTGGGTACTACATAGGCATAAAAAGTAAACCTATCACAGAGCCCCCTACCCCAAGAGCTTGCAGAAACTTTGAAATGGAACGTTTTTTCTTTATTTTGGAGGCTAGGTCAAATTACAGGGCAAGACTATCTCCTGCAATCTCCGAAAAGGGAGGCTGAGGGAGGATTTACTAATTTTTCTTTGCCAACATCTTTGGGGTGGAGAGGTGAGGGAATGGGCAGTGGTAGTCCTTCTGGTTACACATATTTGTGATATTATTATTTATTATATCTTGTCTATTAAATGTATATATTTGATCCACTCATTTCCTGTGAGCTGTGACAGAAAGAAGTTTGACACCAGAAGCAGAGATTTATGTCTTCAAACTGTGTCTGCATCAAGCAAGAAAGAAGCCAGCATACTTCAAAGTGAGGATGGCTCATCCCAGCCCCATTTCTAAATATTGGAGGGAAAGTGCTGTAGAATATTAAATAATTCATGAGGTTTAGAGCAGTTTATTCTACAAGTTTCCAAATGCTGCCAAATGTGCAGTTGGTATTTTTCCTTTTGCTACACAGACCTTTGTAAAAACAAGATTTTCAGATCATCGTGCAAGAAAAAGTAAGTTAAGGAATAAACTTAGTATCTCACCTGACATGGGGATTGTAGAATTTCATTCCTAATATATATATTAAGTGGGTGTCATGGGGGGATTTTCTAAAGAGAACACCTCACTGTTCTTATTTTTAACTATTTTGTGATATACATCATATTTTATACAAAATGTAAACATGTACTGCTTTACCTTGTAATATGTTGTACTTTTTAATGCCAATTAAAGTGATTTAATTTATCTATTCTAAAATCCAATAATAAAGGCTAAATCAGCATATGAATCACATTTTGGTCATTTGTTTTAGCACCAACTAATTGTGAAAACCACGTTTTCCTTTCTGTTGTTATTTGCATAACTATCTGTGAGCCCATGACTATATGCTAACAATAGGTTATATTTTTAAAAATATTTAATGGTTAAATACATTTGAAAACTTCTAACAGAGATACTGAGTTGTTAAATTGAACACCAAGTAACATAAGTTAGCCTTTCTGAAGGTCAGACTTGAAAAAAGTTTGTCCTACGGTTGGTTCTTTCCTACATGACACCCCATCTGCACTGGTCTTTTCCCTTTATTTCTTTTATGCTAATAGTTTTAGAAACACAGCACTGGTCTGTTTACCTTTCAAAATACTTTGAAACAATATCCTGAAGTTGTACAAATACAGCTGTTATATGGAAAATCACTACAGTTGGTCAGTCAAACAAGTTGGACCACTCTCCACTTTCCAAAGTAAGTTCTGTCCTCCTGCCCCCCCCCCCCCCCCCCGCACCGCCGCCTACATCTAAAGGTAGCACTTTCCATAAGCAAAAGCAATTGCTCTCCCAAACTCTAACAACTCTTTGGCAAAGTCTAATGCCATCATTCATGCATATACATATACACCCTTTACTTTCATTCTTAAAACTAGTGTGGGAGAATCGTGTGTCCTGAGATGGAATTTCACTACCACGCTTGACTATCTTTTGCTGGGATTTGTATCTCTGTGTATTTCATGACTCATCTCATGACAAGGACAAGTTCATTGGAATTTAAAGGGTCTAATATTTTTCCTTCACTTGAACAAATTCTCACTAGTCTGAGACAAATTCTTTTTGTAGTTCTGCCACTTTGAGTTTTTGAGAGGCGTGAATTTTAGTATATTCACAGATATGTACAACTATCACCACAGTTAATTTTAGATTTCATGACTTAAATAAAACCTTTGCACCCTTTAGCTATCACTCCCTACTCCCCACCCTAGCCTTCCGCAACCACTAATCTTTCTGTCTCTATAGATGTCTCTATTCTAGACTTTCATATAAATGGAATCATCTAATACGTGGTCTTTGTGACTGGCTTCTTTTCCTTAGCATAATATTTTCAAGGTTCCTCCCTGTTGTAGCGTGTATCAGTACTTCATTCCATTGTATGGCTGAATAATATTCCATTGTATGAATATATCACATTTTGTTTCAACAAAGGGACTTAAATAGAGGCAGTGGGGACCAGTGAGCAAGGTCTAGGAAAGGAATCAGTAGGCCTGATAGACCTTAGGACCTGACAATTCTGAGAAACTCTGAGGATGGATGAGGCACATGAATATCATGTAGGATTTGCAAGTCCTTGTAGGTAGGCAGAGCCCTTAGGTCTAGGTTTTCATTGGGCCACAGTTTCCAGACCTGCTAATAATTTGCCTGCCCACCCACAGGTAATCTGCCCTGCACACCACTCCTGTGACCCTAAAAGTCCATGAGACACCACCCTTCTCAGTCTTGTCTGATTGCAGCAAGATTTATGGGCATTTGGCCAATGATGGCATCTTTTTAGGCAGCTTAGGGCCCTATGTAGGACTCCTGTGGCCTGGCTTAAGAAGACAAGCTTGATCAATCTTGGGGATATGGTCTTAGGAAGTTGAGAGTCTGAGCTACTATCCAAGATAAGACTGAAAAGCTATAAGACAGCCTTGGAGCTGGGTCAAATGTGAGGGGCTACCCAAAGTTTGGAGGAAGCCAGTCAACAGAAAGAGGAGAATGGAGCAGATATGCAGAGAGGAGCAGAGACACCCAGAAAGATCATGGACATCTGGAGGGAGAGTCAAAAATTGTACCTGCCTCGATTCCTGTTCCAGGTCCCACTGTGGTGACTTTCTTGGGAGTGCCATGAGATCTTGTCCTCCTTACAATAACTTGTGCCCTACCCTCCTGCTTCCTCACACAACTTGTTGTTGAACCATCTTGAGTGGATCTCTGTTCCTTGCATCCAAAGGATCTCTGACTGAAATGCATGCAGAATGGGTACAGAGTCAGGAACTGGGAGATGGAGGTGTGTTGGAGCAGCAGAAGTTCAACAAGATGATGAATGTTGGCCAGGCAGCACTGGGGTGATCCGGCATCATGTGTTGAGTAAAAGAAGAGGTGCCTGGTAACAGTAATATACAGAGGGCCAGAGGCACCTCATGAGCTTCCTGTCCAGAGCAAGATGTGTGTGTGTATGCATGCATGTGTGTACACATGTGTGCATGTTTATGTGTGCGAGGTGTGTGTGGGGAGCACTGACAGCAAAATCTTAACCCAAAGTTAAGATATGCATGTAGATTCTCTACCAAGTGGCACAAGGGATGGTCAAACTCACCTGGCAGCATGAGCACTGCCTGACCCTTCCGCCTCCGGCTTCAGCCACATGGAACTGCCCCTTTCATATTTACTCATTGGTTTATGTTGACAAGGACAAAACCATTCTGCTTAGAAATGCTTCTGGTGAGAGCAGCTGTTACAAAGCAGAGAAAAGAAGCTTGGGAAGATGGGTAAGAGAAAAGTATCTTATGAAAACATTTTTCTGGATTTTCTTCTTGAAATATCTATTTATAGAGATGCACACAGACTGTAGTTGTGAACTCAGTAAGGTTTCAAAACAGTAACTCCAAACTCCTCAGCTAATACCTGGTAAATTCTTAGTAAACTGAAGGAGGGGCGATTCCACAACCTACTGACATTGGTAAGTTTGAATGCCTAGTTTATTGTCCTGAAAGTTAGCTGAAGACATTTCCTCAGGGCTCTCATGAACAGGGCAATGCAGTAGAGGCCTTCTAAAATCTGGCTTTGGGGCAGCCTCCGGCGTGGGGAGGCAGGACTTGACACCTTTAAAACTTTTTTTTTTTTTTTAATATTTTATTGGGGAAGGGGAACAGGACTTTATTGGGGAACAGTGTGAACTTCCAGGACTTTTTCCAAGTCAAGTTGTTGTCCTTTCAATCTTAGTTGTGGAGGGTGCCATTCAGCTTCAAGTGTTGTCTTTTCAGTCTTAGGTGTGGATGGCGCAGCTCAGCTCCAGGTCCAGTTGTTATTGTTAGTTGCAGGGGGCGCAGCCCACCATCCCTTGTGGGAGTTGAACCGGCAACCTTGTGGTTGAGAGCCCACTGGCCCATGTGGGAATCGAACCGGCAGCTTTCGGTGTTAGGAGCACAGAGCTCCAACCGCCTGAGCCACCGGGCCGGCCCTAAAACTTTTTTTTTTAATTAAAGTTTATTGGAGTGACAATTGTTAGTAAAATTACATAGATTTCAGGTGTACAATTCTGTATTACATCATCTATAAATCCCATTGAGTGTTCACCACCCAGAGTCAGTTCTCCTTCCATCACCATATATTTGATCCCCCTTACCCTCATCACCCACCCCCCACCCTTCCTCCAACACTTTGGTAACCACTAAACTATTGTCTGTGTCTATGAGTTTTTGTTTCTTCATTTGTTTGTCTTGCTCTTTTGTTGTTTTCAGTTTTATATACCACATATCAGTGAAATCATAGGGTTCTCGACTTTTTCTGTCTGACTAAATTTTTTCTTTTAAAAGATGAAATGCTTTTCTTTTCACTATTCCACAAGTACTACATGATTATTGTGAAAAAAATAAAAATGTACACAAAAGTGCAAAGATTTTTTTTTTTTAATCTGTGGTAACCCCAATCCCAGATACAGCCACTGGTCACATCATGCTGTATGTTAATTGCAGCCTTTCTTTTCTATATTCATCATTCTTCCTGGCGTTCTGCCAGCATGAGGCCAGCATGCCTGTGGACTCTGGTGCATACCAGTCTGGCAGAGAGAAGCAGAAATTGAAACAACCCTGCCACCTGCTGCCCAACCCACTGTCCTAAGCAGCTTTTTAGCTCTTTAAAGCATTTTTTTTTACTTAAAATCCCTATTATAGATGCCTGACCACTGTGCTGTACACTTGAAGCTGAATATTGACTCTCAACTATAATTTTACATATATATATATAAATGGTCACGGGATGTGCAGTACAGCATAGGGAATATTCAATGGAATTGTAACAGCTACATATGACGTTAGAGAGGTAGTAGATTGGGGGGTTATTACTTTGTGAGGGATGTAAATGTCTAACTAGTACATTGTTTTGTACACCTGCAACTAATACAAAAAAATCCCTATTTCTTACACTTTTTCTAATTACAAAGGTAGTATGTGCTTGCTGTAAAATATCCAACAATAGACCATTAATGATACCTCCACAGAGCACCAAGCATTCATTCTCCATTGAAGAGCCTCCCATTTAGGCAACTTTATTTTGGAATTTTTATTGATCTTAGAATTGTTTAGGGTTCCATGGGGGGTCTGCTTTCAAGTGGAGGGCCACACTCCTTTGATGGCCTGATCATCATATGCACACAGGACAAAGAAGTAGAGCAATGTCAAGAAACCTTTCAAAGGCACCTGTGCAACTGGAACAGTGTCCTCTTCTACTCTTTTATTCATACTGCTGGAATTGGAGTCACCCTCACATAATTTAAAACATGCTTTCTCCAAAAATAAAGCAAAACTACACGCTTCCTGGAAAAGGGAAGGTGACTATTCAATTGCTGTTGTGTTTTCTTCCACTTTATTATGTTTTGAAAAACGCATCCTGAAGGCTTGCAACCAAGCAAAAAAATGGAGGACTGAGCTTAAGAAGTAGTAATGGGGGATGTGATGATGAATTTAAGACATGAACTTGAGGGTAGCACCCTCAGGCTTTGTTGATGAATTGTTTAGTGGATATTGTCAAAAGATTAAGAGGAAAGAGTTTAAAAAAAGACTTTTGAGTTTCCTTAGTCAGGTTGCCTGAGAATATAGTGATATCATCAGAAATAACCTCTACATGAGTGAAATCAAGTTGTTAGGAAAGACTAGGCATGTGATTAGAATATCCTGCTTTTAGACTGAGCAGATATTTAAACTAGTTTTGACTGCTCCCATCATTTTATTTCAAACATAAAATGACACTATTTTCAAAATAACATTTTAAGATGAAATACTGCCATTTGTGACAACATGGATGGATCTTGAGAGTATAATGCTAAGCAAAATAAGTCAGACAGAAAAAATCAAGAACCATATGACTTCACTCATATGTGGGATATGAAACTGAAAGCAAAAAATGAACAAGACAAACAAACAAGGAAACAAAACCTCACAGACACAGAGAACAGTTTAGTGGTTACCAGAGGGTAAGAGGGGAGAGGGATGGTAGAAGAGGGAAAAAGGGGTCAAATATATAGTAATGGAAGTGTTACCAGAGAGTGAGTGCTTCTCGGCACGATGTCCATGTTCTTGGCGTCTCAAGCAAAGAATTGAATGAGACACAGAAATAAAGTGGTGAAATAGTAGTTTCTTAGAAGAGACAGTACACTTCAAAGAAATAGAACTGGACCCAAGCAGTAGAGAATGGCTGAAGGGCCCAAGGTGACATTATTAGGAAAAAAAGTACACTCCAAAGTGTTTGGAGCGGGCCTAGCAAAAGAAGAGGTTCAAAAGGCAAAAGGCCCCAAAGGGCCAAGGGCCCAAGCTCAAAAAAAGGGCCTGACTGGCGAGGACTTGGAGTTTTTATCCTTTTTTTCTGTAGAATGGGTTGTTCCTTTCCAGGTGTGGGACCACTTGATTGACACCTGTGATTGACAAGAGGCTATTACCTCGTCTTTTTAGACTGCACAGGTGTGAGTGGCTGGTTTGATCTAGTTAAGTATCTTGTACCCATTTGTTTACAATGAAAAGGGGAAGTTTTGGACAGATAGGGGATGTCTTTTGGGGGATAATGCAGACACCCGATGCCTATCTCTAACTGTCTGCCTTGTTTTCACCTTGAGAGATGTGATCCCCATAAAATCTCTATGGGAAGTTGAGGGACAGGAGGTCTGTTCTTCTGTATCTGCTTCCTGCTTGGGCAGGGGCCTAGAGCTGTCCCTACCTATTGGGGGATTCTTGGAACTCTCGCCCTATCTGATCTTAGATGAGAGGAAGGGGTCTCGATATCTGCCTGGAAGACTGCATTGGCTTCTTTGGTTGCGACTGGCAATCTTGCTGGGGTATCATCTGTATCCCCAAGGCCCCTGAATGATGAAAAATAGATTTTAATTAATAAATCCGTTAGCTCTATAGAGCCTGTGATCATTCAACCAGACATTTAGGTGGCGTCAATTGTTCAGGAGCTGGACCCAGCATGGGTTGGAAAGAACATTAGGCTTCAATGATTACAATCAACAAGTATACTGGCCTGGGGGATCCGGAATGGCTTGGGGGATGTTGGGAAGTCACAAGCTTTTAAGTAGTTATCTGAGAGACATTTGTGATTCAGGCTAGGAGCAATCTTTAGATTCAGAAACTGATTAGAAGAGTAATCAAAGCCAGGGGCTAAGGAGCTAAGAAACTAAGGAGAAGGAGACTTAAAAAATTTCTATAGTGAGGGGGCTCCCATATCAGAAGGAGAACTGAACTGACTCTGGGTGGTGAGCACGCAATGTGATACATAGATTATGTATTATAGAATTGTACACTTGAAACCTATGTAATTTTACTAACAAATGTCACCCCAATACATTTAATAAAAATAAAATAACTTTTTAAATCTATAAGAAATTTCAACAAAATTATTTTGAAAGTTTAGATCCAGATTATATAACGAGTATCTATATAACTGATTTCATTAGAACTGCTGAATTTGTTAAGTCCAGATTTCCATTTTTAAATGAATGGATCAACAATTGACTACATCATCCCTGGGGTGAGAAACAACATGGTGGAAAGTAACAGCCACTAACTCAGGAGGCAGCATAGTATGGAGGCTAAAAGCTGTCTCCTACATCAAACAGACCCAAGTTTAAAGCCCAGCTGTGCGAAGTGGGTGCATTATTTAACTTCTCTCAGCCTCATTTCCCCATATGTAAATTGGTGATGATGTATTATTGACCTTATAGACTTGTGAGAATTTAATGTGACAATAATAGATTTAATCTTTCAAAATTCTCATTTCTTTAGGTAAAAAAGTCAAATAGCATTTTTTATGGTTCAACCATATTCATGTAAAGCACAGTGCACTTAATAAAACTTAGCCATTATTATTCAGGAAATATGGGTTCCAATTCCAGCTCCATGGGTCGGTTGTGTGACTTTAGATAAATTATATTCCTCCTCTGGGTGGGTCCAAGATTTCATCAATCCCTTGAAGAACTTGAACCACCATGGAGGCTCTTTAAAATTCTTTCATGCTTTCACCTCCTGCGTTTTTACTGGACGATGCTAATTTTCCCCAATGTAGGGTGTGTATAAACTTCTTGAGGGCAAAGATCTTTGTCTTGTGCATTGCTCTTTCCTCAGTGTCTAGAATAGTCAGTGCCTGGCACATAGGAGGCACACAATTATTCATTGTGTGTAAATGAATAAATAAAGGCATAGTCAAGGCCAGATAAGGGGTAACCAGCCCTGATAACTCAGGTACATTTTTGCCTGTCCTCCTCCAAAAGCTGTTGAGACCAAGGTGAGGTGAAGTGTTCCAGGTTGACTATCAACGTGAGCACTGATTGGATTCCCAAGATAATTTCTCTCCACTTCATTTTGCTTGAAAAGATAGCTGGAGTTACTACTTGCACAGAAGAGTCAGGTACTCAATTTTTTTCTGGTTCAGAAAGTATTTAAAAGGAAAAGGTTGAAATGATGATTGAATCACTGCATTGGTGATATAAAGATGGTCTGCCATTATGTCTTTTGGAAAAATCTGTGGAAAAAAAACCATTTCCTATAGAGATAGGAAAATACATCTCCTACATATGGGAAAAAAGGTAGTGTTATCAAGAATCTAAGTTACAACTTAAATACAGTTTTCATAGTACTGCAATTTTAGAAAGGTTATGAAGTATTTTGATAAGCATAAAGTTTCTACATTTCCGGGGTAAGGGACCAATGGTAAAATATTAAATGCAAAATAATAAATGAGAATTCTTGCCACAGAACATATCCCTAAACCATTTTTGGGGGGCGTTTTAAGTCACTAAACTGTTACAAGATTAAACCTGGCAGCTGTTTTTAAAGAAAATACGACAACTGTTGTTTTTTTCTTTCTGTTTTTTAATCACAATACAAAATGTGCTAGAAATTTTCCGATTGGGAGGGACTTGAGGGTCAAATATAATTCACTTAGAAACCTAACAGTAAACAAATTTGTTCTGGATCTATTATGCTACGGCAGTGGACTATTTCCACTGTATCTTATGTCTTTCTATGAGAAGCATGGGGTGGGACAACTTTCTAAACTCAGATTGATTGAGACCAGATGTCAGAATGGTGAGGTGAGGGGAGGGGAGGCTGGAGAAGGACAAGGCCCTATCTATTCACTCCCACCTCTGAGACCACCATCTGTAAAATTTAGGTGAAAAGGAATGTCAAGGTCAGCTTTGATGGGAGAAAGAGCTTACAAAAGACCAGTGTAGTTTGAGGGATAGGAAAGGAGCCATGCTCAGGAGTCTGAGTTGCCAGTGCATATGTTAATTAGGTGTAATTATATGTCTCAGGTGTTTTTGTCTTTTACCTACAGCTGGAGCCTTCTCTTCCATTTCACTGAGAATTGGCCCAGAGCAACTTGCTCATTTGTTGATAAGGAAATGGAGGCCCAAGTCAGACTCTGTTTGGTGCCTTCTCCTTGGCCTTCCCCCCTCCACATCTTCCTTGATAGCTGAAACCTGATTGTGCCAGGCTTTCGAGCCAAGAGCTCTTGATATAGGGGAAGGTATTCCTAGCCACTGTCATTACTAGTCCAGGCCAAGCGTGGGCATCCCATTTCTCTTGCCACATTTACGGGTGGCTATCTGGCTTAGTTTGGGTCAGTGAGACAAAGGGGAAGTCCACTGGGGTGCTTCTGGGAAAGGTTTCCCTCTCTGATCAAAGAGAGAGGAATATACAGATAAAGTGTCTTCGGTATACCACTTCCTGCTTTTGGGAGTGGTCAGGTGATTGTGTGATGCTTGGAGCTGCTGAAGTACACTGCTGAGAGGGGGATGTTGCTTATCCACTGAGGTGGCAGAGTGGAAAGGCAGAGAACTGGGGTCTTGAGCTGTGGTCCCTTCTCGGGAACTACCTATTTCCAAACTTTTTATTATGTGAGACAATTAAATGCATTTATTATTTAAAATGGTATTAGTTACTCTAGTACTTGAAGCCAAAAGCAACCAAACTGATACAAGACACAAACTAAATGTGTGGGGACAAAGCCCCCAAAAACAGTTTCCAGGCTCTCGGCCTCACGTGGAAGGGTGCTGGCTCGGGTTGTGAATGGCCATCAACTGTGATCGGATGGCCAGCAGCTGTGGCTGGTTGGCCGTCAGCTGTGGCCAGTGGGCCATTGGCCACTGATATGGTGGCTGTGACTACGCTAGCAGAGGGAATGGGGGCTAGCAAGAAGATGGTGGCTGGTAAGCGCGGACTGCTGTTAGGCAGATTATGTAGATCCTGCTTCCTGTGTCTCCAGCCCAGCCGCCAGAGAGAATATATTGGTTTGACTCCCCTATCTATGGCTCCGTGGGTGTTCCTTTTTGGCCTCACATGTCCTGCGTTCTTGGGCGGGGAGTGGGAGCTGAGACCCTGCACGACAAAATGACATGTCCAAGAGCACTCAGTTCATTGATATCAGTGCAAGGATTAGATCTGGAATGAAAATGGAATTTGGAATTAAATATTCATGTTTTTTATCAGTTTCAGGTGCACAAAACAAAGTAATAGTTACACATTTATCATTTATATCCCTCACACTGTGTGAAACCCCCTCCCCCATCCACTATCCCTCTGACATCGCACTGAGCCATTTCATTTCCACTGTCTATTCCTAATGCTGTGCTCGCTTCTTGTAAGTATATACATATATATGTTTATATATATGTATTATATACATATATATGTTTATATATATGTATTATATACATATATATAAACGCATAAATATTCATGTTTGAATCACTGGTTCACTGTGTGTTCTTGGAGAAGTTACTTCATATCTTTGGGACTGTTTTCTTCTCTGTAAAATGGGGATAATAGAAGCATCCACCTCATGGGGTTGTTGTGAAGATTAAATGACATCATGTAATGTGGCTGACAGTGATAAATGTTAGCTCTCTTCTGCTTCCTCCTCGACACTGCATCTAGTGTGATTTTCTTTTAATTTCAAAAATACATTTATTTTAAGAAACTTAACTTTAAACTTTTTTAATGCAGTAAAAATTTTTAAGTTAATCTTACTGTGTTTACAAAAAAAACGCCATTTTTTAAAAAGATTTTTATTGAGGAAGGGGAACAGGATATTATTGGGGAACAGTGTGTACTTCTAGGACTTTTTCCAAGTCAAGTTGTTGTCCTTTCAGTCTTAGTTGTGGAGGGCGCAGCTCAGCTCAGCTCCAGGTCCAGTTGCAGTTGCTAGTTGCAGGGGGCGCAGCCCACCATCCCTTGAGGTAGTTGAACCGGCAATCTTGTGGTTGAGAGCCCACTGGCCCATGTGGGAACGGACCTGCTGTCCTCGGAGTTAGGAGCATGGAGCTCCAACCGCCTGAGCCACCGGGCCAGCCCCGAAACAGCGCCATCTTTTGACCTTAACTTTTCTTTTTTTTTTTTTTTAGCCTTTTAATTATTTTTATTGCTCAAAAAAAGCTTCATTTTTTTATTTAGCTTTCTGACTCTGTGCTTGTGCCTTCAAAACTTTCACAACGATTTTCTGCTCCTCGATAAGGAAAGCACGCTTGATCCTGTCACGGACACATTTAGCACACATGGATCCACCATAGGCCCTGCTGACATGTTTTTTCGTTTTAGACAACCTCATCAGAACTTTAGGTCTCACAGCACGAACTCCACGGAGTCGGCCTGGGCACACGCCACATGCAGATTTTGGTGCTTTCCCAACCTTCTTGGTATAAAGGTAAACAATTCTATTACCAAGGGTTCGGGACAGCCTAGTTTTGTTAGAAGCTGTGTTGTAGGACAGCCTCCTACGGTATGTCAAACGCTGGACCATCCTGAATGCCTGTAGACACCGTCCCCGGAAGAGGAAAAGGACTTGACCTTAACTTTTCCTTCCGTTACAACTTTATTAGCAATTGGATTTTCATGATAAAATATTAGTTGTACACAATCTCAGAATAACTGGACGGTTAATTTTATTTCCTTGTAAACATTTTTATACATTTACCTTTTATAGATTTACCTATATATGTTCACCTTCTCTGAAAGTGCCTCAAATAGTGGTAGATTAGTCAGTACGTTGGTATCTATGAGTTACTGCTGAAAAACTGTATCTCTTGCTCTGAAAAATAACAGAGATTTCTTGAAATTTGATGGATCATCTTGAAAATGTTTAAGTGCTTTTTAAAAATAATCCTTAAATCTCAGGTTTTTTGATGCTATTTTCAGATACTTATGACAAAAGCAGATGAAAATAGAGTGGTTCAGTTGTTCCTACCTATGAACATTGGAAAGAAAAATGATATCTAAAGAACAGTAATTTGTAAAGTGGCCATAGTGTTTCTACAGCACAGATGCGAACATCCTCAAATGATAGCAAATGCACTGTACTAAATTCTTTCCTGTTATTATCTCATTAAACCGTGCCAACAACCCTATATGGTTGATTCTGTTACCCCATTTGAGTGATGAGAGGTTCAGTAATCTGTTCAAGGTCACATAGCTAGTTAAAGTGGCACAGCTGGGGCTGAACTCAAGTTCTGTCATACTCAGGAATCCATGTTCTTAATTCCTAAACTGTACCGCTGCCTAAAATGCCTGCTAAAATTTCCTGAGTTTCCACACTTTCTTAAATAACTGGACATAAACATATGTTAGCTGTTCATCATAATACTAGTTAGCATTTATTGAGCACCTACTATATGCCAGGTAAATCATATCATTTCATTATGAGAGGAACCCTGAAAGGTAAGTATTATTGCTATAATTTTAATAATTGCATTGATATTATAATCAATATCAATATCAACAATCACATTAATATTAATATCAATGGTAATGTCAGTTGTTAATGTTAATATTAATCATTAATAATACTGATTAATTATATTAACACTATTAATATTAAAAATCGATTACTAAATGATCATATAAATTATTAATTAATAATACCGATAGTATTTTTTAATAGTATTATTGATAAAAACATTGTTTCAAATATATGCTGATGGAAGGAGAACTGATTCTGGGTGGTGAACACAAAATGTGATATATAGATGATGTATTACAGAATTATACATCTGAAACCTATGTAACTTTATTAACCATTGTCACCCCAATAAACTTTCATTAAAAAAATACATTGTGGGGCCAGCCCAGTGGCTCAGTCAGTTAGAGCTCCATACTCCTAACTCAGAAGGCTGCCAGTTCAATTCCCACATGGGCTAGTGGGCTCTCAACCACAAGGTTGCAAGTTCAATTCCTTGAGTCCAGCAAGGGATGGTGGGCAGCGCCCCCTGCAACTAAAATTGAACACGGCACCTTGAGCTGAGCTGCCCCTAAGCTTCTAGATGGCTCAGTTGGTTGGAGTGCGTCCTCTCAACCACAAGGTTGCCGGTTCGACTCCCGCAAGGGATGATGGGCTGCATCCCCTGTAACTAGCAACGGCAACCGGTCCTGGAGCTGAGCTGCTCCTTCCACAACTAAGACTGAAAGGACAACATCTTGAAGCTAAACGGCACTCTCCACACTAAGATTGAAAGGACAACAACTTGACTTGGAAAAAAGTCCTGGAAGTACACATTGTTCCCCAATAAAGTCCTGTTCCCCTTAAGAAAAATACATTGTTTATTATAACTTTACAGATAAGGAGAGTGAAGGACAGTGGTATGCTGTAACTTCTCCAGGATTGCACAATTACTAATGGGCATTCAATTCCACCACGGCCTGATTCCAAAGACTGTGCTCTTTCCCTCCACCATGTAGCTTCCTATTGCAACAAGAGTAAACTGCCATGGGGAAGCTCCTGCAGGTTTAAAATGGAAAATATATCTATAATAATATATTTTAAATGTCTCAGAGGCCTTGCATTCTTTTGTTCCCCAAACAACTATACCAGTGTACCAATGAAGCACTCGATGACTGATTGATCAATTGACTGATTTGGTAACAAGCACACATGTACTTGCACACATTTTCTTCTGAAGAAATATTTACTGACCTGACAATGATATGAATCTCATCATGATTTCCAAAATATGTGTTATATTTTCACAATGGTTGCAAGATAATTTCACAGCATTAACAATTTCATCAATTTGTGAAAGTCTTGAGGATACAATTGTCAAAATGGAAGCTGGTCACATCATTTTTTTAAAGGACAAATATAGCAGTAGTTTTGCAAGAGGAAAAACAAAAAGACCAGAGACCTGATTCCTCATTAGACCTTTATGTCAAAGTTTAAAATTGGATATGAACCAAAATAGTTTGTAGAACTAAGAATTTAAGTGTCATAGCCATAACTCTCTAGCAGATACATAATTTGAAATTCTTGACATTTTACATATTCATAAACTTGAAGGGATAGAATGAATGGGGTTAGGGGTTCATATGTATTTCATGAAGAAAATAAACTGGTGTTTTTTAAAAATACATTGCAATTTCATTTGTATAATTTCAGATTGGGGGTCTGTGGAAAACTAGTGAGTTAGAAGAAATCAGGAGAATTGGAATCCTATTCTATGAATGTTGCTAACTTACTGTGTGACTTTGGGACCATTGTCTCTTCCCCTCTCTGAACCTCCATTTCATGATCTGTACAATGAAGGCTTGACCATATGATCTATAACCCCTTTCGTGTCCAAGTCAGCCCATTCTTTTTGCTTTTACTCCACGGGTCATTGCCATAAGAGGAAGAGGGGACATTCTTAAGAAAAGTCCCTCTGATAGAAAATACCCTGTCTCATGGACCTGGAGAACACCATGCTAAGTGAAATAAGCCAGACACGGAAGGACAAATACTACATGATTCCACTTGTATAAGGAATCTAAAATAGTCAAACTCATAGAAGCAGAGAATAGAATGGGGATTACTATGGGAGAGAAAAATGGGGAGTCGCTACTCAATGGGCTTAAAATTTCAATTATGCAAGTTGAATAAGTTCTAGAGATCTGCTGTACACCTTGTGCCTATAGCTAACAGTACTGTATTGTACAACTAAAAATCTGCTAAGAGGGTAGGCCTCATGTTTAAGTGTTTTTTTCACAAAATAATAATAATAATAATAATAATAATAATAATAATAATAATAGGAAAAAGAGGGTGTGAGGAAACTTTTTGAGGTGATGCATGTGTTTATGGCAAAGATTGTGTTGATAGTTTCATGGGTGTATACTTATTTCCAAATCCATCAAGTGGCATTTATTGATATTTAATGCACATATTTTTGTATGTCAGTCATACCTCCATAAAGTGGTTTGAAAAAAGAAAAAAGCAAAAAGAAAATACCCTCTCTTGAGATGAAAGTGCTTGGAGACCATAAGTCTCTCCATTCATTTCTGGAGGTTTTAGCATGTTTCATGTTTATATTAGTCCAGGTTTATGGTGGTTGCCAGTGACTTGAACCCAACTGGAATTTTGCTCATGCAAACAAGGGAGACTTATTGATTCATGCCTTTCCATGGGAAAGGCAGGGACAACTGGAACAATGGACTCTAATAACTGACAGGATTCTCTTTCTCCCCCTTCCCCTGACCTTTCTTTTTCTGACTCCCATCTCTGCCTCTCTTGAGTGTCAGCTTCATTCTCTCAGGCTAATTTCTTCCATGCAGCTGGATGCGTGGCAGCTGGCCAGTTCTGTACTCATACCTCCCAGAGTTGTTTCCAGAGAGGAATTTCTACTTATTGTGTAATGCCAACTACTTAAAGTCCCAGGAGGGACTTTTATTGGCCAAGCTTGGATCAGGTGCATGTGCCTATACCAATCACTGTGTCCAGGCAACAGAGTTTTGTAAGAACATAGCAGTCATCTTTCTAATGAATGGTTGGAGTGGAGAAAGGAGCATTTTCCAGAAAGGGAGTACTGCTCTGGGTAAACAACACACCAGATAGCCACTGCAGTGAGGCTTCATTGTCTCCAATGGAAGACTGCTGAGCAAAACCCACAATAACACCAAAAGATTCTGGCATTTTTCTAATAAAGAGATGCTATATAGACTGAATGTTCATGTCCCCCTTAAAATTCATATGTTGAAATTCTAACCCTTAATGTGATAGTATTTGGAGGTGGGGCCTTTGGGAAGTGATTCATTCAAGAGGGTGAAGCACTCATGAAGGCATTAGTGCCCTTACGAAAGGGACCCCAGAGAGCTCCCTTGCCCCCTTCAGCCATGTGAGGACACAACTAGAAGGCACTGTCTATGAACCATTCAGCTATCACCAGACACTGAATTTGTCAGTGCCTTGATCTCAGATTTCTACCCTCCAGAATTATGAGAAACAATATCTATTGTTTAAAAGTCACCCAGTCTATGGTAATTTGTTATAGCAGCCCAAATGGACTAAGACAGCAGAGTCTTGGAAAATCAAATACATTGTTACATTGTATCCAAAAGACTGAGGGGTTGAATATGTTTTACCAATCTATATTCCACAATGCAGATATGACCTGTGACAGCAACAGACATCCATTTTCTATAATATCATTCAAGGAATAAGCAACAGAAACTTCATCCATTCTTATTATTCATAACAATACTTGATACTTACATACTATGGCATTTTTATCAAAGGATCTCAGAACATACAATTAGCAAGTATTAGTCAGTTTTCAGATGGGAAGTCAGAGGTGCTGAGAAGGCAAAGCCAGGCACTATGAGTATGCCTGGGATGGTGAACTTCTGGAAAGTACCTTTTCTAACCCTGGCCTAGTCAGCCAGTTCGAAGGTGACATGACCTCCAGTCCAGAAGCCCCATTTCAGTCAGAAGTAAAAGAAAAAAAAAAAAGGAAGGTCGTGTTTTCATGGAATCAGAGACCCTCAGATCTGGAAGAGGTCTTGGGCGCCAGGATGCAGCCTCCCACCTGTGCATAACCTCATTCTAGTTTATCATCCATCATGAGTGATCATGCAATGTCTAGAGGTTAAACCCTATTTATCTCACTAAGCAACATGTTTTATTGTTGGAAGGAGGTTATTCTTGTTGGAATCCATCTTCCTCAGGGCATTCATTCTTTTTTTCTCTCTTTTTCTGTTATTCACTCTTAAGGGCCTGTTCTGTAACTGATACCCACCTAGTGTAGGGATTCAGAGGTGACTAAGAATTAGTCCCTGTCCACCAGGATCTCAGTGTTTAGTGGAGGAAACAGACGCATCTGTCTATGGTAGGTGCTTTAGTGAAGGTGTGAACAGGGGAGCTCAGAAGTGGAAATCCTTACCTCTCTCCGGAGAGGTCAGAGAAGTTCTCCTGGAGGACTAATCCCATAGCTGATTTTTGAAAAGATGAGTAGGAATCTGCCACATGAACATGATAATAGGGGTGAGAAAAAGCATGATTATGAATTCCAGGAACAGAAAGAAGGTCACTATGACTGGAGACTAATGTGTAAAGGAGAGAAAGCTCTGAGATGAGGATATACACTTGGGGTCAGATCTTGGAGTCTTATAGGCCAAATTAAGGAGCTCAGACTATATTGTAAGAGCAATGATGAGTCACTGAAGGGCTTTTTAAAGGTTTTTAAAATAATTTTTTTTTAAAGTTAACATGTGCATATAATAGGAAACTGAAAAACGCAAGAAGTCACAGAAGGGTTTTCAGCAAAGGAATCAAGATCAATTAATACTTTAGAAAGATCACTCTGGCTGCAGGATAAAGAATGGATTTGAGAGCACCAACAGTGGCAATTAAGAGACCAAGTTAGGAGGCTATTGCAATAGTCCAGTGAGAAATAATGATGACTTGGACCAAGGTGGTAGTGGTGCAGATGGAGAGAACTACATGGATTTGGGACATATGTTTGAGTTAGAACCAATAGCACCTCCAGGTGGAGCTATCCTACAGGTAGTTGGAAATATTTGCGGATATCCTCTTTCCTATACAACCGATTTCTCCCTTCCTATTGCATTAAGGCCATCAGCATTCAAACACACTTCAGTAATTCCTGTCTTTAAAGAAACTCTCTTTTGATCCTATATACCCCTCCAACTATTCCCTCTCAAAGCAATTTTTTTTTTGCAAAAATTTTTTGCAAAAACTTGTCTATACTCTCTCTACTTACTCATTTCCCATTCACTCATTTTTAAACAGCTTTATTGAATATATAATCCACATATCATACAATTAATCCATTTTAAGTATACAATTTAATGTTTTTTAGTATAATCATAGAGTTGAAACATTTTCATCTTAAAAAAAAAACCAACAATAACTCTGTACCCTTTTGCTATCACTCCTTCTATCCCTCATTTTACTAAGCCCCTAAGTAACCACTAATCTATTTTCTGTCTTTATAGAATTGCCTATTTTGGACATTTCATTTAAGTGGAATCATATAATAGGTGGTCTCTTGCGACTGGCTTCTTTCACTTAGCATAATGTTTCATGGTTCATTCATGTTGTAGCATATATCAGTACTTCATTCCTCTTCATGGCTGAATAATATTCCATTGCACAGATATGCCCCACATTGTTTATCCATTCATCAGTTGATCCATTTAGTCTTCAGTCTTCTTCAATTGGAATTTCATCACCACTATTCCACTGAAAATACATTTGTAAAAGTCACTAATTACCTCTACATTGCTTAATTCAATAGTCACTTTGCTACTCTCCCATTATTCAACTTCTTAAGTATTCAACATGATTGAATACTCTTTCTTTCTTGAAATAATTTCTTCTCCTGATTTCAGTGACACCATATTTTTCTACCCAACTGGTTGCTTCTTTCAGTTTTTTTTTGTTTTTTGCTTCTTTCAGTTTTGTTGCTGGTTTTCTCCCTTTTATCCCACCTCTAAAAGTTGGAGTGTTCTAGAGTTTGACCTTGGGCTTTCTCATCTGTCTACACTCTCTAAATGATTTCATCCAATCCCATGGCTTTATGTATTATCTATGTATGCTGATGACTCCAAAGTTTTTAATCTTCAGTCCAAACATCTTCTCCAAGTTCCACATTCATATATCCTACCTCTTGTCTAACCACCTGCTCTAGATGTCTAATAAACGTCTCAAATTTAACATGGCCAAAGCAGAACACATGATTCCCTACTTTCTACTCCATCCTCACAAACCTGATCCTCTTACCATCTTCTCCACCTCAGTAAATGTCACTATAGTTCAATAGTTGCTCAAGCAAAAACCTAGGAATCGTTCTTGATTCTTCACGTTTGCTTTATCCCTTACATCCAAACCCTCAAAAATTCCAATGGACTATATTTTAAAAGTATATCAAAATTTGACGACACTACCTTTTATTATCTCCACCATTACCCACCCCCCTAGTTTAAGCATGGTCCAGAGAAACAAGTTATCCTTGCTTAGACCACAGCAATAGCATCCTCATTACCCTTCCTGATTCTATTATTAGTCTCATCCCAATTCATTTTCTATATTCCAACCAGAGCAATCATTCTAAAATGTGAATCTGATTAGGTCTTTCAGAATCCTTTTAAATTCCTCCAATGCCTTGCTACCTATCTAAGTGGAATCCCTTAGAATAAAATCCAAAGTCCTGACTATGACCTATCGAGCCCTATAGGACTGACTCCTGTCACTCTTTCTTATCTCATCCCCTATTACTGGCCTCCTCGCTCATTTTGCTAAAGCCACACTAATTTCCTTGTTGTTCCTCAAACAAATTAACATGTTCCCATTTCAGAGCCTTTGCACTTCTGTTTCCTTTGCCTTGGAGGCTATTTTCCCAGATTTTTGTATAGCTAGATTCTCATTGTATCATCTCAGTTCAAATGTTACCTTCTTTTTAGATGGCATTCCTTGGCAACCCTATCTAAAATTGCACCCACTATTTTGTTTATAATGAAGAGCAAAGTATTTTTTTTAAACGAGAATGGTATGGAAAAGTTATATACTATTACTTCTCTTAGTCCATCCTCTAAAATCGTTGGCTGAAGTTAAAATGTATTTGTTTACAATAAATATTCCAGGTTAACTAGCATAATTCCACGAAACTGACAAAAAGGAAACTTTTTTAGAGCAAACTCTGTAAGAAAATCTGTAAGAAAAATGTATAGGTATGTTGTTTAGGAAGGTGTAATTTGCAGCATAGACCAATTTTAAGTATAAAGGATAAAATGTCACCATCAATCAGTGTGAGAACATCCTCTTTAGTCAACATAATTTACGAAAATAGTGGCAGCTATAGTAGCAAAACAGTGAGTTTTGAGCTATATCTTTATAGTCTTGGAAAATCTAGTTGAATAAAAACCCCTAGGACTTCACATAAGCTTAGAACACTACAATCAGTTTCCTTTTGGGGTTTCTAAAATCTTGAGAGATGGCTTAAACCCAGAGCCAACCTTGGGAGTGATGGCTTCCAGAGGCTCAGAAAACTAATTTTTCATTGGAACTAAAATCTACGCATGTAGGCCAGAAACTAAACTCTAAACTAAGCAGGACAACTACATGCTAAAATAGAAGACTTAAATAAAATCAAGAGCATCCTAACATAATCAAAATGTATAGGATGTAATAAAAAATCATCCATCATACCAAAAACCAGAAAAATTACAATGTGAATGAGAAAAATCAATTAACTGACACCAATACTGTGATGAATCACATGTTGGAATTGTCTGACAAGGATTTTAAACCAGATGTCATAAAAAAATTCTATAACAATCTATTACAAATTCTCTTGAAACAAATGAAAACATTCATATTATAAGAGTTCCAAAAAAAGAGGAGGAGAGGGACTGAAAATATATTCTAAGTAATAATGGATGAAAACTCCCCAAAATTGACTAGAGACATAAACCTACAGATTCAAGAAGTTGAGCAAATCTCAGTTAAGATAAACCAAAAACATCCACACCAAGACACAGCATCATGGAACTTCTGAAAACTGAATACAAAGAAAAAGTCTTGAAAGAATCCATAGAGAACCACAGAGTTGTAGGTAATGCTATAGGGGACCACCAATTTTAATCACAGTGGATTTCTCATATGGCATCATGGAGGCCTAAAGGAAGTGAGATATTTTTCAAATGCTGAAAGAAAAGACCTGTAAACTACAAATTCTGTATCCAGCAAAACTATCCTTCAGAAATGAAGGGGAAATTAAGACATTCTCAGATTAAGGAGAACTAAGACAATTTGCCAGTAGCAGAGCTACTCTGAAAGATTAGCTAAAGAAAATTCTCTAAATAGAAAGAAAATAACAGAAGAAGGTGGGAACCATCAGAAAGGGGAGAAGAACATGGAATGGGTAAAAATAGAAATAAACATTATAGACTATCCATCATCTCATGAGTTTCTTTCATCGTAGTTTATGGCTGAAGCAAACGATATAACCCTATCTGATGTGGAGCTCAATGCATATATTGGAAATATTTAAGACAATTATATTTGAAAAGTGAGGAGGGTAAAGGGACCTAAATGGAATTAAGGTTTTTATACTTCACTCAAATTAATAAAATGTCAACATTATTAGGCCGCGATAATTGATGTATGTTGTAATACCTAGAGCAATCACTAAGAAAACTATACAAAGCAATATACTGAAAAGTATTACAAATAAATAAAACATAACTCTAGAAATTGTTCAAATAGCCCACAGGATGGAAAGAAAAAGAGGAACAAGAAATGGGGAACAAACATAAAACAAATATTAAAATGACAAACTTAAGCCCTAATAATTCAATAATAACTTTAAATGTAAGTGGTCTAAATTCACCAATCAAAAGACAGAGATTAACAAAATTGCTTTTAAAATATGACCCAACTGTATGTTGTCTATAAGCAATGAACTTTAAATATAACAATATAGTTGGTTTGAAAGTAAAAGGATAGGAAATTAATAGAACTGCTAGACAGATAATTAGCAAGGATGTAGAACTCCTTAATACAACTAACCAAGAGAATCTAATTGACACACACACACACACACACACACACACACACATATATATATATATATATATATATATATATATAAAACATTACATCTAACTATGACAGAATATACATTTTTTTTCAAGCACTCATGGAACATTCACCAAGATATCTACATCCTGGGTCATAAAAAAACAAAAACAGAAACAAAAAACTTTAAAGAATTGAAATCTTGCAGAGTATGTTCTTTGACCAAAATCAAACTAAAAACCAATATCAGAAAGATAAAAGGGATATCTCCAAACACTTGAAAACTAAGCAACACATTTAATAATCTCATCAAAGAAGCAGTCTCAAATGAAATTTTTAAAATATATAGAACTGAATGAAACTGAAAATACAATGTATCCACATATGAATATATGGGATGCATCTAAAACAGTGCTGAGAGGGAAATTACAGCACTAAATGTGTACATGAGAAAAGAAAATAAGTCTCAAATCGATAATCTAATTTCCTTAAGAATCTAGAAAAAGAAGAGAAAGGTAAATCCAAAGAAAGCAGAAGAAAAAAATAATGATAAGAGCATAAATCAATGACATTGAAAACAGGAAATCAATAGAGAAAATTAATGAAACAAAAAGCTGGTTCTTAAAAAAAACCTCAATAAAATGGATAAACCTCTAGTAAGTTTGAAAAGGTAAAAAGAGAGAAGGTGTAAATCACCAATATCAGGAATGAAATAAGGATATCACAGCAGATCCTGCAGCCATTAAAAGGGGATAATAAGATAATACTACAAACATCTTCATGGTTCCAAATTCACCATCAGGAACTTGTACACAAATGTTCATGCATCCTTAGTCATCATAATAGCCAAAAACTGGAAACTATCCAAATGTCCTTCAACGGGTAAATGGTTAAACAAACAGCAGTACATCCATACTACTCAGCAATACAAAGTAATGCAACAATGATATATGCAAAAACTTGGATGAGTCTCAAGGGAATTATGCTGAGGGAGAAAAATCTAATCTCGAAATAACACATACTGCATAATTCCATTTATAATATATAACATTTATGCAGCACTCTCAGAATGGCAAAACTATAATGATGGAAAACAGACCAGTGGTTGTCAGGGATGGGGGAGGGAAGGGTGTGGCTATAAAGGGGTAACACAAGAGTTTTGTGGTGATGGCACAGTTGAATGTCTTGGTTGTGGTAGTGGTTATACAAATCTTCACATGTGATAAAATTGCATAGAGCCACACACACACACACACACACACACACACACACACACGAGGGTATGTACATAATTGTTAGAATTTGAATAAGTTCTGTGGATTTTACCAATATCAATTTCTTGACTTTGATATTGTATTATAGTTGTATAAGATGTAAATGTTAGGGGAAGCTAGAAGAAGACTTCTCAGGACTTCCCTGTGTATTTCTTTGCAACTTCCTGTGAATTTATAATAATTTCAACACAAAACATTACAAAAAACATCTGGAGATCAAATAAAAGATGCCATATATGAAGTCCTTCGTCAACTGAGAAGGGCTGTATACATGCCCATTATGAGTGCTATTATTACAGCCACCCTCCTGATCCAAATTTTCCCCATGTATAACAGTCTCAAACAGTATTGCCAAATTGAGTAGCTTTGCCTGTTGTGGTCACTCCAAAACAAAAACCCAAATCTTTTTTTAACCTTGCTGAAGCATACAGTCTTCTATTAGGCCGCCGCATCCTAGTTCTTCTTCCTTGCTTCAAGACAGCAACATTTCTGGCAAAGAAATAAAACACATTTTTATTAACACAGTAAGAAGCACTTGTATAAGGGTGAGTGTCCCTTCTACTCAGAACAAGTGTTAACAAGAGTGCCATCACCCTGAACTTTAAAGCGTGTGTATGTATACAATTTGTACGTAACTGGTATGACATTTGTCATTTATTTACAGGAATCCAGACATAATAAGGACATTCTGCTACTTTGCTTTGGAAATCAGCTTATTATTAGCTCAAATATTCTCACTCTTCCTGGCCTGGGTTAAGAATACGGGCACTGACATAAGGTAAATGTGTGTCCAAATCTAGCACTACTACTTACAGGTACGAGAATATAGGCCATTTGTGATGACTTCTCTAAGCCTCATTTCTTCATCTGTAAAGTAGGTTCACAATTACAACTACCTCAGAGATTTGCTACCATGAGCCAATTAGATTTTTTAAAAAAGTGCTTAGCATGACGTGATATCTGTTGGTATATAGTAAAAGCTTAGCACACAATGGCACTACTACTAGTAGTAGTTATTATTATTATTGTTATTATTATTATTATTATTATTATTATTATCATTCTCATTATCATTCTTTCACCACCCACCTCTAGTGGTAGAAAGGTCTAGAACCCATGGTTTTAGATTTCACTCCTTCTTGGAAGTCCAAGTGAGGGTGGTCCTTTCAGTCTGTACCCTCTCAAAACTTTGGAAAAAATCTTTAGATTTCAAGTAAACCTTTACTTGTTTGGGGTCTACACTGTGGTTTTGACTGAGTTTCATTCTGATATTTGAATTCAGCCAAAGGTAGAGTTCAAAGTGAAATTTAAAGGGGAAGAATCTTTTATGCAACTTTAACTGAACAAAGTTTCTGCAAAATGGAAAGTGCTGAGTTTTGCACAAATCTTAGGTCAGTTTGCTTTCTTAGGCCAGACAACTCCGTCTACATTGGTAGAGCCGTAATTCTAGAAGAAAGAAATGGCTATGGAACGAGAAGAGGCCTCTCCGTCCACCCCTTAGTTATCCTGGGTGTGACAGAGAGATGGTTGGAAGAAAGGTAAAGATGGCATCCTGTCCAGTGGCTCAGGGTCTGCTGCATTTATCAAGTCACCTTGAGGCGGTTGCTCTTAGACAGAGGCTTGTTTGATGAGGCTGTAGTGGGTGGGGATTAACGCAAATGCCTCCTTTCCAACGTCTCAGACGGGAAGTATTACAAGTGTTGACACGTGATAGAACTATCAAAAGCGTATGATGTCTGTTATGTAAAGTATGAAACACAAGTCAACAGTGTTATTAGTTGTACAGCACTATATAGTTCTACAGCACTTGCAATAGACTGAATGTTCACACCCTCGAATTCATATCTTAAAAGCTAACCCCCAATGTAAGGATATTTGGAGATGGGTGTTTGGGAGGTGATTAGGACATGAGAGTGGAGCTCTCATCAATGGGATTAGTGCCCTTATAAAAGAGACCCCAGACAGATCTCTCACCCCTTCTGCCATATGAGAACATAGTGAGAATTCTGTAGCCCTTGCCAGAACTCAACCATGTTGGCACCCTCATCTTAGACTGCCAGCCTCTAGAACTGTGAGAAATAAATGTCTGTTGTTTATAAGCCACCTAGTCTGTGGTATTCTGTTATAGCAGCCCAAACAGACTAAGACAGTTGTTTGTGAAGATAGAGAATTAAAACTTTAAAATTCAATAATGTCACCTTTAAATAATCAGCACTCCCACAACCTTTTAGTCATATGATTCCCATGCCTCAGGCCATACATTTACCAATGAAAATTCCTTTCTGGGGTGCCTTCTGGGTATTGTGCTGTAGAAGCACACATTTTGAACTTCATACTAAACAAGATTTTGTCAGGAGTAGCCAAGAAATAAACCCATGGGTGAATGGAAGATCCAGGAACATAACTGAGCATTCTGGGTGAAGGGTCTGCTAGGATAAAACAGATCTGATGCATACTTTTTCTACCTTTTTGCTGAGTTTTACTTTGTTAATTTTCATGCCGATTTTGTAATTCATTACCTGATAAGAGAATTAAGAAGAAAAAAAAAATAAAGGTACAAAATACTCCTTTCTCATTCCAGCTAAGGACAAACTCTTGAGGGTTTTCAAGTATCATTTCTTCAGGGATGCTTTCTCGGACCTTTTTCTCCAGCCCCACTAGGTTGGAGCCCTACTGGATCCCACAGTCTCTCATTCCTTTCCCTCAGGATGCACATCACACTTATAATTAGATAACACATTGTGTAACTGTGAGTTTGGGACTTGTTTTATCTCTGCTAGACCGTACACTCTATGAGGAAAGGGACTTGCCCCTCTTAGTTACTGTTTATCACAAACTCTTAGCTTACAAACCTGGCACATAGTGGCTGCTCAGTAAATACTGTATTTCTGAGTTAATTCAATTTCCCCACCCAACCTTTAGCAAAACTAGCTAAGTGGGTTTCTGTGCCTTGCAAACAAAAAACTAGAGTAGAATACAAAGGAATTAATGAAAACACAAAGTCTTTGAGAAAGCTTAGCTCAGGTTTCTTTTCAAGACTTTATTTGCAATGGGATTGATTCTGTTTGTAAAGAAAGGGCCTATTTTTTCACACCGGGTGCTTGGATAGCTAGATCTGCTTCCTTTTCTCATCAGGGGGGGTAAAATATTACACTACTCCTTCTTTCTTTACCTCCATTCTAGTTTCATTTTTAGGTTGCTAATCTGACCTTTAATTTTCTCTTTTTTAAAGGCACCAAATGCAAAGAGAGAGTAGGTATTTTCCCCAGTGTTATTACCAAAGTGAGACAACATCATTTCTTAGATTCTCTGTAGTTGGCGACCGGGTCATAGTTCAAGGTCCCCGTTCCTCACACATAGGTCAGAATGTAATCCATCCTTATTGCAGGGCCAATTTTGCTTGGAAAAGTTAGGCTGTAGTGTTTACAAGAATGTATATTGAGAAAACAATGGTGTGGTTTATGTTCTGTGCATGAAACCCAAGGGCTTAGCAAACACCAGCCTTTAGAATATACGATGTTGTAATTACTCCCCCAAAAGAGAGATTTTACAAATGCACTCAATCCCTTCCCCCTCCCACACGCACATTCCTACAATATTCAGGCAGAACTTGGAAGTTCTGTACTGGGTGGGAGACTGTCCTGGAAATTAAGCCCCCCACACCCACCCACCCACAAAGCACATATCAAGGATTATGTAAGCTCAAAAAAGAGTGAGGCACTTCCTTAGAATTCTCTTGAAAACAATTATTATTCTTACTCCTATGCAGAATATGCTGGTAACATATTTTAATATAAAAGAAAACTTCTACCTCAGTTTCCAAAAGAGATGGCCACTCCTAATTATCTTTTGATCTCGCTTAAGATGCCACATTACGTCCTTTAGGAAGCCTTCTTGTACCCTCACCAACAGGCTGCCCTCCTCTGCGCTTTGAAAGCAGCCCCAGCAGGCCATGTCACAGCACTTGACCCTACACCTTCTTCAGCCTGTTTCCTCATTCGTCTCTCCCACTAGACTGAAAGCCCCTGAAGGGAAGAAACACATCTTTTTCATTCATTCAATTGTTCCCTATCTTCTTCTGGGCCTTCCTTCACCCCTAATCATCCTTCATGGCTTTGTTTACGCACTATGTCCTATGCGAAGCTTTCCTCAATACTTTCACACACTCCTCCACCCTGCACTGAAATTCTAGAACCATGTGGCCCACTGGATTTGCTGTCATCTCCTATTTGCTAGTCTGTGTCTGGTGGCATGCTGCTAAATGTTTAATAACTGGTTTTCTGGGGGGGGGGAAATCCTACTTTATATAATGATTGCTGGTTTTGTGGTATAAGCACTCCTACCATGGCCAATTTCAAGCTGCTAATATGAAGTCACTCAGCACCAAGTTGGGAAGAAATGCCGAGCGGCACAGCATTATACAGCATTTCTACTATACAGATACAGTAGCTGTAGGTAACTGCAAGAGCATAGATATAGTAATAAAAGGCAGAACAATGATTAGGAAGTAATAGGCTTTGAGTTTGTATTACTTTTAACTATATTTTTATGTAATTGTAAGTTTATATAACTTCTTTTAAAATTAGTTTCAGGTGTACAAAACAATAGTTAGACATTTACACCCCTCACAAAGTGATAACTCCCTCCCCCAATCTACTACCCCTCTGACATCGTATATAACTGTTACAATTCCACTGACTCTATTCCCTATGCTGTACTCCACATCCTGTGACTATATATATATAAAATTATAGTTGACATTTATTATTATTCAGCTTCAGGTGTACAGTGCAGTGATCAGGCATCTACACCACCCCTGAAGTGGTCTCCATAATAAGACAAGTGTCCATCGGATACCCTACAAAATCTTTACAACATTATTGATTACATTCCCCAATAAGTCAGACAGAGAAAGACAAATACCATACAATATCACTTACACGTGGAATCTAAAGAATAGAATAAATGAGCAAACTAATCAGAAACAGTCTCAGAGATCTAGAGAAAAAATTGAGGGTTGCTAGGTGGGAGGGGGGTGAGGATGAGAGAGAAGATGAGGGGAATAGAAAGCACAATCGGTAACTGTAAGATTGCCATGGGGATATATAACTTAACTTTTAATAAGTGTGTTTAATAATTGGCTTGCAAAACTTCTGAATATTTATCAACTCTCATGAGCCAGTAGGAGCTGGTTCCAGCACATCACTGTCTCCCTGACTAAACTGTGAGCTCCTTGAGGACTGAGACTGGTACTGTCTTGTTTCTCACTGCACCTCCAGCACCTAGTACAGAGGACACACTAATGTTCACTGGTGACAGCCAGGCAAACCCACCCTTTTGTTCTCCCTATAAAAGAGGTTAAGAGAGAGCTCAGTGTGCTGTTTAACCACAAAGGCCACTTGGAAAATGCTCTAGAGGAAGCCATGCCGACCTCAGCTAAGAACAAGGTCAGATCTCTGTTATATATAGCACTTCATGACCAACTTCCTACACACTGAGCTAATGTGCCACTCCCTGTTGAGAAACTGAACAACACTCTGTCAAGTGTTTGAGCCTTTTCTTGAGGGGTTAGCTTCCACTTTCTTACAAAGGAAGCAAGCAAGGATAGTACAGGTCTGATCTTAATGCCAAATTCGCACCAAATTCCATACAGCAAAAGAGAACTCTTGCCTTTCCAAGCCTCAGACACTGATCTATTTCAAGGCTCATTAGAGTTCACTGAATTCCAACCCAACAGGAGAACTTAGACATTTCCCTGAGATTTGTTGTAATTATTTGTCTACCCCAGAGGACCAGGCTGGACACCAGCAGGATAGAACCACAGGAATAGTCACAGTGTGTTTGAGGCCAAATCCTAATTGTAGTAAGCCTACCTTTCAGGCACTGGTGGAACCCTTTGGAAATGAACTTTTAATAATCTTAGCAATAACCAACATGCAGTGAGTGCCAAGCAACGTGTGAGGCCATCCCCACAGATTAATTAATGAGGCCTCACATAAAGTCCTCAACCAGTGGCACCTTCATCTAAATTGTCAGTATGCTGGCGCTGTTGCCAATCCAATATGATCAGACTGTGGTTGAGATAATAAGATAACAAGATTCTGCTTCATTAAGTGTCAGAATAATGCTGTGGCTCTCTAAGAAATCACAGTTGAGGGAAGTCTCTCAGAGGCTATTTTTCTTTTTGCCAAGATAGTGCCATTCAAACTGGTGGGAGATGTGGCTTCCTCAGTAAGTGTGCCTAAGTCACCTTGAATCACTCCATTGAGAAGCATGGCAGGAAGAGATCCCACAGGCTCAGCTTTGCACCTCTCTGACATCCGTTCAGAGTTGGCTTTTCAGGGCAGTGGGTGACACTACCCACGGCCCCCTCCAGATTTTCAATAGGTTGACATTTCACATCATTTGAATAAATCAAAGTAACAGAGGTGCATTAAGTTGCTGAGTTGGGAAGATGATCATAGAGAACTGAAAAAGACATTTTCATTTTCTTGCTGATGAGTGAAATAAGTAAATTTTGAAAAGGAAGTGGGATGCTTTGTGGGAGGAACCTTCTCAGGGAGAGAGCTGCAGTGGTACCTCTGTGTTAGCCAGTAATACACTGGTGTGGAAATGTTTCAAAAGCTTCTATCATGTGCACCCTATAAACCAAAATGTAGATTCTACACTCTCCCTTAAAATAAGAGAGACTTGACTTGGTAAGTCCTGACCTTGGAATACAAACTGTCAGTGCCATGTGGAAAATTGGATCCCATTTACTTTAAGTGAAACTTGAGCCTTGGTCTACCATGGCTGTTGATCGTTATCTTTTCCTACAAAAGGAAAAAGTCGTTTTTCTACCACAGGTGGAAACACAGGCTTAGATAGATGCTCTTCTATTTGTGTGCAGAAACAGCCTAACTCTGCTTTCAAACAGCTTTGTTCAAAATGAGTTTTAAGAATTTTGTGAGTGGAGAAAAAAAGCAAACAAACAAAAACCCTAAGTTGTTCTGCAGTTTGGGTAGAAGCTGAAAAACATAATTGCAAGGCCTCATTCAGGAAGGAAGATCTTTTTCATACTAATCAACTACTAATTATAAAATAGGTGATAGCAGCACTATGAGGAACTAAAAAGGAGGGGGTGGTGGGTGCTACTTCATAATTTAGTCACCCTTGATTGGAAAGTGGGCGCTGCAAGATTTAGCACCAAACCCCAGCAACTCACTCTATAGCATGATTTTCTCTCACCTTGGGCTTTCATTTGGACACAGAAAGACCATGCCAAAAATTAAAGCAGGAAGGGATGATTTTAAAAGGCCACCTGCAAAGAAGAGAGGGTTTCAGTCTCCTTTGCAAATACAGGTGGGATAATGGGAAAGGAGTGAGGGGAAGGAAACTTACAAAGGTGGTCAGCTATCCTACCCAAATAATGACCATGAAGTAGCGTCTAAGATCCTGGGCATAAAAAGAAGTCCTGAGACAGGGGACTAAAGCCAGTCTAAGACCAAATCATAATATTGCCAATGTCAACTGCCCAGAACCAAGTCAGGAAATGTATTTGGAGTCTAGGAAGTAAACCTAAGGCAAGTGGTCTCAATGTTGCTTGCATATTAGAATCACCAGGAGAACTTTAAAAACTCTTGATATTTAGGCTGCACTCAAAATGGATGTAATCAGAATCTCTGGGAGTGAGACAGAGGAATCAGTATTTTATTTATTTATTTATTTATTCATTCATTCATTCATTCATTTATAAATATTTATTTATTTAGTATCTTTGTTAGTGTACTTACTTATAGGTATCAATATTTTTTTAAAGACTCCCTAGGTGATTTTAATATGTATCCAAGGTCGAGAATCATGAAACAGCAACAAAACACTGCTAAGATAATAAAGTATATCCTAATGTGTATATAGTGTTGTGTTTCTTCAAATGGTGCTTTCTCTTATGGCTGGAATGCAATATTCACAATCAGTATTAGTGTTTGTATCTTATTTATTTTTTTAATTATATGCTTCAGGTGTACAATATTGTAATTTGACATCTGTGTACACTGCAAAGTGATCACCACCAAAAGTCTAGTAACTATCCATCACCACACAATTGATCCCCTTCACCTCTTTTGCCTACCCCACAACCCCCTTCCCCTCTGGTAACCACCAATTTGTTCTCTGTATCTATGACTTTGTTCAGGATTTTTGTTGTTGTTGTTTGTTTGTTTAGATTCCACATGTAAGTGAAATCATGTGGTGTTTGTCCTTCTCTGTCCGACTTATTTCACTTAGCATTATATCCTCAAGGTCCAATCATGTTGTTGTAAAAAGCAGGACTTTATTCTTTTTTATGGCTGAGCAGTATTCCATTGTATATATGGCATCTCATTTTAGTACTGAAATATATGCAAAGTGAATACCTAGTCAGAAGGCGAAGTCTAGGGGCCTGATGTTGAGCAGACAGTGGGCTGGCAAAGCTGATGCCCTCCTCAGAGACATGGGCTCCTGAGAGCTCCTGGGTTTGGCACTTGGTGTGATTGGCCAATCAGTTGCTGCCAAGTAGTCAAGGTGAAGCCAAGGTATGAGAGTCAGGCAGGGAGGTAGAGACTTTTCGAGGAGGTAGGGTATATCTGGGATTCAAGGTTGAGACAGGGTGGAGAGGCATAAAACATAAAAGCCCCAAAGATGGGATGGATTACTGGAACAGGCACAGGGAGGGATGGTGCTTCAGTCTACGCTACGCTAGAGTACTTCATTCAGGTGCAGGCAGTGGTGGTCCTCCTCTTTGGCAAGGGTTTGGAAGCATCTGCTTCATGGTAGGTCTTAGTTTGTTTCATGTGCAGTGTGTTCTAGTCAAGAGCCACCTGTCTGGTTGAGGACAGAGTTCTGAGGTACCTAAGATTCTCCTGGCTACGGGAGCTGTGTGCTGGTGTGGGTACTTCCTTCATGGCTGAAGTCCTTGTCTACTCTGGCCCAGTTGCCTTCAGAGTCTGATTGTTAAGATGGCACACAATAAATATTGTATTGCAACTCGTTTGAGGATATTTGTTCATTTATTCATCTGACAACTCTTCATAGAGTACATGATAAATTCCAGGGGATGATGAGAGATGAATGAATGAGCTAAGGCAGCGGTGCGGGTAGAGGTATCTGTCACGTGGGGTACCCTGCTCGCTGCGCCATTTGTCGTGCAGGGTCTCAGCTCCCACTCCCTACCCAAGAACGCAGGACACGGTAAGGCCAAAAAGGAACACCCACGGAGCCATAGATAGGGGAGTCAAACCAATATATTCTCGCTGGCGGCTGGGCTGGAGACACAGGAAGCAGGATCTACATAATCTGCCTAACAGCAGTCCGCGCTTGCCAGCCACCACCTTCTTGCCAGCCCCCATTCCTTCCCGCTAGCATAGCCACAGCCGCCATACTAGTGGCCAATGGCCCACGGGCTACAGCTGACGGCCAACCAGCCACAGCTGCTGGCCATCCGATCACAGTTGATGGCCATCTACCACCCGAGCCAGCACCCTTCCACGTGAGGCCGAGAGCCCGGAAACTGCCCCCTGGGGCCCTGTCCCCACAGTATCCCAGTCTTTTGGGGAGGACTATTCCAGTAGGGCTTAAAAACTACACAAAACAAGAGGAACAAGGTTTAGGAAGAGTTCTAGAAGTGCTGTATCTTAAAGAATGGAGTAGGAGCTCCCTAGGCAAAGAGAGCTGGGAAGAACATTCCAGGCAGAGACAGGGAAGGAAACACATGTTTTTGTTGGAGACCATTTGCATATCGTGTGGCTGGGGTGTTTAGTGTGAGGCAGGGAGGAGCAAGAGATGCAGATGAAGAGATATGGAGGGTTAGGTGATGGGCCTGTGGGCCATTGAGGAGCTTAAACTTTATCCTGTGAGCAAAAGGAAGCCACTAAAGCACTGTTCCTCCAATTTAGCTTTATATTGGAACCACCTGGGGAGATTTAGCACTACTGATTCCTGGATCCCACCCCCAGAGATTCTGATTTAATAGGCCTGGGGTGCAACCTGGGCATCGGGATATTTGGAATCTGTTCTGCTGATTCTACTGTGGAGCCAGGGTTGAGAGCCACTGCATTAAAGAGTGTCAAGCAGGGCAATGATGTTGTCAGATACCTGTTTTAGAAAGCTCATTCTGACAGCAGGTGAAGGAGCAATTAGAGGCAAGAGCCAGTGTCATGCGGGGTCTCCTGCAGGGTCTCTGGTCCCGCTCCCCACATAAAAATGCAGGACATGGTGAGGCCAAAAAGGAACACCCACGGAGCCATAGATAGGGGAGTCAAACCAATATATTCTCGCTGGCAGCTGGACTGGAGACACAGGAAGCAGGATCTACATAATCTGCAACCCGCTGTCCTAACAGCAGTCCGTGCTTACTAACCCCCATTTTCTCTGCTAGCTTAGCCACAGCAGTTATATTAGTGGCCAATGGCTTACGGGTTACAGCTGACGGCCAACTAGCCACAGCTGATGGCCATTTACTACCCGAGCCAGCACCTTTCTATGTCAGGCCGAGAGCCTGGAAACTGCTTTTTGGGGCTTTGTCCCCAACAGCCAGTTTGGAGGCTATTGCAATATTCCAGGTGAGAGATGATGTAGGATTGACCAAAGCAGTAGTAGTAGGACTGGAGAGCAAGGGACAGTTTTGAGAGATGTTTAGGATGTTAAATTGGAAAAACTTGGGCGATTGATCAGCTGTGTGAACTAAAAGAGAGGGAAGAATCAAAACTGACTCCCAAATAAATGTGACCATCATACATTGCTGGTGGGGTTGTAAAATGACATATTCATTTTTGAAAATAGTTCGGCAGTTCCTCAAAAGCTTAAACATAGATCACCATATAACCCAGAAATTCTACTTCTAGTTATAGACCCAAGAGAACTGAAAATGTATTTCCACACAAAACTTATATGTGGATGTTCATAGCAGCATTATTTATAAAAGCCAAAATTGGAAACAACCCAAATGTTCATTAACTGATGAATGGATAAATAAAATACGACACATTTATGCAATGGAATAATATTCAGCCGTAAGAGAGAATGAAGTTCTGATATACATTACAACATGGACAAACCTTGCAAACGTTATGCTAAGTGAAAGAAGTCAGTCACAAAAGACCACATATTGTATGATCCCACTTAAATGAAATATCCAGAATAGGCGAAATCCATAGAGACAGAAAGTGGATTAGTTGTTTCCAGGGGTGGGAGGAGTGACCGCTAATGGATGCGAGAGATCTTTTGGGAAACGACAAACTGTTCTAAAACTAGATTGGGGGCTGGTTGCACAACTCTGTGAATTTACTAAAAAGCATGGAATTGTACACTTGAAAAGGGTGAATATGTGAATTATATCTCAATAAAAAAAGTTCTTACCTTGGCTGGCTGGGTCAATGATGGTGTCGTTAAATGATGCAGAAAAAACAGGTGGCCAAACACATTTAAGAGGGACCGGTGCCTGTGGGACCTCTGGGTATCGAAGTCCAGCAGACAGGTGGATAATGAGTCCTGAGCTCCTGGGAGAGGCTTTGGCGAGAGACAGATTTTAGAGTACTCAATTTGGTCATCACTGGTCATACATGTTATGGGAAAGGATGCAATCACCTAGGAAGAGGGTATAGGGTGTGAGGGCTGTAGGCCAAGGAAAGATCCCTGGGGAACACTAACATGTAGGGGATGGTAGAGAAAGAAGAGCTTAGGAAGGAGCCAGAAGCAGAGCCTCAGGGAGATCTGAAGAGAAGCAACAAAGTGGGAGGAAGGAATATCATTGAGCTCCCAGCACACTGAGATTGAGAGAAGATTCAATTTAAATACTATCATATAGTTAAGTCTTTGCCCACATTCTCAGTACCAGCCCATACTGACTTTGTTTTGCACATATGGATAAGATGAAACTTGTCCAATGATCAATTCTCTATAATTTAAAAATTCTCTGTTACAAGAGAATTTTTTCAACAAGAACATTTTTAATTCCTTTTTCCTCCTTTTGCTATAAAATGCATTTATTTCCAGCCAGATAAAATTTCCCAACTGCGTATATGGGTACATATTATAAAGGTCCTTCTTTGATAAATGTCCTGTTAACAAAAGCTATTTCTAATTAATAAAATGTATACCAAACGAGCATCTTTTCTCTTAAAATATAATTTAATGAACCTGCTAATGTACAAGCCACAAGTCTGGTAATTGACATGAGTCCAGAGCAGTATCAGCACATCTCCTCATGATGAGACACTTTTTAACAAGAACATCTTATTTTATTTTATTTTTGCTATTAAAAACGTCCATTTGTGCCCTTTGCCGCTTCTACCTCTGAGGCTCAAGACAGTTCTGGGCAGTCAGACGGTGGACATTCTAGAAATCGTGGACATCACTCTGCCGGGACGCACAGGTACTGGGAAGGGCCCCAGAGCCACCCAGCAGAGGGACTGCAATCACATCCATGCAGAACTCAGTCTCCTTGGAAAGAAGAAGAGTCTCCAGGGTGACAAATGGTGGGGAGATAGAAAGGAACTGGCTGTTGTTCGCACTATCTGTGATCACGTACAGAAGATGATCAAGGGCGTTACACTGGGCTTTCGTTACAAGATGAGGTCTGTGTGCTCACTTCCCCGTCACCGTTGTTAGCAGGAGAATGGTTCTCTTGTTGAAATCCGAAATTTCTTGGGTGAAAAATACATCCGCAGGGTTCAGATGAGGTCAGGTGTTGCTTGTTCAGTATCTCAAGCCCAGAAAGATGAGTTAATTCTTGAAGTAAATCATATTGTACTTGTACCGAATTTAGCTGCTTTGATCGAACAAGCCACAACAGTTAAAAACAAGGGTATCAGCACATGTTGGGAGGGTGTCTGTGTTCTGAAAGAGGAACAGTTCAGCAGGCTGATGAATAAGATCTAAGCTGTCCAGCTCCAGAAAGAGCAAAGTGCTGAGTGATTCCTCAGACTTATTTGTGATATTTTAAAGATGCGATAAAAGTCACTGAAAAAAAATCCATATGACATCAGGAAGTGAGCTATTTTTTTTAAACATTTTATTGGGGAAGGAGAACAGGACTTTATTGGGGAACAGTGTGTACTTCCAGGCCTTTTTTCCGAGTCAAGGTGTTGTCCTTTCAATCTTAGTTGTGGAGGGTGCCGTTCAGCTTCAAGTTGTTGTCCTTTCAGTCTTAGTTGTGGAGGGCACAGCTCAGCTTCAGATCCAGTTGCCATTGCTAGTTGCAGGGGGCACAGCCCACCATCCCTTGCGAGAATCGAACCGGCAACCTTGTGGTTGAGAGGACGCACTCCAACCAACTGAGCCATCCGGGAGCTCAGCGGCAGCTCAGCTCAAGGTGCCGTGTTCAATCTTAGTTGCAGGGAGCGGAGCCCACCATCCCTTGCGGGACTCGAGGAGTTGAACCGGCAACCTTGTGGTTGAGAGCCTACTGGCCCATGTGGGAATCGAACCAGCAGCCTTCGGAGTAAGGAGCACGGAGCTCTAACCGCCTGAGCCACCGGACCGGCCCCAGGAAGTGAGCTTTTAGAAACACTGATATTTCAAAAAAAATAATAAAAAATAATAAAAAATAAAAAATAAAAAAAAATAAAAACACTGATATTTCTATACATGCTCATTGTCCAAACCAGGATTCTAGTTTCACATGAATTTCCTGACTCTTTTTTTCTCATTAACAGTGATGAACTGGAATTTTTCTTTAAAGCCCACACTGGCAACATTTTTGGATATAATTTAACAAGAGCATTTTAAAATTCTTTTACAAATCCTGGTCCCTCTGACAGTTTCCTCCCTGCCTCTAGAAAAGCAGAGGTCACCACTGTGGGGCAGAATTTGTTCCTCAACCCTCTGTAGCCCTGTTATTTCTGCAGGTACTGTTGGAGACAAGAGGAAGAGGTATTGTCCCTGGAAGACTGAAAAATGAGCTGTCAAAGTGGACTCATCACACGGGCCCAAAATTGTCTGCCTCCTGCATTGATAGTAAAAGTAAGAGCTGACATTTATTGTATACTGTATGACTGGCATAAGCATTTACTCATTTACTCCTCAAAATAACCTTGTAAGTACTATTATTCTTCCCATTCAAAAGATGGGGGAGATGAAGCAAAAAGAAGTAAAATAATTTGCCTGATGCTATATGAGTTCTGACGATTAAGTTCGCGAACTTGTTGCAACGATGTCACTAACTTTTATTAATATCAGAGGGATTATTCACTATGAATTTGTACCAACTGGACAGACAGTTAACCAAGTTTACTATTTGGAAGTGCTGAAAAGGCTGCGTGAGAAAGTTAGACGACCTGAACATTTCGCCAACAATTCGTGGCTCTTGCATCACGACAATGCACCAGCTCACACAACACTGTCTGTGAGGGAGTTTTTAGCCAGTAAACAAATCACTGTATTGGGACACCGTCCCTACTCACCTGATCTGGCCCCCAATGACTTCTTTCTTTACCCGAAAATAAAGGAAATATTGAAAGGAAGACATTTTGATGACATACAGGACATCAAGGATAATACAACAACAGCTCTGATGGCCATTCCAGAAAAAGAGTTCCAAAATTGCTTTGAAGGATGAACTAGGTGCTGGCATTGGTGCATAGCTTCCCAAGGGGAGTACTTCAAAGGTGACCCTAGTGATATTCAGCAATGAGGTATGTAGCACTCTTTCTAGCATGAGTTCGCAAACCTAATTTTCAGACCTCGTATACAGCTAGAGAGTGGTTGGACACTACTAGGAGCACTTGGCCTCAACCATTACTCTACTGACCTTTCAGTAAGTAGCACAAAGCAGTGTCATGCAGCGGTAGTGGGAATGGATTTGAAGTTAGACAGTCAAGTCCAAGGTCTGTAACCTAATAGCTAGTTGTGTTACATTTGGCAACTCGTGCAACATATTTGTGTCTCAGTGTCCTGATCTATATGATGGGGGTATTAACATTTGTTCTGCATCTCACAGGTTTGTCGTGATGACCAAATGAGATGTGCACTAAGTGAATGCTTCAAACCATCAAGCTCTATGCACGTGCAAATAGGTAGTATTATTGTTTTCCCAGAGCCTCACTTGGCAGTTGACACAGAGAGCTCAGTACTGCTGAGGGAACATGTTCTACGCTCTCTTGCGACACTTAACTGCACTTGATTGTAATTCTCTGGGAATCTATCTTCCCCACTAGACTGAATTTGTCAAGGACTCCACAGCATCTGGTTCAGTACCTGGCACTGAGAGGGTACTTGATACATAGTCCTAGTTTGTGGTATTAATAGTGGTACTGGCAATAGGAGAAGCCCCAGCAGCAGCACTTTGAATGAGTCACTTTCTCTGCAACTACAGCACCAGCCTGTGGCCAGTAGAGAGCAGCAGAGACCCCCCTCCCCAAGCATAAACTTGTCTCCATGCAAGCCTGGGTATGTGGGCCAGGTCTCTTTTCATCTCTAACCTTGCACAGCATTTGGCCTCTCTCCAAAGGGGTGGAAATCACACCCGGTTTGACTAAAATGTTTCCCCGAACCTAAGCAGTTTGCAAATTTCAGCCTGAAACTGGGGCAACAGGAGCAGCATCCATGAGGTCTGAAACTCTCCAGGGAAGGACAACACTTACCACTTCCTTTACACAGAATTCAACGCTTTTGACCAAAGGTCTTATCGAATTTAGAAAGAATTCCTGGCTTTAGAAGACTGAGAACAGGACACTTATGCTTAGAAAAAAAATAGTGCTTTTAAAGGTCCTTCAGAGAGACCTGCTTAATACATATTATTCTGATGTTCTACAGTTAAGCAGAAAACCAAATTAAAGCCCCATAAGTCCAGGTTGGGAGTCATTAAAGTGATTAAGTGGATGGTAATTATTTTAGCTAGCAATGAAGAAGGGCCCAGCATACTGGTAAAGTGGCCTGTGCTCGTGCTAACTGATGGGCTAACCTTATTATTTTTTCCATTTCACACCAAAATGCTGCTGAAACTAATGGCCTTTCAAGAGAAGGCAAAAGCTTTCTGTGTCTTTATCTCTGGCTTTTACAGGGTTTGATTTTAATATCCCTTAATTGCTCTACAGCAGTTGAGTGTAAGGGTTAGAGTATGGTCTTTGGAGTCAGACAAAACCAGGCTTGAATCCCAGCTCCACAACTTAGCAGCTGCATGGGCTGCACCACTTAACCGCTCCAAGCTTTAATTTTCTTATCTGTAAAACAGCAACACTAATTCTTGCCTCGAAGGGTTATTGTGAACATTTAATGAGCTGATGCATCTAAAGCACTTAGCCCAGAGCCGGCTACACGATGAGTGCTCACTAAATCGTCGCTCTTGTTACTCAAATATTGTAAGAATTCTAAACACAGACGCAGACACACGCAGACACAATTATGAATTCACCTTGAGGATAGGCAGTGGCAATGATAAGATGCTCAAAACAAGCCCTAACAAAGAAATGAGGCTCAGAGGGATGAGATAATAGCTCAAAGTTGGTCAGAAAATCCTAGAGATGGACCTTAAGCCCTGTCTGAAGCCAAAGGCCCTACTCCTGATTGCAAGAACTAAGCCTCCCCTGTTAACTTCGTTTTGGAAGGGCAACCTGCTCTTCTACCCAGTCTTAGATCTCTCAGAGTCCTGGTGTTAAGACGATGCCCTACATCCCTTTAAAGGTATGTCCCTGAGCCCACTGCTGTAACTCAGGCTGGCTTCGAGGAAGCCGTTATTTATCTAAGCTCACACAGTTCACCGAGCAAGGAAACCTGGAGAAAGAGTAGTAAATCCATTATTCCATAGCCCTGTACTTCTGGAAATGGAGTATCATTAATATTTCACACATTCAACCATTCATAAACATGGCACTGGGGTACAGTAATGATCAGGGCAGACCTAGCTCACAGTCTAATGGAGAAGAAAGACAAGGAAATAGTTGATTGAGATCCACACGGTGTGACCAGTACTGTGATAAGAGAAGCCCAGGGAGCCATAGGAGCTCAGAGGAAGGCAGCTAACCTGGCCTTGAGTAGGGATGCAGGAAGGATCTGTAAAGTTCATTTGTTCTTTTCCTTGGCCGAGAGTATTAGAAATTGGTCAGTGCCACACTGCTGGTTTCATTTGTTTACTTATTAAACTGAACGAGGTCCCTGTGCCAGGAAAAATAAAATAAAGATAAAACACAGAGATGGCTCAAACATGGCTATTGCCCTTCTTTTCTTTCCCAGTAGGGAATTTATTTTATTTTTATTAGTTTCAGGTGTACAAAACAACATAGTGATTAGACATTTCTATACCTCACAAAGTGATCACCTCAATAAGTCTACTACCCATCTGGCACTGTATATAGTTATTACAATATTATTGACTATATTCCCTATACTGTACTTTACATCCCCATGACAATTTTGGGGGGAGGGTGGGAATTGCCCTACTGAAAGTTGACTCTTTCCTTTAGGAAGTGGGTGCCAATGATCTTTTCTTTTTTTTTTTTTTTAATTTATTTGGGTGACAATTGTTAGTGAAATTACATAGATTTCAGGTGTACAATTCTGGATTACATCATCTATAAATCCCATTGTGTGTTCACCACCCAGAGTCAGTTCTCCTTCCATCACCATATATTTGATCCCCCTTACCCTCATCTCCCTCCCCCCAACCCCTTTACCCTCTGGTAACCACTGAACTATTGTCTGTGTCTATGAGTTTTTGTTTCTCATTTGTTTGTCTTGTTCTTTTGTTGTTTTTGGTTTATATGCCACATATCAGTGAAATCATACAGTTCTTTGCTTTTTTTAATTAAATTTATTGGGGTGACAATTGTTAGTAAATTTACATAGATTTCAGGTGTACAATTCTGTATTACATCGTCTATAAATCCCATTGTGTGTTCACCACCCAGAGTCAGTTCTCCTTCCATCACCATATATTTGATCCCCTTTACCCTCATCACCCACCCCCCACCCCCTTACCCTCTTGAAAAATGGACAGAGGACCTGAAGAGACATTTCTCCAAAGAGGACATACAAATGGCAAATAGACATATGAAAAAATGCTCAACATCGCTAATCATCAGAGAAATGCAAATGAAAACCACAATGAGATATCACCTCACCCCAGTCAGAATGGCTTTCATCAATAAGACAAATAGTAACAAGTGTTGGAGAGGCTGTGGAGAAAAAGGAACCCTCATACACTGTTGGTGGGAATGCAGACTAGTTCTTTGCTTTTTCTGTCTGACTTATTTAGCATTATACTCTCAAGATCCATCCATGTTGTCACAAATGTTCCTATATCATCTTTCCTTAACACCGAATAGTATTCCATTGTGTATATATACCACAACTTCTTTCTTTCATCTATCGAAGGACATTTTGGTTGTTTCCATGTCTTGGCCACCGTAAACAAAGCTGCAATGAACATTGGAGTACACGTGTCTTTATGGATAAATGTTTTCAATTTTTTTGGGGTAGACACCCAGGAGAGGGATTGCTGGGTCATATGGTAATTCTATTCGTAATTTTTTGAGGAACCTCCACACTGCCTTCCATAGCGGCTGCACCAGTCTGCATTCCCACCAACAGTGTATGAGGGTTCTTTTTTCTCCACAGCCTCTCTAACACTTGTTACTATTTGTCTTGTTGATGATAGCCATTCTGACTGGGGTGAGGTGATATCTCATTGTGGTTTTTATTTGCATTTCTCTGATGACTAGTGATCTTGAGCATTTTTTCATGTCTATTTGCCATTTGTATGTCGTCTTTGGAGAAATGTCTCTTCAGGTCCTCTGCCCATTTTTCATTTGGGTTGTTTTTTTTGTTGTTGTCGAGCTTCATGAGTTCCTTGTATATTTTGGATATTAGCCCCTTATCAGAGGCCCTGTTTGCAAAACTCTTCTCCCATTCAGTCGGTTGCCTCTTTATTTTGTCGATGGTTTCTTTTGCTGTGCAGAAGCTTTTAAGTTTCATATAGTCCCATTCGTTTATTTTAGCTTTTACTTCCATTGGCTTTGGAGTCAAATTCAAAAGATGCTCTTTGAACCCAAGGTCCATAAGTTTAGTACCTATGTTTTCTTCTATGCGGTTTATTGTGTCAGGTCTTATGCTTAAGTCTTTGATCCATTTTGAATTAATTTTGGTACATGGTGACAGATAGCAGTGCAGTTTCATTCTTTTGCACCATTTATTGAAGAGGCTGTTTCCTCCATTGTATGTTTTTAGCTTCTTTGTCAAAAATTATCTGTCCATATTTATGTGGTTTTATTTCTGGTTTCTCAATTCTATTTCATTGGTCTATGTGTCTGTTTTTCTGCCAATACCATGCTGTTTTGATTATTGTAGCCCTGTAGTACAAGCTAAAGTCAGGGAGTGCAATACCTCCAGCATTGTTCTTTTTTTTTGAGATTGCTTTGGCTATTCGGGGTCTTTTGTGGTTCCAAACAAATCTGATGATTTTTTTGTTCTATTTCTTTAAAAAATGCCATTGGGATTTTGATGAGGATTGCATTAAATCTGTATATTGCTTTGGGTAATATGGCCATTTTAACTATGTTGATTCTTCCTATCCATGAGCACGGAATGTCTTTCCATTTCTTTGTGTCTTCTTCAATTTCTTTCAAAAATGTCTTAGAGCTTTCAGCATATAGGTCCTTCACATCCTTGGTTAAGTTTATTCCTAGGTATTTATTCTTTTTGCTGCAATTGCAAAGGGAATTGTTTTTTGTATTTCTTTTTCTGAGATTTCATTGTTAGTATATAGGAATGCAATGGACTTTTGTACGTTGATTTTGTAGCCAGCAACTTTACTGTATTCGTTGATTGTTTCTAACAGCTTTTTGATGGAGTCTTTAGGGTTTTCTATATATAGCATCATGTCATCTGCAAAGAGTGATAATTTAACTTCTTCATTCCCAATTTGGATGCCTTTTATTTCTTTCTCTTGCCTGATTGCTCTGGCAAGGATTTCCAACACTATGTTGAAAAGCAGAGGTGATAAGGGTCAGCACTGTCGTGTTCCTGAACGTAGAGCAAAGGGCTTCAGTTTTTCACCATTAATTATGAGATTAACTGAGGGCTTGTCGCCAATGATGTTTTTTAGTTTATTTAGTATTATCAACTTCATCAGCTTCAGGTAACCAGTAACAATAACTTAGTCTGAAGAACTCATTGGTTGGATTTCTGCCTGCTTAAAACATCTGTTGATTATTTATTTTTTTTGCGTCACAAAATACGTTGGTTCATGAGCAGGAAGGTGTACCTGAATATCTGGTACCGTCTGGCATGGTTATATATATGGTACTAGTTAATCGATCTTGAAAACTGACCTTCAGCTTTTGAGGATGAAATCAAACTCAATGTCAGTGATATGAGCAGACATGAACACCGAGGCTTGTTCCACCCACTGTGGTGCAGAGCACTTGGATACTGTGTTAAATTGCTTACTTGGAGAGTTGGAATAAAATGGGGAATGTTCAAATGGTGTGCTTATTATTCGTTCCAGAATGTCCCACCATGGTACTTCTTAAGTATACAATTTTCTACACTCTTTCAGTAGTTTGGAAGTCATTGCTATTTTTTTCTGACATGTCCTCTGTTTATTTGTTTTCACGTACTTTTGCTATTTCTGCCCAGATGCCTCGTGAAATTTCCATCCTGGAGCTTCCAACCTTGCATTTCCTCCTGAGACTTTGAGTCTATAATAAGAATCTGGCCTGATAAACTGTAAAGATCAGAAAACAGTCATGATTCTGATTTTCCAATGAAATACAGCAGTGCTCCCTGCTAGGTCTTTGTGGGTCATTTGGAAAAAACAACAATTAGCTCAAACTGTGACCGTGATTCTGAATTTCCACTCTGGGTGTAGTTTGGCCATCCCACTTGGTAGGTTATCTAGAAACTGTTGTCAGAGGAAATACTTTCAGCCCTCCAGTAATTTAGCCTTTTGCTAACGAATTTAATAGGTCCTAGGGATTAGCTCCTCTGCGTTGGGAGAACTCTGCAAAGCTTATCCACTTTGGAAGGCTCTAATGAACACCTTGCTCAAAATAACTGCACTGAACCACAACTTTCAGCTTTGGACCAACAAAGCTATCCCAATTTGCACTTCTTCCAGTTGTCTTGAATTTGTTCTGTTGTTCTCTAGGCAAGTTGAAGAGCATCCCTTCTAACAGGACTTCAGTAATTCAATCCCTATAAAAGAGTTCACTTGTCTCTTTCAGCTTTCTTCAGATGCAATAGAGTGGAAAGAACGTTGACTTTGGAGTCAGTCCAACCAGGGCTAGAGTTGAGACTCTACTACCTCTTAGTTTTGTGACCCCAGACAAGTGACTTAACCCCTCTGAGCCTCCATTTTATTATCAGTAAAATGAAAATAATAATAGTACCTCCCCAATTAGGTTACTGTGAAGGTTCATGAGATAATGCATGTAAAGTGACATAGGGTAACCAACTGTCCTGGTTTGTCTGAGAATGAGGAGTTTCTTGGGACACTGGACTTTCAGTGCTGAAATCAGGGAAGTCCTGGGCAAACCAGGACAATTAGTCACCCCAGATGAGTATGAATAAGGTGTTTCCTTTCCTCCTTGCTATCACTATAATAGCCACCATTTCCAGGTCAGGAGACTCTTTCTCCCCGAACATATCTACACCCCATGCCTGATCCAGGCAACCTGTTCCACTTACATGAAAATCGGGGATCGAAAGCCTCAAACTGTTAAGTTCTGTAAGTGTTTAAATTATTACTATTACTTTATTATTATAGTCTCCCATTCTAATAATGACAGCTTCAACAGCAGGATATACAAAGCCATTAAAGAAGATTCAACATTTATTGAGTGCCTACTCTGTGACAGATACTGTGCTAAGCATCACGGAAAGAATAATGTACTGGGGAAAACTCAATAATAAATTATAACTTTTTGATAAAATTTTAGAATGAGTTTGACATTTTTATTTTTCCAACTTTATTGAAGTATAGTTGACAAATAAAAATACATTTTAAGTGTACAACATGATGATTTGATATGTGTATACATAGCCTAAATGATTATCACAATCAAGTTGGTTAACACATTCATCACCTCACATAGTTATTTTTTGTGTGTGTGGTGAGGACACTTACAATCTACTCATTAATTTCAAGTGTATAATTACAGTAGTGTTAACTACAGTCACCATGTTGTATGTTAGATCCCCAGAAAGTACTCATCTTTTAACTGACCAATCCTTCCCCATGTCTGCCACCCCCTAGCCACTGGCAACTACCATTCTACTCTCTGGTTCTATGAGTTCAGCTTTTTTAGATTCAATATATAAGTGAGATCATACAGTATTTGTCTTACTGTGTCTGGCTGATTTCACTTATCATAATGTCCTCCAAGCTCATCTATGCTGTTGCAAATGGCAGGATTTCCTTCTTCTTATGGCTGAATAATATTCTTGTGTGTGTGTGTGTGTGTGTGTGTGTGTGTGTGTGTGTGTACCACATCTTTTTTATCCATTCATCAATCAATGGACATTTTGGTTGTTTCTGTATCTTTGCTATTGTGAATAGTGCTGCAGTGAACATGGGGGTGCAGATATTTTTTTAAGTTAGCGTTTTCGTTTCTTTGGATAAATACCCAGGAGTGGAATTGCTAGGTCATAAGGTAGTTCTATTTTTTTTTTAACTTTTATTTATTTAAGTGTGTTTTTCCAGGACCCATCAGCTCCAAGTCAAGTAGTTGTCTTCAACCTAGTTGTGGAGGGCACAGCTCACAGTGGCCCATGTGGGGACAGAACAGGCACTGTACTTTAACCAACTGAGCTAACCAGCCGCCCCTCTATTTTTTATTTTTTCAGGAACCTCCATACTGTTCTCCATAGTGGCTGCACCAATTTACATTCCTAGAAACAGTGCACGAGGGTTCCCTTGTCTCGACACCTTCACCAACACTTGTTATTTCTTGTCTTTTTGATGATAGACATTCTGACAGGTGTGAAGAGATATCTCTTTGTGGTTTTAATTTGCATTCCCCTGATGATTAGTGATATTGAGCACCTTTTCATTTACTTGTTAGCCACCTGTATGTTTTCTTTGGAGAAATGTTTATCCAGGTCCTTTGCCCATTCTCTAATCTGCTTATTTGTTTTATATTTGTTTGTTTATTTTGCTATTGAGTTGTATGACTTTCTTACATATTTTGGTTATTAGCCTCTTATGAGATACACGTATACCATGTTTTATTGAGCTTTGTTTTATTGTGCTTCACAGATATTGAGTTTTTTACAAATTGAAGGTTTGTGGCAACCCTGCTTCAAAGAAGTCTATCAGCATCATTTCCAACAGCATTTGTTCACTTCAAGTCTCTGTGTCATATTTTGGTAGTTCTCGCAATATTTCAAACTTTTTCATTATTATTATATTTGTCATGGTGATCTGTGATCAGTGATCTTTGATATTACTACTGTAATTGTTTTGGAACTCCATGAACCATGCCCGTATAAGACAGTGAGCTTAATCGAAAAATGTGTGAATTGTGACTGTTCCACCAACTGGCTGTTGCCCCATCTCTCTCCATTTCCTTGGGCATCCCTATTCCCTGAGACACAATAATATTGAAATTAGGCCAATTAATAACTCTACAATGGCCTCTAGGTGTTCAAGTGAAAGGAAGAATCCCACATATCTCACTTGAAATCGAAAGCTGGAAATGAGTAAGCTTAGTAAGGCAGCCATGTCGAAAGCCGAGATAGGCTGAAGCTAAGCCTCTTGAGCCAGTCAGCCAAGTTGTGAATGCAAAGAAAAAGTTCTCAAACAAAATTAAAAGTGCTACTCCAGTGAACACAAGAATGATAAGAAAGCAAAACAGCTTTACTGCTGACATGGAGGGTAAAATGCTATCAAACAGCATTGCTTGCTACAAAGAAATTGTTCATGAAAGGAAGAGTCAATCAATGCAGCAAACTTAATTGTTGTCTTATTTTAAGGAATTGCCACAGCCACCCTGTGCCTTCAGCAACCATGACCCTAATCAGTCAGCAACTATCAACATCAAGGCAAGACCCTGCACCAGCAAAAAGATTATGACTTGCTAAAGGCTCAGATGATGGTTAGCGTATTTTAGTCACAAAGTATTCTTAATTAAAGTATGTATTTTTTTAGACATAATGCTGTAGCACACTTAATAGACTACTTTATAGTGTAAACATAACCTATATACATTGGGAAACACAAAAAATTATGTGACTCTTTATTGCGATATTCACTTTATTGTTGTTGTCTGGGACTTGACCTGCAATATCTTTGAGGTATGCCTATATATAGTGTGCAAATATTTTCTCCCATTTCATTGGTTGCCTTTTCATTTTGTTGATTGTTTCCTTTGCTATGCAGAAGTTTTTTAGTTTGATATAGTTCTGCTTGCTTATGTTTGCTTTTGTTGCCTATGCTTTTGGTGTCATATCCAAAAAATCACTGCCAAGACCAAAGTGAAGGAGCTTTCCCCCTGTTTTCTGATAAAAATGTTACATGAAGTTTAACACACATATAGGAAAGGGCGCACAAATCTAAAGTGACCAGCTCAATGACATGTCAGAAAGTGAAAACACAGGAGTAATCATCACCCAGATCATATTATAGAACGTTATCAGCACTCACAAGGTTCTTGTCCCTTATGCCCCCCTTTCAGCCACTACCCTCCCAGGGAAATCTTGACTTCTGTTTTTGTCTTTATTATGTTCTTCCTTGTACTCTCTTTTAATTTACCTTGTTCTTTTCCAAGTTTTTTTCAGTTGAGAATTTAATTCATTTATTTTTATTGATGTAGGTGTTTTGGGCTATGAATTTTCCTCTGGCCACTGCTTTAAATGTATCCCATAGATTCCAATATGCAGTGCTTCCATTACCATTTTTTTTTCAAGAAATATATAATTTCTGATTCTTTCCCCTTTTAACCAAGTTGTTTAATAAAGTTTTTTTAAATTTCCAGTTGGAAGGGTATTTTTTTTGGTTTTGGTTTCATTTTTAAATTCTGCTTTGATTCCATTTAGAACCTTGACATTTTTCACAACAGTTTTGTTCTACTTATTTTTTGAACTTTGTATAAATGGAATCCTGCTACTTCCCCTTTTGAAATTCCACAGCATTTTTTCTTTTCAGTGAAAAAGACATTATACTCAAGGTATCAAGATCTTCTGACCTAAAATTAGAAATGCTTCTACCATAATTTCAATAATTCTAGAAGTTACTGAAGTTAAGCCAGTTAGAGTGAACATATCACCATTGCAGTTAGGTTTTGAGACAAAAAATTTCAGTCAAAGGGTTGGGAAATTTTGAAAATGTGTCCCAATTGTCCTCCCCAAAGTGCCTTTTTCTGTCATTAGCAAGCTAGAAGCAAACTAACAGAAAATGAGAATGTAATGGTATTTTCTCCAGATGTTATTTTAATGTATTTTACTTTCCAACTTCACAAAGATCATATTCAGAGTATTTCAAAGTAAATATTCGGTCATTGCCTTCACAACACGAGCAAATCATTACCAGAAAACTAGGTTTTTGTACCATCTAGTGGTGCATCCAAATATAGCTGACATGTATTTTTTTATCTTTATTAAATTTATTGGGGAGACATTGGTTAGTAAAATTACATAGATTTCAGGTGTATAATTCTGTAATACATCATCTATATATTGCATCGTGTGTTCACCACCCAGAGTCAGTTCTCCTTCCATTACCATATATTTCACACCCTTTTCCCTCTTCTACCATCGCCCTCCCCCGATACCCTCTAATAACCACTAAATTGTTGTCTGTGTTTATGAGTTTTTGTTTCTTTTTTGTCTTGTTTCTTTGTTGCTTTCAGTTTTATATGCCACATATGAGTGAAGTCATATGGTTCTTGACATTTTTTGACTTATTTTGCTTAGCATGATAATCTCAAGATCCATCCATGTTGTCTCAAATGGCAGTATTTCATCTTTTCTTATCGCTGAGTAATATTCCATTATACACAGGTACCACATCTTCTTTATGTAATCATGTATCGAAGGACACTTTTGTTGTTTCCATGACTTAGCCACCGTGAATAATGCTGCAATGAACATAGGGGTACATAGATAAATGTTTTCAGATTTTGGGGGGTTAGATACCCAGAAAAGAGATTGCTGTGTCATTTGGTAATTCTATTCTTAATTTTTTGAGAAACTTCCATACTGTTTTCCATAATGACTGTACAAATTTACATTCCCACCAGCAATGTGCGAGGGTTCCTTTTTCTCCACAGCCTCTCCAACAGATGTCTTGTTGATGACAGCCATTCTAACAGGTATGAGGTGGTATCTCATTGTGGTTTTGATTTGCATTTCTCTAATAGCTACTGAAATTGAGCATTTCTTCATATATCTGTTGGCCATTTATTTGTATATCTTCTTGGGAGAAGTATCTGTTCAAGTTCTCTACCTATTTTATAATTGGACTGTATGGTTTTTTGTTGTTGAGTTGTATGTATTCTTTATATTTTTTTGATATTAGCCCCTCATCAGAGGCATTGTTTGCAACTATTTTCTTCCATTCAATTGGTTGCCTCTTTGTTTTGTTGATGGTTTCTTTTGCTGTGCAGAAACTTTTTAGTTTGATATAGTCCCATTCATTTATTTTTGCTCTTACATCCCTTGCCTTAGAAGCCATAAAATCCTCTCTGAATCCAAGGTCCATAAGTTTAGTACCTATTCTGTCTTCTATCCCATAGATTCCAATATGCAGTGTTTTCATTACCATTATTTTTCAAGAAATATATAATTTCTGATTCTTTTCCCTTTTAACCGAGTTGTTTAATAGAGGTTTTTTAAATTTCCAGATGGAAGGGTCTTTTTGTCTCATGTCTTATATTTAGGGCTTTGATCCATTTTGAGTTCATTTTAGTATATGGTGACAGATAGCAGTCTAGTTTCATTGTTTTGCATGTGGCTTTCCAATTTTCCCAGCAGCATTTATTGAAGATGCTTTCTTTTCTCCATTGTATGCTTTTGGCTCCTTTGTCGAAAATTGTCTGCCCATATGCATTTATTTCTGGGTTCTCAATTCTATTCCATGGGTCTATGTGTCTGGTTTTCTGCCAATACCATGATGTTTTGATTATTATTGCTTTGTGGTATAAATTGAAGTCAAGGAGTGTGATATCTCCAGCCTTGTTCTTTTTTATTAATTAAAGTTTATTAGAGTGACAATTGTTAGCAAAGTTACATAGATTTCAGGTGTACAGTTCTGTAATACATCATCTATATATCACATTGTGTGTTCACCACCCGGAGTCAGTTCTCTTTCTATCACCATATATTTAATGCCCTTCAAACCCCCACCCCCTGTGACTAACCCCCCATCCCCTGCCTTGTTCTTTTTTCTTAAGATTGCTTTGGCTATTTGGGGTCTTTTGAGATTCCATACAAATCTCAGGGATTTTTATTCCATTTCCTGAAAAAATGCCATTGGGTTTTTTTTTTAAAGATTTTATTGGGGAAGAGGAACAGGACTTTATTGGGGAACAGTGTGTACTTCCAGGATTTTTTTCCAAGTCAAATTGTTGTCCTTTCGATCTTAGTTGTGGAGGGTGCCGTTCTGCTTCAAGTTGTTTTCCTTTCAGTCTTAGTTGTGAAGGGCGCAGCTCAGCTCCAGGTCCAGTTGCTGTTGCTAGTTACAGGGGACGCAGCCCACCATTCCTTGCGGGAGTCGAACTGGCAACCTTGTGGTTGAGAGGACACACTCCAACCAACTGAGCCATCCAGGAGCTCAGCAGCAGCTCAGCTCAAGGTGTCGTGTTCAATCTTAGTTGCACGGGGCGCTGCCCACCATCCCTTGCAGGACTCAAGGAACTGAACTGGCAACTTTGTGGTGGAGAGCCTGGGCTCCAACCAACAACTGAACCATCCGGGAGCTCAGCGGCAGCTCAGCTCATGGTGCTGTATTTAAGCTTAGTTGCAGGGGGCGGAGCCCATCATCTCTTGGGGCCTTGAAGAATTGAACTGGCAACCTTGTGGTTGAGAGCCCACTGGCCCATGTGGGAATCGAACCAGCAGCCTTCGGAGTTAGGAGCATGGAGTTCTAACTGCCTGAGCCACTGGGCCGGCCCCGCCACTGGGATTTTGATGGGGATTGCATTAAATCTGTATATTGCTTTGGGTAATGTGACCGTTTCAATTATGTTGATTCTTCCAATCCATGAACACACAATATCTTTCCATGTCTTTGTGTCTTCTTCAATTTCTTTTAATAATGTCTTATAGTTTTCAGTGCATAAGTCCTTCACATTCTTTGTTAAGCTTATTCCTAGGTATTTTATTCTTTTAGTTGCAATTGCAAAGGGAATTTTTTTTTCATTTCTTTTTCTGAATTTTCATTATTAATATATAGGAATGCAATGGATTTTCCTACATTGATTTTGTATCCTGCAACTTTACTCTATTTGTTTATTGTTTTTAATAGTTTTTTGGTGGAGGTTTTAGGGTTTTCTATATAAAGAATCATATCATCTGCAAAAAGTGATAACTTGAGTTCTTCATTCCCAATTTGGATGACTTAAATATTTTTTAAGTTAGTGGTTCTTTGAGAGACTCTTTAAGGGTTCAGGTCACTGTGGATTGTTCCAAATGTAGATTATAGGTGCAAGGAAATGGTCAGCTCCCTCAGTCTACTATTACGAACTATGTGTCTTGACTCTTCAGCTTGTCGTGAGTACAATAGATTCAGGTCTGCCATCTGAAGATTCTAGGTCTGCATTGACTACAAGAGTAAGGGCAAGCCACACACTTACTGTAAGAGCAAAGAACATAACATGTTTATCATTTCTGCCTCTCCCTTTTATTTTGTGGACATTGTTTAAAAGTCCCCAGAACGCTCAAAGAGCTGTTTTTCTTTTAATGTGGTAAAAAGCACATAACATGAAATTAACCATTTTAACTAGTTCAAGTGTACCATCCATTAGTGTTGAGTACATTCGCATTTTGTGCAGCAGATCTCTAGAGAGGAGAGGGAAGGGAGATTGGGGGAAGTGTTTCTTATCCTCAGAGACTTACATTCCGTAAGTCGAGGGCAGAACTCAGGAGTATTCATTTTCACAAAGCTCCCCGGGTGATAATGATGCATCCAGTGGGACTTTTGGGAATCACCGATACAGACCACGTAGGCTCTGCACAAGTAACCATCTTCTGTTACATAGACAATCATTTGCTGGTCTGTAGGATGGTCCAGGTAGGTGATTGAAGATGTGGCTGGGACTGACCGGGGGCTCCACTCTGGCACCAACCTTAACTCTATCTCCTGTGTGAACGTGTCAGTCAACCTCATTAATCTGACCCCAATCTACCTTTCCAACTTAATTTTCAACTGCTTGTCAATCTGAATGCTTCACTCCAGCTGGAATAGTAATCACCATCTATGTATTCCATGAGTCTTGAGATTTCTCTGTCTTTGCTCTTAAAATGTTGCTATATGTTTGTCAGCTGCGTCCTCTAGGAAGTCGGCATTGAGTGTTAGGGGTACGTGAAGTTTATGGGGGCTTGGTGGGAAACACCCATGAAAGACAAAAGGGAGAGGAAGCAGAATTGAGTAGGGAAGAGATTCAGACCACAATGTAGATTTGACAGTCTCAGACAGTTCAACAGGAACTGGATCAAATATTGCCCATTAGAGGAGTACCACACTGGGCAGAAATGGCCAGGCCCTAGTACCCTTATAATGCTCAGTCCTTGGCGGGGGGCTGCCCACAAAGAGCATGGCTTAAGCAGATCTTTAGGAGCGTATAGGTGAAAGCACTTGGCTAACTGCACTCTTTGCAGCTGAATGGCAAATCCAGGGCGGCCAGTTCTTCCTTCTGTTCTTCAGTTATCCAGACCCTGTCCTCTTCTTTGAGCCCCAGTATGGTAACAGTTGGTAGGTCTTGTCATAACCACTACATTTATTTCAAAATATAGGCGATCAGACTGGAAATGGCCTTAGGGATCATCTCATTTTACAGAGAAATTGAGATCCAGGTGTGTGTGTGTGTGTGTGTGTGTGTGTGAGAGAGAGAGAGAGAGAGAGAGAGAGAGAGAGAGAGAGAGAAAATCATTCAAGATGACACAGCTAGCTAGTCGCAGAGCCAGACTGGACCTCGGGTGTCCTAACTCAGTCCAGGTTTGCAGTAGTATTAAGGTTACTCATTTTGAAAGATTAGTGGAGGGCCACAGTCTTCACCTAAAAAGAAACTGTAGCTGCTGTAAATAAATGGATTCAACTTACTTCCAAGCATGCAGAATAATTAAAATGAAGAAAAAAAATAACGAAACTACTCTTTGACATCTTTGAGGCTTATTTTAATCTTAATTTATAAAGAAATAGTGATAAAACTAATCTTTATAGAAATACAATAGCCAAGTTCATTTATATAAAAATTCAGTGACGTACTATTTTAAAATCTTACACATTAAAGGAATTGAAATGGACCATTGTATTATTACCTCCCATTTTGAAAATATATATGGTTTACAAAATTATTTTCAAGTCATTATGTCAAACTAGGGAAGCAATTATGAAAAGGGCAGAGGTTATCGTTTATATGGCAGAAAGATAGCTGTTATATTCCAGTTAGCATGTATTTGTGGAGAGGGGACTTTCAGTGTTACCCGTAATACTGATTTTTAGAATGGAAAAGTGCTTAAACACAAGTCTCCATTGGATCTACAAACATTCTTATCTGAAATTCTTAAAAGATAGTCTTTGCTACCAGAAAAGGGGAATGTTACTTTTTTTTGCTTCTTTAGGACAGAAATCATTCAAGTATGTGAGAGTTAACAGCTCACATAAAGCAATTCTCATTCTTCTAAATTGTAAAATTCAGGAATGGGTGTGTGTTTGGGAGGATGAGGGCAGCAGCTGGTAAGTCAGACTCGATTAGGCCACTTGTCAATTTCTCAAAAATGTAGAGAAAGATGTGAATGAGGTTTATGGGCTCCTGCCCTCCTGAGCCTCAACTTTCCTGTTTCAAACCTCCATTTCCAGTTTTAAACCTTGATCGATCTGCGAATTCCACACCACCTCTTCAACTAGCAGCATCTCACAAGATTGTCAACTAGGCATGTAAATGAAGCCATGCAGACAACACATAGGGGTCAGCTACCCCACCTTTGTGTGTGAAGAGTGGCACACACCTTACAGTTTTACTTGCAACAGTAAAATGCCAAAGTGAGTCAAAGAAATTATTTTCAAGTTAGATTTTTGAAAGTGAGGTGGGAAATGAAAAAGAGGATGGATATAGGCCAGAAATCTGTCTGGGATGAAGTAGTTGATCTGGGCAGGGATTTACCTGTCAGAGGAACAGGGATCTCTGAGACTGGAGTCCTTTCCTTCCGTTTATTAAAACGGGAAAATTGATTTTTAGCTTTATTCGAACTTCCAGGCTGAGGGATTTGCAGGAACTGTTATCCAATTACCCAGGCTACATAAGATGTTAGCCCTCTTGGAATCACTTCTTTTCCCTAAATAGCATATTAAAAGTTCAATTCTGATGGTACATGTTATCTTCTTACACAGATGAGTCTGTCTAGAGTAAGCCAAGATAAACATTCTCTTGTATAATTGTGTCACAAGTGTTAGAATCAGTCTCCATCTTGAATATTCCCAACCATCACCTAACAAAGAACATGGCTTTTAAAGGTAAATAACTTTGAGGAAATGTACTGGATATAATTTCCTCTTACTAAATCTAGGAAACACATATGTAATGCACTTGAAAAACTGTTCGAGACAGAAGAATTACTGTATTGCTGATAGTCACCAATTCATTCATGCAGTCTTTATTTACATAGCAAAAGGGAAGAAAAATATCTAAGAGCCATCCTGATGTTAAGTATTATGGTGGAGAGAAGAGCTCTTGAAGTCAGAGACCTTGCTTCAGCAATGGCTCTGCTCCTGGCTGGCCATTTACCAACTGGGAGCCTCAGTACCCAAAGATATTATGTGAAGATAATGCCAATCTCAGGGCTCTTGGGAACTTTGCACGAGATCACAGATGTAAAAAAATTTAGAATCAAGACCAGCGTAATCCAGAAAAGTGAAATTTTATTATTCACCCTGAGCTTTTACACAGGAGCAAGTGGGGTGTGAATAGGGAACATTAACAGCAGGGGCTTCTGGGTTTGTCACAAGGTAGGTATCAAACTCACAGTGGCCACAAAGCTGTCTACTAGATTGGCGAGGTAAATGAATTTGGAGAAACTTGTCATTTTATCTGGAGCAATGCGCAGGGAGGTCCTAGTGCCATGTCTTGGACCAAGCCTTGCCTTTCATCTCTAATTCATCTAAGATGCTGTGGGTGATCCACATGGGTGGCCCCAACGGTTCTGTGCCAAAAAGAAAGTTAATATTTCCCAGATGTCACTAACAGTGAAAGAGCTAAGGGAAAGTTTACATTGTTTATGGAAATCAGGTGGGCCCCTGTGGAAGGCTGCAAGGTGCCACCACGGTCCAGATGAACACCTGTGGGGTGTCAGATGCCAGCATCCTCACCCTAAGAGTGAGGGTAGACAATAACTCATGGAACTAAAGCTAAGAAATGCTCTGGATACAGAACTTACTCCAGGCCCAGTTTGGAATGAGGCATTTTGCTTACTAACTGACTTCCAATAAGTTAGTTCTCAGATGTCTCAGCAATTCCTGTTGGAATCACTCTTTTAGAATTAAGGGATCACATTTTCCAAGCAAAAGTATTTCATTCATCAGGCCAGCCTGATTTTTTCAGCTTCTTTCCAGACTTTGAGGATGCAGGAAAAGCCCAGTCTCAACCTATTCTCAATGGATATTGCCCACCCTATTTTCATTCTTATTTTGGTAGCAGCAGGAGTGAAATTGGCATCAGTCTGGTTAAGGCTGGAAAGCTTTTCGGCTAGTCCTGGTATTTCTATTCAGTTGGAAAGTGAGACAACCCTACAGGACAATCCAGTCAGTCCTGGTTTGAAGGACCTTGCTGGTCAAGGGTAAGGAGACTATGATTTCTAAGCAGGGGAGCAGTGGGTGGGTGGCAGGGTGGGATGAGCAAGCAGGTGGGCCTCTATGCTCTCGATCCCTGAAAAATTCTTTTTATAGGCTGGGGTTCACTTAACAAGATTGAAACCCTGCCATAGGGCATAGGTACCAAGGAAGAGAAGTGTACAGTTTTCGGGAGAACAGAAACTTGCTCCTGACTCAGTGCTCTCTAGTGGCAAGAAGAGAAAAGGACGATGATGTCTTTAGACCATCTGGATTCACAGGAGAAAATCGTCTTCAAACCGAAGTTCAGTAAAAGAATAGATCTTTTTTCTCTGGAGACTGGGTTTCTGAAAAACAGGATAAGCATGATGAGGAAGAAGCTGGCTCTGGGGTCAAATGAGCCCAGGTTTGAACCTTGACCTCACCACTGCCTATCTGTGTGAGCTTGGGCAAGTTAGTTAGCCTATCTGAGCCCCACTTTCCTCATCTATGAAATGGGGATACTAATGATACCTACCTCATAAGATTCTGGTAAGGATTAAGTGAGTTAAACACACATAAAGCCCTTAGAACAGTGCTGGGCACATACATGCTCAACAAATGTTAGCTACTATTTTGTCAAAGAGACAGTGTCTTTATTTGAAGTAGAATGGAAGTATTATGTCATCACACTGCAGCTTAGCTTGGTAGGTAAGACCAGGGACTTTGAAGTCAGAAAAAAATTGACTGGCACTTACTTACCCTGACTTTGGGTGAGTTATTTAATCTCCCTTAAACTCAATTTTCCCATCTGTAAATGAGGATAAAAATAGCACCTGTGTTGTAGGTAGATACTGGTTCTTATTTTGCTTCACTTTCATGATTCTTGTCATTCTCCTCATCTCTAATGACCTTTTACTTCACTCTACCTCAGCCAGACATTGCCATGGTCACAGGCTAGACTTTGTCATCACCTACACAGGGGGCACCCTTCTCATCTCAATTTCAAACATCTACTCTTCAACCACCACCTCCCATGTCATTGATTTACTGCGGCATTTTCACATAACCTAATCCTTCATTCCATTACCTCCTTCATTCCATTACCTGCCACTACCCATCACCCTCTACCAGTCTCGATTTCCTTCTTTGTGCAGCTTAGATACAATGGTCCCTTATGATAATCACTCACTTGCAAATACCCTTAACTACTTTTCCTCTATATTCATCGTGCTGACTTGCCAAAACCTCAACCCTGGTTGAGCCTCACCATTTGCTTTCTCTGTGCATTATACTAACCTACAGTGTTTCCCCGAAAATAAGATCTAACCAAAATAAGCCCTAGCATGATTTTTCAGGATAACATCCCCTGAACATAAGCCCTAATGAAGCTTTTGGAGCAAAAATTAATATAAAACCTGGTCTTATTTTCGGAGAAACACGGTATCAGCACTGATGAAAATAACACAACCCAGCTGACCATTTCCAAGTGAAACATCTCAGACTTGAGATCAGCTCTCAGAAATCCTGCTCATGTTAGTCTATGAGCAAGATTGCTTTTCCAATACCCAAGAAGACTTTGTCATACTTTTCTACCCTCTTCAATATCCCACATTCTCATTCTCAGCTAATGATCTTGCCTCATACTTTATTGAGAAAATAGAAATCATTGATTAGTACTCTGTAGACTCCCCACAAACAAGCCTGCAAATATATTTGCATCTGTATCCTTTTTCTTCTGCACATTTTCAATGTTAGAATGTTCCCTTTTCCTAGCAAATGTCAGTGCTTTCATACGTCCCTTCCGTCTTCTCAAAGACTTCACCCATCTTGCTCCATCACTGAGCTCTTTATCTTTGTTGGAGCATTCATTATCGTACAAATATGTTCTATTATTTACCTGCAAAAAACAACAACAACTGTAACAAAACAACTCACCCTACCCTACTAGTCTCTTTAGCTACTACCTCATTTCTATTTACCCCTTCAATGATAACCTTCTTTAAAAAGCTGCTACCACTTACTATCTCCCCCTTTTCATCTCCCATTCACTCTTCAACCTACTCTAATCTGGCTTCTGTCCGTATCACATAATGAAAACTACTCTTAACAAGGTTATCAAAATCTATGTTGCCACATCCAATAGAAATTTCTCTGTCCTTTTCTTATTTGAGCTCTAAGAAGCCCTTGACAGAGTTGATCACTCCCTGTGTTTTGAAACATTCCTTCTCTTTTAGTTTCTGTAACACCACACTCACCTGGCTCTCCTCCCACCTCACTCAGTAACTGTTCCTTGTTTGTATCCTCTGTTGGTTCCTCGTGTCCCCAACCTCTAAATACTGGCACAGTCCAGGACTCTGTCCTCTGTTCTTCTTTCTTCTCTATCTACTCTATACCCTCTGCCTAGGTCATCATTCAATGGCTTTAAATGTTATTTATATATCGATCAACCTGAAAAGTTTACCCAGACTTCTCTTCTGAACTCCAAACTTACATATACAACTGTATATCCACTTGGATATCTTATAGGCACCTCAGACTTAACATGGTCACAACAGAGTTGTGCCTCCTACAATCTTCCTCATTTTGATACATGTACCACTATCTACCCAGTTGCTCAAGCACGAAACCTAAGAAGAGCTAACCTGGAGTCTTCCCTTTTCCTTACCAGTCCCATCCAGAGCATTAGCAAATCATAAGAGCAAAACCTCTCAAATAGATCTCAAATACATCTATTTCTATCTCCACGGCTGTTACCTAGTCCTGGCTATCATCTCATGCTTCTTGCCTCCTAACTGGTCTTTGTCTTCATTCTGGCTTTTCTCCAATCTATCCTCTCTACAACAGCTTATGTGACCTTATTACATGCACATTGGACTGAATAAAGGCCTTCCAGGACTCATCAAATCACTTAGAATATAAAATCCAAACTCTCAACATGACCCATAAGGCCCTATGTCACCTGGCCCCTGTCTACCTCTCCAGTCTGGTCTTGGTCTTGTGGCACACTCTCCCTTTCTCCTTACACTCTGGCCACATTGGCCTTGTTCCCATACTTCACACACTTCAGGACCTTTGCAGGAGCAGCTTCTTCTACCTCCCTCATCTCTACCCCAATTCTTCCTAAAGCTGGCTCACTTGCTTCATTCGGGTCCCTGCTCACACGTTACTTTCTCCAGGAAGCCTTCTTTGACCAGTTTATCCAAAGTTGGCCCCTGTCTTTCCTTATTTCAACACCTTATAATGTTTCCTTCACACACTTATCATAACTTTAAATATTTTTGTCTTTCCACTTTTGGGGGGAGGCAGGGCAGGTGTTCTGCCTTCCCCACTAGACTACTAACTCAATGAGAGCAGGGACCAAGACCGTGTGTGTATCCGTGTGTGTGTCTGGCAAATAGCAATATCAATGTCATTATTATATGTAAATATTGAAGCAATGTACAGCCAGTATCTATATCTACAGACTTAAAAAAAAATCAAATTTGCTAAAAATTTTGGCACCAAAATTTATCGGACTCACCTCCAGAAAGGTGTCTGACTACCCTTCCGGCTGATCGCTCTTCTGCTCCACATGGTCACTGCCTCAGAGGTACCTGACAACCTGCATGAGGGAACTAGGCCATATTGGAGGGGCAGGGGGCTCTGCCTTCCTCCCTTTGACAAATATTTATCTGGGACTTCACAGATGAAATCTTTCAGAACTATCAAAATTCCTACTGAAAGGTTCATCCAGTTCACTTTGAAATCAGGTTAATATAAAATACATAAAGAATCAAACCTATAAAGAAATGACTGAGTCTCATGCCAAATCTACGGAAACAGGAAGTGAGGGTGCAGAGTCCATACATTTCACAAGGCCCCAACCGCCCCCACTGTGGTTCTCAACCTCAGGCAAGACTAGGAAACTGGCTTAAGAGCATGGGCCTTGTGGGGTTTCCTGGTCCTTCTATTCAGAGCCCTAGGAAGTTACCCCCTTTGCAATCTACAAGCTCTGCTGCCTCCCTCTGCCCAGAGACACAGTAGCAAGATAACCACCTCCCCTCAACTACTCTTCACTACTCTGCTCGTCTCCTGTCCCTTTCTCAAGGTAATATTGCTCCTTCGCATGCTCTCCAAGCCTTCCTCATCCCTCTCCCCTTACTCTAGGATAGTATCCTGGCCACAGATAGACAGTGAACCCATCTACAGTGAAACAATTTTACCAGTTGCTAATTTTCACTGCTGTGCACTTAATTTAAGTTGGAATTGTTTTTGATGATTTATGTTTATGATAATTTATGATTTTGATGATTCTTTTGGACACAGAACAGAGAGATAATACCTCTGCCATTTGCTAGAATCCTACAGCAAGTCCTTTCACCTGTTTGGGATTCAGTCTCTTCATCTGTAAAATGGGGATGTTTATTCATTCATTCAATCCCTATTTACTGAATGCCTAATGGGTAAGGTGCCTAGGTTACACTCATACACACATCCCAAGGTCATTGTGGGGACTGAACAGGATGGTGTGTAGGGTATCTGGCTCATAGTCAACACCCATACATGTCGTGGCTGTTATTTTTGGTCTATGAACAATTTAAAGCCTCAAGTTTTCAGTAATTCCAAGGCTTACAATTTTTTTTAAAAAATGTATAAATGGTTCATAAGGACTTAGGAGACTTTATAATCCTGAATTTCATTAATTAGAAGACCAGCAGAGCTTACTCCCTTGGGCAGAGACTGATGTGAAGCCTGACTCAGCCATGCTAAGGCTCTTGAACCAGCCCTAAATCTATCTCCTCACTTGGGCATGGCCAAGTAATCACTGAGGGTGGTCTGTGCCTTATTTGTCTGTCTTACACAAGGACTTCAAACAAATAAAAAAAATGTACTACATTGGCAGTACAATTTGTACTATTTGTATCATTTCCTTTATCAATGTCGTTATTGTTTCCAGCATTCACTCTTTAATTAAATATGTATTGACCTCTATGCCAGGCACTGTCACAGGTGCTGGGGATGTGGTGGCACATTCCTCAAAGTCCCTCCAGGAGCTGACATTCCAGTGAGCTCTATATATTGCCCTTCCCCTCCACTTCACACTAGTCTAAAGTGACTGCAAAGAGATCAGGGGCCATGGTAGCAGCTATTCCTTTTGTTCCTCTCAAACACACAACATGGAACATGGTCTGCAGCACACAGGATGCCCTCCAAAAAGGCACTTTCTGATAGTACTATGTGCCAGGCTTACCATGTGTTTGGTAGGCTTACCTTTCATGGCTTACTGTAGCTCATTTACATTAGGATATACATTCTAAGCATTTAGTTATTTCACTAATCCTCACAAAAACCCTACGAGGTGGACACTATTTTAACCCTCATTTTACAAAGGAGGCAACTGAAGTATGGAGAGGTTAAATAATGGGACCAGATTCCTGAATCTAGTAAGTAATGAAGCCACATTCGAACCCAGGCCGTGAAGATCCTCATGTCATTCTACCCAGATTGTCCTCATTTGGAAGTTCCTATAGACCCACTTTCAAATAGTGTGGAGCCCACAGTCCTGGCCTGTGGCCTCCAGTGTCATTTTCCCTGATTGCAGAGTCCTGGGGCGGCCCCATATTCTAGGCTGAAAATTCGACATCTGGGACAGAGCAAGTTAATCCTCACAAACTTGTTCATTTTTCTGCTTCTGTGGCAAAATAAGAGAATGGTCAAGATACCAAGTGCATGGGCTCTTTGAGACTAAGATGAAACAAATTGTAACTATGAAAATATTAAATGATAGAAATGAGGGTCTTTTCAGTTGCTGGAGATCTTGATTTTTATGCTACAAACTTCTCAACTTTGTTCTCAGGACACAGAGACACATACATTATCAAAAGCAGAACCAGACACTTACTTTCACTTGCAAGGCTGGCAGTAGCAGGTCCACGATCTGGGGTGAAATATCGTTTCTTGCCTAGAAAAGAAACATGATTGAAAATGAAATCTCTAGGGCTAAGTTAGAAAGTGCCCAATTGCACGCCAGGGCCCCCAAAACACCAGCCCCTCAGTTTGTGGACACCTGGCATATTTTCTGAGATGCTACCGAAACAAAAAAGCTTCTGTTTTTAAGCCCCCGTGGGCCTTGTTCCCATCTGATAGGCAGTGTTCCTCATTAAGGGCCGCTAACTTCATCAACATATCCTGAACCATCAATCACCAATTAATATGAGTAACGTGAAGTACATTAGTAGTCAAGTGTGAGAGTTTGCAGCAGTCAAGACTTTAGTGATAAACATTTGTTTGAGACTGTGTCTAGAGGTTTTGGGACTAGGATAATGCCTGCATTATAGTTTTGCCATGATGTACCTGGCATATAACAGATACTCACTAAATATTTGCTGATTAGATTTGAACTATAGAGTTGTTCTGTTTGGAAAGTGGTAATTTGAGCCATCTGTATTCTAACCAACTGTTGAAACAGGGCTCTGCTGTGTGTATGCACAGGCAACAGTTGGCCTAATTTTTTCCTGAGTCCAGTAGGAGCGTATTGTTGAAAAGGAGTACAGGGGAGAGAATTTTCATAGGTTTCCCAAGCATGACATTTTTATGATTTACTCTTTTAAAGTACTTACCTAATCAAACTCTGGAAATGATGGAGTGGTATTTTAATGGGAAATTTGTTTTCAACATTAGGATGAAACAGTGCCTGACTTAGGGAGGCTACGGTGAACAGGCCCTTTGTGTACCATATACTTAGTTCAGAGTCGGGGCAGCATCTAGCGATTTCTTTCAGGCATGGGACACTAGAACCACAGATATGTAAGGACTCCACAGCTATGAAAGAAAATGCACTCAAGAGAACAGTATGCCAAAGGATGTAGGCTTGGCCCCATGAAACTATAAAATATATATTATTACCAATATTTCATATGAATGGCAAATCTTATAGAACAGCTCTTTTGGTGAAAGTATACCTCAGGCCAATTCTTCCCCATCCTTTTACAAAGAAGGGAGTCTTGTTTTTTTTCATGGGTATTTTGCATCTGGTAAACACTAATTACATATTTGGTGAGGGAGTGAATAAAGAAGTGTTTTAGTTCAAGAGGAGGGGTGATGGTTAGGAAATAGGAACCCAAGGGAAAGCAAGCAGGAAGAGCCCAGTGCGCAGGCGTGAGCCACATATAACCAGGCACTGTGCCGGTCTCCAGGCAGTAATGGGGCTGCCTCTACAGTCGCTTTGAATTTTAATGTGTGGAGCAGATGGCTGGTATAGATTGCCCTTGTTTTTGCCCAGGAGCCTGGCATCATTGTGAGTTGCCAACCTATTTGGAGGAGAGAGTTTGAGCCACAGAGTTCTGTTTTACAAATGGATTATTTGGTGGCTCATAGTGAGGTGAATGCAGACCCCACAATTTTAGGCAGCAACCCATCATTTTTCTAGGATAGGTCCAAGTCAATAGGCTGGGTGAATATTCCCAGCCAAGTCCATCTGGCTGGCTCTCTACGTAACCCTGTGGTCATTAAACTGTGAATGCCAGTGAAGCCTAGTGAAGATATATGGAACATTTAAGCAGAACATTCTGTCCCTCAGAAGCCCCATATCCGGAGTGGCAGCAGTTAGTCTTGTCACCTCATCTCATGCCAACTCACTCTCAACCCCAACCAATCAGAGGCAAGCCTCCCAGTATCTGGAGGCATTTCCTTACAGTGGCCTGGGCTGGAAGGCAGGTTGAAGGTAAATCCCATGCTTCCGACTATCTGGGCAGAGTTGCAATCCTCCCACATGGCAGGTTGCTGAGGATGGGCTACACATCTGTCTTGCTGGAGGAGACTTAGGAGGGGCTCATATTTCTCATCAGGCTGGGCCTCTGGAACCAGGTGTTCAGCAGAGAAGGCATGAGGGTAATCATAATCAGGCTCTGGGGAACTGGGGCTGGCTGGGGAGGAGAAATGCCACAGCTCTCCAGGCTGAAAAGAGGGGCTCCCAGTCAGGGGCACTGAGTACTGATCCATAGCCATGGGACCAAACCCATTCATGCTGCAGCTGGCGGCACCATCTGCAAAAGACACTTCCGGCTCTGGCTTTGTCCACTGAGAAGAGAAACGCCACTGATTTGGAGGCATGTCAATATCTGGAAAGGGAAGATTTAGAAGACATGTTAAGTATTTATTGTTTTCAAAATGCAAGTAACATTTTTCTGGTTAATGCATACTATATTTTTTAATGCATACTATATTTTTTAATGTAGAAAAGGTTAAAAAACAACAACAACACTCGAATCGTAATATCCAGAGACCACCATTGTCCACCTTTAGGTGTATTCCTTTCTAAGATTTGTTTCTATTCATGTATGCATGTTTTTACATCACATACTATTTTTAAGGTAGCTTTCGCATCATTAGAATATCACAAATATCCTCTTGTAACAATGAACAGAGCCAACACCAGCATTTTAAGTGGCTACACAGTATTCCATCAATAAGTAGTAATGTGACTAACAAACATGGTATTTGTGGGCAGCTCAGTTATTTACATTTTTCAATTATATTAACAAAATTAAAATGAGCATCTTCACATGTATACACACATACACACACACACACACACACATACACAGAGGGTGCCAAAAAATGTATACACATTTTAAGAAAGGAAAACTGTCTATGCACCCCTATGTTTATTGCAGCACTATACACAATAGCCAAGACATGGAAACAACCGAAATGCCCATCGGTAGATGACTGGATTAAGAAGCTGTGGTACATTTACACAATGGAGTATTAAGCAGCAATAAAGAAGAAAGAAATCTTACCATTTGCAACAACATGGATGGACCTAGAGAACATTATGTTAAGTGAAGTAAGTCAGACAGAGAAAGACAAATACCATATGATCTCACTTATATGCGGAATCTAAAGAATAGAATAAATGAACAAACTAATCAGAAATAGTCTCAGAGACATAGAGGAAAAACTGGGGGTTACTAGATGGGAGGGGGGTGGGGATAAGGGAGATTGGGGGGATTAGAAAACAGTCGGTAACTACAAAATTGCCATGGGGATACAAAAGTCAATTTGGGGAATATAATCAATAATCTTGTAAATATTTTGTAGGGTATCCGATGGACACTTGTCTCGTTAGGGAGACCACCTCAGGGATGGTGTAGATGCCTGATCACTGCTCTGGACACCTGAAGCTGAATAATAACGAATGTCAACTATAATATATATATATATATATATATATATATATATATATATATTCACAAGAAGTGGACTATAGCGTAAGAAATAGAGGCAGTGGAAATGTAACGGCTATGTGCGATGTCAGAGGGGTAGTAGATTGGGGAGGGGGGTTATCACTGTGTGAGGGATATAAATGATAAATGTCTAAGTATTACAGTGTTTTGTACACATGAAACTAATAAATAAAAAAAAGGAAAACTGTATTAAAATTGTAATACTCAATTGTAATACTCAACTGAGTTAGCTCAGTTGGTTAGAGCATGGTGCTGGCAGCACCAAGGTCGCCGGTTCGATCCCCACATGGGCCACTGTGAGCTGCGCCCTCCTTATAATAAAATAAAATAAAATAAAATAAAATAAAATAAAATAAATAAAATAAACATAAAATAGTAATACTCAATATATACCAATAACAAAAGATGAATACAAGTCATCTTCGACTTCTGCAATTATAAAAGGTGCTCAAAGTGGTTACCATCAGCATCCAGACACTTCTGATTATGGTGAACTACTGCTTGAGCAACAACATTGCCCAAAGTGTCCACTTGTATACATTTTTTGGCACCGCCAGTATATCTTTAGGTGATTTGTGTTTGGTTGTTGCTGTTGTTTGGCTTTATTTTGTAGCTGGCGTTTTGAGTAAACAGAATAGGAGGACGCCACAGAACTTTACAAAGGGTAACACTTTGGTAACACTCACCGAAGTCTAGGGGTCGAAACTCCATTTTCAAAAGGGATCCGGGGTTTGGGGATATTAAGAGACTGGACCAAGGTAGCACAACAGATTAGCCAACCAGGGATCTAAGCTGGAGTGGTAAGTCATGGGGTGGGGAATAGTTGCTTGGACCTCTTCCTGCAAAAGTACAATGCTCAAGGTCAAGCAGTAACTCCCTCAGTTTCTTCTTGCGAAGTTCTTATGGACTGGGTAATGGGATGGAGTCTCCTTTGGTCTCAGACACTACTTCTAATTGTGCCTATAATAGCCACCGACTCTGATTTCTCAAGAAGTCTAGGATAGTTCATGACACCGATGGATCTCTTCCCCATTCTCAATACTCACTCATGCAAGAGGGAAGGAGGGAGAGAGAGCTCTGGCAGGTGATACTTAAAGCCTTGAGCCTCTCATCTATCCAAGATAATGAAGGGGGGCTTGGGTGTAGATACAAAGGAAGACTGTCTGGTCTCCTCCTCCTCCACATGTGCCTCTCCTAACTCTCCTGAATGTTCAATTTGCCTGGATTTTGCACAAGATAAGAATGTCTGACAGGTCTGCCCAGTGATACTGGAATGCCCCCACCCACCACCATAACTTCTCACGTCATACAGATGATAAGACAAAAGAAGAAAAAAAAAGCCCTAACCTGCATGGCATAGACATTCTGCCCAACATTTCACATCATTCACAATAAACAACTGGTAATTGTTGGCCTCTTTTAATGAAATCAAGAGTAAGGAAACATATTAAGATTTGTTCCTGGAGATGCATGTTACTTTTGAAAACTGATTATCTGCAGAGCAGTAGCAATTCAGGGCACTGTATAGCACAAAGAGGGTGAATAAGCTGACCTAGTATAATCACTGTCGGTGTTTCATATTCACTGAGGGTACTGCATGTCCTAAGCACAAATTAGAAACAATGTGTAGCCTCTGACAACAGGGCAATTTCCATCTGAACTGGACTTACAGATATACATATGACGTAGGCGCTGAATGCAAGGCCCCAGTGTGTTTCGAATATTTCTGTTAACTGCTTCCCTTCCAGAATTCTCTGATTGAAATATTAAGGGGAGTGGGTGGTGTGCCACTGTCCAAGGTCCCATTTGGTCACTGAGTGCACCAGAGCACAGTTTGGATGGTATCCTGTGGGGAGGCACAGAGTACCCTAATCCCAAATTCACAGCAACCCAATAGTAGGCTTTGGGTGGCCTTGGGAAAGGCACTTTTCTAGACCAGGCTTGGGCGTTGGTGTCACGTGGAGTGGAAAAGACCCTGGGGGCCATCCCGGTAGCTCAGGCAGTTGGAGCTCCATGCCCCTAATGCCGAAGTCTGCCAGTTCAATTCCCCCATGGGCCAGTGGGCTCTCAACCACAAGGTTGCTGTCTCAACTCCCACATGGGATGGTGGGCTAAGCCCCCTGCCACTAACAAAGGCAACTGAACCTGGAGCTGAGCTGCCCCCTCCACAACTAAGACTGAAAGGACAACAACTTGACTTGGAAAAAGTCCTGGAAGTACACTGTTCCCCAATAAAGTCCTGTTCCCCCCCCCAAAAAAAAAGAAAATAAAGACCCTGAATTTGATGGGCCACTCTTTCCGAGGCTTCTTGAGTACACTTCTCCAGCAATCACACCCCTGTACCCTGTGAACCAGTAAAGGTATCCTAAACCACAGCCTGGACTGGCCCAAGGTTACTGCTGCCGCTGCTACAAGTGGCCCTGATGACCCTTTCTTATCCAAGTTTCCCTCTGAAGATGAGGGAGCCCCAGGAAGACTGTGCCGCCTCCTAAATCCCCAAACTAAATTAATGAATGGAGAACAGGTAAGGAACACTTTGGTTCTGGGACACTTGGGACAGGCTGGATTTTCTTTTCCGTAGGAATACAAAATGTTTCCATTCCATATACTCCAACTCTTGAGCATCTAGACCCTATCTCTTAGTGCCATCCATGCTCTAGAATTCCTGAGGCCTTTGGTCCTAAGATCAGGTCCTGTTCAGAGAGTGCTAGTCTCCCTTTCCCACTCTGCCCCTTTAGGGTAAAACCAGCAGACCATTTGGCAGACCATTCCTGGGGCCTAAGCAAATACAGGGACACCACCCACACCTACTGATATACATATCTAAGAGCCCAGAACCTTCTAGAAAGCACTTCTAGGCACTGAAAAGTTTGCTTCTACCCCAGAAGACTCTCTCTCCAATCTCTTTTTTTTTAACTTTTATTTATTTAAGTGTGTGTTGTTCTTTTCCAGGATCCATCAGCTCCAAGTCAAGTAGCTGTTTCATTCTAGTTGTGGAGGGTGCAGCTCACAGTGGCCCATGTGGGGATCAAACCGGCAACCTTGTTGTTAAGAGCACCGCGCTCTAACCAACTGAGCTAACCAGCTGCCCCTCTGCACTCTGTTTTTGAGTGGTGGCCCTGCCTCCCTATTCCAGACTAATTTCTGGACACATTAACTGAAATGTCATCCCCTCAGAAAGGCTATCCCTGAACCTCCAATCTAAATTGTATCCTGCTGCTCTCTGTGACTGTGCTGTTTGTGTCCTTCATAGCACTAATCCTAATCTGTAATTTCTTCATTTCCTCATTCATTTGTTCACTATGGGTCTTCCCCGCTAGCCAGTAAACTTTGAGGATTGAGACCATTTCTCTTTTGTTCACTATCATGTCCTCGGGAATTTTCAGTGTGTCTAACATGTAGTAAGGCCTGACTTAATATTATTCTAATAAATACACACATGCACAGATGCACTCACATGTGCACACATGTGCTTACACACACATATGTACACAAACATGTACGCACTCTCAACCATATGCACACACACAGCCCTTCACACTAATCTTTCTATATGAATGAGTAGAGTAGCATGCCAAAAGTTTAAGAGCACAGACTTTGAAATCAGACAGGCTTGGAGGCCCATCCCAGCTCTACCACTTCCTAGCTGTGTGACACTGACCACCTCCTCTCCCATCTCAGAGCCTCTTGGGACTGTTGTGAGATTAAATGGGTGAGTCCGTGTACAGGGCTTAGCACAGTACCTGGTGCACAATAGGCACTCAATAAGTGATAGCTATTGCTGTTTTATTATTAATCATTGTTTCGGTTTATAAACCCAGTTTGTGCTCACATTCATAGGTTTCTTTCCTAGTTTGCAACATTCCATGTAACCAACCCAGGAAAAAATGAAACGGTAATGTAGGAGGCCTGAGGATCCTCCCTGCCATCAGTCACCCAGTGCCGAGAAGAGAAGGGAGAAAGGGACTGAGAAGAGAAGCCCACAGCAGCAGCACTCCAGGGCTGATGTGAAGATGGAGTAGATACCGGCTCTAGATTTCAGTAGCCTGTGCTCAGTGTGTGTCCATTCCCAAGGAAGAACCCCTCAGAGCTGGGCAGGCAAGACTGTAAATCTAGAACAGCTTTTGTGTGCTGAGCACTTCCTCTGGAGGAGGCACTTTGCTGAACACCCCGCATACATGATCTTATGTGATCCTCACAGCAACCCAGATGGAAAAGACCCAGAGCGGTTCAAGTCACTTGCCTAAGGCCACAGTTAGTAAGTCATAGAGCTGTCTGATTGCAAACCTCATGCGTTTACTGGCTATGCCTCCCCAACATTGCAAAGAGGTAGTATGCTTTCCCACACTACTGGGGTTTAAGGGGTGGCATATGGGCATGACATTTCTGGGAAGCAATTTGCCAGTATATGTTAAAACCCTAAAATTTGGGTATACGCTTTGATCCAGTCATTGCACTGATGGCAATTTATTTTAAGGATATAATCAATGATGCGTATAAAAATTTAGCTACAAAGATACTCAAACTGGCATTTATAATATGGTAAAAGATTGGCAATAACCTAAATGTCCAAAAATTTTAATACATCTATAAAAGGGGTACTCTTGAGCTATTAAAATGATGTAGAACATGTAATAGCATAGAGAGATGCACAACTATTGTTGATTAAAAAAAAAGTTATAGCCCATATGTACAAAATAATGTTGTGTTGTAAAACTTAGTATGTGTGCATAGATTCACACATGGTTTTGTGTCCTGACTGCTTATCTGTGTTTTCTGAAAGTTTCAAAAATTACCACGTTATTTTTATTATCAGAAAAAGTTATTTTTAAGTAAAACCTTAAGAAACCTCTTCACTCAGTGAATCTGAATCACAACTGTGAAAGATCAATACACAATTACCTCGTTTTCTTCTACCTATCCTTGTTTTGTTTTTCTTTTTAAATTTCCTTCCTTCTCCCCTGTTTCTCCCTTTAATACAAATCCTGCTTTATGATGAAGTTGAACCCTAGAACCCTCAGAACGCACACCCACATTGTGCACCATGAAGGTCCAAACCTTGGCCTGCCCACTCTGCACGCATTGACTCTCCCCTCTGCCTTCTTTGTATTATACCAGGGGTGCCAAAAAAATGTATACAAGTGGACATTTTGGTCAACATGGCTCAAGCAGTAGTTTGCCGTAATCAGCTGATGGGAACCACTTTGAGTACCTCTTGTCATTACAGAAGTCAAATGCGACTTGTATTCATCTTTTGTTATTGGTATATGTTGAGTATTACATTTCTAATACAGTTTTCCTTTCTTAAAATGTGTATACACTTTTTGACACCCTCTATATTCTTTGTATTAGCGGAGGTCAAAACACTGGAAACAGAGGGACAGCTTACAGGAGACAGTCCCAGCTTCTCCTTCACTCACCTCCCTGTGTGGTACCTCACCTTTTAATGATTATCCAGATTCCTTTTCCCAACTGAAAATGGAGAAGAAATACAGAACATGTGCTAGTATTTCAAAGTGGCTAAGAGCTTAGGATCTGGAATCAAACTGATTTGGTTGCGAACAGCCACCCCTTATTAGCTGTGGGATCCTGAACGAGTTACTTGACTCTGAATCTGTTGCCCTGGGCAGAGTGAGAGTTAAGTTGGTGTGAGGATTCAGTGAGATAATCCATGTGACACCTCCCGGGCTCACAGGAGTCTGTACTCAAAAAATGGTTAGCCATTGTAAACAGCATTAGCAAGAATCCTTGCGGGCAATATTAACACTCTCGCTATGGTGTTGTTAGGATCAGAGGCAGGACAGTGAAGTAATCAAAAGACTGGCTCTGGAGTCTGACTGACTTGGGTTTCAATCACTGTTACTCACTTGCTGTGTGATATGCCTTGTCATTTACCCTCTCTGGGCTGCAGTTTCCTCCTCTGTGAGTGAGGATATGAGTACCCATTGTAAAGTGGTTTTGTGGAGTACAATACAAATGCAGGAAAATGCACAAGTATAAAGTGTGCAGCTGGGGAATTTTCATAAACTGCATGAAACAGAACATGACCGCCATGCCCCCGTCTAGTCCCTAACCACCCATCCCTGAAGGAAACCACTCTCCTATCTTCTAATACCATAAATTCAGTTTGCCAGTCTTTGACCTTTCTAAACCACTGAAGTGGATGCAGAAATTGTAGCCTGGTGTCTGGCACCCAGTAGTGGCTCAAGAATATGTTGACAGTTTCCTCACCCTAACTGGAAAGGAAGACACCAAGTTGTCAGTGTTCAAAAGGACCATAAACAACAAGCATGACTCTATCTCATAGGATTCACACTAAAAAAGAAACACAGTGTTTATTCCTCACTCACTAGATTTCAGAGGAGGGGAGAAAGGAGGTGGGACCTTTTGAGACTGACTATAAGAGAACTCTGTGGCTCAGGTGTACACCCTCACTTTCTCAGCAGCCCTCAAGCAATGTTGTCAGGCCGGGGGCTGGGCTGGAAGCCGTGACAGGAAGAATATGGGGTGGGACGTGTACCTGGGTTGTGCCTCCCCCAGTGGTAACTACTGAAGCTTCTCAAGTTATCTACTCTGAAATCACCAATGTCCTTTTTTTAAAGGGAGATTAATTCAAAGATACCTTCAACTTGTGTTTTCTGAAGTATAGCCAGTATAAATTATGCATAAGTAAATAAAAAAATAACTGATTTGGGAAAAGCAGCCAGGAAATTTGATGGCATGTCCTAGCCACACAGGTCTGTTTGGACTTTGCGTATTTGGTTTGACAGAGGGCCCTTAGAATGTGGGGCAGTCGGCGCTGGGAGTCCATGAATACGAGCCTGTTCTAGGCATGACTCAGGGGCTGAGGAGATGCTAACATTCAGTAAGGAATGGCCACTTTATTATCGATTTCCCACCATTTTTGAAGCTGCCTGTATCTCATAAAACACCTCCAGTGAGAACCACTGGGGGACCATCTTCTTTCATGGGGCCTTCCTCTGAGGCAGCAGAGCTTATGAGAAACTTGACTCCTAACTGTGATAAGAGAGGCCCTCAAGGAAGACAGGCTCTCTGCTTCTTTTGCGCAACCAGTGAGACAAACATTTGCCTAGCCCATACCACATTGCGAGGGAGACATCTTCATAGTTAAGGGATCTGAGAGATTCTCACAGAAAACGCAACAACCAACGTAGGTGGAGAAGAAAGCTGCCTCTGTTTGGCCTGCGAAGACTGGTTTGGGCAAGAAACAGGACCATGTCCAAGATCCCTTAGGGGCCCAGAGGTCAGAAGGCATGGGAAACAGTATAGCTGCCACACAGCACAAGTCCCTGGAAAACCTGAAGGCTTACAGGAGCTGCTTGCTGCTCTGTAATAATAATTTTTTGAATGCAGATTCTCATGTCCACTCTAGCCATTGAAAAACACATGTCAAGCTTTGGCACCACCACCATAAAAATAATTAACATCCATGTGGCACTTACTACATGCAGCTTGACATGCATTATTTCATTGACTCTTTCTATAGTTAACTAATACTCAACTGTAGAGATGAGGAAACTGAGGCACAGAGTGATGAAGTGATATGCCTGAGATCATATTGCTAATATTAGATTGGTGCAAAGGTAATTGCCGTTTTGCAATTATTTTTAACTTTTTAAATTGCAATTACTTGTGCACTAACCTAATAAATGGTAGAGCTGGCCTGGCCCCAGACTGCCTGGTTCTAAAGCTGTACACCACATAATCCCTCTCTCTGCAGTGACTCCATCTATGGCAGACAGCAATACCCTCTAATCCAAATCCCAATCTCATTCATTCAAGCAATAGTTATTGAGAGCCTTCCATGTGTCAGGCATTGGGCTAGGTACTTGGAAAGCAGCACTTAACAGACTGAGTCCCTGCTGCCATGGAATTCAGAGTCTAGGGGTTGGAAGGAGGCAAGAAACACATAAATATATAATACGTCCAGTGGAGACAAATGCTAAGAAGAAATAAAACAGGGTAAGACAGAGGGTGACAGGTGGGGGTTCATTTTTTAAATAGTTTGTTCAGAGAAGGCCTGTATGAAGAGAGGACATTTGGATGGAGATTTGAATGAAGAAAGGGGAAGTCATGTAATTATCTGGGGAAAAAGCATTTCAGGAAGAGGAGGGAAAACTAGCAAAGGGCCCAATGCAAGATTGTACTTGGCATTTTCTACAAATAACAAGGAGGCGAGACTGAAGTGAGTGAGATGGTAAGTTGTAAGATATGAGATCAGAAAGTTTTAACTGGGGCCCAGATGAGGTCGGGCCCCATTAAAACGTTTGTATTTGATTCCAAGTGAGACAGGAAGCTATTGGAGAGTTTTGAAGAATGCTGTGATATGACTTTTATTTTAATGGTGTCACTGTGATTTCTATCTTGAGAATAGACTGAAGGGGAGCAAGGGCAGAAGTAGGGAGACTAATTACCATGTTTCCCCGAAAATAAGACCTAGCCAGACAATCAGCTCTAATGTGTCTTTTGGAGCAAAAATTAATATAAGACCTGGTCTTATATTATATTATTTAAGACCCAGTCTTATAGTAAAATAAGACCAGGTATTATATTATATTATATTATATTATATTATATTATATTATATTATATTATATTATATTATATTATATTATACCCACTCTTATAGTAAAATAAGACCTGCTATTATATTGTATTGTATATTATATTATATTCCCAGTCTTATGGTAAAATAAGACCGGGTCTTATATTAATTTTTTTCTCCAAAAGACGCATTAGAGCTGACTGTACAGCTAGGTCTTATTTTGGGGGAAACAAGGTAGGAGGCTACTGCAAAAATCCAGGGGGTAGATTAGTGGCTTCTTGGACCAAGGTGATAGCTGTGGAGATGGGGAGAAGTGGTCAGATATTGGACTATTTTGAAGGTAGAATTTACAGAATTTTTCAAAGGATTTAACGTGAGGTATGAGATAAAGAGAGGAGTTAAACATGACTCCAATTTATTAGAAGGATGCAGCTGCCACTTTTGAGTCTTGCTGCAAAATGAAGCACAGAAATGGGTCAATAGGCCGAGAGTTGGTTTTATCTCAGGTTTGACCAGGCAAGCAGGATAGAGGAAGTGAGCAACTATGGATGGATAGTACTTACTACAAGGGAGTGATTGTAATGAACCAAGCCAGTGTATTCAGATCTAAATCAAAGAGTCAAAGAGCCAAAGTTGGCAGACTTGTCTGTGCACGAAGAGCCTGGGGTTTTGACCCTTCTGAGAAGTCAGATAGGTAGGTCCTCTGAATCCCACTTACCACATGCAAATTCCCCAAATGACTCAAGATCAGTCATTACTGCTCCCACTCTGAAGTACTCAGCATACTCTCAGACATTACTCCCCCCCACATCCTTGTGCCATTTTAACAAGATCTTCTACAGCATTTCCTTTAGTTTGTTCTGCTACCACACCCCCTCCCACATGTTTACTTAACTCACAAGTCTCTGAGAAAACCATGTCACCTGACTGGAAAAGGAATTTCTAGGAGAGAAGAAAATTCTGCAAATGTGAGTACATCAGATATATACCAACTCTCTGCTGAAACCCAAAGAGGAAAGCCAGAGTGATGACATCTGGAAACAGGTGAGCTCTTCTGCAGGCAGAGGCCCCTGGTCTATTTGCACATTTCAAAAGGGGATGAGGAGCCCTATCAATTCACATCCACCTGGCAGGGTAACTTCTCCATTAGGCACAGCAGGTCTAGGGCCCACGAATACTTTTAGGAGCCCATGAAAATGCTGTTCACTTCTTTTAAAATTGGAAGAAAAACGAATACAATAATGATAAGGAATATATGAAAATGACTCCAGCCTGGATTATATTTGTTTTTATACCAATGTGGTCACAAAATATCATTTTTCATATTTTTCTGGAGGAAGGGGCCCATGATGGCCAAAGTGTCTAGGGTCCGTATAAGTCACACTGCAGCCCTTGCCAGCTTCATTGTTATGGCTTTCTCCACACCTGGATATTTTGATGAGCATTATTTTGACATAGCTCTTGAAGTAATTGTTTTGCAATACAAGAATGCATCTTTTAAAAATATTACCCAATAGTGCACACAATAGAAACACACCCCTGATACTGTTAAGGTTGGGGGAGAAGGATGTGGGGAGATTCCATGTACCAGCCTCTGGGCCCTCCCCCAATCACCAGATCATCCACTATTGGTTGAGAGGAGGCTAGGTATACCTGCATAGGACATGCTTTCTCAATCACAAATCTTTTGGTGTTCCTGCCCCTTTCGGGCCAGGAGTAGTAGTAGTAATACTATTAACTGATAATAGCAAACAATTGTGGTGCTCTGATTGTATACTACTATTACTAACAATACTGATAATGGTGATAATAGCAAACAATTGTGGTATTCTGACTGTGTACCGAGCAGTGAACCTAGCATTTAACGCAATGGAGCAAACAATGAAATAGATGAAGTACTTTCATTAAACAGTGTTCATTTTCACTTTAAACTTCTAAGAAAGGAGTCGCAAGCGGATGAACACTAGGTTGTTAGACTGCAGGAGTGGAGCAATGCGTAAATCAAAGGAACTTGTTTCTTCAAGCTCTTCTGGCAGCAATTCTGACAGTGAAGTTGACAAAAAGTTAAAGGGGAAAAAGCAAGTTACTTCAGAAAAAGCTGTAAAGAAGCAAAAGACTGGTGAAACTTCAAGAGCCCTGGCATCTTCTAAGCAGAGCAGCAGCAGCAGAGATGCTAACATGTTTCAGATTGGAAAGATGAGGTACATCAGCATTCGAGACTTTAAAAGGAAAGTCCTAATTGATATTAGAGAATATTGGATGGATCCAGAAGGTGAAATGAAACCAGGAAGAAAAGGTATTTCTTTAAATCCTGAGCAGTGGAACCAGCTGAAGGAACAGATTAGATTTCTGACATTGATGATGCAGTAAGAAAACTGTAAAATCAGAGCCATATAAAACCTGTACTGTTCTTTGTAACAAACTGTAAAACCAGAGCCATATAAAACCTGTACTGTTCTAAAACCTGTACTGTTCTTGTCTTTTTACATTGGCTTTTGTTTTCTAAACGTTGTTTTCCAAGCTATTGTATATTTAGATTGCAGAAGCATTTGTAAGAATACATTTTTTTAATGTTCATTATTTAAAATGTTCTGAATGAAACTAATCGTCAACTTTATTAAGGAAGATTTCTTTGTGCCCACCACCTTGTGTAAAATAAAATCAAATAATACAATCTTAAAAAAAATAAAAAAACTTCTAAGAAAGGGGTGGCAGCTTCTTACTCCTCAGTGTGACTTGCCTTCAACAAATATACACACTTGTCTAAGTGTATTAAGAGCATCAGAGAACTGTCTTTGAGTGGTAGCCTTAGGGAAGTTCAGCCTTCTCCCCCCTCTCAACAAGCTTACCATTCCTCAGGAGCACATCTTCACTCTGGCTCAGAGGTCTCAGTTCTTGGGGGTTCTTGATATTGCTCAGAGCTCTGGAGAAGTGTTCATCCACTACGCTGCTGATGTCCCCTTGGAAATAGGTGAAAATGACACACCGGGAGTTCCATTCAGTCTTTATAGGCCTCTGCATCTGGCCAGCATTCATCTTCATTTCTTCCATTGAGACACAGGTGATCACTGTGGATCAAATGCAAAATATTACAGGCGATACTTTTCCAAGTGGCATGGCTATCCTTGGCAGCATCCTTGGGGGCAAGCAGTTTGCTCCTACCGAGTAGAGGCTCAACAACCACGCTGCACTGGTCTGAGGACCAGTTGGGGAGCCTGGTATGGTCAGTGCTCAGGAAACAAGACAGCTCTACAAAGTGCTGAAGGGGCCCTTCCTGACAAATGAGAAGTATTGTCTGTCAACATGATTAGAAGATCATCAAAAAATGGGAAGAGAAAAAAAAAAGGACAATGGGGCCAAAACATGGAGTAACATCCTTCTGGGGAAGTGCCTTCCTCCTCCCAGAACTATATGTAGATCCCCCTGGACAAAGGGAGAGCTCCCCTGTAGAGCTGGCTAAGCAATCCAGTGCGTATTGACAATTTCCGTTTTCACAGTAAGCACTGCTTTCCATCTTAACTACTTCCATGCAAGATACTAAAACACACCAAATTCTCTCTGATGCCAGAATCTATATATGATAGTAGCCTGCACCTACTCCCCACCCCATCTTAGAAACTAGCAATTACAAACCACATCGGTCCTAAGGCCTCCTGACAGATATATGCTGAACCAAATGCAGATATCAAAATACACACAATCACACTCACACACTTTTTACATTTATATATTGTGGCAGCATTGGTGAAAAGCACCTGAAAGATTGTCAGCTCTGCCCCCCCACATTACCCTCTGCACCTAAAACAGGTCCTGCAATAGAGTAAATGTTTGATAGCTGTTTGCTGTATTGCCTTAAACCTGGCCTCCATCATTGTATCTTACCTGAGCTCTGTCCTTTTGCACCCAGGCCAGAAAACGGCACACAGCAGGCACTCAAAATGTTTCTCTATCTCTCTTCCTTTAACTAGAGAAGCTCCTTTATCTTTGCCCCCCCCCTCCCAATCTGACTGCAGTGCCCCACCTAAAGACACCTTCAATCTATTAATTCTTATGAAAATGAATAGAGTTGAATAGCCTGACTCCCTCCCTAGTCCTCCAGATCCTTGAGGATGTGAGCCATTTCTTATTCATTTCTTTATCCCTAACACCTAGCACAATGCAGGTATTCAGTAAACAACGGCTGAAGGCCATGATGACATTTCATGCAGAGACAGCACAATGCATGGAAATTATACCAATTAGAGGAGTCAGAGGGCCTGGGGTTGACTTTTGGGAAACCACTTGGTCTCTGGGCTTCAGATAAAATGGAGAGGTTAGAATATTTGAATTCTGCAGCCTGTTATTTTATGGTTCTACTCAAAGCATCAACAAATTATGGCTGGGACATTAGGAAGGAATCTGGCTGTGAGCAGGGGACCCTCTCTAAAGAGTTCTCCTTTCAGAATCATTCTAGCCCCAGTCATAAATGGACAATGTTGTCTCCAGAAGCCTTTGAACACATCACTCTGTTTTCGCCCAGCTGTCAGCCACACTAAGCTTAACCAGGCACTACCTGAAAAATGAATCCATTGTACCCTTATTGCAAAAAACATGTGAACAACCACTTTGAAAAACTGGCAGTTTCTTATAAAGTTAAACATACACCTACCACGTGACCCAGCAATCTTACTTCTAGGTACACATAGCCAAGAGAAATGCAAACATATGTCCGTACAAAGAGTTGTATGTGAATGTTCATAGCGGCTTTATTTATAACAGCCCCAGAGTGGAAACAACCCAAATGTTCATCACCTGGAGAATAAATAAATTAGCTGTGACATTTTCAGACAATGGAAAGTTAGTCAGCAATAAAAAGGAACAAACTAGCATGGAATAATCACAAAAACATTATGTTGAGTGAAAAAAAAAACCAGACACTGAAGACCACGTAAGATTCCCCTTACATGGAACAGGCAAAAATAACCTCTCGTGATAGAGGTCAGAACAGTGGTTGCCTGTGGGGTGGAAATTGGAAAGAGGCAGGAGGGAATCTGGGGTGTTGAGAATACCCTATATCTTATCTTGACAAGGGTAATGGTTATATGTGGATGTATACATTTGTCAAAAGTCATCAAACTATACACTTAAGATCTGTGTGCTCGCTGTAGATAAATAAATGATCACTCAATGAACACATGATATATATATATATATTCGGATACTCAAAGTTGAAGAAATAAAGCACAGGTGTTATCCTTGAGCACATTATAAGTCAGAGAAAGACATGTACTGTACGATATCACTCATGTGAAATTTTTAAAAGCCAAACTTGTAAAAACAGCAAGTTAGATGGTAAGTACCAGGAGGTGGGAGTGGGGGAACAGGACAGATGTTGTATAAGGGTACAAACTTGCAAGGAGTAGTAAAATAAGTCCTAGAGATCGAGTGAATAGTACAGTGAATACAGACAACAATGTTGTATAATCAACATCAACCTGCTAAGAGACTAGAACTTAATCATCCCAGCTACTAAAAAGAAAGGATAATTATGTAACAACATGAGAGGTGATAATTATGGCTACAATAAGAATCATATTACAATATATAAATTTATCAAATTAACATGTGGTACACACTAAAGTTAGTTATGTCAAATCTATTCCAAAATTAGCAAAAACTAAAGCAGAGGTGTTATGAATTATAAAGTAATGATAAATGTGGTAGCAGCACTTTTTCTAAAGCTACAGTTTACAGAATAATTACTTTGTGCCAGAAAGTATACATGTATTTTCTCCCATCTTCACAACCCTCAAAGTAGGTATTATTATGCCCGTTTTATAGATGAGCAGATTGGGGCTTACAGAACGTGAAATAAACTGCCCCTGCCACAGGTAGGTGGTGGCCGAGCTGAGATTTGAACCCAGGTCTCTCTGGCTTCAATGTCTCTACTTTTTCCAGTCCCCTACTGTCTACCAGGTAGAACTAATAGTGCCTTCCCCTCTGTGGGCCTCAGTCTCCCCATTTACCAAATGTGAGAGCTTGGCCTCTAATTTCTAGGGACCTAAAGCAAGCCCCTCGTTTCCTTTAGCGAATGCAGGCAGAACATCCGTGCACTTCTAAGGGGCTTCTCCTTGAAGCCTCTCCCTGCAAGGGCTGCTTAGCACCTTTATAGGACTCTTATTCTCAGAACTGCCTGTGGCCACTGTTCTAGGCTTGACACAGCTTGCAATCTGTCTTTGCTAAGATTCCCTGAAGCCACGAGAAACGAGAAGCAGCAGTCTGGACACTTGGGACCTGAAACACGGTCTTAGTCTCCTTGGGTAGTGACCACAGGTCACCTGGCCACAGCCAGGAAAGGGTAGAGATAGAGAAATTCAGAAACAACATCTCAGTCCCATCACCTTGGAAGGCTCAGACCATGGGCAACTAGGGATCCTGAATAAATCACAAGGACCCCCTCTGGCTCCTTTATCGTATTTAAACACTGGAAATGCATTCAAAGGAAAGTCATGGGCTACTGGTCCCCATCCAGCTCACACGCAGTTCTCTGGGCTGCACTTGGCCCTCAGTGGACAGGATCTGCATTTGAGGGATGTTACAATTCTGAGAACTGCTATTTGGCTTAATCCTTTGCAGAACTGCATATCATTGCACCTCTGAAGCAATTTCATCCTCCAATGAGCCCTCTTGGAGGTACAGGTGGGTCTGGCTTAGAAGAGGATGCTGCAAAGTTGGAACTGAGGGGTATCAGTGAGGCAGAAGAAAGGATGGGACTTTCCTGGAGCAGATGTTTTTGTATCAGTGCCTGGCTTATAGTAAAAGCCCCTTGCAGACAAAAACCCAAGGCCAAGCTTTGCCAGCTGTGCAGTGAGAACAGCATAACTGCAAAAGTATACCGTAGCTTGCAATTTCCCCGACACACAAAATATACAGGCACCAAGTACTTCAAGTAGAACTCGAAATATTGCTCAATCATCTGCCCAAATATTTTAACACAGAATCCAATATCAGCTGTTTGACCTCCACCCTACCCCAGTGCCTACACGGACACACTAACCACACTTCTGCAAAACGGTACCCAGCACCCGGGGGTGGGGTGGGGAGTCAGAGAAGTTGTCACAATAATCACTTAGAACAAAAGCCCCAAAGGGACCAGATTGTATCTCACTGAGCAAAGCATGTGATGCTCACAGCTTCCCCCACCCCGCACCCCGCACCTCGATTCCTTCCCAGTTAAATTTCCATCCGTCCCCACCAAAAAGAGTCCCCAGCTTTTCTTACCTTAATTCCCAACCATCAGCTGAAATACAGCAAGATGCAGCGGCCCAAGCTATGGCTGGGCAGAGGTGTGTTTGGATGGCCAGAGCTGTCTGGCCCCCTTTAGAGCAGCTCAATGCTCGCGGAAGCAGGGGCTAGGGATTTTGTACCCTCCCCTCGCTGCTTTCTGCCCCTCTGCGGGGCTACAGGAGACATTTCCTGCTAGCTATCTATTAAGAATGCAGAAAATGCACTCCAACAAGTCAATCGGGTTGGGCACCTGCAGGAATGAGGAAAATAGGTAGCTCTTTTTTATTTCTTTCTTTTTGCATTAAAAAAAAAAGCACTTAGCAATATTGTCTCTTAAAATAGGCAGTCAATTGTTTGCCCGGAAACCACACACAGAGTCAATAACACAACTCCTGAAACATCAGTTGTGGAGCTGGAATCAAGCTAATGTCACTTTGAATCTCAGGAATTGAGAAAGTCAGTTTAATTCATCACTACTTTCTCCTCTCTCCGTGGTAAGGGAAGGGGAGCCCAGACCCCTATGATTTTATGGTCTTGTCACAGGTCTCTGCTGGCCCCAGAGGGAGTCAGGACATCTCTGAACCCACAATAGACAAAGCAGTTCAGGGACTCTAGCTAGAGGTTTGGGGCAAGGGGGTCCCAATCCGCATTTTGAAAAATCTTCAATATTACCTTAAGAAATAACACCATCATTCAGGCCCCAAACCCTGGAGCCAGTCTTTGCTCCCCTCATTCTCTGTTTCAACAATATTGATTTAACAAATATTTATTAAATCCCTACTGTGTGCCAGGCACTATTCTGGGAGTTCTGTTCTATAGTGAACAAAACAGAATACATCCCTGCCTTCATGGAATAAATACACACATGTTATGTGTTTGTGTGTACATATACATATGTATATTATATGTATATGTAGGATAGCAATAAGTACTACAAAGAAAATTGATCAGGAAAATTCAGCCTAAAAGGGGAATAGGGAGTGTGTGTGTGTGTGGGGGGGGGTGAGGTGCTAATTTATATAGGGTGGTCAAGAGAAAATTTTCTGATAAGGTGAAATTTGAGCAGAACCCTAAGTGGGGAGGAGGGGGAACCAACAAACTATATTGATACCTGCTGTCCTGATATCTGAGCGAACATCAAATGCACAAGGTGGGATCACGCCTGGTCTGTTCACAGAAGGGCAAGGAAGCCAGTGTGGCTGGAGAGGGAATTAAGGGGGCAGCTGGGGCCCAGATCACATAGAGCCTCATCAGCCCTGCTAAGGCTTTTGACTTTTCCTCTAAGTGATAAGGAAACCCTTCCAGGCCTGTCAGATCTCGGCTCAAGCATTATTTCCACAGGGAAGACTCCAGATGAAGAAGTCAGGTTCCTTATCAAGAGGCTCTTTTAGTACCAGATTTGATTAATTACTGTTACAGTTGTACGTTTATTTGTGTGACTACTTCAGTAATTTCTCTCTCCTCCACTACTCATTCAATCACTCACTGATTTTGAGAAGTCTTTGAGCCATCTAAGAAGAGATGACAGTGGTCAGTTAGTAGGGAGACAAGTCTGAGTTGGAGATACAAATTTGGGGGCTGATGGTATATAGATGGCTATTGAAGCCTTGAGCTCTAACTCAGCCAGGGAGAGTAGAGAGCGAGACATAAAGAAGAACTAAGACCAAGTCTTGTGTAACCACAGCCTTTACTGGTCAGGTGGAAGTGATGAACCAGCAAACATTAGTAAGAAAGAAATGGGCAAGAAGGTGGGATAAAAATCAGTAGAGTGTTAGTATCTTTAAATGCAAAAAGAACAGGTTTCATGATGGTGGAACTGGTCATGTGGGTCACATGCTGCTGAGAAGGGGAAGAATCTGATGCCTGAAAAACTTCTGTTGGATTTAGGAGCACGGAAGTCAAAGTAACCTTAGTGAGAAATGTTTGTGGGAGTGCGAGGCCAGAGGCAGACTCACGTGCGCTGGGAGAAAAAGAAAGCACTGACAATGTGGAGAATACTTTGCAGGAGTTGGGAGGTGAATGAGAGGGAAAAGATACAGCAGAGTCTGGGAGTGGGAGTAAGAAGGGTCAAATGAGTTTGCTGTTCCTTTTTCTTAAAGGGATAGATTCCAACACAGTGAAAAACCAAAGGGAAGAATCCAGTTAAGAGCAAGAGGTAGAATATACTACACAACGAAGGTATTACTAATAGTATAAAATTCTGGAGAAAGCAGGAGAGGATGGGATCAAAGTCCAGGTGGAAGAATTGGCTTTAAATAGGAGGAGGGACTGCTCTCTTGTAGGAGGAGGTAAGGGGCATAGGATGGCCACAGACATAATGAAGTTTATACCCTTGACACCTATGGTAAGTAGGTATTTACTTATTTTCAGAGGTAGGAGAATTGGATTAGGAGGCACAGATCTTGAATTTTGTATATGATATTCCCCTAAAAAGATTCGCAACCTTAGGAAAGTTATTTCTCATTTCTTTGGTCATTTTTAAAGTGAGAGTGCTCTATTAGCTGATCTCTAAGGTTGCTTACAGCTGTGTTATTCCAAGCAAATCAAGAGAATGTGAAATTTAAAATGGTAGAAAATTAACAACCTAGAATGTTCATTCTTATTATTTTCAAATGCAAGTGCTCACTTTCAGTTCAAGTTGATGGACAGAGCCAATGTATGTAATCTCATTTTCCTTCCAAAACCCCCACTAAAATGTCAGAAGAAATATAAAAATCAGAAGGAAAAAATCCAGAGCAGTGCTGTAAAGCTGGAAAACGTATCAGCAGCAGACCAGAGAAACATAATGACTAACAGTTATCCAGTGCTCTCAAAGGACCAGCTACTGCACTAAACATTTCGCATGTATTAAACCACTTAAATGATTCTACAAAACAGGTACTACTATTATCCAATGTTAAAAATGAGTAAACGGAGTCACAGAAAGGTTAAGAACTTGTCCAAGCCATGCAGTCTGGCTCTAGAGTCTGTATGTGAAACCACTGCTATGTAACCTTTCAGACACAATAATTTCTGCAAGTTATAATGTGGAACCCACACCCTGCTCACACAGGAATAAGAGAAGGATATTGGAGAAATCATTATGAATCTTCCAAAGAGAGCCCAAGAAAAAGCTCAGAATTAGCGGGGGCTAAGAGCTAGAGTGAGTCATGGAGCAGAAAGCAGAGAAGTTATTTAAGGGTCTGCCAAAGAACCGGACCATTATCCAAGTCTGTGCAGGGTGAGAACCTCTTTCTCAAAAAAGTACCTCTTGTGCACAGAGATGGAGCCCAGTTTGGATTTTGTCATCGGAGAGAGAAGTAGGGAGTGCCCAGGTAATTTGGGGACCACCATAAAGATATGGAGACAAAAGGCATCTCGACACAGCAGTTAAACCCTCTAAAGCACTACACAGCTAATAAGACACTTTCCCAATCTCTGACTGCAATCTGTTCCCTATCCAAGTTCCATAAACAGGAATCGTCCCCTTGACACACCCCCAACCACCACTCACCTGCACGGTTCTGTCACATTCAAAGAAAGGCTGTCAGGTGAATAGAGACCTTTTACAGCTGTTGAGGACCACAAGCCAGTTACCAAAAATGTAGCAATCTTCATCCTTCATGTAAATGGCCAGTCACCAGACATTTAAGGAAAACCAAGAGCATGATAGAGAAATCCTAAGACGAACAAGCAAAAAAACTGACTTCTGAGGGGAAAGTTAACGTGGAAAATGTTTAAAATTTCTAATTAGTATTTGGAAGATATCCAAGAGAATATTGCATCCATAGAACAAAATTAGTCTGCTATGAAAAGGAAGTAATCAGAGAATAAGACAGAGTTCTTCCAAACTGAAAACAATTGCTGAAAATAAAACAGGTAAAAAGCAATGGACATAACTGGAAGCCCAAGTCATGAAAGATCAGTGGAGCAGACTATAAAGGACAAACAGGAATTTCATATTAAAGATTTCAAATCAGTTGAGAACAGATGGATTAATCAACTGATGGTACTGGAATAATTGGCTATTCACATGGGAACAAATCAAGTTAGAGGCTTATTTTAAACCCCAGTTATCCCCTTTCTCTCCTGCTTCAATTTCTCTATCTCTACTGAATCATTTCTGTCATCATTCAAATATGTCCACGTATCTCCCACTTTTAACGACCCAACCACTTCCATTTCCTTTCCTCTGTTGCCCTTCGCAGCAACACTTGAAATTGTCCATGGTTGGTCACCATCTCTGTTTCTCACCTTTCCTTTCACTCCTAAACCCACTCCAGTGGGGCTTCCATTTTCACCGCTCTGATGTGTTGTCAAAGTTACCAGTCACTTCAGTTGTTACTAAATCCTATGATATCTCTCTGTTCTCATCCTACCCAACCTCTTAGAGGCATTTAGCAAGATTGATCACTCCCTTTTATCCTTCAAACATTCCCTTGGCTTCTTCCATGGCACCACTCTCTCCTGTTTTTCTCTGACTCCACTGGCTCCTTCTTTCTAATCTCCTTGGCTCAATTTCGAAATCTTGGATTGCCTGAGGGACTCAGTAGTTCTGGGCTCTCTCCTTTGATTCTATAATTTCTCCTTTGATGATCCTAGCCCCAGAGTTTTAAACATCTTCTATGTAACTATGACTCACAGATTTGCATCTCCAGCCCAGACCTCTCCTCTAATAGGCATCTCAAACCTATTATGTCTAAAAATGAGCTCTTAATTCCCCCACCCCAATTTGTTTCTCATGTTTTACGCAAAGGTAAATTTCTTAAAGGTTAAAGATATAAACGTACAAATATAGAAATGTATAAATGGGAAATATATTACAATATGTATAATATCGATCTTGGGAAGGTCTTTCCAAGTATGACACAAAACTCAGGAGTCATTTTAGAGAAAGATTTACCAATTGACACACAGAAAACCTGTGTGCCTAAAACTAACATAAAGTTACAAGACAAAGGGTAGACTGAGAGAAATATCTTGCGGTATCTGGAACAAATGGTTACTCATAATATAGTAAGAACTTTTACGAATCATTAAGAAAAGGCAAACAAGCCAATAGAAAACTTGATAAAGTCTATGAATAACCAAATGCTAGTTGAAGAAATGCAGATAGTCAGTAAACATTTGAACCCACTGCTTAACTTCACTAATTATTAGGGCAATACAAATCCAAATGGGATGCCACTTGCAATAATCAGATTAGCCAAAATGTAAAAGAGCAACAACACTTAGTATTAACAAAAATATGGGGAAATCGAACACTTACTTGCACACCCTGTGAGTAGAGGTATGAGTTTAACACTTCTGGAGGGCAATTTGGCCAAATCGATCAATTTAAAATACACCTGGGCTGGCCTGGTGGCTCAGGCGGTTGGAGCTCTGTGCTCCTAACGCCGAAGCCTGCCGGTTCGATTCCCACCTGGGCCGGTGGGCTCTCAAACACAAGGTTGCTGGTTCGATTCCTAGACTCCCACAAGGGATGGTGGGCAGTGCCCCCTACAACTAGCAACGGCAACTGGACCTGGAGCTGAGCTGCGCCCACCACAACTAAGACTGAAAGGACAACAATTGACTTGGAAAAAGTCCTGGAAGTACACACTGTTCCCCTTCCCCAATAAAAATCTTAAAAAAAAAAAAAAACCAAAAAGCGGGAGTCCAGAAAAAACACACACTTGATTTATGATGCAGCAAACCTATTTTATGAAACCTACTTTTAAAAAATACTAAAAGATATTTAAAATTAAACTGGCATCCAATTTATAACAAGTTAACTACAAGTCAGCTGTGAAGTTTCAACATAAAACTTCATCTGTGCAAACCTCCAGAGAGACTGATAACACTGTTTGGTGTTCGCTTAATTTAAAAACAAAACTACACCAAACTAAAGAATGTCAGTCTATAGAGAGGTACAGTAAAAATGTCTCTTTATCAGACAGGTAGAGCCTGTGGCAATTAAATAAAGCAAAGTTTTCCTGAGGAGGGGCAGGGGAGACAGGAGATGCCGCGTAAAAGGAATTGGGGTAAATAGGCCTTCGGTAACGTGGTGGTGAGGTGTGGGGGAGGGGAGGCATTGTATAGTCCGGAGCTTAGTTCTCAGTCTTTCAGTGAGCATGCGTGCCTCTGGAATGTGACCTTCACAGGCGTTTCTCAGGTTTTCTTTTGGTTGTTGTTTGTGTTTTATTCCCTCCTCCCTTAGGTGGGACAGGATAGCTAGAGCGGGGCTGGAGTTGGGTATTTCCCTTCCCTCAGATCACTTAGGCTCTGGTAATGTCCCACCAGGTTAGGCTCTGGTCAACTAGTTTCTCTTGAGGGCAGGCCTTAGAATGGTTCCTTTTCCCCTGCACCTGCCGGAAGCACGAGGGGATTTTTCTCAATTATTCACTATGAGAACCTGGTCAAGCTCCTGGTGGTAAACTCACAAAACCCAACAGGATTCTCCCGTGACTGGGTCTCCCTGGAATATTTTCTCTCTCAGACTTAGCCATAGGCAGCCTCCAGCAATTTGTCAATTACACTTGTGGTTTTCCTACCCTAGCATTGCCTCCCTCAGAAGCATGTGTTCCAGTAAGTTGTGATTCTCTGTATTCGTGTGTCAGTCTCTTCAGTTTGGGGGTAGCAGTTTGCCCTGCGAGGAAACTTGCAAGAAATGTTAAAAAGTTCTTTAGAAAGAAGGAAGATGGTATTGGTCAGAAACTCGGATCAACATAAAAAGCATCGGAAAAGGTATAAGTGAAGGTTAAAAGAATCTTTCCCTTAACCTCACGTTCTCCTCCAGAATTTGCCCCATTGTCTGCTTTCCTTCATAGCGAAAGTCCTCCAAATATTTGTCTATAGCTGCTGTCTCCACATTCTCGCCTCCTCTTCTCACCCTGCCACCACTTGAGCACTCTGGTGAAATGGCTCTCACCAAAGGTCACCGACCACCACCAATCTGCCAAATACAAATGGTCAATTCTCTGTCCTGATCTTTACCTCCCTGAAACAGTTGGCCCAGTTGATCACACCGCCTTCGTGAAATATTAGGTTGGTGCAAAAGTAGTTGCGATTTTTGCAATTCTTTTTTAAACCGCAATTACTTTTGCACCAACCTAATACTTTCCTCTCATGGCGTCCAGAAACCCATAACTCCTCTTTCTCCTCCCGTATGACTGTCCACTCAATCTTTTTCTCGTCCCTTTTCCTCTGTCTCACCTCCAAATGCTCACATGCCTGAGGGGTTGGTCTGGTCCTCTCCTTTCTCTGCTTTAAATATCATCTATGTTCTGTGCCACCAAATTTCACTTTCCAGCTCTGACTTCGTCCCTGAGTTGTCGAGTCATATCAAATTGCCTATTTGACATATCCTCGTAGATACGATATAGACATCTCAAACTTAATATGGCCCCAAATAGAAATGAACTCTACCTGTGAGCCTTGTATTTTCAAAACCTCGTCTCATCGGTTTTACATTACAGATAACTATTAATCCCCTTCCCTTGCCCTGAGTTCTGCACATTGCTCCAACAATGTGGAGCTCCTCACAGAATACAACACCTTCCTGATGATTACTCCCAACACTGAAAAAGTATTTGGTGGTCTATCATGTGTCAGTCACTCACTGTTCCAGGCACTGGAGAGAAAGCAGAGACTAGGAGAAAGCCCTGGCTATTACGGAACTTGCATGCTGCCAGGGTGGTGGAAGGATGGGGCTAGGGGACAAATAAGCAAATAAACAAGATGATCTATTGCTGTGAAGAGGGTTCAATAGTAAGCATCAAGGGAGAGAGGTGGGTGGTCAGGATTCCTAAGCAGGTGATACTTAAGCAGTCTGAAGGATGAGAGAGTCTGAAGGATGGGAAAGAGTATCCCAGGCTGAGGCATGTGCAAAGGTCCTGAGGTAGGAATGAGAAACCCAGATGTGGTGCACTAGGGAGAGTTCTGAGGTGAGTCTGCTGAGGCAGGCAGAGCATGATCATTTAAAGCTTTGTGTGCAGGCCATAGTGAGAAGTTTGGATTCTATTCTAAGTGCTAATAGAGTGTTTTAATATTGAAAGCCATCAGGGCAGCTTAGGCAGTGATTATTTTTTAAATCACCCTGGCTGTCATTAAGAAATTACTTGGAGGGGGACCAGAGTGCGAATGTGGAGTCCGGCTTGGAAACTCTTTGAGAGATGACGGTGCCTTGTACTGCTGTGGTGCGAGTGCACATGGGGAGAAGTATTCAGATTTGGAGTGTATTTGGAGTTAGAGCCAATAGGGCTTGGGGTTGGGAAATGAAGGAGAAATCAAAATGGTTTCGATTTTGGGTTTCAACAGTTGGGCTGCTGAGCTGGGAAGATTGGCGGAAAAACAGGATTGTTTTCTTTGATATTTAAATCATCAAGAATGGTAATAAGGTAGTGGTGAAGCCAATAGAACCTCTTCAAATGAATGGAAAGTGCCAGTGTATCCACAGGCTATATTCATTCATTCTACAAATATTTATTGAGCCTATTATGTGCCAGGCACTGCTCTAGGCTGTAAAAGTATTGCTGAATCAATGCCAGAGGTTTTTTTTGGCTACTTTGTCTCTACTTGGATTACAACTGCTATTTGAGGCAGGCCCATGCCACATGCTGCCTTTATTCTCACTGTCCCACCTCATCTAGCATATTTTGGGCACACACTAGCCCCATCTATTCTTTTGCTAATTGACTGAACCAATTACAGTAAGATTCCACAATGAGTGTAAATACAGTAAATCAATAGGCTAACACTACTAGTATCAACATATTTCTAGCAAAAGGTGATAGAAAAGTATTGAATGATGTACACATTTTATTACCCCAATCTAAAAAGAATTTAAGAATTACCCAAAACCAAAGCTTGTACTGTTTATTTAAAAGGTAGTATAAAAATACTTTAATCACATTTTCGAACTTGAGACATAGTTGAGCCTAGAAATTTTTACATGAAGGTGTTGCAGGTCTATCACTAGTAAGTCTAATTCCTATGAGAAAGTTGGAAATGGCAAACTAAAAACGCTTTATTCTTATAGCTTTACTTTACCATTGCTATTCCAGCAGAAACATTAAGAAGTGCAAAAAGCCACTTTTGTGCAGCTGCTGCTGCCCTCTTTTTATTTTTTTAAAATCTGGTCCAGGATTTAATATCACAGCCTATATGTTCTACAAATAACTCAACTACAAACACAAGCCACCTGCTTTCTATTTGAGACTAATGCTTCTGATATATCGTAACATCAGAATCCTCTTGGTTCCAAATGAAAAGTACAACTTATCTGTAGGGCTCTGAACACCTAAAAATAAAATTTAAATACGAAGTATTTTTTTCAAGCAATTGATCCGTGATAAATTTAGGCTATTTGCAGTATCAATTTGTGATTTTAGAAAGGAAACATTTTAACATTTTTTAATTTTTTTTATTTTTTTAAATTTCTCAATTACAGATGACATTACAATATTGTATTAGTTTCAGGTGTACAACATAGTGATTAGACATTTATATACCTTACAAAATGATCCCCCTGATAAGTCTAGTACCAATCTGACAGCATACATAATTATTACAACACAATTGATTATATTCCCTATGCTGTACTTTACATTCCGGTGACTGTTTTTATAACTGGCAATTTGTAAGTCTTAATCCCTTCACCTTTTTCACCCATTAACATTTTTCTTTTATTAAGTATTTTACATAGAGATGTCAACAAAGCAGGTCCTGTAAATGAGGTGTGGTAAGAGGCAAAATTTGAGCAAATTGATTTTAAATGAAGTGACTGTCTTTTAAAAAATGACATGGCTTGTATCTGAGAGGCCCAATAAGGAAAAAACAAGCTATAAGAATATTGACAGATACTGAAAGGGCAAATTTATAAGCTTTCTAACTGTTCTCCAAGCCATGATTTTATTCAAACTAATTAAGAGCACTTCTCGGCATTAACACTGAAATGTTTGGTTCACTTTAAAAAATTTAAGATTCATGTTGAGAAAGGGGTATTCAGAAAATTAGCTAGCTCCTACCTTTATTTTCAAGTCTCAGAATCACTAGATAATTTACATCAGGAAAACAGATTCCACTCCAAAAAGGAAGAGGTAGTGGCCCAGATTTGGCCACTCAGGGATTCAGAAAGAGCTCAGAGCTATAATTGAGAAGGAAAACAGAGATCCTTGGAACGAATTACTCTAATTTTGCCTTGTCCCTTTCTTTTGTAGAAAGCAGTAAGTTTAAAAAATATCATTAATATTGGCAAGACAAGTACTATTTTTTTCTAACAAAGTTTCAAGTTTGTTCCTATACAAGGTACTTGTAGACTCCCTGAAGCCACTTCTGGTTCATGCATTCAGGGTTGAAAACATTATTTGATGTATAAACTATATAATCTTAAAGGAGCCTTCCATTTAGAAAATGCCAGGTAATTGTTGAGCATCGCTGTGCTTAAAATCCACCTTGTATTTTTCTTTTCTTTTGATAACAGGATGTATTTCTGCCTCACAATATACTTTTTTCAGGACCAATAAAACCTCATTACTTAGAAAACAGGTGACTGTGTGTGCTTCATGATTTTTAATTTAAAAAGTTAAAGTTTATTGGGGTGACAATTGTTAGTAAAATTCATGACTCTTTTTTATCCATCGCACCTCACAAATTATTTACTAATTTATAGCTGTTTGTGACTTTCACTTCCAGGATGTTTGTAAGAAAAGAATGAGTATTTGATATCAACCAAATTAATGAGAAGGGAAAATAAGTCAGAATGAAAACAGCCCCCTTCTAATAGTCTTAGAGCTCATTTAAAAGTTGTAGTTAAGCGTCCCAACCATTGTATACAGAAGATAAAGCTTTGTTTTCCCTTCATTTAGAAAATCAATTTTCAAATAAATTCAATGTGTAGGTGCTTCTGACTTATCTTTAAAAAGAACCCTATTTTGGTTGCAATTTTTCTATTTAACTTTCTTCGCCTCTTTCACTGATTTATTCTGGTGAAAATCCAGATTTTAAGAATTCCAGACATCAACTAAAAAACTCTCAGAAAGCTGGCTTGAAGTACAAGAACTCTTTTCTGTCTAAAGAGGGTAATGATTACACTTACAGACAGTATAATGAAAAAGCATCAATGCAGTTTATTTCAATGCTTCTAATTTATGAGAGTAACTTCTTAAAGCTACATCAGAAGTCAATCATTATTGAATTTGGAAAGCACAAGCAAGAAAGACCCAAAATTTTATTGGAACTATACAATTTAGCACAGTACTAGGCACAAGGATTCTAGGAAAAACACAAAACTGAAAGTATTAACGATAAAAGACATTCTTAAACTCCAGGGGATCCATGAACCTCCCAAAACTGTATACAAAAAGTTGTGTAGTGTGCGCACTTATCTGGGGAGAGGTCCCACAGCGCTAATCAACTTCTAGACGGGCCCAAACAGTACGCAGAATTCTAATATCTATATTTTTCAATAATGGAAGCAGTTCGGGACGTTCACTCTTGCACATCTAATAGTCAATTTTCATGGAAAGAAGGTAGAAAAGAAAAACAAATTACTCGCAAGAACTGGGCAAGGAAAAACTCCAAGGTGCTATTTACAAGTTTAGTAACATGTTCTGTTTTAGAGAGAGGAAATGGGGACCTAAGTCGTAACATAAGCTGGAAGCAAGAAGGCTACTACGGGATTTTTCAAATCCTTAAAAAACTGAACTTAGGTATGAATAAAGCAATAGCAAGAATTTAAAATGCAATTTAACTCAAGTCCAATTTGTTTCTGCATATTAACAACTTAGTTTTATTGTTGAATATCATAAATTTCGACCAGAATACTTGAAAATGTTATTCTGCATGCACTGAACAAATCTAACAAAGGATGAATATCCAGTTTGTTTGCATTACACTATGAAGTTTTAACTGGACAGCCAATTTTAGATTTAAAACCAGTAAGTACAGGTGACAATGAAAACAGCAATGCATTAATCTGATGGCATTCTACCACTATGCACGTGTTCATGTTACACTACTAGTAATTACCCTGGAGGCAAAATGTAGATGGAGGAATTGCCCTCAAAAGCCAAGTTTAAGGGATTAAATATCATCATCATCATCATCATCATCATCATCATCATCACTACTGAGGACAAAGCTGCTGCCAGTGGACAGGGGCCCTTCTTCCTGAACATTCCCCAAACTACCCACAGTCCCTCTTTCGTCAGAATCATCAAACAACTTCTCGCTGGAATCCTCATCGAACAATTTCTCGTTGGAATCATCATCTTCGAACATCTTTTCATCTATATCTTCATCCTCCTTTCCATCTACTTCTTCGTCTGAATCTTCAAACATCTTTTCATCTGCATCTTCTTCTTCCTCCTTTTCATCGCCATCTTCAAGCCCCTTTTCATCTGCATCTCCTTCATCCTCTTTTTCATCAGACTCATCATCAAAAACTTTTTCATATGCATCTTCCTCTCCTTCCTTTTCATCTGACTCTTCATCAAACTCTCTCTCAGAGCCTTCCTCCTCAAACACTTTATCAGAGCTATCATCTTCAAATTCTGATTTTTCAGAGTAATTTTCTTCTACCTCTTTTCCAAAAACGTTTTCATTAAACTCCTTGTCAGAGCCATCCTCATCAAATTCTTTTTGGAGGCCATTTTCTTCAAATTCTTTTTCGGAGCCGTCTTTAAACTGCCTTTCAGAGCAGGCTTCCGATTCTCTTTCCCAGTTGTCTTCTTCAGACTCCTTTTGGGGGCTGTCCTCTTCAGACTCCCTGTCAGGGCCATCTTCTTCAGACTCCTTTTCCAGGCCATTCTCTTCACAATCACTTCTGAGTTTCTTCTTTTTGGATTCTCTTTCGGGGCTATTCTCTTTGGACTCTTTTTCAGGACTACCCTCTTCAAACACCTTTTCGGGACTGGCTTCTCCAGACTCTCTTTCAGGGTAGTCTTCTTCACGCTCTCTTTTGGGGCAGCCTTCCTCGGGCTTTCTTTCAAGGCAGCCTTCTTCAGCATCTCTTTCAGGGCCACTTTCTTCAGCGTCTTTGTCAGAAGCATCTTCTTCAAATTCTCCCCCATCTTCTGTTTTTTCAAACTTCTTCTCATCTATAGGTTCTTCAAATGCCATTTCAGCTGCGGCTTCTTGAGCACTCATTTTAGATGTGCTAGGGTGCTCTGAAAAATGCCTTACTCTAGAAGGCCCTGGCCTTTCTGAAGCACAGATGGAATCTGAACGTCGAAGACCTTTATTGGCCTCGGGAGTATTGAGGAAAGTCTCCCATCCTTTCAGCCTTTCCTCCCTTTCTCTTGTGGTCTCCTCCACCTGCACATAAATGGAAACTGCCATTAAAGTAAGTTGTGGACAAAAAAGAAGTAACAATGCCTTTCAGCATTTCTAATATTGACAAAAATACCCTGAGTTTATAAGGCACCACTTAGGAAAGTAAAGCAATTCTCGATCTTCAGTTTTCAAAACTTTACATCTTGAATTATTAGAGTTGACTGTAACATCATTTAAATAAATGCCCAACACTGCAGTACTGCAGAAATGTCCAATCAACTAAAAAGTTAATATTTGAACTCCATCTGTACTTTATAACACAGAAAGAAAGAGAAATATTTTGATGTAATGTGTTTTCTTTTCTTTTTAAAGGAGGGCACAGCTCACAGTGGCCCATGTGGGTATTGAACTGGCAACCTTGGTGCTTCCAGCACCACACGCTAACCAACTGAGCTAACCAGCCACCCCATAATGTGTTCTTTTCTTATCACTATTCTGAGCAAGCCTTACATTTCAGACTTCTAAGCTGAAAGGTTGAAACATTTTTTCTTTCTATGCTCTGAATGCAAAGTATTATTTAAAAGTGCTATTATCATTACACAGATTAAACCAAATCCAAAACTTATCTGAAGGACTGCTAGATTAGTACTTGTTGGTAATAAAACAATTCATGTGCCCTTGACAGTTGCAGAATTTACCTGATAATCTGTCGTCCCATCCCACACTTCGGCAGTGATCTGACGGCCACCAAACCATCGTCCATCAAGGGTCTGAATACAATAGTCAGCTTCCTCTGGGTCCCGGAAGGACACAGAGGCCACACCATCTGGGTGTCTCTAGAAAGACAAGGGAGAAAAAGAATGGATAAATGAGAAAATTCAGAATAAATCACACACGTTTGACAAAGAAGCTAAATAGTGTTCTTTCTGATAATTTGAGCTAAACGATTCTATGTATGAAGCCCTTGTTCCCTTTCACCACAGCCAGTAATACACAAGTTGCTTTTTCTTTGGCTTAATCTTTTCTAGAAAGAGCCAGGCATGATGTCCTTGGAAATGTTTGTGTGCTGACAACACTGTTCAGGAGAGGCAAGGCAGTAGAGTTGTTAAATGTGGACTGTAAAGTCGAACAGCTCTGGGATTCAATCCTGGTTCTGCCACTTAGCAGCTGAGGGACCTTGGGCAAGGTGCTCAATCTCTAAACTTTCAGCTTCCTCATTTGTAAAATGGGTAAAGCACCTACCTCTAAGAATTGTGAGGATTAAGTGAGACAACATGCAAAGTAGCTTGTAGCATGCAGTCAATAAACAACTCTTTTCATTATTATTATGTGTCAATTTTGGAAGTAGAAAAGGAGTCAGGAGGGGAACATACAGTGGAATGCTTTTCTTGATTGTTCTCCAAATATGGAGGAGAATCATTCAAGGGGGGAAATGTGGGCAAACAGGGAACCATATGGTCTCATGGTCTCAGGGAACCATATGGTTTTTCTTGTATTTTCTTTACCTGATCATATGATCTAGAGTGATGATAAAGGGAAATAATCATGGTGTACCAAGTCTATCAAAGCCTTGATTTACAATCAATCCATGTTCGTCTAATTGTTGCTAACAGATGACTACCACTACATAGCAGACCTACTATATAAAAACATTAATCTAAAACTTGGGGCATACTGACATCTGGTAGTAACTTTTAACTGGAAGACTGCTTCAGAAATCATGTGTCCAAGCCACGAACTTACATCAAAGAGAAGGAGCTTCCGAATTTGTCCAAACTTTGAACACTCCACTCGAAGGTCTTCTCTGATCTCATTCAGCACCAATGGATCATCCTGCAAAAATAGGCATGATTCAAATGGGTTTGCCTCTTTCTTTAAGGAAAAGCCTGAGAATCAAATTTCTTGCTTTGACCATCCAACAAGTAAAAAAGGTTTTACTTAAAGTTAGTTATGTCTGTCTTTAGTCTATAAAATTAAAAAAAAAAATGAAAATCAAATAAGGTTAAACTTCCACAGCTGCTGTTGGTACTACTGGTGTGCCCTGCTTTTAAGATGGAGGAAATGTAGCAGAATTATAAATTTTTTAAAACTTTTTTTTAATAGTTTCAGGTACACTAAACAATGCAATAGTTAGACATTTATCATTTATATCCCTCACACAGTGACAACCTCCCTCCCCACATTCACCACCCCGCTGATATTGCACACAGCCATTACATTTCCACTGTCTCTATTCCTAATGCTGTACTCCGCTTCTTGTAAGTATATATATACATATATATGTGTGTGTGTATATATATATAAATAAAATTGGAGTACCTGGCAGCACAGTACATAGTTGTATTGACTATATTCTCTATGCTGTACCATTTTTCTACATTTAGGTATTTCATTTTTGTTAATTTGTTTTAAAATTTGTACATACTCAGGGTTAAATATTAACTGAAAGTCTTCTAACAAAAGATTTGTCCTGTCCTACAAAAAAAAAAAAGATGGGGAAATGGACAAGTAGGAAGAGCAGCAGTAGGAGTGTGCCATGGCAAAGGAGTGGGAAGGGAAGCGGGACTGGAAATCCCAAATAACGCAGCCGTATGGGCAGGAGAAGCCCTGTGGCACATATTAAGCCAGAGACTGCTAATTCCTATGTGTTGCCCGGCCACGAGGACTGTGAGAATGAGAGCCCTTTGCTTTGGGTTTTGCATAGATTCCTACTTAAGAAATGTAATGGGGAGAGATATAGCCCTTTCATTGATGGAGTGTTCTAAGATTGTTCTTTGTGCTTCCAAGATTCTATTTTAACTCACAGGGTAAACCCGTTTATCTGGTTGCCTACCACACTGCAAAAGAACTAAACAAATCAGCTGTTAAAACACACAATAAAGCATGTTCTTAGCTGGTGCTTTCCTGTAACGAAGTCTATTAGAACACTCAAGCACTGCCGCTTGAGGTCACGTGGACTCCTCCTCCATGCCCTAAAACCCAAAGGATTTAATATTTCCTGTGGGAATTAACAAATCTTTCTCCAAGTTCCATTGCATAAAAAGGCTCATAAAGTTACAGTATCAACTTGAATTGCAACTACATGCAAAAACAAGGGTATCCTATCTATGAATTTCTATTGAAATAGACTTACACTTTTTTTAGGAAACATAAAATTCATCTATCTCACAGGTTTTTATCTTCCTCACCAACTAAAGAGGAACGGCAAAAAAGAAAAAAAAATACAAAAGGTGGCTTTTCCATTGTGAAGTTCTCTCAAAAAGCAAAAATAAACTGGTAGGCATTTACTAAAATTAAGTTTAAAATAAAAAGTATCCTATAAATCCAAGGCTTCTAAAACTACAGCTGACAACAGATGATGTATTATATAATTGCATACTTGAAATCTATGTAATTTTATTAACCAATGTCACCCCAATAAATTTAATAAAAAACAAAAACAAAAAGTCGTGGGATGAAAAGTATAGCATAGGGAATATAGTCAGTAACATTGTAATAACTATGTGTGGTGTCAGATAGGTACTAGATTTATCAGGGTGATCACTTTATAAGTTATATAAATTTCTAATCACTATGTTGGATACCTGAAACTAATATAATATTCTATGTCAACTGTAATTGAAAAATAAAAAAAAATATTTAAAAATATTAAAAATAAAACTACAGCTGGCAAGACTCTGGATTTCTCCCACTTAAAATTCTAATTTTGGAGAGGATGCCAATTTGTTTTATATATAATTATTAGACCTGAGAGGAATGGGGAATGGAGCATAAAAGTCAATTGGTAAAGTCACATAGTGTGGCTTTCCAGGATGTGTGTGTGATCAGCTTCTATCAGATTATGTGCTTTCTGAAGGTAGCAATCTTGTTTGAATGAGTTTCGTATGCCTCACAGCACACAGCAGTCTTTTTTACACATAGTGAAAAGTCAATAAAAGCTTTTTCAAGTTCCTAATTCTTCTCACAGCACACAGCAGTCTTTTTTACACATAGTGAAAAGTCAATAAAAGCTTTTTCAAGTTCCTAATTCTTCTATTTTATTCACCAAGAGAAATCAGGGTTATATTAAAAACAAACAAAAATTGTTTCCAAATATTTAACAAATTTTAAGTTGTGAGTCCACAGTGGGGGGAGGGGAGCACCTTTTTTATTTCTATATCAAAGGCTCAGTGCTTTTCCTACGAGGATATCAAATTTTAGCGAGTCTTCCCAGACCTCCATTTTTCTTTATACCAGTTTGAAAATAATTAATGTATCTTTACTGCTTTATGATAGCATGAAGCTTAAAAGAAAACAATCCCCTCCTCTAGGAAAACTCTTTAACATAGCTAAGCATGGAAATGTTCTAAAGACAACATTTTGGAAGCAATAGACCCAAGACTAAAATCAAGACTGATGCATTGAAACCTTCTATAGTCAGTGCTCACAATTTTCCAGGGTGGTGTTTTATTTACCTAAGGAGAAACAAATCACATTTCTCATTCCTTTCTAATTTAAACTTACTGTCCAAGACGATGGCCACTAACCACACGTGGCTACTGAGCACTTGAAATGTGGCTAATTGAGGTGTGATGCAAGTGTGAAATGAACACTGCATTTTAAAGATTTAGTACCAAAGGGGGGGAAAAACAATATAACACAGCTCAATAATGTTTTTAGTAATGTGGAAATTATATTATTTTGGATGTCTTAAGTTAAATAAAATTCATTATTAAAACTTCCCCTCTTTGTTATATTTTATTGCAGCTACTAGAAAAATTTAAATGAAACATGTAGCTCACATCATATTTATACTGGATAGTGCTGGTATACACAATGAGAAACCTGCTTTTGCATCTGAGTTTTGATTCTTCATCTCTCGGTATTCAATTTACCAGGCATGCATTTTTAAATAAGGCTTTGTATTAAATACTGAAAACCCTCTGAAGTTGCATTAAAAGTATCAGCCTTCACATTGTTCACCCTGATACCAAAGAGTATTTTTAGGTATTTTGCTTCCTTCCTGGTCACCTACTGGGAATAAAAATGTATTCTACCCCCTGAAAATCTGATTTCATTCTGACACCTCAGGTAACCCGAGAATTCAGTTTTTGTTTTCCCTACAAAGCTCGATGCTGATGTCTATTTTTGAACTTAACATGGAATCTTCAGTCAAATCAAACATTCCCAAAAACATCCAATGAGGCAAGTTTTCCTGTTGAACACCTCACCTCTACCATAAGTTCTATAATGTCTACGCTAGTGTCGTCCGGCAGTGGTGACAGAAACGAATATCCTCATTATCCAATACAGTAGCTACTAGCCACATGTGGCCAGTACAACTGAGAATGGAATTTCTAGTTTTATTTCATTTTAATTCATTTAAATGTAAACAACCACGAGGCTAGTCTACCATATCAGACAGGTCTATACTGATACACTTTGAGGTTCAGGCCCACAGAGACACTGACCAAAAAAAACAAGACTCTCTGTAGTCCCTCTGACAGGCTCTCACCAAGCTTGGCAGACCACACCAGAACAGGCAGGTGGGCAGACACGGGCAGCACCAAGAATTTCTCCGCCTGTGAATTCTGAAGCCCATTACTGCCTTCCCAGCCTTGGTGGCACAAGTGTCTGAAAAGAAAACTTTCCCTCACTTGTCAAGATGTTAAAGAGAAAATGTTTTATTCATTAAGTGAATGGAAGGACTCTGCCTTGTGAGTAACAGGGGTTTCATTCAACCATTCACTTTTTCTTCACATTAATATTGGGGGCCTGTTAATAAACATATATCGAGAGCCGACTATGTGAGAGGCACAATTCTAAACATGGGGACTAGAGCAGCAAACAAGGTAGACAGAACTCTGGTTCTCATGCAGCTCACATTCTAGTACAGGAGATCCAATTATTCCAGATTTTATAATAAATGCCACAAAGGAAACAAAGCAGGGTAATATAAAGGCTCTATAACTCCAAAGTGAAGTTTACACTAAACCAATAAGGGTGTTGTTTCTTTGAAACAATCAAGAATTTACAATCATGAAACTTCTATCCTTAAAAATATCCACTGGAGGGAATTTCTAGGAGTCAAGGTGGAATAAATGTGGCTTTTTGGAGAAAGAACATTTGTCAAGCTAGGAAAAACTCAGTCTGGCCGGGGTGATCGCTAGACTCAAATAAGGTGTCTCAATGAACAAGGAAGGAAGCAGAAAAAAAAAAACACACAGATGTAATTACACAACAGACTTCTACTTGCAGAGGTTCCAGAAACTTTGAATTAAATTTGCATTTATATTCATGTTCAAGTGTTAGGAGTATGGACTATGTGAATCAAGGACCTCAAATCACAGACACTAATAGGTCACCTAATAAAAAAAAACAATTATGTACCAGGGGGATAAAATGTGATGAAGGCAATTCTGGAGTTGTACCTAGACTAGATACCATGATCCATCTACGCATTCTTTTTAAAGCCCCACCTGGCAAGTACAGTGTTTCAAAAAGCATGTAGTACGCATGTGTACAGGTGTTTTTTAAACATACTTCATTATCACTGCAAGTCTAGAGCAGCTCTGCTATATTTCAAGATTCTTCAGGATTTTAGTCAGAAGAGATATCAAACATCATAAGCAGACCACTTTTATCTTTCCAACAACCTCGAAAGATATGCAGATTCCACAGGTGCAAAGTAAACCCCATCATATTGCCATTCGCCCAGATGGACTCAACAGACCATTTGGGGGCCCTTGTCTCTAAGGGGGCTAAAGTGATACTGGCATTCTGACTGTTTAATTGCACAAAAAGAACAAGAGTGGGCTTTGGCTGCAATGAGATCATCTGCAAACCTGGAATTTTAAATTATGAACATTTGTTTCTTCTGTGTAACTTATCATTAATTTCAGAATCCAGGCAGATAATAAAGAATTGTTCTTCCACGAATAATCCACTGGCCGACGCCAAAAGATAAGAGATAAGAGGCAGAATGCAACACGAGGTACTCTGATGGCAGTTAACATTCCTTAAACCTCTCCAGTAGCTCTTCTTCCTTTGTTTGCTTTTATTCCCTGTTCCTGGAATTTTACATGGACGTTATTATTATAAAGTCCTCCTAAAAACCACTAAACGGTTAAATTAGGTCCTGAAAAACAAACTCCATTATTTTAACATCAGGGGCTGTATTTCATTAACCTAAGGAGTTCTAGGGACCAAACTTTTAGTACTAAATGAAGTTTTCACTTCCAAATGTGAAACTGGTCCTCCCCAACAAAATCAACCAATACTTGTTAAGTTACACTCAAAATCCACAAGCAGCTCCCAGAAATCTTTTTTTTTTTTTCCAGAAATCTTTTAATGATTATATTTTTGATGATTTCCCATACCAAGTAGCTGCCCTTTGGGGCCACAGTATCGGTACGAAACAGTCTTACCTGGGACAAAATTAAAAGAAGACTGGGCTAAACATGGGAAAATCTGAAAACTTCAATTGACTCTTGGCTCCGTTTTCCTACCTTTATGATTATATGAATGTACAGGATGTGAAATTAGAGGCTACAATAGTAATGCCTCTATCTCCGAACAAATAGCTCTCTTATCTCATTTAAGCCCCCATCGCATTACAATCGGACACACGAGAAAATGCAACACTACCACTGCTGAATCATCCTATGGTACGGACTACTGAAGGATCCTGATAACCTAATGAGAAAGATGGGGGGAGGCAAGCTTTGGGCTCCCCTGCAAGAAGGCACATCAATGTTTCTATCAGTAATAAGATTGTCTCCTACCTCAAAATCCATAGGATGAAACATATTTTTGATGATGACGACTCGCTCGTGGCGCATTCGGGCTGGCCCGGCTCTTCTCTCAGGTCTCCAATCCAACTGCCTAATGCCATAATGTAGAAATAATCTTTAACTGAGTATTTAATAATGATAATAATTTGATTCCAAAACAACAATGTACATTTTAGTCACAGTTGCATTCAGAGAACTTTCTGAAATAAAAATGGGCAGGTGAAAGATGGACCCAGTATTTGAAATCCCCAGAACATATATTTTTTTTCAGAACTGCTGTCTGGTTACAAATATTCCAATGAGATTCCTGAAAAATTGCTAATTATTTAGCATGTATAATTATCTAAGATGATATACTTCGAAGGCAAACAATATGTTCAAATTGTATTGGTTTTCAGGCATTTTATGATTATGACAAAGTGCCCTGAATATAAGGTGTGATCGAAAAATACGGTGAATGTTTAAGTTAAAAAAAGCTTTATTACAGTAAAAGACACACTGTCATCAATTCCCCCTCAAAATACTCCCCCTCACTTTGAACACACTTATCCCATCATTCTTGCCACTTTCTGAAACAGTTCTGGAAGTCCTCTTTCGTGAGTGAGTGTCTTTACTTTTTCCTCCATCATGACAATGCTTCGTGTCACACATTGCTTCTGGTATAAGGCAATTTCTGTCAAATAAAGACATTATGGTGTGTCCTCATCCACCTTATTCACCAAATCTGGCACCATGCGACTTCTGGCTCATTCCCAAAGTCGAAATGATTCAGGACATCCAGGCAGCTGCGACAACACAATTAAAGACGACTTCCAGAACTGCTTTAGAAAGTGGCAAGAACAATGGGATAAGTGTGTTCAAAGCGAGGGGGAGTATTTTGAGGGGGTTAATGGAAATGTCTTTTACTGTAATCATTTTTTAAAATTTAAACATTCACCGTATTTTTTGATCACACTGCATCATATGTAGAACTAGTAATTCTTTGTTACTATGTTAAATTTCACTGGTACTGTTTATAAAATTTGTAGGTATCTATTTCACTATTCCTGTACAAACCACAGGACATCACAACTAAACGCTTTTATGATCATTTTATCAATAGTTTAAGCAGTTAGAAGTGTTATTAGAACTCTGATAGAAGTACTTATTGTTTTGGCTAATTTCTTAAAACTAGCATATTTCAAAACACATATTAAACAAATGAATTAATAGAAACTTGATGACATGTATATACTATATACAACTACATAGCAAATACAATGACAAACCCTATCATTTCTAATTTCTACTTCCTACTACAAACCTGTATGTAAAAATTTAGCTCCTGGTGTAGCTGATTTCAATCAACATTGAAAATGAACTAATGGCTCAGGTATACAAGCCTAAGCCATTTTATTTAACCTGATGTTCAATATTTTCCGAAGAGATAGCGCTCTTATCTATTTAAGCCCCCATTGTAGTACAAATGAACACCCCAGAAAATGAAACCCCACCACTGCCAAATCATCTATGGTATGGATTACTGAAGGTTCTTACTATAAGACCGGGTCCTGTATTAATTTTTGCTCCAAAAGACGCATTAGAGCTGATTGTCCGGCTAGGTCTTGTTTTCGGTAAAACACAGTAATGACCTAATGAAACTCTTTTAAAATAATTTGTAGGCATATTTAATGGAACAAAACTAGGTGGCTATTACCAAAAGCATACTCTAGGGTATTTATGTGAAATCTTTCAAAAAGGAAAAAAAAGAACACCAACTTTTGTTGCAGAGACAGCTTTTTCTTGTAGTCCTTGCCTTTCTTTTTCTTTTTTGAGGCATCGTACGCCCCCTTCAGTTGAAACTTTGCCACCTCGACATGTAATTTGTAGCCTCTAATTTCATCTTCATCCAAAAGTTTTAATGCGAGATCCACAGATTCCCTCTTTATAAAGACAAAACAAGACACAGTCAGTAAAGCACACATTGAAATGAAACTTCAGGAGGCTTTTAGATGAATGATGACTATGTATACAATAATGATTTAAATATAACTACCTACTTTGGGATAAAGAACTCTAGAATGCATTTCAGGAAACCTGTGTTTGAGACATAGCTGCTCCCAACCAGCTATGTGGACTTGGTCACATAATTCAAGCTCCCTGAGCCCCCACTTCTTCATCCCTAAAATGGGAATAGTAATGTGTTCACTGTAGGGTTCTTGACAAAATTAAATGGAATTGTACACATAAAGGATAGTGACTGGCATACGGTAGTTGCTCAATAAATTATATCATTATTAGAACAGTTTTGCTTCTTGGCATCTCAATTTCTCAACTATACAATAAGGCAAATGAACTTGCGTGATTTCTAAGATGCATTCCAGTTTTAAAATTCTAAGATATTTCTTCTTAAAAGACTGGATGACTCAAGGAACTGGGAATAACATAGCTGACCTTTAATTTAGTAGTTCACCAATTAAAATATAGGTCTGTAACACAGTGGGAAGTAAAAGATGATTATTTGACAGCTTGTACATTAGATACATTTGTGGATTTTGGGTCCTATACAAGGGGGTGGGGGGCAGTTGTCAGTCCTTACAGAGTAAAAAATCTGAGGACCTGAAGAGAACACAAAGACAAGAGAACCCAGAGCTGCACAATCAAATATGGATCCTGGCACAATTAACTATGTTCTTCTGGAATTCAATTTACTGTTTTGCCAATCTTAACATTTTTATGGGTCATAAATCATACACATGAAATTTCTCAAAACCCCATTTTTTTCTTTTAAAATTCAATGAAACGCCCTAAGAATCTGTTCACAAATTTTTCATAATCCTTGAAGAACTTGTGAAATGCTCAAATTTCCTTTCATTTGAAAATGACGTAATTGGGTCAAGTCCATGTCCCATTCCCATCACATTCAAGAACCAGGTCAAAAACCTATCTCCCCAAAAGCTGTCAGCTTAATCCTACCTCTTGATTTCATTGAAATACTGTACACTCACAACACACCTTTGGTGTCGGGACCACTGTTTTACCACTTTAGATTTTACTTTGTAATTATCTTCAGGTTCTGTGACATTAAGTGTATGTCATCATTGTACCCACTTCTTCTGTACCCTGCAATAGTGGGTAGCACCTGCTCCTAAGATGATAGGTGTTCCAGAAATGATGACTACCTTTCACACTGAACTTTCCCTGTGCAATTATTATACCATGAATATATAAATTTCTGCAAGTTCTGTTACTATCACTCTCTCCTCTCCCAATAAAGAGATATTTTGAAGCAGTAAGCATAAGCTACCATCTCCTTTATGGTCTAATTCAGGGGTCAGAAAACTTCTGTAGATGGCCAGTCAGTAAGTATTGTAGGCTTTGTGGGCCACGTAGTTTGTGCCGCAACCACTCAACTCTGTTGTTGAAACACATAAACAGCCACAGACAAATGCAAAATTGAATGAATACAGCTGTGTTCTAAAAAGCTTTACAAAGGCAGTGGGCTTGAGTTTGCCTATCTCTGGTCTAATTCATTCCAAGGGCAAATAAAATGTTACTCGCTTTCTTTTCTTTGTGGATTTTTGAAATGTGTCCTGAATTGGTTATATGCCTACACTCTGAAAGAGATCTTTGCAGTGAGAACTCTCTTAAGACAAAAGAAGCACTCTGATCATATAACTTATATAATATTTTGATCTGATACTGTATTTTCTTAGACAAACAAGTGAATAACCTTACCAGTTTGACACACACAGGCACAGTCTGAAGTTTCAGTTTCCTTCTCGCCCTGTTTTGAATAGTTCTGTCTTAGTTATCATCTATACAAAATCATAGCCCTGGTTTCTGAGTTAGAAATGGAGATAAGAGAAACTCATCTGACAACATAACTAACCTTCAAATAACAGCAAAGCCCATCTCCTTTAAGATTTCCTTGATTATCTTTGTAAAGCTTGACCTTAAATTCTTCTGTATGAGGATCTCTCATAATAATGCCAAACTTGGACATGAGCTGTATAAATTCATCCACTGTAATGTCTGGAGGCAAACCTGTAACATTAGGAAAAATAAAAATGAAAACTTTTATAAAAGCATCTAAATAAAGGTGAGGGTTACTTAGCATTCTACTAATTAGAAAGCTACAACTTCGGTGAGCACAGTTTTGATTTTCTAAATGTATGGGAAAATCTCACATCTATAGAACTGAGGAAACTTCGTGTTTTAATGTATTCAAACATACATTTAAAATTCTTTGCCTAGGACTTGTATCCATGAATCTGAGGGATAAATTACCACAAGTTACCTAAAGCAGACAAAAAGGATGGCATGCAAAGTTACATATACTTAATTTTTCTTAGTTTTGCAATAAACAACATATTCCTCCCTGATGTAAACAGTTGAACAAAGAATGACACAATAAAAAACAGACTTTAGAGAAACTGAAAACTAAAATTTACTTTATGAAAAATATCAAAATCAAATATTTTCTACTCTAAATTTGTATAAAAAGGTATGCATACCAGACACATATACATTTGTATTTCTGTCTTCTTCAACATGAAACCATCCTAAAAATCAAAATGAATAAATAAATAAAACACATGCAAGAAAAGGTGAAAGTCACATTATGAAATCTTGACAATGTGGCAGTTTCTCAAAACTTTCAGGAACTTTTTCTTACCCTTAGAACAAGACAGTCTAACTCAAACCACTGTGCAGCTTTCAAAGTATTTGGATCTTTTAACAGATAATTAGCTTCAGAGCCCTTTCTGAAAAAAGAGGGCTGGTTTATCTTGGTTATGATTCCGATTCTACCTTAAAAAAAACTCATCCTTGCACTGAATTTACGCCTTGGCATTTAACTGCTTCCAACTCCAATCTACTGTGTTAGACAGGGCCAAGCTGAAGCAAAACTGATATGAGTTCAATTTAATTAAACTCAAAAAGTACAAGAAAATAACCTTACAAACAGAACTTTTGACAATACCCCAACAATAGCTGTATTTTGCAAAGCAAGCAACTAAGGCATAAAACTGAAACAGCCAACCCAATGCCCACAATAAGTTAGTGTGAGAGCCAATATATGAACCCAAATAATAATTTAAAACACTCATCTCTGTGATTCCTTCAAAGCCATTATAATTCTCCAAAAAGTAACTATACACACACACACACTCACATTTAAAAAATTTTTACACTCATGTTTTGCAAGCTAAATCCACTTGCCTGAGTCAGCCTTTCTCTTTTCTCCCCTCTTTTTGGACTCAGTGGGTTCAGGGGTTTTTCCTTGTGGCGGTTCCTCTGCAGGCCTAGCACTGACATCCTGCACATTTGCAGTAGAACTAGACGCACCATCATTAGAAAAGCCATAATTGGCCTGATATGTAGCAATGAAGTCTTCAGTTATCTGAACAAGAAATTCAACACACACAAATTCAAAAATGATTTCCTCCTGTAAAAAGTTTACACTATGTGAAATTACTGCATATGCAGTTATACAACTTAATACAGAAGTGGGTAATAGTTGTAGTAATAAAGTGTAAATGCAAGAATAGTCACCTTATATACAAAAGTGTGCATACAATGATTCAAAAAAGTAAGACGCGGGTACTTATATTATCAACACAAAAGTCTGAGCTACTATCAAGGCATTTTAAATGATATTGGCATATTTTCTAGTTGTTTCATTTATAAATTACTACCTCTCCGCAGTCTACTTGACTAAGGCTACAAGTACATATAACAAAGGAAGTACCAGATAACAAAACAGAACAAAAAACTATAGTCAACTAGTAATCTAAAAACAGAATCATTTTTTTCTTTAATGATATAGATGCACAAAGTGTATGTACACTAAATATTTAAATATCTGCATGCAAAGAGCACACAGAATGGAACTTTGATTTGGAGTATAAAGAATAAGGCCAACAATAGTTAAACAAAATGCTTGTTTTAAGTTTATCGTGAATTAATTCACATTCTCATTTAGTGTCATAATAAATTAAGAACAAATCCAACTCACATCTATCCTCCTGGCTTTTGGAGAAAAAAGCACGATTGCACAATGAAAGAAATGTAGTTATATCTTCATACCAATCAATGTTAGACACACAGAGGAATGGGAAAAATTTAAACTCAAAGTTTGAAGAGGTCTGAGCCTCCATGACACTAAAAAGTAAGTCGCAAATGAACCTATTATCAGACTATTGTTAAAAGTCCTCAGAAGGCTGAAGAAACCAAATCTGCACCCTAGCTGGCACTACCAGTACAGAAGTGAAATACAGCTGACCCCTGAGCAACACAGGGGTTAGGGACGCTGAACCCCCCACCCCATCAAAAATCTGTGTATAACTTTTGACTCCCCAAAACTTTACTAATAGCCTACTGTTCACCAGAAGCCTTACTGATAACATGGTCAATTAACACATATTTGTGTATGGATTATATACTGTATCCTTACAATAAAGGACCTAGAGAATAAAAAATGTTATTAAGAAAATTATAAGAGAAAATACAGTCACAGTACGGTACTATATTTATCGATACCATAAGTTTACGTTACCTGCATACAAGATGAAAAAAATCTGTGTATAAATGGACCCACGCAGTTCAAACCCATGTTGTTAAAGGGTCAACTGTAGCAAATATAACAATTTGGAAGGATTGCAACATACACACACAGACACACACACACACACACACACACACAATAGGAAAGAAAGAAGTTGAAATACATAATTTTTAAAGTAACAAATTACACAATGGAGACAGGGTCTGTTATTATAGGCTTGAAAGTCAATTAGTGTGCTATTGGTATCCTTTTTTTCCATCCATATGAGATTTTGATTAACAGGGTACTTTTACGGAAAAGTTTACAGAACCAGGTTTAACACTAGTTATTTTACTTCCAAGCTGAAATAAAATACTCAACGATTTCTCCAAGTACTCTAAATAAATATTCACAGATCTTCTCCATCCATATTTTCTGTGCACCTCTAGTTATATTCCTGAGCCTCCCTAACATAAAAAGGTAAGTCGCAAATGAATCTATTATCAGACTATTGTTAAAAGTACTCAAAAGGCTGAAGAAACCAAATCTACACCCTAGCTGACACTACGACTACAGAAGTGAAATATGGTTGACCCTTGAACAACACAGGGGTTAGGGACGCTGAACCCCCTCTCAGTGTAACATCTGTGTATAACTTTTGACTCAAGCAGTGTGTCTAGGGACAAAATTTAATAGAAAGTAGAGGTGCAAACAAAGTTCAATCAGTAAAGATATACAAATAGCTAGGTGTTTTTTTTTTTAATCAAGAAGCTGCATTTGTACATAGTATACAAGCTAAACACCTGAATTCTTAGGATAACTGATGTTGGCTCCCTGAGAGTAACAGCGACTAAGTTTGGTCTTGGTGTTTTTCCTTTTTGCAATAAAAAGCAGTCACCAATGTAATAACCAATTGTGACCTTCACACATAAAATTAATAAGGCATAGAAAAAAATTAGAATTAAATTACATTTAAGACATCTCCCTAAAGATATGTGTTCCTTTACACATTGGTTCTGCAACAGACACAACAACAACAAAAGCGTCACTATCCGGAGGGGCTCTAACTCAGGACCTCGCAAAGAAAACGTACAAGGAGCGCCCCGCGAGGCGGGCCCGCTCTGCAGTGGCACCGGTGGTAACACACTCCTACCTTGGGGAACCAAGCCTTCTTGTCCAGGTCCCACTCGTAGGGGGTGTCACTTGGCTGCTGCCCGATAGAATTGGTTTCTCCGCCGAGATCTTTCAGGGTGTCTCCGTCCTTGGTGTCTCCGTACAATTCTTGCATTCTCAACTGCTCATCAAAGTCGTCCTTCCCATCCAAGTTGTTGCTGCTCATGTTGCTGACTTAGCTCAGGGGCAGGGTCCAGGCGAGCTAAGAGGCAAAGATAAGGCTGGAGGAGAACAGAGAAAATGAGGTCTGCAGCTCTCGGCCCGCGCCCTGCCGCCCCCCGGCGCGCCTCCCCGTGGCGCCCCAGCAGCCCCCGGGAGGTCGGGCCACACAGCGGCCGCACCGCCCCCCGATCCGCCCGCCCGCCCGCCCGACGCGAGCGCGCGCGCGCGCGCGGACCGAAGCTCCCTGTTCTGCTGCGCCGCCGCCCACCTGGCTCGCCCCGCCAGGCCTCGGCGCCGCCGCTCGACCCAGGGCGCGGCGGGAGCGCGCACGCGCGCTGCCACCGCCGCCGCCACCGGGTCGAGGCGACTGCAGGTCCCGCGGCAACGACTTGAAAACGGAGGCCCGCTCAGACTGACGCAGTCGCCATTGATGGCGCGACGAGACGTCGTGGGTCGCGCCGACACGCCCATAATGGCGTCAACAAGCGCCGACGCGGGCCTGCGGCGCGGGGCCCAGGGGCGGGGCACTAGGGGGCGCGCGGCTGCCACGCACCGGTTTCCGTGCCGGCCGCCTCGGGGCGGTGAGAGCCGCGGAGTGCAGGGGCCGCGGCGGGCAGGGCTGGGGCAGAGCGGCAGCCCTAAGGCGTGTGAATATTCGCACCTGGCAGGCGGGTGTCGGGGCCCCGCCATGTTGGGGTGCATGGGGCTGACGGAACAGGTTTGTCTTGCGGAGAAAAGGCCACACCTCCTTTGCACAAAGGCTCCTCCTCTTCGTGGGAAATGTGTCTTTACTTCTTTTTTTCTGATTGCTTAGGTTAGGCGCCGAATGTGTTTCATCTTTGTGGCGTAAGCTCCTAGCGTGGGGTCTGATGTGAATGAGTGAATGAGTGAGTGAACGAAGGAGCATGAGTGGAAGGACTAACCTTTTCCAAACCTCAGCCCCCTCTATCTCTGTGGTACCTTCCTCAGGCTGCAGATGGGCTCTGGAAAGGGAGAGAGGGCAGCAGTTAGTTGCCTGCCTCTTGGACTTCATGATTCAGAGGTGCTCAAGCTCGAAACCCGAAACATAAACATCCAAGTGTAAACACCAGCTTTATTGGCCGACTTTGTTGTTTTTTATTTATTTTAGAAAGACACAATGCTTTTCCTCTAAACAACTTTCTTTTTTAAGAAATTGCACACACTGAAAATGAAGAAGTCTGTAATTTTTAATTGGACAGATATTTATTGAGCTCTTACTAAGTGCCGGGCACAATACTGGGTAAGCTCTGGCTACACAGCAGTCAAGACAGGCACAGCTCAAGGGCGACACACTTATTTGGGAAATGATAGGATAGAAATACTGGATGCAGCAGTTCTCAAACTTTCTGGTCTCAGCACCCCTTTACACTAAAAAGTTACTGAAGACCTCAAAGAGCTTTTGTTTATATGGATTATACCTATCAGTATTTGTCACAAAACAACCATTTAAAAGTATTTATTCCTTTAAAATAATAAACCCATTATATGTAACATAAAGTTCATAACCCAGACTTGCGGGTGGGGGAAAGAGTCCCAGAAGAAATTATTTCCACTATTTCTTTTGCTGCTAAACATAGCACTTGAGTATGGGTTCTAGAAAATTCTCACTCCCCAAACACCAGCTTTGTGAACATGGTTTCCACCATAACAATGATTTTTAAATAGTATCTTGGGTTTTTTTCCAATTACATTTCTGTTTATGAAGTTCTTGTTGTGCTGGGAACTAGTGGAGAGCTGAACTTGCATGCAGTTTATAATACAGATAACATGAGTTTTATTAGGCTCATTTAAGCATTGCTAAATATTTCTTCCTGGATCCAAAAATAGTATACAGCTGTTTTCAGCAATGTGTTATTGGGTTCCCATTTAATTCCTGAGTGAATTCACAGCATAGGTGATAATATGATACACAGCCCTACTGCACATGACACTCTGAGTGCCTGCTGTATCTGCAGGCCCCTCTTAGTAAGTAGTCAAAAAGGTTCCTTATGCCTGCATCCCATGTGACCCAGCCAACCTGGCCCAAAGGCTTTCCAGAAGCCTGCCTTTTAGACTGAATTTGATGAACTGAGCCAATAAGAGCCTCTCCCACTGAGGAATGAGTATGGAACAAACAGGGACATAGAGTCGCACAAAAGCAGGGAGGCCCACGTAGGAAAGGTGACTAGCAGAACAGAGGCCTGCTGTGAAGTTCCCCAGAGGTGAGAGGAGAACCTGACATGGACAGAGGGTCAGTGAGTCACCATAACAGTGGAGTCGGATGCTAAGCACACTTGTAGCTACAATAGCATTCTATTTTACCATGAGACCTGACAGTTGTTTTTTTTTTAAACAATGCTATTGTCTCTATGAGGCCTTGTTCCTGTTTGTTCTTGTTTCCCTGTGTATTTGTAGAATTAACTCCCTAATAATCCCGAGGTAATCTGGAAACGTCTCTGTCTTCGTCACCTGTCTTTTTCAAGATTCTTTTGCAAGTCAGAGAAATATTTAAGGTAACAAGCAAATAGAGGGGACCTTTATTATTATAAAGTAGGGAGTAGCTCCTGAAATTCCAGGACCAGAATGTAGATGGGCCGCATGAGGGGCAGCTGGACCCAGTAAGCTGAACCAGTCTTGGAACCCAGACAGCCAGCTTCTTTTTGAATATCTTCTGCATTCTTCTCTCTCTGAACTTTGTAAGCGGTGATCTGTATTGTACTCCTGGCTTGATAGGCCGTGACCCTCCTGGTAAATAAAAATACATTAACTTACAAAAGCAAAGACTTCTTGGCCAGAGAAGTCACCTACCTGGTCTAGGAACTCTTTCTGGAAAATTACTGAGCTATACCAAATGAGATTTTTTTAAATGGCCTATTCAAGCTAACTCTATTTGGGAATTTTCCTGTTCCCACTTCCTTCAATGTCAAGACTTAGTGGAAATAAAAGTAACTCCTTTTGACAAAAAGATTGATGGATCCCTGACCTAAAGTCGTAACTGCAGACATTCTTAAACCCAAATTTGCTATTTTCAGTAACTATGCCAATTAAATATTTTGTGGCACTTTCAACTTCAATGACAAACACTTTCCCATTGGACGTTTTGGTTGTATCTAAGTGTGTGACTTTGATTTCCTGCTTTATAGCATATTATTATGGTCCATTATTCCCAGTCTTACGAAGCCTGACAATTAAGTTCGTGAACTTGTTGCAAAATGTTGCTAACCTTTTTTGATATCAGAGGGATTATGAATTATAAATTTGTACCAACTGGACAAACAGTTAACCAAGTTCACTATTTGAAAGTGCCGAAAAGGCTGCGCATGTGAAAAAGTTAAGACGACCTGAACTTTTCGCCAATAATTCCTGGCTCTTGTATCACGACAATGCACCAGCTTACAGGGCACTGTCTGTGAGGAGTTTTTAGCCAGGAAACAAACAACTATATTGGAACACCCTCCCTACTCACCTGATCTGGCCCCCGGGGACTTCTTTCTTTACTCGAAGATAAAGGAAATATTGAAAGGAAGACACGTTGATGACATTCAGGACATCAAGGGTAATACAACAAAAGCTCTGATGTCCATTCCAGAAAGACAGCTCCAAATTGCTTTGAAGAGTGGACTAGGCACTGGTGTCGGTGCATAGCTTCCCAAGGGCAGTACTTTGAAGGTGACTGTCATGCAGGGTCTCAGCTCTTGCTCCGCGCACAAGAACGCAGGATATGGTGAGGCCAAAAAGGAACACCCACGGAGCCATAGATAGGGGAGTCATACCACTACAGTCTCGCTGGCGACTGGGTTGGAGACACAGGAAGCAGGAGTCACATGACCCGCAACCTGCTGTCCACTTCTCTGCGAACCCACCCCACTTGCTAACTGCAATCCTCCGTGCTAACTGCAATCTGCTCTTGCCAGCTCAGCCACTATCTTCTTGCTAGCCCCCATTTGCTGCTAGCGTAGCTACAGCAGTTATATTAGTGGCCAATGGCTCACTGGTTACAGCTGACGGCCAACTAGCCACAGCTGATGGCCATTTACTACCTGAGCCAGCATCTTTCCACGTGAGAGTGAGAGCCTGGAAACTGCACTCCTGGCTCTCCCCACAGTGACCGTAGTGATATTTAGCATTGAGGTATGTAGCACTTTTTTTAGGATGAAACTGCACTCCTGGCTCTCCCCACAGTGACCGTAGTGATATTTAGCATTGAGGTATGTAGCACTTTTTCTAGGATGAGTTCATGAACTTAATTGTCTGACATTGTAGATCAGGACAAACCCAGAGCAAAATTGATTTGTTCTTCATGTGTCCCAACTCTCTTCATATTTAGGACCCTCTCCACAGAAATGCAATCTTCTGTAGTAACATTTCTGGTACAACAATAGGCAGTGTGAAAGAAATTGTGGATATTGGGGCCTATTTGTAAGGTTAGTCCTGACAAGGAAAATCTGTTTAAAATAAAGAGAGACCACTCCATCCAAAAAAATCAAAATTCTATGAATTTTAATCCCAATTCTTTAATTCCGGATGGGAGGCTGATGCCATATAAAACTAATTAGGGAATTAGTTTATATCAGATCCCTAAGTCACTTCGGGATTATTTAGAATGTAGAAAATGAAAGTTCTTTGAGCTCTAGTTTTATCAACTGCTAAAAGGCTGTCTTGTAATCTGGTACTTTTACCAAGTTATCTCTAAAATGTTATATCCTTAGGAGAGAAAAGATGTAATTTTTACACAGAGTGACGAAAATAGTAAAATATTTGGGAGCTTAGTGACTTGAAAATAACTTAAATTTTGGGATTAAAATGAGTTCTCAGTTATATGCTGTTAGAAGTATTGTTTTTAGAATACAAAGTTACACAGTCATTTGAAACTTTATTTAATATTTATTTGTTTTGCCCTGCTTATTACAATGCCCGACTTAAAACAGTATTAATACAATATTGGCACTCCCCACTTAAGTGAACCAATTTTACAGAAATGTAGTCTAGAGTTACTATATATATCCCCTTTTTGAGCCACATCATTAGCAAAGTTCACAACTACACAAGCCATTTAAAGAAAGCTCAATCAAAACTACCAAAAGCACACCCCAAAATCAAGTTTTTGAAAATACAAATTTAGCTATCTCTAGTGCCAAACAAATGCATTAAATTGCCCCCAAGAAAACATCTTCTGAAACCACAAATCTCAATCTGACAACTACTGACAACAGTTGTTTGAAATAACAATTATTAACAAGCTTACAGCGTTAGCAAGTAGGAGCAGAGTATAGGAAACCAGAACCTTCCATCTGATTTCCAAGGGCAGAGATTAATTAGGTCATACTCTTACAGGACTTAGGCACCCCACTGGGTTTAATGAAGTCAAGCAGGAAAATGATCTGGTTACAACTGCACACCCAGGTTTTAGGGGTTTCATGTGGTACTTCTGCATTTTTTAGAAAGAGGGCACTGCTTACTAGAGATAAATGAATTTCCTTAAAGAAAGAATTTCAGACTGCAGAAGGCTCGCAGATTTTTCAACAAGTGTCCTTTTCTGGGGCCCTCAAGTGACACCATAGACGTGGCCACTTACTCTGCCTATAAATAAGGCAAGTTCTTCACAATATTTGTGAAAGAGAACATTGCCCAATAATCAATGGTAGTTGTAAGTGGAACTACATTAAGTCCGTAAGTGTTGACCCAGTAAGGCAAGCTCCCTGCCCCTGATCCTTACTCATTACTTTATACTTGCTGATCCCAAAACATTTTCATTGCAATGGAACAGTTGTAGTTATAATGGAATAGAGATTAGTGGAAAAGGGCAGTCAAAAAAACCTGTGAAGTGTTATTTTTAGGATTTTGTTTTTAAGAAAAGTGCAGAAGAGATGTTTTTGATCCCCTTTTCATATGTAAGGTATAATCTCTACATTTACACCACGTAATACAAACAGTTTTATGCAAATCACAGGAATATATGAGAAATTAGAAGCATTACAGATGTGATGAAACAAATTAGATTTTTAAATGTCATCTTGTTTAGCTTTCCACCTATGCAACCTCCCTTAGGACCCACTGATTTTATATATATATATATATATATATATATATATATATATATATATATATATATATATATATAAGCCCCATTAGGTGTAGAAAGATACATAATCTTAGAAAGATTATCTATGTACCTTTCTACACCTAATGGGACTTCATTTTATATAGAAAGCCCAATAACATTAATGTTTGTACAGTGAAAAATATCATGGTTTGTCTTTCACTTGTTAGGGTCCTTCACTCCTAAGATTTCAACACAATTCACGAACAACAAAAATCCTGACACCATACACTTACGCATAGTTCAGAGTTGGATACACACGCTGGGAGGAAAAATACCATTTTAAATTTAGACTCTGTCATCTTCTTTCTTCACACTACCGCCAGTGAACAAGGTCACACTAATTTCAGACACCTGCGTGCTCCCAGCACATGGGACCCTTCCCATCACAGCCAGATTGTTAAGAGGGGTATCAGCAGGAAGCTCAGGCAGCTCTGCCTTGCAACACAACAACTGAGCTTTGAAATGCTGCTGGAAGGTTTTGCTCAGCCAGTAAAGAGCAAAGGGGTTTACACAAGAATTGCTGAAAGCCAGAATCCGAGACACAATGGTCACAACAAAATGAATGGCAGAGGGGTCCACGTAGGTTTGATAAGTGAACGAGCGGTACAGATACAAGAGGTGATTTGGCAACCAGCAGAGAGCAAACAGAGCCACCAGCACCAACACTGTTTTGGCAATTCTCTTCCGGGATGCAATCTACAAGGGGGAAAAATGGCAAAAGAAAAAATCATTTAGCTGGCAGAGATTTTTAAAAGCCATTCTCTAGATTTACATAGAAATGTACAGTTAACAAGCTGGTGTCCCTTTCAACATGTGCTTATGAGCTAACTGGCTGGGACACGTGGGAAGGCGGCCTGTGGCTATAGAATACAGCAAATTAATTGGCATGGTAACTCATGATCTTGGTCTCATTAGCTCTAATTCAGAGACTTCCACCCCTGGTTTTGAGGTACTCTAGGATGTCTCCAATTATCTCAAGGAGTGCGGAATTCTCAAAACTGTAATTAAAAAATAGAGCGAGATACAACACTGCTTTCGCCATATCAGCAGAGGTTGATTAGGTTAGAGCATTCTTCTAGGGTTTATGAAAGTTGCCAAGTTGGTACCAAAAATTGTTTTTAATCTATAGGAATTCTATATAGTCAAAGGAATAAAACCCAACATGCCTCCTTCAAATGTGAAAAGAATCCTACCTACACCTATTAATAAGAGACATGAGTCAGATGAGGTGAAGATACTGCCTGTGGTCACAGAGAGAGCAAAGGTAACTGTTCACATAGGCATTAAATATGCAACTTTAGCCTTGTGAGCACCACTGTGGAAGCAACTGAATGGAGCAGCTCAGAAAACAAAAACAAAAACAAACAAAAACTCTGAGCTCTGTGTGTACTTGTCGAAAGGTAAATGGAATCATCCCTCTCCCCCCAAGAAAGACAAATCCTCTTGGCTTTTTAAAGAATCAAATGGAACAATGTTTTGGCAACCTACTTTTTATTCGGTTTGCATTTAGGAGAGGAGCTCACACCTGGCTCTTGTAATAGTCATAAACTTGTGTGTGTCACTGTTCTCTTGCCACTGGTACTTCCTCCCCGGAGACCTCACTTTACTCATCTGTATGTCAGTGGTTTGCATTCTGTGGCTTTCTATCATTCTGTTACACTTTCTAAAACAACACATGCTTCACTTTATATTCTCACCGTGTGCAATGTTCCTCACTATTCCATGGGGTAAATAATTTTGACTGCTCCTAAACTTCAGCTGCCCCTTTCCTGATAGCAGTTTCACCATTTATTGAATGCTTACTGTGCACCAGGAATTCTGCGAAGCATTTCATATATATATGGCATCCAGTTCCCTTCTTCATTTTACAGATGAGGGAACTGAGGCTCAGAGAGGTTAATTAACTTGCTCAAGATTGCTCAGCTAGTATGTGATAGCGCTGGAATTAAATTCTGGATCTGACAGATTTAAGAGCCCATGACCACAACAAAAACACTACACTGCTATTGTATTTATTGCTCAAAGGCGCTAAAATAGGAATTGCACTTCTAAATTCACACATGAGTCCTCATTAATACATACCTGCTTGCGGGCATGCCTTTGTTCTTCAGTAGGTATATTCAAGGTGCTTTTGTAAAGAGTCCTAGCAATCAAAGAATAATAGACAGAGATAATAGAGAGAGGAATAATGTAGAATACTAAGAAGCACAGCAGAGAATGTATCTCTTGCAGGAGCCTCTCAGAAACAGGATAAAAGGCACATGATTCAAATGTCATATTTTTGTTGGGATCTTGAAAAGTATATACATTTGAAAATATAGCCTCTGGTAGAGCAATTATCATAGACACGATCCAGATGCAGCCAGCTTTGGCACAGGTCTTCAGGATGGCATTGGAGGGCTGTCGCTCCAGTGGCTTCACAACTGCCTTGTATCTAGAAACACAAAAGCGTACGCAAAGGTCAAAATAAATATGGAAATTGCAGAATCTTAGGGTTAGAGGCGGTCATCCTGTTCTACTTCCTATCTGAGTGTATATAACCAAATCAACACTAACCAACTGGAATTGGTTCTGGTTTCAAATATGTATAATACATCCCAGTATTTTTATTTATGCTAATTACCTCTTCTCTTATTCACCCATATGAGATATTCCAGTTTGCAATTTTATAATTTTATGTGTATATCCTCTATTTAAGACAAATATTTTTTCAGCATGATTTTGTGTGTGATTGAGAGTAATTCATTTCCTATGTATTACCTTAAGTGTTCTAAAAGACTTCCTTTTTTGTATAAGTGACTAATGTTAAACCTAATTCTCCTTTCTTCATGAATGAGCCGTCATCAAGCTTCCTAGAAAAGAATTCCCTGAGTTTTTGCAGTAAAGAGGAGAGGGTTAATTTCTTTCCTATTCAAAACCGCTAAGTTTTTGCCCAAGCCAATCTGTAGGTAGATTTAGGGCAAGGCAAGGGTGAGATCGGAAGCCCCGTGCCCATTCAAATATGCCTCTTAATTCTGAGAAATCCACCTTAAAATCTACAGCCTTTAGGTAAATCTGCCTTCAAATAGAATATAAAACGAGTTAAAGCAAAGGTCCATAAAAGACACAGGGAAAGCTTTTCTTCCTTTCCGATCCTAGAATCCGAAGAAGCTATTCCTTCTGATACGGCCAGGCATTGATTACAGACTTCTTGCAGACTTTCTTAAGCATCGCTTTTAACCTTCAGAGCCTCAATTTTTTCATGATTTCAGTTATCATTCTACACTAGGAACACAGAAAAACACAGTACTTGAACTGAAAATATCCTAACAGAGCCCAAACACCCTGACTACCAGAGGTACTCGACCAAGATTAATTTATTTCTCTGGAAACGAGAATGTCTTTGAATGCCTATAGAGAACAAATGCAATTAAGTGATGACATTACACTGAGTTACCAACAAGCTGAAAATCTCACCGGTTTCCTGCCATTAATTAATTTGATGAACTTCAAATAAATTAGATACATGTATCTTTTTACCATTTTTCTGGGTAGTCAGTAATGTATATGTGGTCAATTTCACACCCAGGCTGATGTTTTAATGTTGACAATATTGCACCACTAGGCAGCACTAATGTATAACGCATGAATTGTTTTTCTTTTACACCTGGAACGATTTGCCTTACTTAATAAACTGGAGGGGGGGACACCGTTCAAATATTCTTTTAAGCAAACAATCATACTTCAAAGACAATAGATTATCCCTAAAGCATACAATTTAAACCTCTCCTCTGACGCGAACACAGGAATTTTAACATTATTACATCAACTTTTATTTAAAATGCCCCCTGATTTTTCGATCTTACACCCAGGTTACAGAGTGTGAGGAAAGCAGAATCGTAGCCAGTGAATGCTAAGTACAAGCTTTCCTCTCTTTTTGCCTCATTTCACATCCTGGCAAATATAACAGAAAAGAAACCCACCTGTCAGCGCTGAGAATTGTTAACGTGAACACTGACACACCAACAGAAGTGAGCCGGATGAAAGAGAGCACCTTACAGCCAATTCTTCCGAACAGCCATCCTTCTGCAAGGTAGTGTGTTGCATCCACCGGAACACAAGTTAGCAGAAGTAAAAGATCTCCAAAAGCCAGGCTGGTGATGAAAATATTTGGAACCGTTTGCATGGATTTGGTCTTGAAAAAGACTTTGATGAGAATAGCATTTCCAAGGATGCCCACTGAAATGATCACAGCATACGTGATATAGATGGCACATAATGCTTCTATTCCTGGAGAGTTGTCTGTGGTCCATCCTTTATTTTTGGTATCATTAGGAACAACAGAGCTGGATGATTCTGTATCATTTGTGGTTGAAATTAAAGTCTGATTAGGTGACTGAGGCTGTCTTTGAGGCATTTCTTCTGAAGACTATGCCTTTAATATTCTTCTGCTCAGTTCAAATATAGTTGATTATCACGTCCAATGCCCACGTCTAGTTATGAGGTGGTAGAGGAACAGAGCAGAATGGCAAGCAAATTCAAGACATCCGGATACTCCTTTCCTTCAGTTGTACTGTGTCTCCCAGCATGCTTGGCTAAGTGCTTACGGATCTGGCACTGAAGAGTGGGAGGTGGAGGAGTTTTATTGACGTTTCAGTGACAGAAGGAGGGGGGTTGGGGAAATGCTCTGCAGTTGCTTGTTCTTCCCTGTTGGGGAATCTTATGAATACCTATATAGTACAGAATAATGCCTATTGTTTATTAGAGTGGCTCTGTTCCCATATCTAACCACGAAGCTCTACGTAGATCTTGTCACTTTTCTCCTGGAGCTCATTCATTTCTCTGCAATCAGAAGTGGTCTAATGCACATTCTTTTACATGATAAATAAGCACATGTGTCCCCTGAAGCACAAAGTTGAACCCATTCCTCTAGATTTCATATCAGTGAGGTGCTGAAGCAACAAATCATTCACATTTGGACAGGGCTGATGTCACTTCCAAGGAGGATTAATTCAGGTGACTTTGGCTGATCTCTTAGCTCTGATGCATGGGGACTCCCAACTCTGTGCATATTACTGGGGCTGCACTGCGCAGTAGCAAAGCAACCTTTAAGAGATGAAAAATCTAGGAAAACCACAAGTTTCTTTGTCTCTAAATGTCCCAATAAAACAGTTTTTACTGTTTGACCATCTGTTTTAATGTCATATATTTTTTAAATGCAGTTTAGGGTTTGTCTCTTTAGAAATGATTAAAATGAACGTGACTTGTTCCAAAACAAAATAACACCAAACAAACACAGCTCGAGGTTCTGACACAAAAAGACTTGTAAGAATGAAAATCATTATTTTCAAGTGAGGGTATGCCATAGGTTACTCCCAAGATGATGGGCGTGTAGATGATGTTTACATCAACTGAAGGGAGCAGAAAATTCAGACAATTACCTTAGTACAGCAAAAAAAGCCCCTTGTTACAGAAAATGTATGTGATTTATGTGTGAGGTGGGCAGTGTTTGGGAGTGGGAAAACAGCAGTTTGAAGGCATGTAATAATATAACCTGCTATGAAGTAGTCTCTGAAATGGCCAAATTCAAAGGATAATCTCTCAGCTAGGAGAAACTTTTTATAGTAAGGTATTTATAAATATATCCATATCAGAATTAGTCTGGGAAGTTAAATGAAAAGTATTTGGCAAATATTTGGCAGCAAAGTATTTGGCTAGCCAATGAACAGGAAGGGCAAGCAAAAATTGCTCTTTCTACTGACAGAATAGGTGCAATAAAAATGACAAGGAAAGTGAATTGGATGAATTGAATCAATTATCTGGTTAATTTGAGTCCCATAAACCACACCTATCCTCTACTCTTTATGAAATTATCTCCAGAGCTTGAATTACTCGCTAAATAACTGTTTTTGATGGGAATGGGGAGGGCAATGTTTGGATAACCCCAAGTCCCCTAGCTTTTAATTATATACACTCAAGTAATTTCGTGCACTGGGCTGGCTCCTTAAGATCGTCTCTACAGTAAAAGGCTGTATATGGTTCATATCTTGTTCTCACAAAGCTAATGATAAAATCTCTCTGGGATTCCTGCATATCATTTACCAATAAGCAAACAGTATCTCCAAATTCACACCTTGACTGATAGCCACACAGCAAGAAACCAACCCTGCGTGTGATTTCAAAAATCATCTGGATACCAAAAACCTCAGGCATGCCTTCTTCAGGCTGCATGCAGCCTCTCGCCTGCCTTTCCTCCTCTGTCTTCCTTCTGGTTAGGAGAGGTCAGGAGAGAACAGTGACGTCGGGGCGCAGCTGGAGCAGTGTTCTCATCCCTAGAATTCCAGAATATCAGAGATGGAAGTGACCTTACAGATGATAAAATCAAATCCTTTGTTTTTTCAGAGGCAGTAATGAGGTTCAGAGGGGGAAAGTATTTCATACAAGCTCACACAACTACTCCATAGCTGAGATGCAATGTGTTCTCTCTGGATTCTGAAAGGTTAAAAAATCAGTGATAAGAGCTGAAAGCAAAACTCATAGACACAGACAATGGTTTAGTGGTTACCAGAGGGTAAGGGGGGAGGGGAGTGGGGAGTAGTTGGGGATAAAAGGGATCAAATATATGGTGATGGAAAGAGAACTGACTCTGGGTGGTGAACACACAATGTGATCTACAGATGATGTATTACAGAGTTGTACACCTGAAACCTATGTAACTTTACTAATAATTGTCGTGCCAATAAACTTTATTTTTTTTAAAAAAAAAGAGCTGAAAAACACTTAGTTCCTAACAATGAGCCATATTTGCTCATTTGGCATTGTGTTCTTAGGTTCTCTGCATGTTTTGTTAACCAAAGAACAATGGATTTCCAGGCTAACAAGCAAATCACGATAGATAAGTTAAATACATCTGCTTTTATATCTACTTCTTTTACCATATAATTCACCCACAAAACATAACCATGTCTACTTAATCTTTTGTAGTTAAAGTTGCAGGGCACTTAGCCTATATAAAATGATGAAATCCTTTTTTGTTTGCTTGTTTGTTTTTAGTGCATAATTGGTCATCCAAGGTTTTCAAAACCAACTACTTGGTTATAGATTAAGCAATTGTAATACAATCTTAATGTAGCCTTTAACTTGAAGGAAGTATTGGATATTGAACAAATAAATGATCAGTTTTCTGAAGTTGAGTTTCCTGGTTTATTCCAATTCAGTTAGTGTCGGCAAAATCTTTTTAAAATCTCCAAGGAATTGGGGATCTACGGGTGCTGAAGAACTTTTCTTTGCCTCTGAAGTGGTGAGGAGAGAGATCAGAAAACAGTTGCTAGAGAGAGACTGCAGATTTGGCTCCAAGGTTCTCAGCCATTGGTTACACAGGACAGTGGTTCTCAAATTTTGGCTTGTATCCAAATCACCAGGAAACTTATCAAAACACAGATTGCTGGGTTTCACCTCCAGAGTTTCTAATTTTGTAGGTCTGGGGTGGGGCCAGATTATTTGCATTTCTAACAAGTTCCCAGGTGATACCGGTGCTGCTGGTTGGGGACCACATTCTGAGAACCACTTATGCACAATAAAAATAATCCAGTTCAAGAGATGCATGGATTTTCCTGATATTGAGGTCCAAGAGCTATTTCTGTGGGTCTTCATTAAAGAAAAAGGAATGTCGTGATGTGATGCCCCCTATGTTTTTCAGTCCCTGGCAAACCAGATCTACTGAGCTCTTGGGTACCTCATATACTCAAATCACCCAGGGTGTTTGGGGTGCTCTTTCTGATGGGAGAAAGATGCAGTCGATAAACGGACTCAAGCGCAAATTCAGTTTGTATGTTCGATAACTGAAAAATAAATAACCAGAATTCCCAATGTGTAAGTCCCTAATTACAGATATATATTCTTGTGCTGTGCTGGGAAAGAACATAAATGTCTTTGCTTTTAATTAACTGGGTGAGATTAGATCAATTTTAAGAGGACACAATTTGACTCGTAGGTGTATTTGGATCTATGTAATAGTGATTTCTGTTGTCACAGAGTTCTCTGTTCTCCCTCACGATTTCTTGCCCAAAATCTTTATTGGTATAGTTTCATATTTCAAGGGGAGACTACTATTCAGAATGGCTTCTGCCGAGACCAGGTAGAATAAACACAAACTACGTAATGGTAAGCACTATAAACAGTCAAAATTCGGGGCTGGCCTCGTGACTCAGGCGGTTGGAGCTCCGTGCTCCTAACTCCGAAGGCTGCCGATTTGATTCTCACATTGGCCAGGGGGCTCTCAAACACAAGGTTGCCGGTTTGACTCCTGCAAGGGACGGTGGGCTGCGCCACCTGCAACTAACAATGGCAACTGGACCTGGAGCTGAGCTGTGCCCTCCACAACTAAGATTGAAAAGACAGCAACTTGACTTGGAAAAAAGTCCTGGAAGTACACACTGTTCCCCAATAAAGTCCTGTTCCCCTTCCCCAATAAAATCTTAAAAAAAAAAGTCAACGTTCCAATTGAACCTTTTAAGAGAATTTTTTGTTAAAGCAAGTTCTTGTCATGGTTGAACTTAATGGCTCCCCAAAGGAGGACAACCATGCAGGTTATTCAGGTTTAGGTGCCTTTATATGCCCTAATCACTGTACTTGCCACCCACACATGCCTAATTTGCATGCTGTGGTCAATGTGAAGTACTACAATTATAACAGATTGAGGCAGTTTTGCAGCAGATACGATGTTTAGGCTTTCTGGGTATTGAGATACAAATTATGAAGTGGATGTATTTATCTCTTAGTGCATTTCTACTGTTAGGGTCCGGAGTCAACCCCTCCTCAAGTGAACAGAAGTCACACGATAATGTAAGTCACACAGCGAGGTTTATTTCCAGCTAGCTGGGGTCCGAGTATCTGCCCGATGCAGCGGGTTTCAACAAGGACCCCAAACACTTAAAACCCAGGGTTTATATAGCATCTTTAAGGCACACAGCAATTAAACTACAGGACTTACACAGCTTCAAAGAGTATAAGATAAGCTACAGGGCCGCTTGTCTCCTCGCTGTCACTGCCCACATCTTGGAATTTACAGTCAGGTTGTGTTTACACTTAGGTTGTGTTTCAAGCCAGGGGCCGTTAACCCTGACCTTACGATAGCAGTTCTCACGCTAGCAGTCTCTTACACTACCTGTCTTCTCAGTAATCTTCCTTTTCTTAGAATTTTCTTGCGTAGCCCTAATAATGTGTTTCATTGCTACAGGGTTTACTTTCAGCCCCCTATATGTTAATACCTGTTAAGGTGCTTCAAATCAATAAAGACCACACACCTACCACATAGCCCCACAATTTCACTCCTAGCTATCCCAAGATAAGTGAAAACATATGTTCACATAAAGATTTGTATGCAAATATACATGGAAGCGTTATTCATAAAAACAAACTGGAAACAACCTAAACGTCCATCAGTTAGCAATTGGGTAAACAAAATGTGGCTTATCCATACAATGGAATATGACTCAGCAATAAAAAAGGAATGAACTATTTTTAATCCAGTTCATTAGTTACCCATTTTACTATTTTATGAGACATAAATATTAACATTTTTGTGGCCATTTAGTTAACAACACAATACCCTTTCGTGATCTATAATTTGTAGTGGGAATTACCCAAAATAAAAATGGTGACACTTGCAAACTGGAAATTGTGTATTATCAGAGACACAAATGATTAAATAAATTTTTATTATATGCCTCTCACATTCGCTGTAGAATTGGAATATTGAGAGATTTGGTTTTCTTATATCTTAACACTAAACTCTTATGAGTTCAGACTGGTCGTTAATCCTGAATAAGAACAAAATATTGATACATGTTACAATATGGATGAATCCCAAACATATTCAATGAAAGACACTCGATACACTATACGACTCTTTAATGTGAAATTTCTAGAAAAGGGAAAGCTAGGAAGGCACATCAGTGGTTGCCTAGGTCCGGAGGTTGGGGCAAGGACGACTGCTAAGGAGCACAAGGGAAAATTTGGGCATGATGGAAGTGTTCTAAAATGATGTGGTATGATGATGGTTCCGTGATTGCATAAATGTATTAAAACAAACTGTAGGTGGATTCATGGTGTATATATTATGTCTCAAGAAAGCTGAGAAATGAGTAAAAACATAGTAAGCCCTGAGCTAAATGCCATTGGGGGATAGAGGTGAGTAAGACGTTTCTGGTACCTGGGATGGTGGGGCAAGGGAGTGTCATCTGTGCTTGAGAACAAGCCTGCTCTCACTGCCGCTGCTGCTGCTACACCAGGCATCAGACTCTGGCCTGCAGCATTTTGCCCAGAGTAGGGCTCATGCTTTTGGGAAGTACAGAGATGACTATCATTCAGCAGCTATCCTCAAATAACTTAACAATAGAGATAAGGTAAGGACACAAATAACCGGGACAACTGAATTTCTCTGGACCCCCTACACACACAGGATCTTTAGCCTCTTTCAAAGTCCTTCACCTGAAGCACTTCTGGCAGCCCCCAAGGATGGGGGTCTTACCTGTAGTTTGGGACTAAGGCTGAGCCAGAGTTAGTGGCAATTGTTTGATCTTTCAAGGTCTTTCCTAGGATCCTCCCTGTGCTCATGAACAAGTATATTCCCACTGGCACTGTTGCTGCTCCACTGGGCGACCCACACTCTACCCTACAGTCTCCACGCCACTCTGCCGACCCTACTAGTCTTCTCCACTGTTTCACAAAGCACAGCAGTCACTCTCTAGTGATCACCACTGCTCTGTTGGGCGCTGCCAGTGTGACAGGGTATGATAAGCCTGCAAATGAAAAATAAGATCTTCTTAAATCTTAAAAGTTCTCATTTCAAGAAAAAAAATTTTGGGTAACAATATATCATGATGGATGTTAACGAGACTTATTGTGGTGATCATTTTGCAACATATACAGACATCAAATCATTATGTCGTACACCTGAAATTAATATAATGTATGTCAATTACACCTCAATTACAAAAATAACGTCTCTCATCTTTCAATATTCAAATTACATTGACATTGATTCAAATTACAATGACATTGAGGCCCCATTTTCTTCTAGGAAGAATTCTAATAGTTCCCTACCTTAACTAGACCCAAGAATCCCTAGGGTTGCTTCCATAGATGAACAAATCAGTCGTCTACATTATTTGTTCGATCCAGTCTGCTAGGTTACTGGCAAGTTAAAGTTACCTCTTGAAATGGACTTCAGAACTGCTAACATCAAGGTGGTCCCACTTGCTGCTCTCAGTTGGCTGATTCAATTATCCCCACTTACATATGAGTTCTGACAATTAAGTTTGTGAACTTGCTGCAATGATGCTGCTAACCTTTTTTGATATTAGAAGGATTATTCATTATGAATTTGTACCAACTGGACAAACAGTTAACCAAGCTTACTATTTGAAAATGCTGAAAAGGCTGTGTGAGAAAGTTAGACGACCTGAACTTTTTGCCAACAATTCATGGCTCTTGCATCACGACAATGCATCAGCTCACACGGCACTGTCTGTGAGGGAGTTTGTAGCCAGGAAACAAATAACTGTATTGGAACACCCTCTCTCCTCACCTGATATGGCCCCCAATGATTTCTTTCTTTACCAGAAGATAAAGGAACTATTGAAAGGAAGACATTTTGATGACATTCAGGACATCAAGGGTAATACGACGACAGCTCTGATGGTCATTCCAGAAAGAGTTCCAAAATTGCTGTGATGGGTGGACTAGGTGCTGGCATCGGTGCATAGCTTCCCAAGGGGAGTACTTCAAAGCTGATCACCGTAGTGATATTCAGCAATGAGGTATGTAGCACTTTTTTTAGGATGAGTTCGCGAACTTAATTGCTCGGCTCCCTATGAGTAAGCTGTTGAACCCAGGTAGCTGTTTACAGAGTCCATGCTCCTAACCACTACCCGTGTCAAACAGAGATGGCTCCCATGAAAAATCCAGCTTAGCTGATTCCAACATACAATGCTGAATAGATCCATCCTCATCAAGATGTTTTCTCAAGGCGTCATCTTTACTCTGTCCGACTCAGGTCAGAAGGGTCCTAAAGAAAGACTGCCTGGGCCCCTAAGGGTTCTAACTCTTTAGTGGCTTAGATGCAGCTTTTTCTTTTGAGGAGTATCCATGGGATGTCCAGGATGACTGCATGTCTTGAACCAGGCCCCTTCAGTGACCTAGACTCTGATTCTCAGTGTGGATCACCCATCCATATTCTCCTTCCATGGAAAGTTTTCTCTCAAAGCACCACCCTCTGTTCCTTCTCTGTAATTTGTCCTCATTCGGGACCATCCCAGGACATTAGACATCATTTATGCCTTTGAACTTCAGTAGGCTGTGCTAGGAAGAGGGGGTCCAGATCTCATTCCCTTTGCTGCCAGGAGAATCCTTCCCGGATGCAAATAAGTCTTTGGATAAGACAGAGGCATGCAGGCAGGGAGGTTGGACTGTGGCAGTTTAAGATAACAGCCATTGTATTGTACTCCACCTCACTACTTCCTGCTGCAGACTTGAGTGTTTTTCCTGAGTCAGATCTGTCACACTTTGTTATTTCCTCCCCTTAGGAGAATTTTTCTTCTCGGAGGCCCTCAGTTCCACCACCATTCCCCCAATTTACCAGACTGCCTAGCGTGTCTGAACCCCAGCCAGGGCCACAACCTAGGCTCAAGCTAGAATCCACGCCACAAGGAAGGCAGAAAGTAAATTCTATCATGATTCAGAGGGAAGAGAGATCACATCTAATTGTAGCAGGGTTGAGGGATTGGGAAAAGATTTATGGGAGAGTCCGTTTTTTTCAGAGGGACTCTGAAGGATTTCAGTAGGTAGAGATGGGGTACAGGGAAGAAGTCATAAATAAAAATAAACAGCAAAGAGACAGGGATGGAAGTGTTTGGAGCCATGTTGTGGGAATAAATAGTCCAGTTTGGCTGTAGTGTGGGTGTGAATAGGGAAGCAAGGTGAAATAAGCCTGGAAAGGTAGGTTGAAATTAACTTGTGGAAAATATGTGAATGCTGTGGGCTGAGATTTCACTTAATTCAACAGGCAATAAGTAGTTATTTCAAATATTTGAGCGGAAGAGTGATACACGCAGATGCTTTCTCCACAGTCTCAGAAACCCTGGGGGCATTCTCATATATTTTGTTTGACAATTTAGGAATACAGTAGTCACACTACACTTGTGGTTGGGCTGTGCACTTGAGTGAATTAAAGTTGGTATCTGGATTAGCTTGGCTCCTTTAAAAGCATACAAGGTACACTTTGTTTCTCAAGAAGTGCACTAAACCATACCTAAGAGGTATACTATAACAGACAGGCTATGTCCCTGGAATCATTTCTGAACATCGTCATTTCTGACCTACCTGTGCCTCATCTTATCTTTGACCACATTGTCGCCAAGTTACTTGGCTTTAAGATCTGGTCTTGTCTCACTTTTCCAGTTCCCATTTTCTGAGTCCACACCGTACAAGCTTCAAAAAGGGGTTCCCAGGGCCACACTAATTTTTAAAAAGCCTGCTTGCTGGGGCTTCACTGGGGGAGAAAACTCACATGCTTGTGGAGGGAAATGTTCTGGCTAAAATAAAAATAGTTGCTAGTTTAAAATATGAATTGCAGAATACGCATTTCCTTTGTCCTCTTGTTTGACCACAACTAGGCTTACATTAGGTGGAACAGGCTCTGCCTCGATGACTTAATCTGAGGTGGAATACTAGCCATGGTGCACTGAGCACCTACTGTGTGCTGGGTGATGTAATGTATCTTTACATGTGTTATCCCATTTAACCCTAAAATAGCTGTGAGAGGTAGATAATATGCTTCTGCATTTTAGAGGTGAAGAAACTAAAGCTCAGAAGTTAAAGAAATTTGCTTAAGATCACACACATTTGTAAGTGGAATAGTCAGAATTCAAATCCAGAACTTTCTAGTATCAAGGTCTATTCTCAAGACCCCCTCCCAGCCCTTTCATTTATTTACCAGGCCAGACAGAAAAGGAGGAAGCATAGGATGAGATGGAAGCAGGATAAAATCAGATGCAAGGAATAGCAGGCTCTTAACAGTTGAGTAAGTGCTGGAGCACCTCTTTTCTGGGCAGATCCCTGGTACACGACGTAGGAGGAGCTGTGGCTGTTTGAAAGATCTAGTCTCCAGGAGCCTGGCCTTTCTGATTAATGACCAGGATGCTCTTCAATGTAGATTACTTCAATGTAGATTCCTTTGGTCTTGGGATCTCCAGACCCTTGTGGGCAGCTCTGACTAGCTGGATCTGGCCTGGTTTCTATAAGTCAGGTTCATATATGGCAGGGGGAATGGGTGAACAATGAAATTAAGCAACTAGAGATTCTTAACTGATTCTAGGAGAAAGAAGAGGTGTGTAAATGAGAGAAGGTACATAGAATGGAGAGTATACAGACTGGTGATTCCAAGCTGTTTCAGGGATTCTTCCAGAACCTCACAGTAACAGACAAACTTATGATTCACCCATCTCCACCTCTCACTGAGAAACAAGAGAATGCCCCATCTAGGGAAGAAAATGAAGGGTACTTTGTAAATTATCAAGAAGAGGACTCAGGCAGGCCCAAGTTTAGGAAAGGAAGGAAAAAGGTAGGGTTGAAGTCATCTAAAATAAATACAGAGGCACAGCCATAAAAGTAAAAAAGGTAGCTTAAAGCTGAACCCAGAATGCTGGCCTGGAGCTCCTTATACACCCCTTTGCCTCAAAGCCAAGACTGGTCTTACAGTCTGGACATTGGGACTGAATGCACAGGTGGGAGGCCTACTGTCACAGGAATGGGGACAGGAGGACATCATAGTCTAAGAATACGACAAGATCTGCACCGCCCTTCTCGCTCGTCATATAAAGTTTTTTAGAATCTGGTGCAAGAGAAGAGTGACTCTCCTGGCAGTGCTCCCCTGAAAACACCCCTCTCTCAGAAGATGGACTTCCAGGCTTTTGGGACCATGCCTGTAGCATCTTTATTGCTGAGTGTTATTTGGGTGTCTAAAATACACTTCTAGTAGAAGTACAGAGGACCTGAATAATAAATCATCATGTACCATGAGACAATATAAATATCAGTCCTAGGAAAATAAACATGTAGATGAGCTGAGATAATAGTTGTGACTAATAAAGATAGTTTGACGCTCCAGAGATGCACACAAATAATTACAAGAAGTGAACCACAGACTCCTGGCAAGCAAAGCAAATTGCAATGGCATTGTGAATTGGTAATTATGCTTCAATTTACATTTTCTTTCTTTTGTTACTCTGAGATGCTATTCCTTCGGTCATCATACTATGCACTTTCTCTCCAGCACAGTGCTGGAGTAAAAAGCTCACTGCATCACCTAGATAAAAGCAAGGGGGCCAGCCCCTTTCCATTCCCACGGGAGAGCCCTGCCACGGTGCCTGGTACCAGCAGGGGGCGGATAGGGAGGATTGAGACTCAGCTGGGAGTCCCCCTCACAACTGCCCTTTACTTCTCCCAAGCCAACTGCTCACCCAGGAGATGGCATCCCAGGCAGTTTGTTAAACGAACCAAACTTTTCATTCTTCTTTCCTGTTTGCGATTCAGGTATGCCTGCTGATCTTCAGAGGAACTGGCCAGACCTGCTCCTTGAAGCGGTGTGAGGCTAGGAGAAAAGTTCTTGTGTCCCAGGCTGCTTTTCAGGATGTTTGCATGGATTGAGATGCCAGTCTGAGTCTCATAGGCCTTAGCTAACCAGGATCCATCGTGGACATGAGGTTGGGGAATGACCATCCCCCAGATTAACCTGAGGTTGGTTAACAAAAGAAGGAAGAGAAAAAGGCTGCCAAAGTAAGACCCCTCCTCGGCCACACATCTCCAATTTTCCTGTCTTTTAGCATATATAACAAGCCTGCCTTATAATTTTTGTACAAGGGTAATGAAACGAACTGTTTTATAGATCTCTCTCTCACACACACACCACATGTTTGAGTGCATATCAATATGCAAAGTTACTTACATAACCTCAAAGACGATCTCTTACAAGACTTTGAAAAGATTATATGGCTACAAAATCATGAAGGGGGATAAGTTGGTGAGCATGGAACAACAATTGGCTAACATAGCTGCTCCAGAGTCTTTTAGAGTCAAGATTCTACTTCTCACAGTTCTGGGCACTAGTAGATGTCTGCCTCACTCCATTCTTTAGCTCCCTTGTAAATAAAAGCAACTGTGTTAGGGCCTTTACAGGGCTAGAGTGAGGACTTTAGAAGGTAATGTTTTACTCTTTCTGCTGAATCTACTATGGATAAGGGAACACTAGTGCTCTGCGTTTCTAAAATGAATAAGCGAAGACCAATTCTTGAATCTTTGGCAATAACTCAACACAGTAAAAAGATGAAGGATTTGTGGTCATGGCTTTCAGGAGCAAAAAAGCAGAAATCAGAAAACAAGGATTCAAACTTTTCCTAAACTTACTGATCCTTTTTACCCTAGGATCAATACACTCTACACACTCTTCCACTCCATTTTCTTCTCTCTGCCTTGTTAAGTCTGAACTGCAGGTTCTCCAGACTTCGTCTCTCTCTTGCATAGATTGAGACTGGGCAGCTGGCTTTGTGCTTTTACAGGGGCTGGGGACAGAAAACACCATCTTCTTGTCCGTTTTCCTAGAGCCTGATCTACTTCCAATAGAAGCAATTGCGTACTAATTATTAGGGGGATAGATCGAGAGCCATCCTCTCCCTGCTTGATGGGTGGGAGGACAGCCCAAAGGGAGAATTAGAGAGCACTCTGGTCCAGAAAAAAACAAGTAGCAGTGGAAGAAATGTTGCTGTCCTGTGAGGTCCAGAACCTCATCCACAGTCCTCTGCTCTTATGTGCCTATGGTCTCTGCAGACCTTTTCTGTCAGAGACTGAGATTGAACAGTTGCCTTAGGGTCTCTACAGAGGCTGGGAACTGGACATACCACCAGCTTTTCTGTGTTTCCAGAGCCTGAGTTATTTACAATAGAAACAATGGTGCACTGACCAAGTGGGATAAAGAGACATTCCCCCCACCCTTGCCAGGTGGCCAAGAGGAAGCCAAGAGGGACAATTGGTTGGATGGTCCAGACAAGAAGATTTGGTATTAGCCAAGAAAATGGTGGGAACAGCTGAGTCAAATTTGCTGTCCTGTCCACATTAGCTCCCATTTTGTAGGTGCTACTCCGTGAGAGGGAGGCTTAGTGTGAAGACCCAGACAGGGAGCTCTGATATCGGTCCACTAGAGTATGTAGAAACAATGGAGAACATGTTTTGGCCTTGGATAAGCTGGTGTGGAAGATCTCTTTTCTGGGATACAGTCACTGTGTTCTTGCCCGCACAAGGCAGGTGCCTGGAATTACTCATAGCATTTCTATCATCCTTGAGCTTTAACTTTGTGGAAGGGGTAAGTGTGGGTGGTGATTTGTGGTAGAACAATTTGCATCAATAGTGATCATTGCCTTTTGGGGGGGCTGGAAAAGAGTTTCGGGGGGGGGCTGGTTTACCAGAGGGCAGCCCTGCTTAGAGGCCTCTGGAAGTATTTTGTGGAATGGTAGGAACAGGAATGGAAAAGTTGTTCCCTTGTCCCCACTAGCACCTCCTTTCTGGGACTTTTCTAATGTGCCACTGGACCCACTCACTCTACACCTGCCTGCCTTTCTCCTTTTACAGACACTTCTGGGGTTTTTGCCTTATGGAGGCAGCGCCTTGGAGTACCAAATGCTTTTTTCACTCTTCTGCTTTATCTTTGTCAGACGGAAAAGTGTGCATTGGTTCATTTGGAAAATGGATCAGTTATTAGATGGCTTCCTCTAGGGCTTTAAAAAGGGCCCAAGGGAAGAAAGAGCCCAGGGATAATTGAGTATTTATCTCAGGACTAAATTGGCAGTGGTGAAATTGAAGTATGCAGAGGTACAGAAAGTTTGCTTGATTTGTGATGCACAGAAGTCTTTTCGAAGTGCACCTGCAATCAGACAGCATAAACTACAACTATTTCTGATGCTAGGCATGTTTGATGGTGGCTGTGCTGATCCTCATTCATTCTACTTCCTTTCACTCTCACCCCTGTCCCATTTTATACGTCTCTAAAACTAAAACCAGTCAAAAGTGAATGAGCCAATGCTCAGAAGGAACATATGAGGTCTGACAATTAAGTTTGAGAACTCTTCCTAGAAAAAGTGCTGCCACACACCTCATTGCTAAATGTCACTATGGTCACCTTCAAAGTACTCCCCTTGGGAAGCTATTCACTGACACCAGTGCCTAGTCCACCCTTCCAAGCAATTTTGGAACTCTTTTTCTGCAATGGCCATCAGAGGTGTCATCGTTTTACCCTTTGTCATGTGAGGTCTCTTGTCCGACTCTCCGCATAAAAACGCAGGATATGGTGAGGCCAAAAAGGAACATCAATGGAGCCATAGGAAGGGGAGTCATACCACTATATTCTCGATGGCGGCTGGGTTGGAGACACGGGAAGCAGGAGCCACACAATCCGAAACCTGCCGTCCGCTTCTCTGCCAACCAACCAACCAGTGTAGCCATGGCAATTATATCAGAGGCTAATGGCTAACCTGTAACAGCTGATGGCTACCCAGCCACAGCGGATGGCCATCTGATTACAGTTGATGGCCATCTAATAACTGAGCCAGCACCCCTCATGTGAGGCCGAGAGCCTGGAAACTGCTCTCTGGGACTCTGTCCCCACACCCTTGATGCCCTGAATGTCATCAAAACATCTTCCTTTCAATATTTCCTTTATCTTTGGGTAAAGAAAGAAGTCATTGGGGTCACACCAAGTGAGTAGGGAGGGTGTTCCAATATAATTATTTGTTTACTGGCTAAAAACTCCCTCACAGACAGTGCCATGTGTGGGGACAGAGCCAAGAGTGCATTTTCCAGGCTCTCGGCCTCACGTGGAAAGGTGCTCACTCGGGTAGCAAAGGGCCATCAACTGTGATTGGATGGCCATCAGCTGTGGCTAGTTGGCCGTCAGCTGTAACCAGTGAGCCATTGGCCACTAATATAACTGCAGTGGCTTCTCTAGCAGCAAATGGAGGCTAGCAAGAAGGTGGTGGTTGAGCTAGCAAGAACGGACTGCAGTTAGCAAGTGAGGTTGGTCACCAGGGAGAAGTGGACGGCAGGTTGCGGATCGCATGGCTCCTGCTTCCTGTGTCTCCAACCCAAGCGCCAGTGAGACTATAGTGGTAAGATTCTCCTATCTATGGCTCTGTGGGTGTTCCTTTTTGGCCTCACCATGTCTGCGTTCTTATGTGGGGAGCGGGACCAGAGACCCTGCCTGACATCCTGCATGACACCATGTGAGCTGGTGCATTGTCGTGATGCAAGAGCCATGAATTGTTGGCGAAAAGTTCAGGTCTTCTAACTTTCTCATGCAGCCTTTTCAGCACTTCCAAATAATAAACTTGGTTAACTGTTTGTCCAGTTGGTACAAATTCATAATGAATAATCCCTCTGATATCAAAAAAGGTACCAATAGGGGTGGCCAGATGGCTCAGTTGGTTAGAGAGTGAGCTCTGAACAACAGGGTTACTGGTTCGATTCCCACATGGGCGAGTGAGCTGTACCCTCCACAACTACTGCAGATTGAAGACAACGAGCCGCCGTTGAGCTTCCAGAGGGGCGGCCAGATGGCTCAGTTGGTTAGAGCGCAAGCAACTCATTTTTAAATTGAACAACGTTGCTGGTTCAATTTAAAAAAAAAGGTAGCAACATCATTGCAACAATTTTGCAAACTTAATTGTCAGACCTGGTATTCTTGGTTTTGGGGGAAAGTCTCTGGCCTAGGCCCCACTTCCCTCCCATTGCCATCCTCTCCAATGCCCTGCCCCTGCCCTTTCTGACTGGTGGCTCCCACTATTTTGCCACTCTTACTAGAAGGAGGAGTAGCCTGAGAGCTTAGGGTAAGGTCTCCCTTCCCTAACCCTATCCCATACCCACTCCACAATTCTTTCGTGCTAAGGCATTGAGGAGCAGGAAGGGGAACATTTACTGGGGGCACCACATGGTTAGGCTTAGGGACCAGCCTTGGGGGGCCCTCCTGCCCCCAGGTTTGCTTCATGGCCCCACTGTCAGGGAGAGGTATTTAGCCTCTTTTTTTGGTGGGCAGCCCCTCGCCCCTATTGGCTATACCTGATGGAATCATTGGCACCTCTCACCCCAATGGCAGACCTCTCCCTCCCTTTTCTGCTAAGGCCCCCTCTTGCTTCCTGCCAACAGTCTTTCTTTCCTTCCTCTCCCACTCCCCCTCCTTCATCCCTTCCTGCCACTCTCCTTTTCTGCCTTCCTCTCCTTCTCCTCAGGTCTGTGAAGTTGACTCTCCTAGAACAACAGATTGTGGCTCAGGCTTAGGTGTTCTGGCACCTTACCAAGAGACCAGCAGAATGCCTCTAGGACAGCAGCACATATTGGCTGGTAGTAGTGGCATGTACAGTCGGCCTTAGCTCCTGTTGGCTGTGGTGGGTGGTCTGGTCACATCACCCCAGAGTGGGACCTCCTGCAGATGGTGGGGCCTTTGCTTTAAAGGGGACCTTCTCTGGCTGGCTTCTTCTGGAACATTCTCTGTTTCCAAACTTGGTGCAAAAGCAGGAGTGGGGAGGATCTTGGTGGGCCTGGTATGTGCTGAATTTCTGGGTGTGCTTTAGCTGTCCTGAGCTGTGAGGGTCTGAGGAGTACCATGAGAGAGACACGATGGGATCACGTAGGGCCAGAGACAATTAGGAGCAGGTGATACTTGGAAGTGTTTGGTACAAATGCCTGTGTTCTTCTTTTACTTCAGACCTGGCACAAAGGCCAGACCAGCGGGCAAGGAATGACCATGACAGGCAATTGGTATGGGTGGTTGAGTCAATATCTGGGCCCAAAGAAATGGGAGAATCTGGCAGGTGAGGGAGGGGAGCATCACAGGAATGAAGAATCTGGGGAAATACAAGAAAAATCCAGACAGAAGACAGGGAACTGTTAGCAGTTATCACAGTCTGGAAGTCAGATTATAGTCCCTAGAAGAGAAGCCAGCAAGAGCAAAGCTGATATTATGGCATCACAAACAGGATATCCATGCCATGATACAGACAGAGTTCAGGCTGGTCACAGTTCATTTCTTACTCTTGGCTTCCTAGCTGGATAAGCACAATGACCCAAAAAGTGTGGAACAGCTTCCGTGACTGCTGGCTAACGCTTGCCCTTACTTGCACCACACTCTACTGTTTGTGTAGGATCTTTCTTTTCTAATTAAAGTTTATTGGGTGACAGTTGTTAGTAAAGTTACATAGATTTCAGGTGTACAATTCTGTAATACATTATCTATTTCTCACATTGTGTGTTTACCATCCAGAGTCAGTTCTCTTTCCATCACCATATATTTAGACCCTATTTACCCTCTTCTAGAGCTCCCCTCCCCGGTTACCCTCTGGTAACCCCTAAACTACTGTCTATGTCTATGAGTTTTTGTTTCTCATTTGCTTGTCTTGTTCTTTTGTTGTTTTTGGTTTATATACCACATATCAGTGAAATCATATAGTTCTTTGCTTTTTCTGTCTGACTTATTTCGCTTAGCATTATACTCTCAAGATCCATCCATGGTGTCACAAAAGTTCCTAGATCATCTTTTTTTACCGCCGAATAGTATTCCATTGTGTATATATACCACAACTTCTTTATCTATTCATATATCGAAGGACATTTTGGTTGTTTCCATGTCTTGGCCACCGTAAACAAAGCTGCAATGAACATTGGAGTACACGTGTCTCTATAGAGAAATGCTTTTATGTTTTTGGGGTAGATACCCAGGAGAGCGATTGCTGGGTCATATGGTAATTCTATTCGTAATTTTCTGAGGAACCTCCACACTGCCTTCCATAACGGCTGCACCAGTCTGCATTCCCACCAACAGTGTATGAGGGTTCCTTTTTCTTCACAGCCTCTCCAACACTTGTTACTATTTGTCTTGTTGATGACAGCCATTCTAACTGGCGTGAGGTGATATCTCATTGTGGTTTTTATTTGCATTTCTCTGATGATTAGTGATGTTGAGCATTTTCTCATATGTCTATTTGCCATTTGTATGTCCTCTTTGGAGAAATGTCTCTTAGGTACTCTGTCCATTTTTCAATTGGGTTGTTTGTTTTTCTGTTGTTGAGTTGTATGAGTTCCTTGTATATTTTGGATATTACCCCTTATTGGAGGCACGGTTTGTAAAAATCTTCTCCCATTCTTTTAGTTGCCTCTTTATTTTGTCGATGGCTTCTTTTGCTGTGCAAAAGCTTTTAAGTTTGATATAGTCTCATTCATTTATTTTAGCTTTTAATTCCCTTGCCTTTGGAGTCAAATTCATAAAATGCTCTTTGAACCCAAGGTCCATAAGTTTAGTACCTATGTTTTCTTCTATGCGGTTTATTGTTACAGGTCTTATGCTTAAGTCTTTGATTCATTTTGAATTAATTTTGGTACATGGTGACAGATAGCAGTCTAGTTTCATTCGTTTTGCACATGGGTTTCCAATTCTGTCAGCACCATTTATTGAAGGGCAAACTTTTCTTTGTCAAAAATTATCTGTCCATGTTTATGTAGGTTTATTTCTGGGTTCTCAATTCTATTCCATTTGTGGGTTTTTCTGCCAATACCATGCTGTTTTTATTATTGTAGCCCTGTAGTACAAGCTGAAGTCAGGGAGTGTGATACCTCCAGCATTGTTCTTTTTTCTTAAGATTGCTTTTGGCTATTCGGGGTCTTTTGCAGTTCCAAACAAATCTGATGAATTTTTTGTTCTATTTCTTTAAAAAATGCCCCTGGGATTTTGATGGGGATCACATTAAATCTATATATTGCTTTGGGTAATATGGCCATTTTAACTATGTTGATTCTTCCAATCCATGAGCACGGAATGTCTTTCCATTTCTTTGTGTCTCCTTCAATTTCTTTCAAAAATGTCTTAAACAGTTTTCAGCATATAAATCCTTCACATCCTTGGTTAAGTTTATTCCTAGGTATTTTATTATTTTTGCTGCAATTACAAAGGGAATTGTTTTTTTGTATTTCTTTTTCTGAGATTTCATTGTTAGTATATAGGAATGCAATGGACTTTTGTACGTTGATTTTGTAGCCAGCAACTTTACTGTATTCATTGATTGTTTCTAATAGCTTTTTGGTGGAGTCTTTAGGGTTTTCTATATATAGCATCATGTCATCTGCAAAGAGTGACAATTTAACTTCTTCATTCCCAATTTGGATGCCTTTTATTTCTTTCTCTTGCCTGATTGCTCTGGCAAGGACTTCCAACACTATGTTGAAAAGCAGACGTGATAGGGGACAGCCCTGTCGTGTTCCTGAACGTAGAGCAAAGGGCTTCAGTTTTTCACCATTAATTATGAGATTAGCTGAGGGCTTGTCATATATGGCCTTTATTATGTTGAGGTATTTTCCTTCTATACCTATTTTATTAAGTGTTTTAATCATAAATGGATGTTGTATCTTGTCAAATGCTTTTTCTGCATCAATTGATATAGTCATATGATTTTTGTGCTTTATTTTGTTTATGTGTTGTATCATATTGATGGATTTGCGGATGTTGAAATATCCTTGTGCCCTGGGGATGAACCCCATTTGGTTGTGGTGAATAATCTTGTTAATGCATTGTTGTGTTCGATTTGCTAGAATTTTGTCCAGGATTTTTAGCATCTGTATTCATCAGAGGTATTGGTCTGTAGTTTTCTTTTTTTGTGTTGTCCTTACCAGGTTTTGGTATCAGGGTAATGTTGGCCTCATAAAATGAGTTAGGGAGTACTGTCTCTTCTTCAATTTTTTGGAAGAGTTTGAGCAGGATTGGTATTAGATCCTATTTGAAGTTTTGGTAGAATTCACTAGTGAAGCCATCTGGTCCCGGACTTTTGCTTTGGGGAAGGTTTTTGATGACTGATTCAATTTCGTTAGTGGTGATCGGTCTGTTTACATTTTCCAGTTCTTCATTGTTCAGCCTTGGAAGGCTGTATGTTCCTAAGAACTTGTCTATTTCTTCTAGGTTATTGAATTTGGTGGCATATAGTCCTTCATAGTATTCTTGCATGATCCTTTGTATTTCTGTGGTGTCCGTGATAACTTCCCCTTTTTCATCTCTGATTTTGTTAGTTAGTGTCTTCTCTCTCTTTATCTTAGTGAGTCTAGCCAAGGGTTTGTCGATTTTGTTAATCTTTTCAAAGAAACAGCTCTTTGTCACTTTAATTTTTTCTATTGTCTTTTTGTTCTCTATTTCATTTAGTTCTGCACTGATTTTTGTTATTTCCTTTCTTCTACTGACCTTAGGTTTCACTTGTTCTTCTTTTCCTGGTTCTTTAAGGTGTATCCTGAGGTTATTTATTTGAGGTTTTTCTTATTTCTTGAGATAGGCCTGTAATGATATAAATTTCCCTCTTAAAACTGCTTTTGCTGCATCCCAAAAATTTTGGTAGGTTGTATTTTCATTGTCATTTGTTTCTATGTATCTTTTGAGCTCTCCTCTAATTTCTTCTTTGACCCGTTCATTCTTTAACAGTATGTTGTTTAATCTCCATGTATTTGTGGTTTTTCCTGTTTTCTTTTTGCAGGTGATATCCAATTTCAAAGCCTTGTGATCAGAGAATATGCTTGGTATGATTTCAATCTTCTTAAATTTGCTGAGGCTGATTTTATGTCCCAATGTATGGTCTATCCATGAGAAAGTTTCATGTACACTCAAAGTATGTATAGTCTGATGTTTTAGGATGAAGTGCTCTATATATGTCAATTATGTCCTTTACATCTAATGTGTCATTTAGGGCTGCTATTTCTTTCTTTATTTTCTGTTTGGATGATCTATCCATAGCTGTCAATGATGTGTTTAGGTCACGTAGTATAACTGTGTTTTGGTCAATTTCTCCCTTTAGTTCTGCTAGTAGTTGCTTGGTATATTTCGGTGCTCACTGATTGGGGGTATAAATATTGATGACTGTTATGTCTTCTTGTTATATAGTCCACTTTACCATTATGAAATTTCTATCTTTGTCTCTTGTGTCTTTTTATTCGTGAGTTCAGCCCATTACAATTAGGGTGAATATTGATATGTGAGGATTTCCTATCATTCTGTCATTAGTTTTCTGGTAAGACTGTGTCTCCGTTGTTTCTTTGCCTTTTTGTTGTTCAGGAACACGAGAGGGCTGTCCCCTATCACGTCTGCTTTTCAACATAGTGTTGGAAGTCCTTGCCAGAGCAATCAGGCAAGAGAAAGAAATAAAAGGCATCCAAATTGGGAATGAAGAAGTTAAATTGTCACTCTTTGCAGATGACATGATGCTATATATAGAAAACCCTAAAGACTCCACCAAAAAGCTATTAGAAACAATCAATGAATACAGTAAAGTTGCTGGCTACAAAATCAACGTACAAAAGTCCATTGCATTCCTATATACTAACAATGAAATCTCAGAAAAAGAAACACAAAAAAAACCATTCCCTTTGTAATTGCAGCAAAAATAATAAAATACCTAGGAATAAACTTAACCAAGGATGTGAAGGATTTATATGCTGAAAACTGTAAGACATTTTTGAAAGAAATTGAAGGAGACACAAAGAAATGGAAAGACATTCCGTGCTCATGGATTGGAAGAATCAACATAGTTAAAATGGCCATATTACCCAAAGCAATATATAGATTTAATGTGATCCCCATCAAAATCCCAGGGGCATTTTTAAAAGAAACAGAATAAAAAATCATCAGATTTGTTTGGAACCACAAAAGACCCCGAATAGCCAAAGCAAGATTTTTAAAAAAGAACAATACTGGAGATATCACACTCCCTGACTTTTACTTGTACTACAGGGCTACAATAACCAAAAAAGCATGGTATTGGCAGAAAAACAGACACGTAGATCAATGGAATAGAATCGAGAACCCAGAAATAAAACCACATAAATATGGCCAGATAATTTTTGACAAAGAAGCTAAAAACATACAATGGAGGAAAGACAGCCTCTTCAATAAATGGTGCTGGCAGAATTGGATAGCCACATGCAAAAGAATGAAAATGAAATGCTATCTGTCACCATGTACGAAAATTAATTCAAAATGGATCAAAGAATTAAGCATAACCTGACACAATAAACGGCATAGAAGAAATCATAGGTACTAAACTTATGGACCTTGGGTTCAAAGAGCATTTTATGAAGTTGACTTCAAAGGCAATGGAAGTAAAAGCTACAATAAACGAATGGGATTATATGAAACTGAAAAGCTTCTGCACAGCAAAAGAAACTATTGACAAAATAAAGAGGCAACCAACTGAATGGAAGAAGATTTTTGCAAACAGTGCCTCCGATAAGGGGCTAACGTCCAAAATATACAAGGAACTCATGAAACTCAACAACAAAAAAACAAACAACCCAATTGAAAAATGGGCAGAGGACCTGAAGAGACATTTCTCCAAAGAGGACATACAAATGGCAAATAGACATATGTAAAAATACTCAAATCGCTAATCATCAGAGAATTGCAAATGAGAACCACAATGAGATATCACCTCACCCCAGTCAGAATGGCTATCATCAACAAGACAAATAGTAACAAGTGTTGGAGAGGCTGTGGAGGAAAAGGTACCCTCATACACTGTTGGTGAGAATGCAGACTGGTGCAGCCGTTATGGAAGGCAGTGTGGAGGTTCCTCAAAAAATTACGAATAGAATTACCATATGATCCAGCAATCGCTCCTCTGGGTATCTACCCAAAAAATCTGAAAACATTTACACATAAAGACACGTGTACTCCAATGTTCATTGCAGCTTTGTGTATGGTGGTCAAGACATGGAAACAACCAAAATGTCCTTCAATAGATGAATGGATAAAGAAGTTGTGGTATATATACACCATGGGATAGTATTCGGCGTTAAGGAAAGATGATATAGGACCTTTTGTGACAACATGGATGGATCTTGAGAGTATAGTGCTAAGCAAAATAAGTCAGAGAGAAAATGCAGAGAACCCTATGATTTCACTGATATGTGGTATATAAACCCAAAACAACAAAAGAATAAGAGAAACAAATGAGAAAGAAAAACTCATAGACACAGACAATAGTTTAGTGGTTACCAGAGGGTAAGTGGGGTCGGGGGAGGGAGATGAGGGTAAGGGGGATCAAATATATGGTGATGGAAGGAGAACTGACTCTGGGTGGTGAACACACAATGGGATTTATAGATGATGTAGTACAGAAGTGTACACCTGAAATCTATGTAATTTGACAAACATTTGTCACCTCAATCAACTTTAATTAATAAAAAAGGATGTAAGACTTGCACATACCTTTTGGGGGGACACAATTAAGCCCACAACATAAACCATATATTCCACAAATGCCTTATAGCCATAATATATTAAGAAGTCTCAAACTGAACAGTAAAAACACAATCCCGGTTATAAAATGGGAAAAACACTTCAGCAAGAATTTCACTAATGAGGACACATTGGAAATATAGCAAATAAATACAGGAATAAATGCTCGACATCATTAGTCACTAGGGAAATGCAGATTAAAACCACGAGGAGTTGTCACTACACAGCTATTAGAACAGTTAAAATTTTAAAATTAGTGATAATACTAAATGCTGGTACGGAAATGGAGAATTTGGATCACTCTTAAACTGCCCGTGGTAATGTAAAATGGTACAGACACTTTGGAAAATAGTTTGGCAATTTCTCATAAATTTAAGCATACACTTAATTTACCATATGACCCAGCAATCAGACTCCTGGGCATAAACAAATGGAAACTTATGTCTACACAAAGAAGTGTACACTATTTTTCATAGCAGCTGTACTTGTAATAGCAAATATTGGAAATTATCAGTGTGTAATGGTTGTATGATCTCTGGTATGTCCATGCAGTGGAATACAGCAATAAAAATAAATGAACTATTGATACACACAACTTGAATAGACCTCAATGGCATTATGCTGAGTGAAAAAAATCAATTATGTCCTGTTATAATTATATCAATTATATAATATTAAAGTATTATATACTGCATGATTCCATTTATGTAATATTTTGAAATGACAAAACTTCCAAGACGGTAAACAGATTAGTGGTTGCCTTGGGAAGGGGTGGGAGTTAGATGCAAATTTAAAGAGGAAGCACCAAAGAGTTGTTTTGTGGTAATGGAAAGTTCTGCATCCTGACTGTGGCAGTGGTTACACGAGTCTATACTTGGGGTAAAATTGCATAGAACTATACACACATAAGTGAATGCAGGTTTAGAAATTGTGAAAAGTGAATAAGATCTTTTGTCTGGTTAACTGTATTATACCAAGGTCAATTTTCCAATTTTGGTATTGTACTACAGCTATGTAAGATGTCACCACTGGGGAAAGGTGAGGACAGGGTGTGCAGATCTTTCTACTCTTTTTACAACTTCCTGTGAGTCTATAATTATTTCAAAGTAAAAATATTTTTAAAAGGTCTGAATGCCAAGTGTGTGGATTCTATTAAATTATCTTAATCATCTTTGGCAGGGTTATCAGAGGTATTATAAGCTCTATGTAGTAATAATAAAGATTTATTGAGCACTTAGGATGGTGAGCTACTGTGCTAAGCATTTTGCATTCATTATCCCATTTGATTCATGAAACAGCTTGAAGAAGTAGGTGTTATGTCACATGCCTCTTATAGATAAGGAAACTGAAAATCAGAGAAGTGCAGTAACTTGCCCCAGGTCACGGAGCTATAAGTGGCAGAACTGAGGCTTGAACAAAGGTTCATCTGACCTCAAAGTTTGTGACCAAAAACACAATGTTATAATGATTCCATACTTGGGCAGTTGTGAAACCAAAATGAGTCATCATATATCAATTGCCTAGCTCAGTGTCTGGAACATAACCAATATCCAGTGCTTAGCACATTTTTAGTGTCATCATCTTTATCATTATTATTTACTAATTATGGTCTTAGCCTTAGCATTGAGAGGCATCTGGTCCTTACCCTTAGGACAATATGAATAGTGCCAAAAGAAAAAAGAGAATCAGATTCTTATCCGTAAAATCATAAAAATACCTAGTAGGTAAGGTTATTGTGAGTTTCGAGTAAAATTAAAGGTAATAACATATGTGAAAAGTGCTCTGTAAACAGGAAAGCTCCCTGCATGTTAGCTGTATTGCGTTTTATTCTTTTTACCTCTAGATTGGCAGCTAAAAAGCTTTTTGCTTCTCAGCCATGCCACCATCTACAAGCTCATCACCCTGCTCGCTCACTGTGTGTTTCTATGGCATCAATCACCATAGTTTCTAGATTCTCTGACAGAAATATTAGGTGAAAGGCAGTTTAACAGAAGGAATCAGTGAATTTGATTCAAAGTACTGCATCCTCTCCATCTCCAAGCAGTGTTTAGCTGAGCAGCAGTAGGTCACATTCATTGTTTCCCCATCAGTTGTTTCTATATTCCTTTTGCAAAACTGAAATAAGGTGATGAACTTAGAGTGATTTTTGAGATTTTCAATAATCGATAGGTTTCCCTAAAATCGTCATTGCTCCTGGGATAGAATTTCACAGTCATTCCTCTACATCAGGGTTTGGCAAACTATGACCTGTGGGCCAAATCTGGCTTGCTGTCAGTTTTTGTATGGCCCTCAAGCTAAATGGTTCTTTTTAAAAAACAAAAACAAAAACATTTTTTTTAATGCTTGAAAAAAGGTAAAAAAATAATAGTATCTCACAACACATGAAAATTATAGGAAATTCACCTTTCAGTGCCCATAAATAAAGTTTCACTGGAACACAGGCAATCTCACTGTTCAGGCAGAACTGAATAGTTGTAAAGCTGAAAATATTTACTATCTGACCCTTTACAGGTAAACCTTGCCAACCCCTGCTCTACATTATAAGAATATCAATGATCCAACAGGGAGGGCAATAAAAGCTAGCTAGGTCTGCACTTGACCTACATTTACCCCACCTCTTACCCCTACACACCCCTCTCCTCTTTTTAAAATAAATATTTTCAATATTTATTTAAAGTATTTTAAAATATTTTTCACACTGTATTGCAAGCTCTTTGGAGGAAAGGATTCATTGGTTTTTTTCATCTTTGTATCCTACAAAGTGCCTAGCACAGTGCTTTACTAATAACAAATGAGTGTTTTTTAAACAACAGAGCTGGATCAAATTTCCATAGCAACTGGGTTTCTTAACTGTTGCCATGCAGCATCCTTTATACCCAATCCATTTCATTCAGTGCTGGATGTCAGATGTAGAGATGTTACAGGTAAAACAGCATTTACATTCTATAAGCAGGAAGATTCATGAATCATAATTTTGTTTTAATACCTGTTGTTTTCACTCTTGAAGTAAAGAAGACCTTTCTAAACATGTTAGAAAACCCTAAAACCATAAAAGAAAAGCTTGATACAGTTCACTACAGAGTAATAAAGAATTTATTTGCTGACAGTTGCTAGAAGGAAGGGGATGGGATATGGGTGAAAAAGGTGAAGGGAAATAAAAGGTGCAAACTTCCAGTTATAAAATAAAATAAATGAGCTGTGGGGATGTAGTGTACAGGGAATATAGTTAATAATATTGTAATAACTTTGCAGGGTAACAGATGATTACAAGACTTAGTGTGGTGATTACATTGTAAGGTTTATAAATGTCAAATCATTGTATTGCACACCTGAAACTAATATAATACCGTATTCCAACTATACTTTAATAAAACAAATTTTAAAAGATTTTCTGCATGCCAAAAGCCACTTAAAGTAAAAAGGCAAACAAACTGAGGAGAAGGGGGATTAACATAAGGTAAAGAGAAAATTTCTCTAAATAAATAGCTTTTACAAATCAGTAGGAAAAGACCAAGAAGCTATACAGAAAAATATTTGAAGAAAATGACCAAGCAGTTCATAAAAGATCAAATATAAATGATAATTGACATATGAAAAGATGTTCAGTTTCAGTAATAAAAAGAGAAATGTATGTAAATTTCTTCATGATACTATTTAAAAAAATATTTTATTGAGGAACAGTGTGTATCTCCAGGGCCCATCAGCTCCAAGTTGTTGTCCTTCAGTCTTGTGGAGGGCACAGCTCGCCAGCCCGTGTGGGAATCGAACGGGCAACCCTATTGTTCAGAGCTCGCATTCTAACCAACTGAGCCGTCCAGCCACCCCATGATACCATTTTTTATCTACAACATTGGCAAAGTTTAATGATACATTTCATTGACAAAAGTATGGGGAAACAAGCACTTTCATGCATTGTTGGTAGAAGTATAAAAATATGCATGCCTTTTGACTAAACAGTTCCACTTTTAGGAATTTATTCTACATATATATATATATGTATATGTTACAAAGCATGATCAAAAGTTATGGTGAATTCTGCTGTCGAGTGCAATCGAACGAAAGGGCAGGGGAAACAGCGTGTGGAATCTTAGTGACAGTGTGTGACAAGTTTCAACTTATTTGGTACAGTCCGTCAGGTGTGAGCTACCGTTGACAGAAGATGTGTTTTAAAGTGTGCCGTAAATCATCCTCCATTACGACAATACTCCATGTCACACATCACTTCTGGAATATACAGCAATGTCTGTCAAATAAAAACATTACGGTGTGTCTTCACCCACCTTATTCACCGAATCTGGCACCGTGCAACTTCTGGCTCTTCCCCAAAGTCAAAATGATTCAGGACATTGTGGCAACCATGACAGCGCAACTAAAGACACTCATGAAAGACGACTTCCAGAACTGCTTCAGAAAGTGGCAAGAATGATGGGATAAGTGTGTTCAAAGCCAGGGGGAGTATTTTGAGGGAGATTAATGACAATGTGCCTTTAACTGTAATAAATTTTTTTTATTTAAACATTCACCATAGTTGTTGATCACACCTTGTAAATGACTTACATACAAGGTTTGCCATTGCAGCACTTTTTTTTTGTAGCAGCAAAATATGAATAATAATCAAAATATAGATTAGTAGGTGACTGGTTAAATAAATGGTGTTAAATCTATGCAAGAGAATACTATGCAGCAATAAAAAATAATAAGGAAGTGCTTTGCATACTAGGGATGGGAAAAAATGATACAATTTTCCATGTGTATCTTTTTGTAAATTTTGAATTTGTGTCATGTGATGCATTACTTATACAAAGCTAAATTTATTGTTTAAATAATGTGTTTAATGTGTGTTTATTTCTTGATGGATACTTTAGGGTTTATTTTATTTTCATTCTTATACCTATGCTATACATTTCTTTCTATTCAGTAGTTAATAAAACCTGTTAAAAATAAGTGTCTAATTTGAAAGGTAAGGATTTGTTAATTTAGGGATGACTAGGCTATGATAAGAAATGTTAGCACACAAAAACTGGGTCTGGGGTTTTGCAATGAAAATCAAGGGTTGTGGAAATGTAAACATATTTTAATTTAGTCACAGGCACTGATGATGATGAATATAGGCAAAACCTTTTACTTATAACGAATCATTAATTTTGACAATAGAAGTGTAAAAGGACTGTAAATAGAATTTCCAATTATTCTCCTATGCCAAATATATCAGTTAGGGTTTAGTCATGACACATATTAATAATGAGTGATATTTCTCCCTTATTTTCTGCACCCTGTTCTGTGCAGCCTAGTATTGATCATGAGAGAATGAACGACGCTGCCTTTTCCCAGGTCTGTTTTGCTTTGTTATCCTTCCAGACAAATGTTAAACAAATTGGGATCATTAGTGGCTATTTCATAAGCTAATGAAATGGGGGAAAGATTCTTTATTTGTTGAATGTATTGTTTCTAAGGATGAGATTTGGTTTAAAGCACATGGACTTTTCATCATCCATACTGTCTATCTGACAACTCACTCCATCTCCCTGAACTTCAGTTTCCTCATTTGTAAAATGAATGTGTTGGCCTTAATCTCTCAGGTTCTATAGCTATAATAGTCTAGAATTCTTGGTGCTAATAGCCATTTACATGTGCCTGTCATTGTGGGAATTACAAAAAACAGTATAAGAAACATTATTCATTCATTCAACAAATAATTAATGAGTATCTGCTAGTACCAAACTGTTTCAGGCACTGGAGATACAGCAGTGAACGGAACAGATAAAAAAAATCTCTGCCCTCATAGTGTTTGCATTCTATTGTGCAGTAATAATTATGACAAACATTTGCAGAGCAATTACAATGTATCTTACACTGTGCTGCGTAATTGACGTGGATTGTCTCTTAATCTTCACAGCAGTCGTGAGCCCCTATTGTACAGATGAGAAAACTGAGACTTGGAGAAGTTGGGTACTTACCAAAGGCCACAGCTAGTCAGTGACAAAGCCTGTATCTGTCTACTTGCACAGTTCATGTGCTAACTCATGTTACACTACTTTCCTTATAAGGACTTTATAACTGATTAACTGCTAACATACAGTAGTGAACTTTCTTAAAAAGAATCTCTTCGTATTTTGATTGTTTCTAAACAGTGGCACAAGAGTAATGGTAGGAACCTAATTTGCAAAATCACATGACAAACTCTGAGCTGACAGGCCAGAGCATAAGGATTCCTACCTATATGATGATCTCTGGGCCTCTTGAGAGGAATTGCAAAAGAGATTTAGAGATTAAGTCTCTCATACTAGGATTAAAGTCTGGGATAAACGAGGAAGGCAGAGAGTGACCTAACCTTTGGCTAGGGAGTGGGGGCATGCCCCAGGTTGACAGAGGACTCACTCTAAAAAAGAAGAGAGCAAAGAGAGAGAAAGAAAGAAAAAGAAAGAGAGAGAGGGAGACAGAGAGAAAGGGAGAAAGGGAGGTAGGGAGGAAGAGAGGAAGGGAGGAAGGAAGGGGATTTGTACCTTGGGTCTTGAGTTCAAAATCATAAGAAAATACATATGTGACCCAGAGCAGTCTCAAGCAAATGTTCTCTAGCCCAGATCCTGGAAGAGAGCTTGTTCTTCCACAGAGTGTACTGCAAAGTGGGGAACTGGGAGTCTTGCACTTTCAATAGCAAAATTGTGCAAGGATTTAGAGCCAAATTTTGTGAGTGTCCTAAAGTTTGGTGGGACAAAAGATAAATAGGACAACTTTATGGCCTTGTTATACTCAGGAGATATGCTCACTAAATGTTTATTGAATGAATGAATGAATAATTATTGAATGATGAATTAATGAATGAATAATGGAGACAAACCGTGGTATGTAAAACATTAAAATAGCAGACAAGGCAAAAAAAAAAAGCTGTTTTATTGACACATCACTTTATTCCAAAAAGGATTTGACATGGCTTGATAGTCACATATATTTAGATTAGGACAAAATACAATTAGGACATTGCTGAAGAAGACAGCAAGTAAGTAATTTTAGTGTAACAATGAATCTCTTGGTTTAAAGCAGTAAGAAATAAAAATACATCTTCAAAATCCTATTTTCTGCTTTTTCACTCTTGACAGAAAATTTCACTCATACGACTCTCAGCAAAGCAATAATGCTCTTAGAACAGCTCAAATATACACGATACTAACACACATGTCCTTTTCCATTAATTTTTGTTATTCTTTTCTCAGAGCTCACTGGTAAAGTACATAGGTGAGAAAACAAATGTCAAGTAGAGATGAAGAAAAGAAGTGTCAAAAAGAAATAAAGATTCAAAGTAAAAGATGAAGTAACCTTTGCCCACTGGGATATGCTGTTAAGTGAGTCAGGTGTTCTTAAATCTAACAGCCACCAAGTTCTAAAGATTTAAAGGGGCTTACTGTGTGTGTGTGTGTGTGTGTGTGTGTGTGTGTGTGTGTGTGTGAGAGAGAGAGAGAGAGTTAGAGAGAGAGAGAGAGAGAGAGAGAGAGAGAAAGAGAGAGAGCATATACCTAGATCAGTTAAAGGAAACACAAGAAAGAAAAATCAGCAACTCCATCAGGAAAGGAGAGGAATAGAAATGGACTAGGAAGTGAAGATAGAGAAGTTATTGCAACCGAATGCTGAAATTGTTCTGGCCTTTCTCGCAATCAAGAAAATAATTCATCGGCCGGCCCGGTGGCTCAGGCGGTTGGAGCTCCGTGCTCCTAACGCTGAGGGCTGCTGGTTCGATTCCCACATGGGCCAGTGGGCTCTCAACCACAAGGTTGCCAGTTCGACTCCTCGACTCCCACAAGGGATGGTGGGCTGTACCCCCTGCAACTAACAACTGGCAACTGGACCTGGAGCTCAGCTGCTCCCTCCACAACTAAGATAGAAAGAACAACAACTTGACTTGGGAAAAGTCCTGGAAGTACACAGTGTTCCCCAATAAAGTCCTGTTCCCCTTCCCCAATAAAATCTTCAAAAAAAAAAGAAAGAAAGAAAATAATTCATGATGGGCTACAAATCTCTCCTTGTCTAAAGAAAATGTGGCACTGAGAGTAAGTCACAACTCTGAGCTATTTTTCCAGGAGTGAGGATGGCCCTGTTTCAAACCCTGCCCCCCTCTCTTGGCCTGTGCCCTTAGTGAGCTGTGACACACGCTACTGGCAGGCTTTGCTGTGACTTTGGAATGGAGGGCAGCTGAGAGGACTAGAAGGGACTGGACCTGTGGAATTGTGAGCTTTATGCTCCTAGTCATTGAGCTGCCTAGCCATGGAGTTTGACAAACGATAGATAAGAAAACTTCCTCCCAAAGAACCATATTGTTAAAGCAAATATTAATACTTGAAATAATTTAGATTATTTACCTTGACTTTTTCTTTTAAAGAAAACACTTGAAAATTACAGCAATGGTTTATTTAACTTTTCAATTTAGAAAAACTTTTCAGAATATAGGGAAGTAATAAGTAAAATTTTCTATTTGTTAATTAACTTTTTCCATTGCCAACAGTTTAAACCTAGTCCCCTCCTCCCCAGAAAGACAAGTTACAGCTAACGCTTAAACATTCAGCTCCCCCTTCTAATTGCTGTGTAGGAGTAATTCTGTGATTCTGGAAGGAAACTTCAGTGAATAAATGAACGACTCTCTCATTTGCTATTTGGAAGTTATAAAAATTACAAAACATCATTCCATTATATTCTTTCATTTCCTTGTCATTGGAAAAAGGTTCCAACCTTTCATCATATTAAAAAGCAATTATCAAAATGTTTTATTCCATAATAAGTTTGACTACTAGGAGAGAAAGTATTCAGAAATCAAAATAAGGGGTTTCTTTTTAGCACCTAAACAGGTGAGTCAACCCTCTACATCTGAAAAAAGTTCTCAGTGAAAGATTACCTTTGAAAGCATCTATTTGAAATTTGGTGTCTTTACTTTGGTGTTTCTCTACTGCCTAGTTCCCGTTAAACCATTGTGATTGTATTACAGGTGTTATCTTCTTGCTGCCTCTGTTAACTGATGGAGTTGGGTTATAGTTCCTTCCAAAATTGGCGCACAGTACTATTGACCACAGTAGGCTGGGCTTCATTAGAAAGAATATGGACAGTGCTCTCTCCTGTGGCAGATCAACTAGTAGTAGGCTCTGAGACCTCCAGATGTGGGGCGCTGTGCTTCCAATCTGGGGAGGGAATTTCAAAGGGATTTGAAAATGTGCCACCTAAACCCTCAGTAGTAATCCTTAATATTAGTTTACAATTTTTTTTTGTTTACAATTTGTTTACAATCCTTAACAGAACTTTACAGTTTACAGAGGGCTTTCCCCTAGGTTATCACTTTTGATCCTCACAATAACGCAAAGGAGCCAGCCCAGCAGATCTTACCAATACTCATTTGATCAATGAGGAAACCAAGGCTTGCAGGATTTATGCACCTTGCTTGACATCATCAAGTAGTGAAAAAGCAACCAGGGCTGGAGCCCAAGGCCTGTGACGAAGAGGACAGTGCTCTTTTACATCCTGTTGCTTCTCGCATATCAACAAACTCAGGGGCACACAGGCAAGTGACAGAGTAAAATCAAATTGTGTACAGAAATATCAACCTGAGTGATCAGTCAGGAAGTAGCAAACGATACAGGAGTCGGGTGGGCTGGGATGTCACTCATGGCTAAGGCTGCTATACCATATGGCACCATTGTGTAAATTAGAAAAAAGGTGCTCTCCTATGATGGGTGCAGTCGTGCGGGTGCACGTAGCTTACAGAGCCTTTGGGGGAAGTGGAAAAAAGGAGAAAAAATGCCCCTTCCTCTCAGCAGATGTGGCCAGTAGCATACCAGAGTGTAGGGCTTGGTGAGCATGGTTTAGATTTCAACCATCATTATCCTCCTTAGCTGGGGGCCTGGTACCAGCCATTTTCTACACAAGCATGCATAGAGGTCCTGACTTAAGTGACTAGAAGGCCTGAGACTAGGGAAAGCTAGCTAGCATCTTCACTTTGCCAAGTGTGGTCCTTGGACCAGCAGCATAGGCTTCATCCAGAAGCTTGTTAGATATGCAGAATCTCAGGTGCCACAGCCAAACCTACTGACTGAGACTCCACATTGTAATAAGATCCCCAACTGATTTGTGTGCTCATCAAGTTTGAGAGGCACTGGGCTACAACAGGCGGGAGGCCTGGAACAGGATTTCTGGGAGACAGGCGAATCAATGATTATCCATGGAGTGACAAGCAGGTTTGTCTGGCTGCAGAAGAGGCACTCAGAGTAAAGAAACCCCTGCTCTCCAACAACTGGCACTCTGTTTGGAACTCAGTTTAGTATCAACTTTTACTTTTATTACGTTACTTCATGCGATGTGGTTTGAGCCATCTCTGATGTACTAAGCCATATACGTCCAAGGCTCATAGTTCCTGTTCTCCAGGATGTCACTGTCTCGAGAGAAGAGGGAATATTCAATGCAGTGCAACAGGCAACCCAGTGAAGATGTAAATAGCAGTGGGGGAGCACAGAGGAACAGCAAATACCTCTGACTGTGATATTTGAGTTGGGTGTTGAAACATGAGGAATTGCTCACACAGAGAGGAGAAGGGTGTCTCTCCAGGCAGAGATGTCTATCTCCCCCCACTGAATTGTGGACCTTTTGTGGGGGTCCGGTTTAGTTTATATCTCTCTCCCCTTCCTCTATGTCAGGGACCAGCACCATGGCTAATGCACAACTGTTAATTAATCCTTGTTAACTGACTGACGAACTGACAGGCTGACTGAATAAATAAGTGAATGATTTTGCAAAGAGGACTCATGCAGACTAACATGGGAAGTAGAAAGACCTTATAATTGCCCAGGAATGATGTATGTAGTTAAGATCAGCATTTGGGCTATGGCTGGAAAAATAAGGGAATGGTCTAAGAAATACTGTACTGTGCTAAGACTTCTTGTCTGAAAGAAAAATGTAACAAGACAGACGTTTTCAAAATATACCTTTGTTAAATCTGAATACTCCTTAACAATGAGCGGAGCGAACTGCAGTCAGATCCATTCTCTCCAACTGGGTTGAGCGAAGGACACTGGGAAAGGCTGCTGCCAGGTATTAGGCCTGCTTTTTCCAGCTCCCTGTGGGGTTCCATTTTGCTTTGGGTGAGAGAATGGACATTTTCCTTTTACAAATCTCCATTGCACAGAATAAAGTAGGAGTCTCCTGAATGAAAACCAGGTACTAGTCTGTCTTTTATAATCTGCATAATACTTCCAGAGGAAGGCAGAGGGAGACAGCCACAGGTCAGGGAGCCAGGGACCTAAAGGGGCTCATCTGAGCCCTGTCAGTGCATCAAAGCACATTGCATCCCATCAGCCCCAGAGCCTCTTTGCACTGAATATTCAGTTATGTAGCATAATTGGCTCAGAGCCTGCATATACTGTAGATTGAGTGCAGATGGCATTTCCTACAGTATCAAAAATATATTTCAAAAACGTAAGTAATTTCGACTCTGCTCCTTAGTGTAAAAGATTATCGTATATTCAGCGAAGGCTATGTAGATCAGTGTGGTTGAAATTAGTAGAGTTGGTAGACGGGAGGAGGAAGAGGGACTTCATGTAAAAAATTCAGAGACCCTGATCCAAGCCCATGGTACCTGTGGAAGAAGAGAGGAGTAAGGACTCCAGAGGCAGTTCAGCACTGGGGAACAAATTGAACGTGGGTGGCCAGATATTGGAGAGAATTGAGAACGACTCCCGGATCTGTAGTATGGGCAATGGCATAGGCTGGGGCAGAAAGGTTGAAAATCGTGTTTGGGTGTGAAGATGTTGCATTTGAGTTTGAGTCATTTAGGTGGAGATGTTTAATAAGAGTTGGAAATATAGGGCTGGAGTTCAGTAGAGAGGTTTGGATTGGAGATACAGACCTGAAATTTATAAGCATATTAGTCATAACAAAAGCCAAAGAAATGAATCATCTCTCTCAGGGAGAACACACAAAGCAAGAAGAGAAGACTGAGGGGAGAACCCTGGGAAGAAAAGTCGACAAGAGCCAGGACAGAATGGTGTCTAAGAAGCAGAGGGAGGACAAAGTTTTAGCATGGAGGGATTGTTAATGGTTGGGGATACTTCAAGAGGGTGAAGATAAGGGCTAAGAGGAAATTATCAGATTGGCCAATTAGTAGGTCCTTGGTGATCTTTGCCATAGCAGTTTCAGTGTTGCAGCTGGAAGAAGGAGCTAGGTTGCATGGAGAAGAAGAATGAATGCAAAATGAGAAACTGGAGACCGTGAGGTGTTTGGTTTTGGAAGAAAGAAGAATGGGTAGTGGCTTGAGGAGGCAACAGGTTCTGGAAGGAATTTTAGTATGCCAGAGGTTTGGGCATTGTAAGCAGAGAAAGACAGATTTGGGTAATGGGAGAAAGGGCACTGATGGAGGTAGGACCCTAACGAGGTGATGGAAGGATATGTCTTAGAAAGGAAGAACACCTTTCCATTGAAACAGTAAGGAATTAACAAATAAAAACAATAGAGTGGAGTGTTTTGGAAAACATCATCACTAATAAAAATATCAGTGCCAGAAAATTAACAAAAAGGAAAGATACAATCACACTTGGGTGTGTAAAAGAATAACTAATTTGAATTATTCATGCCAACTGCTGACCACTTATGCCTAATTAACATACAGCACCCTAACTTGTATATATCAATACATACTTGTCAGGTTAACTTCATTTTAACTTTTATTTCACAACTAAATTGTCTTCATGTCTGTTCAGTTTTTAACTTGTAGCTTATGTAATGTTATTTGTTTACCATCATAAAAAAGATTTTAGAAGGAGCATTAGCTTGGACAGGAGAACATTCTCAGATGTCAGTTTACTTTTGTAACATTTAACTTGGCAATTAGGGGATGAGAGAGGAAAAAAAATAATGTATATGCCGGAAAAAAGGAGGGCAACTTTGCAGCCTTGTCACACTCAAGAGATATGTTCGCTAATGGAGAGGCTTGTCCCATTTAGAGAGAAGATTGTGTTTTTGAAAGAAGCTTTTTTCCTAGGCCTCTGGTAGTTACATATAATTACTATATCCTAGGGAACACAAATGCAATGAAAACTCAACAGATGTGTTCTTTGGAGGTCATCTTGTGAAATGTGGTTTGATGTGCACTACAGCAAAACTTATTCTGAAATTTTTTTGTTCCACACACAATGACTCATCTGTTGGTCTAAGACATTAAAATCTGTATTAATTTTAAAAATATCAAAATGTGCTTTTAATTTTAGCATTCACATTATAAAAATAATAACTACAATTTATTGAGTGCCTACTATGTGACAGACATGTTCCATGTACTATCTCAATATCCAAAAAAATTGTACTGAATATCTTTTAATTTTTTTCAAGAACACTGAGAGATAGCAAATACTACCAATCCTTTTTTACAGAGGAGGAAGCTAAGGCTTTATCTGCTAGTCACCACCCATTTCTTTGTCCTCATTCACATCAAACACCATTAAAGAATTATCTCTACTCCCTGTCTCCAATTTTTTTCTCAGAGCCACTCCAATCAGGTTCTTGCCTCCACCACTCCATAAAATCTGCTTCAGTTAAGTCACCAATAACCTCCACATTCGCAATCCATGGGTCATTTTTCAGTCACAATCTTCCTTGACCCATCAAAAACATGTAAGTGAATCAGTCCCTCTCCCTTGATGTACTTCTTTCCATTAGCTTTCAGGACACCACACTGTCTTCGTTTTCTTCCAACTACACTGATCACTCTTTAGTCTCCATTGCTGGTTGTGCCCCTCCTCTGACATTTTAGTGCTGTGAAGGCTCAGGACTCAGTCCTTGGAGCTCTCTTCTCTTTCTACTCACTCCTCAAGTGGTCTCATCTAGTCTCACGGTCATTCTATACCCACGACTCCCATATTTATACCTACAGGCCAGACTTCTCTCTTGAACTTCAGACTTGTATATCCAACTTCCTACTCAACATCATCTCTACTAAGATTTCTTCTTTTTTTAATTTTCATTTTTCAATTATAGTTGACATTTAATATTAATCTCTACTAGGATTTCTAATAGACATCTCAATATGTCCAAAACAGTGCTCCTGATCTTCCCCCAATAAAAACAGTAAGAAAGAAGGAAAACCTGCTTCAAATTATACCTTTCATCAGATGTGGGCAGCATCTCTATCCTTCTGGTTGTTCATGCCAAAAACCTTGGGGTCTTTCTTGACTCTTTCTTCTTTTCAATCATCATACCCAATCTTTCATGAAATCATGATGGATCCACGAGAATTTATCCATAATTCCACCATTCCTTACCCCCTTTACTGCTACCTCCCTGTTCTTGATCTCACCAGGAATACCTCTGCCTACCACAGGTAGCCACGTAGCTAATTACCTTTCCTCTATGCTCAAGTGTCACCTTCTCAACAAGACCTACCCTGACCACCCTAAATAGTACTGCAACCTGCACCCTCTCCCCAGCCCAATGCCCAAGTACCCTTCTCAACTTTTTCTTTAGTCCATTACACTTGCCACCTTCTAACATATCACATAATTACTTATTTATTATGTTGTTTGTTGTCTATCTCTCCCTACTAGAATGTCACCTCCACGAGGGCAGGGATTCTCATCTGCTTTGTTCGCCACTATGCCCAAACACCTAGAACAGTACCTTGCATATAGCAGGCCCATAAATGTTTGTTGGATTGAATCAAAAACCTTAAGTATTTTGCCAACAATTGCTTACACAGTGACAGGCTTAGCATTCAGACTCCAGTCTCTCTGATACTAAAGCCCATAATTTAACCACTCCATTCTACAGCCTCCCATTGCAGCCTGGAGCAGTGATTCTCAGGAGGTGTGCCCAGAACCCTTCTTGAGAACCAAGAAACAATGTAATTTTGCTACAACTGAGCATACAAAATACTATGATGATGACAGAAAGAATATTGAGTTGAGTAGGCTATGCAATATAAAATAGATTGGAGTTCAACTTGTTGTAGGGGGAAGAGGCATAGGGCAACATGAAACAATATCAAGCAGATGTTACAGAACAATATCCTCCAGGTGCCCAGAGAGGTTGCATGTTCACTTGCCTCATGGGTATGTAAGTGAGGATGATCAGGGCAGGGAACTGTTCTATTCCAACTGTGACACAGCATTGACATGTGGTAATAAACATGTTGATAAACATTGCTATGCTTTCCCAGGCCCTGTGAGGCATTGTTATAGTACAGTAGGGACTACATTATTATTATTACTGACTGGTTTAGTAAACTTTTAAAATCCCTTCAAGTATGTTGCCAAAAATTCTATTGTTCAAAAGTGTGTCATAGATTTAAAAAATCATTGAGAACCCTTGCAAACACATAAGTTTCAGTGGCTTTAACCTCTCTTTCCCTATGTAGGCAAGGCGGGGCAGTGCACCTTTTTCCTGCTTATATTTTTAAATTAAAAAAAAATTACGAAGGAAATCGAAACCATAGGATGGAGTTGAATTCATTTAAGAAGCAAACAACAATAACAACAACTCAAGTGGGAATTCTCCTGAGCGGATATGCATGGTACATGGGAAGGAGTATTGGACTTGGGAAACCTGGGTCTAGTCTAAGCTTTGCAACAAAGTGTGTGACTTTGACCAAGTTGTTTCCCGTCTCAGGGCCTCAGTTTTTTCATCCATAAAATAAGTGGGAAAGTAAGGGGCAGCCCTAGATGACTTGCATGCTCTCCTCCTTCTCTGATTGTGTGTGAGCCCTTTATTCTGGGCTGGAGATAAAGGTGTTGCTTGAAACAAAGTCTTCGAGAGGTTAGGAAGTGTTTTGATTCATTTCTTTAGCTCCATATTTAGTTATTGCCTTAGATGCAAAGGATTGAGTTAATTAAACCCAGTTCATGACGCATTTATCATAGTTGGTATCTTGTTCGATTTCTTTATTCCCTGTCATCCCCACACCTCATGCACATTCTCCTCCCTCCCTCATTAGCAACCATTCTCTTTCATTTAATGACTGTATTTTTGTTTGTATGTGTTCTTACAAAAATGCATTATCATTTTTAGTGAATGTCTTTTTAATTTCTGTAAATGGTATTCATATAGTCGTTTACATTATTCTGTATCTTGCTACTTTTTACCCAGCATTATATTTTAAAAATCTATACATGTTGCTCTATATACATCTAATCCCTTGCTTCTAATTGCTGAAAACTACTCCAGAAGTGCATCCACCTTATTTTGCCTCTCCACTCTCGCCGTGATGAATGCCAGATTGCCTCCAACTCCCTGTCACCATAAATAATGCTTCAATAAGAAGCATTCCAATTTAGAAAAGAATTGTTGGTGAGGGTGCAAATAAGAAAGGGAGCTGCTTCTGAGCTGTGACTAGAATGATGAAGTGCTACTGTAAGGGTCTCCTCTTCTCCAACGTGCTGGAAAGCCTCAGGTGAAGGAATTAAATCCAAATGCTTCACTTCAGCTGGGGCAGTAATCAGGATCCAGGCTCTTGCAATGTAAAGAAACTATGTTAGTGGATTTTCTTCACTGAATTCATTAGTTATTTGAATCAATTAACCCAGTTGGTCAGAAATTTTGACATCGTGTAGACCCTTCACCTCTACCCTCACTTCTAGGAGATGACCTCACACAATTACCCCAACATGGTCTTTGACTTCAAGTGGAGCTTTAATGAAGCCTACAAGTTCTTGTTTCTCTACTCAGTGCTTCCACCTGTTCTCCATAGCAGCTATTTTCAACCTTCTCCGTCTTACCACTTCTCCCCTCACTCTCAGCAGGTTACATCACCTCCTACTTCATAGTGAAAATAGAAGCTATCAGATGAGAGTTCCCTTAATTCCTATTACCAAATCTATAAATTTACCTGCATGCACACCCACCCTTTCCTTCTTTCTTCCTGTTACAACGGAGTGCCCGGCCGTCTGCCTAAGAAGAATCCTTCTACCTGTGCTGTGGATTCCATCCCATCCTTCCTTGCTCTATTGGCTAAATTGTACCCTCCCCACTCAACGTTTCAATCTCTATACTTCTATGAACTACTTCTCATCACCATGTAGATGTCTTTTTCATTCTTTCTGATTTTAATACTATATTTTAAAAATCTCTCTCCACCTCAGTCCCTCCCAGGGATCTCTAGCTCCACCACCAACTCCTGCAATTTAGCAACTAAATTTATTGAAAGAGCTGCATTGGCCTCCATACACTCTTAAATTCCTGGATCTCACCAAAGTTTCCTTGTCAGTAAATCCAGAAGACAAGTTTTTCTCCTTATTACACTTCCATTCTTACCAGCATTTGTCACTATTGAATACTTCGTCCATTGTGAATCTCTCTTTCCTGGTGTGCATGACACCTCATACTCCTGATTTTCTTCCTACCTCTCTAGCCACTCCTTCAAGGTGTCCTTTGTAGGCTGATCCATTTCTGTCTGGCCCTTGGTGTTCCTCATTTCTGGACCTACTTGCCTCCATTATTCCTCTACATACTATCCCTTGGTAATACCATTCATTCCATTGTGGCTTTGATTACCATCCATATTCCAAAATCTCTATCTCCGTCCCTAACCACTGTCCACTGCTCCACACCTACATATCCAACTCCCTTCTAGACATCACCACTTGAATGTCCCACAGGCATCTCAAAATGAGATGTCCACACTGAATTTATCATCTTTCTCAACAATCCCTGTCTGATCACCTCAACTGTTACTACCTCAGTGAGTAACTGGCATCATCAGCCATTTGATTTCCCAAGTTAGGGAAACTCATAGCACTGTATCTATTTTTATCGTTACTAAAATTTTAAATTACAAAGGTATATATGCTTGTTACACAAATTAAAACAATATGTAAGTATATAAAATAAAAAGTGAAAGTCCCCACCAATCATTCTCCTCAGAAGTAAACCAACCATTAACAAGGAGGTGTGTATTCTTACAGACTTTTTGGGTGCATATATATGAACATGCGTACACACACAAAGTTTTGTTTTAACACATACTTTACCATACTTTGTGTATTGTTTTGCAACTTGCTTTCTAGCATAAACATACATTGTGGATATCTTTATATTATTAATCATGTTGCTATAACTTATTATGTTATTAGCTGCATATTACCCCATATTATGTACAGCACACATTTATTTACTTATTATGATGTTAGACTTTATTTCCTTTTCCAGGGTTGCAGTAAATAACTTTGCCCATAAAGCTTTGTATTTCCGTGTTAGGACAGAATGCTAGAAATAGGATTTCTGGGGTAAGTATATGTACATTTAAGTTTGGATGGACACTGCTAATGTACCCTCAAAAAACTTGTATAGCTTTTTTCTTTCTACTTCTTAATTGAGAGACAGCATATATAATGTGCCTAGAGTGCACTATCTTAAGTGTGCAGCTGGATGAACTTTTACGTGTATTCACCATCTAGATCTATTTTAATGCTATATATTTTTGTAGCATTTCCAGCACCCCAGAAGTTTCCCTCTTTAACCTTACCAGTATATACCTCTCCACCAGAGATAATTACTAGTCTGACTTCTACAATCATCAATTATTTTTTCCTGTTCATATAAATGAAACCATACATTACATACTCTTTTGTGTCTGGCTGCTTTGACTCAACATGGTGTTTTTTAAATATTTATCCATGTTGTTGTGTGTATCCATAGTTCATTTTTATGGTTATATATTATTCCATTGTATGCGCATCCCACAATTTGTTTATCTGTTCACCTATTGATGGGTATTTAGGTTATTTCCACTTTCTTGGCTTTTATGAAAAAAGTGACTATCAACACTTGTGTACAAGTCTTTTTGTGGCACATGTTGGAATTTTTCTAAGATATGTTTAATTTTTTAATAGAAATTACAAAACAGTTTTCCAAAGAGGCTATACCTGTTTGTCCTCCCACCAGTTGTGTAAATTGGAACCTCCAATAATAATGTATGAGAGTATCATACGCTGTATTGTTATGACACATTTAATTTTCTTTTCTTTTTTTTTAATTTAATTGGAGAAGGGGAATATGACTTTACTGGGGAACAGTGTGTACTTCCAGGACTTTTTCCAGGTCAAGTTGTTGTCCTTTCAATCTTAGTTGTGGAGGGCACAGCTCAGCTCCAGGTCCAGTTGCCATTGCTAGTTGCAGGGGGCACAGCCAACCATCCCTTGCGGGAGTCAAACCGGCAACCTTGTGGTTGAGAGGGTGCGCTCCAACCAACTGAGCCATCCGGGAGCTCAGCAGCAGCTCAGCTCAAGGTGCCATGTGCAATCTTAGTTGCAGGGGGCGCTGCCCACCATCCCTTGTGGGACTCGAGGAGTTGAACTGGCAACCTTGTGGTTGAGAGCCCACTGGCCCATGTGGGAATCGAACCGGCAGCCTTCAGCGTTAGGAGCACGGAGTTCCAACCGCCTGAGCCACCGGATCGGTCCCTGCACATTTAATTTTCTGTCTCCCCAGACAATTGTAGGAACTGTGTCTGTCTTGTTTGCTACCTCAAACATACTGGATACTCAATAAGGGTTTGTGAAATTAGATTCATAATTAACTGGCTACTGTTTATTATGCCTAAAGGTCTCTACCACACAATTTGAACAGCTAACATATGTTACCGTGGACAAATTGTTATAGTGTGGATGTTTTATTACCCCAAGGACAGTCTCTTTGTTATGGGTGGAACTGTAGCTTATTGACTGTTGTATCAAAACAGTTTTGATACTGTTTTGGACTGTTAGGACTGGGCACAGATAAAGTGCCTATAATGACCAGCATGCTGCACTTGATTGGATAACAGATTAAAAGAATGTCGAACTGCTTTCTGTGCCTAGCACAGCCATGGCTCGTGATCCCAAGAAGCATCTGAAGCGTGTAGCAGCTCCAAAGCATTGCATGCTGGGTAATTGACGGGTGTGTTTGCTCCTTGTCCGTCCGCCGGTCCCCACAAGCTGAGAGAATGCCTCCCTCTCATCATCTTCCAAAGGGGCAGACTGAAGTATGCCCTGACAGGAGATGAAGTGAAGAAGATCTGCGTGCAGCGGTTCCTTAAGATGGCAAGGTCTGAAGTGATGTCACCTACCCTGCTGGTTTTATGGATGTCATCAGAATTGACAAGACTGGAGAGAGTGTCTGTGTGATCTGCGACACCAAGGGTCGCTTTGCTGTTCATCGTATACACCTGAGGAGGTCAAGTACAAATTGTGCAAAGTGAGAACGATCTTTGTGGGTACAAAGGGAAGCCCTCATCTGGTGACTCATGATGCTCACACCATCTGCTCCCCTGCTCCCCTCATCAAGGTGAACGGCACCATTCAGATGGACTTGGAGACTGGCAAAATTACTGATCTCATCAAGTTTGACACTGGTAACCTGTGCATGGTGTCCGGAGGTGCCAACCTGGGAAGAATTGGTGTGATCACCAACAGAGAGAGAGACACCTTTGGTTCTTTTGATGTGGTTCATATGAGTGATGCCAGTGGCAACAGCTTTACCACAAGGCTCTCCAACATTTTTGTTACTGGCAAAGGCAAAGAACCATGGACTTCTCTTCTCCGTGGAAAGGGTATGTGCCTCACCATTGCTGGAGAGAGAGACAAGAGACCGGCGGCCAAACAGAGCAGTGGGTGAAACGATCTCTAGGTGACACGATTGGAAGAGTCTTTGTACTTAATGAAAAATAACATAGCATGAAAAAAAAAGAGAGAGAGAATGTCGAACCTTCCTGAAACCTTTACTTGCTCATATTTCTGGACTCAGATCAAAAGGAGGCAGAAAGGGAGACTTCTTTTTTTTGATTTTTGTTTTTATTGGGGAAGGGAAACAGGACTTTATTTGGGAACAGTGTGTACTTCCAGGACTTTTTCCAAGTCAAGTTGTTGTTGTTGTTGTTTCAATCTTAGTTGTGGAGCTCAGCTCCAGGTCCAGTTGCCGTTGCTAGTTGCAGGGGGCACAGCCCACCATCCCTTGCGGGACTCAAGGAATTGAGCTGGCGACCTTGTGGTTGAGAGCCCACTGGCCCATGTGGGAATCGAACCGGCAGCCTTTGGAGTTAGGAGCATGGAGCTCTAACCGCCTGAGTCCCCGGGGCCAGCCGAAGGGAGCCTCTTCTACCACTCACTAGGTGCACAGCCACTGGCCTCAATACTAGGAAATATTCCCCTAACCTCAACCCCACAACTTGGTTTCTTGTTTCTTTTTTGACTTATATAAGACTATTTATTACAGCACTTATTTAAAATAGCAAAAGTTTGGAAACCATCATTAGGAAAACTGTTTAAAAAGGTAAGTGATAGCCATACAATGGAACACAATGCAGCCTTTAATAAAAAGCTCTTTGTGTCCTGATAGATTGTTAAATGCAAAGCAACAATAATAAAAAAAAAATAAAGTCAAGGTACAGAAGAGTTGTATACTCCACTACCATTAGAGTTTCATAAAGGAGGGAGACTGGGAAGAACATTTTCTCTGTGGAAGACAGCTGGAGTCTAATCCCGCTCACTGTCAGCCTCTGCAACCTGGTTTTTGAGGCCCACTGAAAAACCCAGGTGATGCCAGCTGATGAAGTCTGCTCCACTGTAAAGTACACTCCTACGTTTCAACCCCTGAAAGGGCCAGTGTCTGTGGACTTCTGAAGCCTGTTATACTAGGTCTTTATTCTTTCCCTGTAACTGCCTCTAAAGTTTTCCTCTGGGAATTTGTGGACCTTGGAATTTTTTTTTTAATCTTTCTTGCATGAACTAGGCCTTCATCAAAATTCACTGAAACTCATATTCATTGCCATTTCGAGTCCCATTGCTCTCCACAACCAACTAAGCATGATGGAGGATCTGGCTAACATTTTGAAGGTGAAAACTATCTATGTCTCCATCTAGCCATCTATCTGGCATGTCCCCTGATTTGAGTGTGTTCACCCTATTTATGTAGCATATCCTTCAATCTTGTCTCTTCTCACATCTAAGTAACCTGAAGTGTGAGCAAAAACTTTCAACCTTATTTCTGTGATGAATACTAGGTTAACATAAGTAAATCTTGGAAACTTGGGAATTTGCCAGTACTGACTTTTTAAAAATTTACATAATAATTTGCATAGGACTGCATATGTTAAGGAAACATCTGTAGTTTTCTTCTGTATTACGAGGATATGAAATTTTTTCACTACTTGAAGTCACCACTTATTGATTTCCTTGGGGTCTTCTTTTTGATATTCACACTAGAGTCCTCCAGTGCAAAGCCCTGAATGTCATATGCCTCCCCCTTTTCAATGGATCTCGTTTTTTAATACCATGTCTTTAGCATGGTAAGATAGAGAATGTAAGTGGCATTCCACCTCTTTTTTCTCAGGCAACTGTGCCCTCCCTAATTAGAGCTGAAGGGTCCTAGAAGTGGAATCAAAATATATTTTCAGATATTTGGGGGAACTCCTAGAAAGCTGTATGATGAAGCACCTTCACAATATAATGTAATCTGTTGTGAACTCCTCTGGAGAGATGTGGCAATGTCATAGACAAACAATGAAGCTCATGTTCATACACTGATTTTCCTTAAAGTAGGGTCAACCTGTGTACCCATGATCTCTAAAAATCACATTTCTAATAGCATTCTTCTCTAGCATTCTGGGATGTTTGTTTTGAGCTCTTCAGCTCTCTCGAAACATCCTGATATACTTTAGCCTTTAAAAAATAAGTGAGTACCTAAATGAGGCATGTGGGTTGGGGGAGAGACCTCCTCTTCTAAGCATTACTGTCCCCTCATTGAAGAAGTATGTTACTGGGCTCGAATTGCAGGAAATGAATGCTTCTCCCTGGCATCATGGAATGTCCACCAAGCAATATTTTTAAGCTCTTCACCATTTGCTTACCATTGATTTCAGCTCTTAAGGTCCAAGTCTGTGTTCATAATAAATTTTGTGTTTTTTAAAAAAAGAAGCATGTTACTGAAGTTTGGTTACATTCATTCAACCAAAATACATTCAGTCCTGTATTGCATATAGTGGACATATGTGGGGTTTTCCCCCACCTACTGGTCCATTCCTAACAGCACCCTAATTTGTTTTTGCAGGATGATTTCTCCTCCAGTATGGGTATTCTTGGTGGGAAGGTAAATCCAAGCTCCTGTCCTACTACTGCCAAAACCAAAGGGCTTCCTGAAGGTTTCTTCTGCCACATCCCTCCAATTACTACTCAGTACAGCACACAATTTAAGCTCAGCCTATCAGAAGCAGTCTTATGAGACTCTGAATCTTAAGCTGGTAACATTGGGCTAGAAGAAAATACAGTTTATTCTTCCAAGTAGTGGTGCCCTCACGAGAAGAGTCCCTGCTAGGAGACTACCCCTATGGTTTCTGATTGATAGAACTCTGTCCTTTTTCAAACGCTGTTTTTTAACCATCCCATAAATTATTTGAGTTCTTAATACCCTTTCAATCAATTTCCTTTTCCTTGGGTAACTGGAAGCAACAATATTGTCAGTTCAAAGACATTTAGTTTCTGTTGCTGGCAACCAAAGAACCTTGACTGAAACATTATGCTAAACACTAAGAGTACAGCAGTCAACAAGACAGACAAGGTTCCAGCCCTCACAAAGGGCTGGAAAGATCTGGCCTGTCCTTTCTTTCCTTAAATATTAGTGGAGAACATAGGTTTATTCAGCACTAAGATAAGAAATCCTAAATTAGGAAAAGTCAGCCATTGCTTTCATATACTTATGTATTTTAGACCATTCATTCATTCATTCATTCATTCATGTACACAAATATTTATGATGTGCCTACAAGGTGCCAGACATTATAAGTATGAATTTAATCCATTTCATTTGTTTTGCCTCAGCAGAGGTATAACTAGACCATTCCCTCATTGCTCCAAAATCCTTATGTCCCCTAAATTGTTGAAGATCAGGACCAGAAACACATCAATTTACCACAGGCCTGAGCTGTTGAAGATAAAAGCCTTACCTTCTCTTATCCTTCCACCCCTCCAATCTTTCCATATCCCTGAGTACGGGGAAGTTGAGCCATCACAGACGGTCCCTGTCACTTTGGGGACTTCTGAAAAAGCAGTAAGGATTAGGGTACTGGGTGGGAGCTTCCTCAGACTTGCCCCAGAGAGAGTTAGTACTAGTCACGGTTTGCCAGCTGGCCCACAGGGTACCCAGAGCACAGCAGAGAATGCACCATCAGAGTCTGTACCCTGAAAGCTCCACAGGGCTTTGAAAATGTGTTGACCAGGACTTAGTAATGAGAATTTGCTTGTGGTATTGAGAAATGGAGTCCTGCCTTACCCAAGCTGTTCCCCTCACCCTCAAATCTGGAATACCCCCCTCTCAGCCTGACTACATACTGTCACATTTCTTGCTGGTGAAGCACTTCTCTTCCGCCATATCCTTGTTTCAATCATTCACTACGTGAATGTGTATATCTGGTCTTCCAGGTAAAAAGTGAGCTGCTGGAGGTAATGGCGCAAGCATGACATGTCTGGATATTTCTCTCCATGTCAGGGCCCATTGAGTGCTTGGCGGTTGATTGAAAGCAGGCCAAAGATTTTAAGGTCTCTTTTCCATAATCACTTGGGTCTGTCTTCGCACAAGTGTCAGCCATTTTGTGGGCCCAGGAAGAGCAAACCAAAGATGTCTGAAAGGTATTTAATCAGTGTTCTCCCTGCAACTTCATTTTGTCTAATTAGTGATAAACCCCTGTTTTACTAATTAGCAAGAGGAGTCATGACAGGAATTATGAACTTTTCTACAAAATAGTGTTTCTGTTCTTGGCAGCATGTCAGGTCGTTAGAAACAGGCTGTATATTCATCACTCCAGCATTAGCAGAACAATCAGAGTCCTAGTACTCGCTGAAAATAAATACAATCATGGGCATTTTCACCAAAAATGATCCCCTAAATCAAAGCATTTGCAGAAGATATATATCTGCAGATTTGCTAATCACACCCAAGTCTTGCCCTGAAATCTGGTTTTGAATGAAGGTGACAATATTATCAATTCAAAGGCATTTTCTAACATTCATGACACTTTGTTCACTATTTATGTTAGTCCTTACTTACTCACTTGTTCAGTTTCCCGTACAAAAATAGTACCCATAAAGCCCTGTGGGGAGCAATGGATGTAGGATTTTATCAGAGCAAAAATTCATAGGCAGAGCACTGACTAAGGCAGATATCCAGGGGCCTCAGAGCTTACCTACTTTGTGGTGATATGTGGGATAGCAGAGGGGGCAAAGAGAAATCTAAGAGCTTTATACTAATGACTGGCACCAGTGCTCTAGTTTAGCAGTCAGTGTTAAATCTTGCTTAGAGGATTCGATGTGGTACCTTTCATGGGGTAGACATGGTAGGTGGGGCCATGAGGAGGTAAGAGGTCAGTGGGTAGAGGTTAGAAAGAGAAAGGGGTTAAGACATACTGTGTTTCACTATGCTAGAAAATTTATAGATCTCATCTCATTTAAGCCTCACTTCAACTCTATGATGAATGTACTATTATTATTACTTCCCCAAGTCTCACATCTAGGAATCGGTCATACCTCTGTCAAGAGCTGGAATTTGAATCCAGTTTTGCTGTCTCCACAGCCTACTGCACCATACATATTCACAAGTACAAAGGGGGACTAGAAGTATGGTACTGAAACCCAGGAGTTTACCTTTCTTTCTCATTGTAAGGGTCCAGTTGTCTTTATTTATGTATACATTTATTTATCGCTTGAAGAGGTAATATATTCTCAGTACAAGATTTGAAAGATATAAAGAAGCATAGGGTGAAAAGTAAATCTCCCTCCTTTTCTTGCTCCCAGATATCCAGTTATACTTCCTGAAGGCAACCCCTGATACCAGTTGCCTGTGTATCCTTCCAAAATGTTCATCTCTTTACTTATTTCTCCCCAAGGCCAAATGTGAGAAGCCTGCCAGGCTGAGAAGCTTAGGTGGCAGTATTTGGGATGGGATTAAGAAGGCCACCAATCGTGCTAGCAAAAGTAGGCAAAATTCATCTTCAATGCTCATTCTGTTGCTTTTGGGTGACTCTTCTCATCTCCATCCCCCTACTATCCTATTCTGGCCTGTCCTTTCTTTCCTAGGGAAAACCACCAGCTTCAGACAGCTCCTGTTCTGTTACATTCCTCGGGACCCTGTTTGCTGTTCCCTCACAGGCTGTCTTGGCTGAGAAATTTATCGCCACTTAGGAATTCATGGGTGTCTGTGGATTGATGAGCCACCCTTTTCACAGAACACGTTTACATTTTAACAGGGGGTTTCAATCAAAAGAGTGACTTGAATAATGGGGATTTCAGGTTCTTTGTCATGACGACCCAACAGAATAGCAGTTTTTCTCCCCCCAAAGGTATGACCTTGTGGCTCTTCCCATCTGCTTCCTCTGTGGGAGTCAGGCCAATTGGGTATCTGGAAACTTTGGCCTCCTGTAATTGGTTGACTCTCAGGGCAGTAAGGACCCTGATCTTGTTTTTTTTATTGTTTTTTCCTTTCAGAATGTGGGCACTTAGTGTTTTTGAAACACAATCTCCAATGCTGTAGACTTTTCTCCTCTAATATATCATAACTGTAATCTCATATCTTATCTAAAAAATGAAACACCTGTAACAATAAATAGAATTATTCTGACTTTAATATTTACTAAATACTATCTGCCCCTTCCAAAATAATATTTAGAATACGAAGTTGGAGCAGAGAGCTTCACAAATTCAACATTTTCCCCAATCTGGGGGTGAGGGAAAGGTGGGTTTCTCTGCTGGGATTTATTGAAGAAATCTTTTTTTTTGAATAGAATTCATTTTGATTTCCACAGGTAATATTCTTCTCACACAATTAGGCACAGCATCACAACTCAAGGGAGAGAAACAATAGGGATCTTCATCAAAGTCATCTGCATTAACGAAAAAAGAACATTTTCAACCGGGGCATTGTAGACTTTGCAAATAGTAGAAACACCATCATCCAAGTGCAAGCACAAAACAGCCATCACAACATCAACTTGAGTTCTTAAGTTCTTGCTCATTTTGCCTTTCTTTTCACTTGAGGCCTTTAGACAAATCCTTTTCCTATACTTTCCCTCTCAACACCCATCTCCACCTCCACATCTGTTTCTATACCTGGAAATTTGGCTTCCTATAGAAGAACGGGAGCATCTAAGAGTGTTGTGCAGCTCAGTGGATATTCCTGATGGGGTGTGATGAGTACTAGCTTGAGAGCCAGGAGACCTGAGTTCTGGCCCCAGTTCTCTGCTGATGGGCTGAGTGACTGTCCTTAAGGCATTTCCCTTTTCCTGCTTAAGGTTCCTCATCTGTAAAATGAGGGAATTGCACTAGACAATGTCTAAGGTTCCTTCTGGTGTTAACAATCTATGACAATTGTTTTTAATTACCCACGAATTTTTTTTGACCTTCAGTCTCTTCTCTACTCCATTCGCTTAATAACCCACCAGATTTGTACACACTAAGTTCACTAGGTGCTTCTATACACTTTCTAAGCCACGAATGAACTCAGGTATATGCATCTACAAGTGCTTTTAGTTTTCGGGAAGAAGTATTTCCCAAGACCACGTATGTGGCCTCACATTAATTCAGTATCTCTGAAATATAAATGTAGACAATATACCCTTTTCCCTCACCATTTGGGAAGTGTATTTCTGAAGGAGTGCCTTGTGTAGAGCCTAAAGATTTGAAAGTAGAATTAGTTGCAGTTGACTTGAGGGATGGTGTCGACAATTTGTGCTCAAAGATTTCCTTCAGTCTTTCTTGTTTATATCCAACATTTAGCTCACACCTGCTGCTCCCATCTGAAATGAAACCAAAAATGTTAAAAACATAAAACTCATCATATTCTACACTTCAGATGGGTAAATTATACCTCAAAATCCTGTTTAAAAAGGAAAATATCCAATGTATGGAGTGTTTGTTCTGGGTACCTCAAGGAGTCAGGTTTTCTATGAAGTTGTGAGAAGTTTGAACTGTAATGTGTGGTACAGGGAGAGCCAATTCACTTACCAAGGATGCCTGCTATCTGTAGCAGGTTATTGCCATGCCCGGCATAAAGGAGTGGGATCTCTGTGCTACTTACAGAACCTTCGAGTTTAAGCACTGCCTTCACCTGAAGGATCTTTGCATCGAGACTGAGTGAAGCTGCTTGAATTGGATGGAAGAGACTTTTGATACATAGAAAATCAGTTTGCCTGGACTAGAGATATTATTTCCGGAGAGGACATCAGAGTCCACTATCTCTCCCACTGTTCAGGAAGGGCCGTAGGTCCATTCAGGCAGCCCACTAGCCAGGCATCTTAGGGATGCTGACAAGTTCACTCCACCTGCACCATCATCCCTTGCTTCCTACATACACTCAACCCACCGTTGGCTATGGGCCAGAAAGCCCCTCTGACCAGTGCCTGGAACACACTAGGCACTCAATCAATGTTCTTTTAATTGAATCAAGACTCAGGTGACAGTGAGGGCAAACAATCCAAGGAATCTGGGCCAAAAGAGAAGCTTCACTAAGTTAAAATATGTCCCAAGTCACATCCTTCACTTGACTTCATTCATCTCAGCACAGAAGTACAAATCATTTTCATGACATGGAAACAGCCTCCATTTTGATGCTGATGCTGTACAAACTCAAGTAAGGAGACAAGTTAATCTAATTAGTTTTCTAAAACCTGTGAGATTTAAAAACTTACCCAAACTGACATCTTACCAGAAGAGTAATCCAGTCGCAACCACCCACAACAGAGGTGTATCTGCCACTGCTCCCTCACACTCTCCTTCATCATGCAGTGGAACACAAAAATGAAGAATCCTATGCCAGGAGAAAAAGGTCAGTCTCTTTCAGCTTGTTTCATTAACTGTCACCAATGCCCAGACTCAGGTCTACTCTGGTCACCATAGAGACTCCTCCTAAGGAACCCAGGGCCATTAATGGCTTTTGAGCTCATCTTTCTATCCTCCCTCCCAAAGGCAGTGATAGCAAGAAGGTCTGTATCAAGACTTCATGTCAACCACAGTTTTCCCCCTGGGCTGCTGTCCATCCTAGAGCTTGAGAGCTCAGGCCTGCAATAATAGCCAGCCTCTAAGACGGCTCTCAGTGACCCCCACATCCTAGCATTCGTATCCTTGCATAGTCTCCTCCCACATTGTGCCAATAAGATATTGCAGAAGTGATGCTATGTCCCTTCCAAGATTTGATTATAAAAGACATTCTTCTCTCCCTCTCTCTCTCCTCTCCTTCTCTTCTCTTCTCTTCTCTTCTCTTCTCTTCTCTTCTCTCTCTCTCTCTCTCTCTCTCTCTCTCTCTCTCTCATCATTCATTTTGAAGGAAGCCAAGTGCTATGTCTTGAGAACACACTGACAGCCCTGTGGAGAGGCCCACATGTGAGGAACTGAGTTTACAGTCCACATCCATGTTAGTGAGCCTTCCTAGAAGCAGAGTCTCCAGACCTAGTCAAGTCTTCAGATGACTGCAGCTCTGGCTGACAGATTGACTGCAACTTCATAGGAGTCCCTGGGCCAGAACCACCCAGCTAAGCTTCTCCTGAATTCCTGACCTTCAGAAACTGTGTAAGATGGTAAGTGTTTGTTGTTTTAGGCTGCTAAAATTCAGGGGGTAATTTGTTACACAGGAATAAATAACTAATGCACATGCTCTTTGGCACAATTACACTGTGTACAGACCACAGATTGGGTGCCCCCCTTTTTCCACTGCCAGCCCTGATTTTGTCCTGCAAGTGGGATAGAGATGCTGACGGTATCTACCAGCAATATTGGCCATTTCTCATCTGGACCCTCTAAACTATCTCCTTGGGGGATAAAAGTAGGATTCATGATGATCCTGATTACAATGTCCTGGAAGGCCAACTGGATTTCCTAAAGTTTGGTGGTGGAATGGATAGAAGTAACTCCTGTCAACAGCCTGACTTTTTTTTATGGTCCATGCTAAAAGTTTTTTTTTTATCCACAAAGCCTTTCCATGCCTCAAACTGAAACTCATCTTTCCTACTTCTGAACTCCCATAGCACTTTGTTCCTTGCAATATCTGCTATGTTTGGCCAGATTATTTTCCATGTATTGTTCATTTCTCCACCTAGCTGTAATGTCTCCGGGGGCTAAGGTATCTTTCATGTTCATCTTTATATCTCGTCTCCTCGTGCGTCTCCAGTACCATGTGTGGCTGCTCAATAGATGTTTGTTGACTTCAACTCCAAGGCACTTGATACACAAATTCTCGCAGCCATCTGAAACTTTAGTAATACCTTCTTGGGCCTCAAAATACTGCTTTGGGCCCAAGTGCAATTTCAAAACCTTTGTTCTCTATACAAGGTTTAGTTCGTCTCCTCATTCGCCAGTTGTCCTGAAGGTTAATGATTCATGATGGAGCGAAGCGGTCTTAACTCACTGCAAGCTGAGCATGAGTCAATAGTAAATGCCCCCAAAGTTCATTTCAGCTAGGGCATTAGTGGGAATAATGAATCTTGACTGAGGCAGGTGAGAGTCTCCTGCCATCTGCCCCAGTTTGCCCCTTCCTTCTACCAGCAACATGCTCAGTTTGGGAAGCTTTGTTTTAAGAGGATGGTGTCAAATGGAAGAATTCAAGAATACGTTGAGCAAACAAGAACAGGGAAAGACTTGAGGAAAGGGTGAAAAAGCCTGGGGGTTATATTTGCATAAGAGAAAGCTTGGACTGGGGAATATCAGATGGGGAGAGATGGTAGCTATAGTCACAGATCTGAAAGGGCTATCACGTAAAGGACAAATTAGGCTTGTTCTGTATGGGTGCAGTGGGAGGAAGGTTAGAACTAGCAGCAATGGGAGGAAGCTACAGAACAACCACATAGTAACAAATCACAGCTAGTGTTTACTAGTAAGCGATGACTAGACCGTAGGCACTGTGCTATTAGTCTCTCATTTTTATAGATGAGAGACCTCAGAGTCCAGAAGTCTAGTAAACTTGACCCAGCACAGAATTAATATTGAGCAAGTGGTGTCAGGACTGCACGCAGGCAGTCTGGCTGCAGAGCCCAAGGGCTTAACCACTGCACTATACTACCTTCAGGAAAGGATGACCTGGATAAGATTCAGGGCTGATTAGAAGCTACAATGACAATCATATTACAATATATGAATGTATTTAATCAACATGTTGTACACCTTAAATTTATACAACGTTATATGTCAAATACATTTCAATTGAAAAAAGAGATGTTAAATGCTCTGCTCTATGGAATGTTGAGCTCTCTATCTCTGGAAAGTTTCAGGAAGAGGCACATGACTTCCTGTCACTTCACATCAAGTTGTATTGGGAAGCTCTTGCTTCTCAGGCCCCAGCCCTTAGCCTTTCTAATTCCAAGTGGGAGGGAGCAATCTGGAGGCTAAATGGAACAACAAGTCTCCCCCTCCTCCCCCAGGGCTTTGTCTCCATTTGTAACTAAACAACTATGGTGATGAATCCAGCATCCTTTTCTGAGTAGCAGCCACCTGGAGGGTGGCGCAGCAACAGGATGAGAGCAAACCCTAGTCTCAGAGCAGGTAAAAAGTCATCTAGCTTCAGCACAAACAATGGGCAACAACGACAACAATCACCCATTACTGCTCTGATTTCCTGCATGGAGTTTAGTTAGTTCACGGACTTAGAGGTTATTCTGTGAATTCCAATGAGCTGCCTGCCAGCTCTCCCTCTCTGCGTGACAGCCTTCCTTTTTCTTTCCAATAACAGATTGATCTGCTTACTCACTAGAGCATAAGCATGAGGGAAGATGCCAGGTTTTTGTCACCTGTATTTTTATTTGTGCATCCCTCCTTCAGAAATGGCTCATCGTGAACATAATTGTTTTCACACGTGACCACAGGGCAACCCCCTTCGGCCAGAATTGCAAACTTGTCATCTGTCTTTTAAATGGCTAATTTCTTCACTACTTCACTGTGTTCTTGTTTTGAGTATTTGGGGTGTGTGTGTGTGTGTGTGTGTGTGTGTGTGTGTGTGTGTGACTTGAGTTTGAAACTCAGGGCTCTGAAAACACCCTCTCTGCAAGATGGCACATTCTATCTATAGGCAGGACTAGGAACTAGGAAGGCTTGGTGCTTATTGACATAAAGCATATCTGACAGAGATAGCTTGGCTCTGTTGATGATGGATCTACAAGACTTTGGTTTTAGTCCTCAGGAGATCCCCAGTTGGATTCTGCTTCTACCCATGTAGGTTTCCTGCTTAGATTCTACTTTCTCTTTCACCATAGGAATGCAGCATTTGTTGTTTTGAAAACATCCTCCCCCTTTTATGCTCCAAATTGCTTTGCTTTCTGGTTCTTTTGTCAGCTTTCCCTTTAACCTCTCTTTCCACAGAGTGAGTGTATTTCTCCTCAGAATGAGTGACCCAGAAGTAGTCTAGAGTTATTGCTGAGGAAGAAATCTGCACAGGCACCTGGTTCCTAAACCACTTCTGTGGACATTCTATATATACCAAAGCTGGTTAGTTCCTAAAGCATCATGATACTGAGACCAGGGTTTCTCAGTGTAGGCTGAGTAGTTCTGTCAAGAGGTAAAGTGTAGAATCATCACCAGGACCTCAGTCAATGATCTAGGATATAATGAAGTGCTGGTAGCCTCAAAGGGAACCATGTGAGAATGGGGTGGAGAGCTCACAAAAATTCTGTCCTCGCTACCTGAAAGAATAAAAATGGCCTGTGAAGGAAGAACAACACATTATTTGTCTTTTCACAAGCCTATTAGAATATGGCTATATAAGACAAGCATGATCTGGTGAGTCAGAAAGTTTCAGTTGACACCCTTCCTTGCTCCAAAATGAGATGGTTTCTTGAATCATAAGACATAATGGCAAAAACTTTAGCATATTCTAGATTGTTCCCCCATCTCCCTGCAGTACCTTGCAAATGCCTGGCATACCAATTCATATTTCCAAAGGTTCCTCAGGGGTTAGCAACCACAATGACAAAATGTTCTGAAGTTTTTCAAATGCTGGGTTAAAACAGTTTTAAAGGTGTTTTTTTCCCCCAACAGAACCTTGTAGTACCTTGCAAATGCCTGGCACACCAATTCATATTTCTGAAGGTTCCTCAGGGGTTAACAACCACAATGACAAAATGTTCTGAAGTTTTTCAAATGCTGGGTTAAAGCAGTTTTAAAGGTATTTTTTTCCCAACAAAATCTCTCAGAGCTTTCACCATGCTAAATGTATGCTGTGCCATTGCAAAAATGGGGAAATGTAGTTTGCTGCATTTCCCCAACTTCTTTGACCATAGAACCCTTTTCTTTCTGGAACACCCTGTGGCACCACAAGTAGACTGTGCTCTGGTAAAAGGTTTATCAAATGAATAAATAGTTAAAAGCAGCAAGGGAGACCCTAACTCAATGGACTGCCCAACTCGATACAGCCTGCCCCAGTAGCCTAAATCACCTGAGCCAAACTTGAGGAGAAGGGCATTTTTGAGACTCCCTGAAAATCACTCTGCATGCCTTTTCCTCCCAATATTTTTTTAATCGGCAAAATCAGGTTAAAATGAACATTAACAATTACTCCGAGGTATATTAACCAGACCCCTAGCTTTCACTTCTCATGTCATCTTTTGCCTACCATTTAATCTCTTCATTATCATTTGTTCCTTTCACCAAAAAGTAGGAAGGATATTAAAGAGCTATCACGTCATTAGTTTTGGATCATATAATTCAACCAGCTATGGTGACTTTTTCAAGGTTGATTTATAGCAAAAGCAAGATTAGAACCTTAGCCTGTTGCTGTGTCCCACTGATCTTTGCTATTCACTTACATTCCTCCGTGACTCTATAATTTCCTAGCTTAGCTCCTTTTCATAATGTTAGAATATCTGATGTAGCCATAGTCTTAATGTTTCTACTATCTAGTAATTCCTATGTTAAATTAGATTGTGCACGTCAAAATGTCAACACAAGTGTGAATCTGTACACTCATAAGCATAATGTGTTGATATGATACTATAAGAAGTGTTGCCAATCAGCATTTGATATAGACATTGCCAATTAGCTGGAGTTGAATTAGCTATGTGGGCTTCTCTCTGCAACCCTGAGTAAGAGAGATTGGGCTCATTTAATGAAGACCTAACATCTAGCTAATGTTTCCAGTGGCTGCCTGTCGACTCATTGACAGTAGAGACCTCTTGGAGTAGCTTTCCCTCCCTTGAGTCCCTGAAAGGTGTGATTATTTTCCAAAGCAGCAAAAGCTTTGGTGGAGGTCTAGCTAGCCACAGAAAGTACAAAGAGGTAGCAGTTACCTTGCAAAGTGTTAAAAATGGCAAAAAGATACAAGAAAAGGATCCTCACAGGTCCCCAGGCAAAAAAGGCAAATCCCCAGGTAAGGCCAAGTAAGAATGTCAGGCTTGTTGTGCCTTTGAGGTCATGCAGGATCATCTTCCGCCGAGTCTTCTGGATTTGGGATTTCATGGAATTCAGTTGAGCGAGAACAGTGTAGAACACGGAGAAATTCATGAGAAATATGAGACAAAAATAAGCCACAACTGAGATGTAAAAAAGAGAATCGTTTTTAATCCAGCAACTGTAAGAGACAAAACAGAGAAGACCATTGTGAAGTACAGAAGCACAAACTCAAATTTTTCAGTGAGACTCTGAAGATCCCCTAGTCGATTTCGTTTCACATGAGAACACCTAGAATGAGGGAGCTGAGCCGACTTGACCGACCTCCCTCACACTCCCAGGGCAGAGCTGGGACTAGAACCTCAATCTCCTGAGCCCCAGTCCAGACTTCTTTCCAGTGTTGAGCCAGAAATCCCAGAGGATATTTCTGTCCTACATATGTGGAAACTTCTCCCTCTTATTCTGTAAAAGGCTGTTCTCTTCCTCAACTGCATAAAAACAAATTATATATTTTCCCCAAAGTGCCAACCCCCACCTTACACCTGAGCTTTTATTTGCAGGATAAATTTTTTTTTTTTATTAATTAATTTATTTATTAGTTTCAGGTGTACAAAACAAGGTAATACTTAGACGTTCATCATTTATATCCCTCATACTGTGAACCCCCCTCCCCCCATCCACTATCCCTCCGACCTCACACTGAACCATCACATTATATATATAAAATTATAGTTGGCATTCATTAATGTTTAGCTTCTGATGTACAATGCCATGATCAGGTATCCACAGTATCCCTGAGGTGGTCTCCCAAATAGGACGCATGTCCATCGGATACCCAACAAAATCTTTACAACATTATAGAATACCTTCCCCAAATTAATTTTCAAAAGAAAAACCCTGAGGCCATCTTGTGGTTACCAGCTGCTTCCAAATCCCTTCACCTTTCCCCTTATCCCCAACCTCCTCCCACACACCCATCTAACCACTCTCGGTTTTTTCTCTGCGTCCCCAAAACTGACTCTGATTAGTTCATTCACATAGTCTTTTCTTTAGTTTCCATATATAAGTGAGATCATATGGTACTTGTCTTTCTCTTTCTGACTTATTTCACTTAACATAATGTTCTCTAGATCCATCCATGTTGCTGCAAATGATAAGATTTCTTTCTTCTTTATGGTGCAGGATAAATTTTGCTTTGCATGATAAATATCACAGTAAAAGGACATGAGCAATGACTGGCTTTCTGAATGTTATATCAAACAATGGTGAGATTATCAGAGTTAATGAAAATGCAACAAAAGAGGACAGCTCTGGGTTTTTTGCTTTAAAAGAGGATGTATATTTTAAACCTCCCACCACAGCGACAGGTTTGGACTACAGAAGGCAACACTGGCCACTGGGGTGATTAATGGCTCTAACATTTATATTAAAGAAGAAATATGTGGTGATTCATAAGAACAGATACTTTATCTAATAACATTTACAATTATTGGAGGTATTGCCTCTGATTTTTGAACGTAGACAAACTTCGTTAAGTAAGTGTCAACTTAGCTGAGACCTCTTTTCCAGAACCAGTAAAATCTCTTGTGATCATATTGCTTATGTTGGTGTGGATACTTTCATATATATGTGAGTTTGTGCATCTTGGGAAGGAGTCGAGGGAAAAAAGCATCTAATCTCCCCAATAGAGTCTAGTACTTAGGGTTCCCTGAATATCATCTTCAGCCTTAAAGGAGGCTGTAGAAATCTTTTAAAAAGAGGCAGCGCTATATGTCTGGGTAGAAAATCATCTCCAAGACATACTGTTAAGTACCAAATAGTGTATATCTACCATTTGGGTAACAAAGTGTACAAGAGAATATCTATACCAATTTGACTATTGGTAATAAGAGTTGCATCAAAGGGAGAGAAACTGGATAGCTGGGGGTTGGGAGTGGAGCTCACTTTTCATCCTCTACCCTTTTGTACATTCGAATTTTGTACCATGTGCATTTATTACTTCTTCAAACTATAATAAAAAATTTCTTAAAGCAGTCTGCTTTTACTAACCACTTCACATATGAAAGGGCTATTTTCAGGCAGAGTGGAGTTGGTTTTGTTCTAGTTTGCTTTTGCTTTTTGAAGAAGAATAACCATTGCATAGATAATGGGGGGGCACTTTAAGTCACAAAAGAGGCAAGGAGGGAGTATGGAGGATGAGATGAGAAGGAAGGGAAAAGGGAGAGAAAGAAAGGATAACAAGGAATTATAATTAGAAGGCATCTGCTGGAAAGGGCAATAGAATTTTGACCCTCTGCAAACTGTCATCTCAATGTGAAAAACGGAGGAGTCTGGGGGCAAGACCTCCTATATTTGATTCCAGTCCAGTGGGAGAGGAAATGTATAGTGAAAAAGTACTTGAGGGGAAATGCTAAAGAAAATGGATGTGGGTGAATAAAAAACAATCAGAAATGAGATTATGCAGTCTAAAGAACTATACGATAATGATTTACAGGCCTATAAAAGAAGGTTCTGGAAAGATAGAGCAAAGTGAATAGGCTTATAGCTCAAAAAGAAGAAAAAGAAAGGAGGGAAGAAGGAAGGAAAGAAGGAAGGAAGAAAGGAAAGAAGGAAGGAAGGAAAGAAGGAAGGAAGGAAAGAAGGAAGGAAGGAAGAATGGGAAGGAAGGAAAAAAATATGATAGAACACCAAAGCTGAGCCAATTTACAAAAGCAAATGGTGCAGTCTTCTTCAGAGAGGCCTTTGCTGTTAAAACGTAGAAACTGTTTTCTAACCTGTCTCACTATTTCCTTATAATGGCTACTCCAACACCTTCCAAGTTCTGCAAGCTTTCTAATTATAATTGCTGCCAGTTACATAGCACTTACCATGATACAGGCCATATGCTGAGTATTTTATATACATAATATCATTTTAATTTGCATACAACATTGAGAGCAAACATTATTATTCCCATTTTCCAGAACAGGTAAAGTAAGTTGCCTGAGGTCATGCAGAACCCAGGCACCTAACCATTGTATGGTGACTGTGTTCAGGCCAGAAAGGATGAGGTTGAGTCTTCCCTAAAGCCAGCGTCAAGACCAAGCCTCAAGCTGGGAACACCCTGCCACACCCTGATAGTCAAGAGCACCATCAGCTGAGAAGCAGACATGCTGGTACTTACAATGGAGACGTGGAGCTCAGAGTTCCATACAGATCTTTCTTCACACTGAGTATGGTAGCCACCATGATGGCTGGCATCCCTAGAGTGGGGAAACAAGCCAAGAACATCCCATTAGGAAGCAGTTGAAAGATCCTGATCAAGGACTCTGGGCACTGACGCATTAAAATGCTGTTGAAATGAGCCACAGATGTGCGGGCATCAAAATACCATTGTTTGCAAAATGTTTGTAAATTCTTCCAAGTTAAACATTTCTAGAAGTTCTCCGATCTGCTAAACAGCATGCCAATGGCTCCAATACAACACCCACTAGTTATTAAAAATAGCTCAAGTACCAAAAATCAACTTGGCAATAGAAGTAGTTAATTCATCAGAATGCAAGTTCACATCAAGCCTTTTTTCTCAGATGATGGGCTGCCAATTTTTTCTCTTTTTCAATACTGCCCCTTATTTTTTGGTATCTTTTTGCCTCGGTCACCTTGGACAAAGGGCACCAGCAATCAGCTGCGGCCTTCTGTGCTTTTCTGACAGGGGAGCTGTTTCCACACTCGTTACTAGTTTGACAATTGGACTAGATCGACCAGTTAACGACCAGTCAATTCAGCCAGACTATAGTAAAGCAATCAGTTCAGTCAAAGTGGTCAAACGTGACGTGAGTATAGATACAGGGTTTAACAATCCAATTTCATGCACATTTGCAAAACATAAATGCCTTCTTTATTTCTAACAGTGTATTTCTCCTAAACTAAGACCATTATTACACCTGCATACATTTTAGGAGTTTTGTAAAAAGCTGTTCCAAATCCCAGAGTGCCAAGCATCTTGAGAAACCCTCCACTCTCCTATTCTGTGATACACAGGACAATCCCTTCAGATCTGTATTTTGCTCACCTAGCACAGTGCTCAGCGTGATACAGATGTCTGAAAAAATACCTGTTGGAGGCCAGAATGGGGGGATGGAAGGAGACCTCACATTTAGGAGAGAAGTTGTAGGGCAGTCCCCAAGCTGTGTTTAAACGTCGACAATTAAAACAGAAAAGATCCCTACCGGTTGTTATTTTCTAAATGTGGACAAATCTGCTGCCTTGGACAGGGATTTAAATAAAGGAATAAAACTTTTTCAAAAGGTTGTTTTGGCATTAGAAAGACAGAACTTCAAACATAAACAGATACTAATATTCATTTCCCTTACAACTGATTGCATTTGTCTAGTACTTAAATGCTCCGAAAGTGCCTGTAGTGGAATGGCTCTTCATGGGCTCCCTGGTGACCTTGCAGGTATCCACGTGGGCAAAGGCTTGAACCACAACTGATCTGAATTTTGGCGGGATCCTTATGATCCTCAATGAATTCCAGGAGAAAACAGGCATGTGAGGGGGTGCTCCAAGGCCATCTCCTACTCACCTCCCTACCTCCACTGGGAGGCTGTCATGAGAGTCTCTCATGCCTCCCAGGTTCTGAGGAGGTGTGGGGTTTGCACCCTGCTCCCTCGGAACAGAGCTGCAGGACATAAAACCACAGAGCTTCAGTTTTAGAGTTGGCTCCTCAGAAACAAGGAATCCTACAGCTCATGTGGCAGCCATCTGTTCCCTTTTGTTTTGGTGTCGTTCTTCACAGTGTGTGGGACAAGAACTTGGGAGTGGGCACCTTTAGCTCTTCTTCCTTTCACCATCTATGTAAGTAATAAATTGAATCTGAAAGTGACTCGTTGTATCTTTACTGCTCAAACCACTCAGGCCTTGGCCTTGGCTTTTGTGTACTTGACACTCCCCAAGTTTTTCCTGCCTCCAAAGTACCAAGCCTTAGCCTTTCCTGAGAAGATCAAAGAGATAAGAAGTGACCCCTAAGGAATACCAATATTTAAGGAGAAAATGAAGGAGGAAGGTCTGAAAAGGAAGCTGAGATTGAATGATGATGACGGAGAAGGAAGGCCAGGATCGAGTGATATTTACAGCCCCGTCACAGTTAGCCATATGTGGGTTATCGGCTCTTTGGATTATTTGTGAAGCCTCTTCCACAACATTTTTCAGTCTTCCAGTTGACTAAAGATAAAGGATGCCAGGTATAAAGTGGACAGTATTGATTGCTTTTGGCTGTGTTTCTGATGGATTCCAAAGTGTACTAAACCAATCTTTTAGATTATGTGGTGTTTGTCTCCACTCCCCACATTAGCATAGGTAACAGCACGGACTGTGTATCCAATGAAAGCTTGTACTGTTAATGAGCTCATTAAAAGGATGAGTGCTAATAGGGAATCTATTGTCTTTAGAAAGGCAGTGGAAGTTAAAATGTCTTCCTATGTACCTTATGTATCTCACTTAAGATGCATGTATGTGTCCAACACATTTTCTGAACCCAGAAATCTGTTTTGAATAGGCAAAGTGGGGAAAGGGTGGGAGGAGCTGAGCTCATCTGGTCAGTTAGAAATACAGGAGAGCAAACCAATGAAATGACATTTAATTTAGGAAATATTCATGCTGAGTTCCAGTCCTGGCTTTTTCCAGAGGGTGGCAGTGATAGTGACAGTTCTGAAATGTGGTGAGAATCAGGACATGTCTGACCGAGCACCCTTTCACACATTGCAAGTCCTTTCCCTATCCCTTAAGCAATATGATTAGATCACAGAGGTTAAAAGTCCAAACTATGGAGACAGACTCTGCTTCAAATCCCGGTTCTGCCACTTACTAGCTGTGTGAGTTTTGGCGAATTACCTAATCTCTCTGTGGCTCAGTGTCCTCATCTATTAAAAAGGAATGATGATGGGAACCCTTTCTATAGAGATATTGTAAAGATTACATGACTATGTAAAGCACTTAGAACAGTTTCTGGTGCATATAAGTGCTACCCTAAGTGCTGGCTGTTATATCAGTAAGCATTTGTTAGGACTTTAACTTCCGCAAAGGGAAAGATAAAATCTGACAGCTCACTATGATAGAGCCAGCATTTAACACGGTATACAAGCAGATGGTCACTAAGTATTTGTAGACCAATTCCTCGCCATAGAGGTTAAAAGTTGAATTCCTAGAGCAATATAGGCAGAAAAACAGATGTACACCCAAACACTAGTGAAACAATCCTTAATTCCTTACCTATGGTAACAACAGAATTTGGTCCTGAATAATTTGTCTAACGGAGTTAGAATTAGAAAAACACACAGGCTTAAAACTGACATCAGGGAAAATGGCAGATATACTTACCCCAACCAACTAAGCAAAATTTAAGGATATAATTGGGAATGTATATATTGAAGACTTTGACTAGAGCAAAATACATGTGGACCGCCTCCAGACCCATCCACGTCAAAGAAACAAGCAGGAAGTAATGAAGTGCCACTGCTGCTGTGATACAAAGGCCTGCTTTCTGGAATGATGATGACCAAGAGTTGATCAGAAATACCAGATTTAGCATCAGTAATGCTGTACACAGGTTGATCAGGATTTTGGAAGGATGATCTTTTCGAAGTTTGCTGAAAGAAAAGGCACAATGTTTGGTTAGGTAGGGTCTCTTTTTAATCAAGACTTGCCACACCTTAGCTGCATAAAAAGTGAAAGAACTGCCTATCAAAATTAAATAACTCATATCACCTTACACGCACTGAGAATTAGAGTTCCCCATCCTCTTTCCAGAAAGAATTAAAGTAGCCTAATTATAGTGCCCTTCACTGACAGGATGAACAATAGCCTCTCAGCTAAGCAGTCCCCTTTTGCATTTTTCTTTTTGGGAGAGAATGAAAGAAGGATAATCCTGGGTATACAATTCTATCGTCACTCCTTCAGCAGACTCAAGGGCAGACCTACATATGACCAAATAACAGGATGACTATGGAAACCATTTCAAGTGGTTATTTGGATATTTCCAAACATCCAGACATTTGGCATCATGGAAATATGACCTTAAATTTCACTAAGTGATCACAATTGTACTTTGTGAAAACTGACCCAGTATTTTTCAAATTAGAAAAATATATATTTCTTTTTGATTCCTTATTTCTATTAAATATTTATTGATTTAGATTTTGCTATTTCCATTTTGCATATATGTGTGTTTTTAAAATTGAGGTAAATAGTAAAGTACACAAATCTTATTTTGCTTTTTTAATACGGGCTTTGTTTGTTGAGATACAATTTACATCCCATACAATTCACTGATTTAAAGAATACAGTTCAATGATTTGTAATATGTTCGCAGAGTAGAGCAATCACCCCCATGATCAATTTTAGAATATTTCTACCCCTTCCCCAAAATAAAAGTTTGTAGCTGTTAGTATTTATTCCCTAGCCCCTTCCAGCTCTACGCAAACAGTAATCTACTTTCTGTCTCTATAGATTTGCCTATTTTGGACATTTAATATAAATGGAATGGTACAATATGTGGTCTTTGTGACTGGCTTCTTTCACTTAGCATAATGTTTTCAAGGTTCATCTTTGTTGTACCATGCATCTTTAAAGTACACAGATCTTAAGAACACAACTCAATAAATTTATACATATGAATATACCTAAATAACGTCCATCAAGATCTGGAGGTAAAATATTTTCATCTCAGATACTCCTTCATTCCTTCTCCTGTTCAATACTCCCCACTAGAGGTAACCAATATTCTAACTTCTATCCCCATAGGTTTAGTGTTGCCTGTACTTTGAACTTCATTTCAATAGAACCATTCAATATGCTCTCTTCTCTTCCTGGCTTCCTTTGCTCAACTCTGTATCTATGAGAATTAGATATTATGTTGTATAGTACAGAAGTAGTTCATTATTTTTTTTACTCTTGTGAAGCATTCCATTTTATGAATATACCACAATTTATTCAACTGTTAATGTACGTTAGCACTGTTGCCAATTTTGGGCCACTGTGAATGAAGCTGCTGTGAATAATCTTGTATATATCTTTTGGTGGGCATATGCACTCATTTCTCTCTAATAGTGAAACTTCTTGGTCAACATCTAGATGTATACTCATCTTTAGTAGGTATTGTCAAAGAATTTTCCAAAGTGTCTGTGCTATTTTTGCATTCCCACCAGCAATATATAAGAGTCTCAGCAAGTTGTTCCACACTTGCTATTATCAACATTTTTAATTTTAGCTATACTGGTGGGTGCACAGAAGTATAATTGTGGTTTTAATTAACATTTTTCTAATGAGTAATGATATTGAAAACCTTGTCATATGCTTATTAGCCATTTGGGTAAGGATTAGAGCTAGGTATGTATATCCTCTTTTGTGAGGTGCCTGTTTAAGTCTTTTCCCTATTTTTAATTTTATGTCTTTTACTTTTTGATTTGTAAGAGTTTCTGTACATTCTGCATACAAGTCTTTTGTCAGATATATGCATTATAAATATCTTCTCCCAATCTGTGGCTTGCCTTTTCACTATCTTAATGGTGTCCTTTAATGAAAGAAGTTCTTAATTTTAATGAAGTCCAATTTATCAACTTTTTCTTCTATGCTTAGTGTTTTTCTATCCTGTTAGAGAAAGTTTTTCCTAACCCAACCCTCTTACTTTTTTAAAAAAATCCAATTACAATTTTTTTTTAAGAGGAGCTTTTGTTGTTTTATTTTTTAAAGTGCCCACTTCATAATCTAATGGATCTGACCTCTTCTTATTGTGATGAATCAAAACTTTTCATGAAATTAGAGAGGTTACTCAGAGCAAGACTCCATCAACTTACTGAAAAGCTATGTATGTCACCATCACAACTCCCAGGAAAATGGAGGAGATTCCACATCCAGTGTATGTTATAAGCACTAATATCCTTTCATTCACTACATCCACTGCAGACCTGGATAAATCCTAGGAAACACAATGTGTTGTATTTTATATATCCACCAGAGCAAGTTTATGGTAAAAGGCTTCCAGTACTCACTAACAGGAGGTTCCCAGGATATATAGCGTCTCTGCTACAGCTCTTATTAAACTGGAGTATGTGGATGGCTATATGACAAGACTGCATATGTATTGTTTGTTGATTATGCCTAGTGCAACTTACTGTGTATAGGACATAGAGAGCCATCAACAGCACTGGAAGAACATTTAGTCCCTGATTTTACTGTCATTAACATGTTCCACACTTAATATATAACCAAACTAATAGATGTGATTGGGGAAGCAACGTGAATCATTATCTGAGCCAAGTGTCCCAAAACACTGCACAGAACATCAAAAAACAAATACGCTTTTTCCTTAGATCTTAAATAATTTTCATAAAACTAAGAGACAAAATGGACCTTGGAGATCACATAATCCAGTAACTTCTTAACCTGAGGACCATAAATGACATGAAATGGCATACAAAATTTTTTGAATATGAGGTCTGACAATGACATTCACAAACTTGTTGCAACGATGTTGCTAACCTTTTTGGATATCAGAGGGATTATTCATAATGAATTTGTACCAACTGGACAAACAGTGAAGCAAGTTTACTATTTGGAAGTGCTGAAAAAGTTGCATGAAAAAGTTAGACGACCTGAACTTTTTGCCAACAATTCATGGCTCTTGCATCATGACAATGCACCAGCTCACACGGCCCTGTCTGTGAGGGAGTTTTTAGCCAGGAAACAAATAGCTGTATTGGAACATCCTTCCTACTCACCTGATCTGGCCCCCAATGACTTCTTTCCTTACCTGAAGATAAAGGCAATATGGAAAAGAAGAGATTTTGATGACGTTCGGGACATCAAGAGTAATATGATGACAGCTCTGATGGCCATTCCAGAAAGAGTTCCAAAATTGCTTTGAAGGGTGGACTAGGCCCTGGCATCGGTGCAGCTTCCCAAGGGGAGGACTTCAAAGGTGACTGTAGTGATATTCAGCAACGAGGTATGTAGCACTTTTTCTAGGATGAGTTCGTGAACCTAAGTGTCAGACCTCATATTTGTGTGTATTGTTCTGGGAGGAGGGTCCATGGCTTTCACCAGATGGTTATAGAGATTCATTACTCATAAAGGTTGAGAAACACTGGTCTATCCTGGTAGTTCTCAACTGGGATTGATTTTGTCCCTCCCCTAGGGACATTTGGCAATGTCTGGAGACATTTTTGATTGTCACAACTGGGAAGGGGGCTGCCGGAATCTAGTGAGTGGGAGCCAAGGATGCTGCTAACTATCCTACAATACAAAGAGCAGTCCCACCTCCCAACAAAGAATTATTTGGTCCAGAATACCAATAGTGCCAAGGTTAAGAAACCCTGGTCTACTCCAATCTTTCACATTTCAGAAGACAAATCCAAGGTTCCAAACAAGTGAAACAACTTGACCAAGATCACATTAGTAGCTTAGTGATAGAGCCAGATTATGAGCTTTGGTCTTTTGATTGTAATGTTCTAACCATTTTGGACGGAGCTAAACAAAATTCTTACAATTCAGTAAATATCAGTGGAGCACCTCTTATTTGTTGAATAGATACAATTTAAAAAAAAGAAAAGAAATGTAAAACAGACTCTCAGCCCTCAAGAAGCTTACCATTAGAATAAGCAACTCATACATGACACATTCAGATAACAGTATATAATATATAATAAAGTAACTTAGGAGAACTATGAAAGTACTCAGGGGTGGGCATGGAAGAAAGAACACATTTGAGATCCATTTCGAAGGAAAACTCAGCAAGTCCCAATGTTAGGGAGAACATAGGAACAAAGGAGATAGAAGACAAAAGACAAAGAAAAAAGGACTCTGAAGCTCTAAGCCCGGATATGTGAATTGACCAGATAACTCCTGTTTGGTCAACTACTGCAAGCACTTTTTTAAAAAAAATGCATCTTTCCTACACTACAATTTGACAATAACTGTTAAAAATTTTATGACTACACTCTTTAACCTAGCAATTATACTTCATCAATTTATCTGACAGAAATATTTACACCAGTGTTAGAAGATAAATAAAGATGCCTGATCACTGCACTGAAGCTGAAGCTGCACAATAATGAATGTCAACTACAATTTTATGTACATAACGAAGTTTTATATACACAAGAAGCAGAGTACAGCATTAGGAATAGAGACAGTGGAAATGTAAGGGCTGTGTGCGATGTCAGAGAGGTAGTAGATGGGGAGGGGTTATCACTGTGTGAGGGGTATAAATGATAAATGTCTAACTAGTACATTGTTTTGTACACCTGCAACTAATAAAAAATTAACAGCAAAGAAAACCCAACACAGAACAAATGTATATTACAACATTGTTCATAAAGGAGAAAAGAGTAACAACTAAAATGCCTACCTACAAGGCAGTGTGGAGATTCCTCAAAAAATTAAGAACAGAATTACTGTATGACCCAGCAATCCCTCTCCTGGGTATCTACCCAAAAAATCTGAAAATCTTTCTCCATAAAGATACATGTGCCCCGATGTTCATTGCAGCTTTATTTATGGTGGCCAAGGCATGGAAACAACCAAAGTGTCCTTCAATAGATGATTGTACAAAGAAGGTGTGGTATATATACACAACGGAATACTATTCTGCCATAAGAAAAGACGAAATAGTACCATTTGTGACCACATGGATGGATCTTGAGATTATCATGCTAAGCGAAATAAATCAGACAGAAAAAGCAGACAACCGTATGATTTCACTGATATGTGGGATATAAAACTGAAAACAACAAAAGAACAAGACAAACGAATGAAGAAACAAAACTCCACAGACACAGACAATAGTTTAGTGGTTACCAGAGGGTAAGGGGGCCGGGGGATGGGAGATGAGGGTAAAAGGGATCAAACATATGGTGATGGAAGGAGAACTGACTCTGGGTGGTGAACACACAATGTGATTTATAGATGATGTAATACAGAATTGTACACCTGAAATCTATGTTACTTTACTAATAATTGTCACCCCAATAAACTTTAATTTTTAAAAAAATGCCTACCTATAAGGGATTGGTTAGATTCATTGCATTAAATCCATACAATGGAATACTATACAGATATTAAAAAGTTGAAGTAGACAAATACGTATTTGCCTGAAAGGTGTCAAGTATGTATTGCTGGGTGAGAAGCCAGTGGTAAAAACAGTATTAATAATTTGATCTCATCTTTATAAAACAAAACATGTTAATATACACATAAGAAAAGATTCTGAAAGAATATACATAAAGGTGTTAAAGATGGTGAGCTCTTGGGAAGGAGATTGTAGGAACCTTTTATGTAATGTTTGAATTTTGAAGAGCAGGCATTAATTTTATTATAAGGACAAAAATAAATATTTGTTTCAATCTGCTCCACTGTAGATGAACACAGGGTGAGCTTTTTTTCACTTGCATGCCACCTTTCCATAAGTTAGTTCACACATATATTCCTGGCCTATAATATAATAAACGTTGTCAAAATTTTATCAAGGAGTGATTAAGAGACAACTCACCATTAAGACTCCAAAATGGGTGAGGTGGTCACAATGACAGATTGTATAATTTATATTTGTTTCCTTTACTTTGCAGCCTGATGAATTCCATCCACCTCGCCCATCTGTAGGAGACAGAAGGAAATTTCAAAGCAATTTTGTTTTTCTCAGAAATATGTAACTTTTTATTACATGCACCTTCCAAACGTGTCTTATAATTAGTATTGTTTGTTAAGACAGCAAAATAGGGGTATAATTGAACAGTGAAATTAAATTAAGTCTAGTAGGTTAAATTGATTTTGTGGAGACTTCATAAATGCCATAACTTCTTGGCTCTCACTTTTCTCATTCTTGTACAGATTATGACAGACTAATCATAAGCAACAGTCCTGAAACCATGCTGGAATGACAGAGTAATGACTGGGATTTTTGTTTGTGTGTTTGTTTTTGTCTCTGTTTTTGTTTTTAAGTAACACAAATAGGAAACAGGTAGATTTAGAACTTCTTTTTTTTAAAGATTTTATTGGGGAAGGGAAACAGGACTTTATTGGGGAACAGTGTGTACTTCCAGGCCTTTTTTCCAAGTCAAGTTGTTGTTGTCCTTTCAATCTGAGTTGTGGAGGGTGCCGTTCAGCTTCAAGTTGTTGTCCTTTCAGTCTTAGTTGTGGAGGACACAGCTCAGCTCCAGGTCCAGTTGCCATTTCTAGTTGCAGGGGGCACAGCCCACCATCCCTTGCGGGAGTCGAACTGGCAACCTTGTGGTTGAGAGGACGCACTGGTGCCATGTTCAATCTTAGTTGCAGGGGGCAGAGCCTACCATTCCTTGTGGGACTCGAGGAGTTGAACTAGCAACCTTGTGGTTGAGAGCCCACTGGCCCATGTGGGAATCGAACCGGCAGCCTTCAGAGTTAGGAGCATGGAGCTCCAACCTCCTGAGTCACCGGGCCGGCCCCGAGATTTAGAACTTTTTAAAAGACATGAGCTATGGAATATAGGTTTATACTTGGGCCTACTCAGTGGGACTGGAACAAACATCTGAAACAACCACTTCAAACCAGAATTCAAATGATCTCAAGTGCTTTGCACTCAAGTCAGGTCATGGTCTGGAGCTCTTTAGGGCCAATTAAAGCCTCTGGTCTACTTGACCTGCCGAGTTTCTCATTCCTGAGCATATTCGGGGTTCTAAAACCAACCCTCAAATTTTCATAACCTATAGATCTCAGGTACCAGACCAGATTTAGAGTAGAACCTCCAGGGTAACACCAGACCAGAGAAGTTATTCTAAGGCAGACAGCTAAGTGTGGCCAAAATTTGTCCATCCAGAATGACTCCATAGATTACAGAGGTTCTGAATCTATGGACCTGAATCCATGGAGGGGTGGGGGCAAAGGGTAACCTAGAAGGAGCCCAGGAATTGGCATTAATGAACACACAGATCAACTTATTGAGGCTGTGAGGGCAAAGCTCATCATTTTACAGGACTCTTATCGTGGGAGATTTAGCAGGGACCAGAAAAGGACAGTGCTGTCTCTGTTGTAGGAATGGAGTAGTATTTCCACATCCCATGGAGTTGAATGGGAAGAGACTTTCCCTTTTCTCCCAGAATTCTAAGGATACTGAAAAAGGACAAGTAGAAAGAAAATCTCATAGACACAGACAATAATTTAGTGGTTACCAGAGGGTAAGGGAGGTGGAGGGTGGGTGATGAGGGTAAGGGGGATCAAATATATGGTGATGGAAGGAGAACTGACTCTGGGTGGTGAACACACAATGGGATTTATAGATGATGTAATACAGAATTGTGCACCTGAAATCTATGTAAATTTACTAACAATTGTCACCCCAATAAATTTAATAATAAAAAAAAAGAAAAGAAAAAGGACAAGTTTCCAGGCACAGCTTTCACAGGTGGAAAGACTGGTCACATAGCCACGCCTGGCATTTCCCGGAAATTGATTCTGTGTGAGTATTCTCTGAGATTTGTCAATATCCTTAGAGATTCCAATGGAGATGGCAAGCTCATTCAGCAATCCCATCCCCAACCCCTTCTGTTACTGACCCAAAGACTCAAGCAGGAAGGGTCCTTAGAGACCAACCAGGATAACCCTCACTGAACAGATAGAAAGATTGGGCGCCCAAGAGAGTAAATAGACTATCCCAGGACACACAGTCAGGCTAGAAGAGATGAAGAAAACAAGGGAAGGAACTAGTAAACGTTGCAAATCTCCGTGGGAAACCACAGATGTTCGTTTCTCAACTGTCTTCAAACAGCTCGAGGCTACTCTGCACTGGATCTTCCAACTTTGCTTATCCCCCAGTTGTGTGAGGTTTTGATATCCCAAATAAATCTCTTATCAAAAAGAAAGTGTTTTTTAAACTCCCATGCTCTAATTACTTACAAAATTCATATTTGTATCAGAGTTCTCTGTAGGGTCTGATAAGACAGTAGTTGCCATGCAACTCCCTCCCTACAAATGCCAAATAGGAAAATGGTCAGGGGCAAAGTCTCATTGAGAGCCAAAGACAAAGCTTACTAAGAAAGATACTTACCGTTATTCCCAAAGTCCCAAAATGCACATTGAACTTGATCATAATTCTAGAAAAAAGAAAAATTAGACATAAGCACCTTTCTTTGTGATAGTTACCACACAATGACAACTACACAGAGGTATTTTTTCTCAATGTTTTTTTCAAACAGTAGATACACACACACACACACATGCACGCACGCACGCACGCACACCCACCATTTGTGAGTTGGTTTTAAGACTAACCCCAAGTGACTGGGATTTACAAGCGAGGAAATAGCATGTTACTGCATGGTGATCTGGTGTGTGTCCTTTAAAATATTTGGTAATATAGGTATTTTCCACACCCTCCTGGTGCAAGGCACAGGAGGAGGCTGTGGATGGTCGGTGCAGGTCTGATGTATAGTAGGTGTTCCTGTGGAACTTTGGAATTTGTGGCCCACAGATGACATCAAGCCTTATGGATACAAGGTTGAGCTGCCTTCTTATTAGGCCTAATGAGCATTCCTGAGGCCTCACCAGCTCCTACAATCTCCAGGACTGGAGACAATAAGAAATTGGTTATTGGGGGAATGCTTGGAGAGCTGTGGCCCAGCTGGAATTAAGAGATCTTACCCATCTAACATGTTTCATTTGGTATCTGTTTTGTTTTGTTTTGTTTTGTTTCCCTCTCTCACTCTTCCTTCTTCCCTTCTAGAAGTAAGACCTATGAAAAATATGCTGTGCCATGTGGTCTTTGAGATTGGGAATGAAGGAAGTTATTAAAACTTCACACTGGACATACATTAACATCAAAAAGTGTAATAGTAGTTCATTCTTACACTGTGGCTAAATTTGATCATTTAGTAACATATACCTTATGTTATGCCATCTGACTATGGTTTTAAACCTTTGGTGATATTTAATACAAATTTTCATGCTCTTGATGGAAATTCAAAGGATAAAAATGTTCAATTATTTTGAATTGAGTTGTTTGCCTCACTCAAAAATAAATGGGAAAAAATAAATGGAATTAAATACCATTTAGTATGATGGGACAACCGAAAGATACACCTGGCCCTAGCCACTCCCCTGTTAATCTGTCACAGTGCTAGAAGCCCACAATTAGTTATCCCATTAAGCTAAGGGTATTATTTCTACAAAGCCCCAATTACAACACACCTCAGCTACCTGGAATGGGATAATCTTCATTAAGTCTTAGATCATATCTGTTAATTAACGAATTATTTTTAATGGGAAAATCATGGAGGAATTCTGAAGCTTTTTTATTCTGAGATGAAAATGGATATGTTACCTGGTTTCCTTCAATATGTTGCAGAGTAATGACCACTGGGTCAGCCAAATTTTGAATGGATGTATCTGAAATGCTGGCACTCACAACATAAGTGGTTAATGCTTTAGTGATGTTTTTGGTCTATAGATGAAGCATAAGAAAAAGGAGTTCAGGTGCTAAATTTCTAATTTTGGCATGTTAATAATCAATCTAGAATTTTGAAGTACTACACAGCATTAAGTATAGAAATATGGAAAACAAAATCACAAACTAAGAAAGAATTCTTAGAGGTCATTATCTCATCTCCTGTCTTCACATAAGGTCTCAATAATACCAAACTAGAACAATTCATTAATCTATCCATATATCCAAATACGTATCCAACGAGCATTGGTTTTGTGCCTGCTACTCACCGCTGCAACAAAATTAAATTATTCCCTACTTTGATAACTCACTGGACCTGATATATCCCAACTTACTAACCCTCAATTATTCTTACTTACTTTTAGGGAGCTTTTCCTGATAAGGAACATAAATTTATCATGGGTGAGTTATAAGCCGCTTCCTATTCCATTTTCACTGGAGATTGAAGCAGGTTAATCAACATCCAGCTTGGAACAAGTCTCTGAGGGCATTTATCTCCTTCCTAAGGTACCACAAACTCTGAGGCCAGAGCATAGGTGTTGTGTGTCCCGGTGTTCCCCACATGGGTTAGCACACAGCAGGTATTTTATTTTGTACCCACAGTGAGTCAGTTACTTTGTTAAGTGCTTTCTACATCCACTATCTTCAGTGTCCACTGAAACAATATAGGCATTTTTCAGTTAAACTGAGGCTTGGGGAAGCTCAAAAACTTGGACAAAGTTCACACGGCTAGTGAGTGATATAGGGCAGGTATGCTTAACAAATGTTGGTTTAAAGGAAACAAACTAGAATGTAGCCATTGAGATGTGGATCTTGCTAATTAACAGGGCCAAAGTGCCACATGCTAAGGCTCCAGGAGGGAAGGCAACTGGAAACTGCCTCTTCTGGGGCACATGTGAAGAGATGAGAGATAGGGCAGGTGTAAGGAAGGAGAGGGAGCAAATCCTCTGAGGACTTGCCAAGAAAGCTTAGAGGAGGTGAGGCCAGGTGATGTCCCTTGGGGAGCCTAATGGGCCACTTTTACAAGATGCCAAGCCCTCATATTTCTGAGCCCTGTGGCCACTGAGAACTGAATATTTGTGAACGCAGCCTGGGTCTCCACTAGCAAGGTCCTCACTTCCTGTTTCTGAACAGCTCTGTTCATCTAAAGCCAGCCTGATGGTTCATGGCTCCCTTCCAAGAGGAATTCCCCTGGAGTAGCCTGATGTAAAGGTGGATATGGTGGAAAGGGCCCTGGCTGACAGTCAAAAGACCAAGTGTGAGCCCAAGCCCTCCTATTCCTTGAAAGTCCCTTCCGTCAAGCAGCAGATCAAAGAAGAAATCAAAAGATATCTTGAGACAAATGAGAATGAGAACACGACGACCCAAAATCTATGGGATGCTGCGAAAGCAGTCCTGAGAGGGAAGTTCATAGCACTGCAGGCCTACCTAAAGAAACAAGAAACATCACTAATTGACAGTTTATCTTCACACTTAAGGGATCTGGAAAAAGAACAGCAAAATAAACCCAAAGGGAGCACAAGGAAGGAGATAATAAGGATCAGAGCAGAAATAAATGAAATAGAAACCAGAAAAACAATACAAAAGATCAATGAATCCAAGAGTTGGTTCTTAGAGAAGATAAACAAAATTGACAAACCTTTAGCCAGACTCATTAAAAAAAGGAGAGAGAGGACCCAAATTAATAAAATCAGAAATGAAAGAGGAGAAGTGACAACAGACACCACAGAAATACAAAAAATTGTAAGAAATTACTATGAGCAACTATATGCCAACAAATTTGACAACCTTGAAGAAATGGACAATTTTCTAGAGGCGCACAACCTTCCAAAGCTAACTCAAGAAGAAACAGAAAGCCTGAACAGTCTGATTACCACCAGGGAAATTGAATCAGTAATCAATAATCTCCCAACAAACAAAAGCCCTGGACCAGATGGCTTTACAGGTGAATTTTTCAAAACGTTCAAAAAAGAATTATCACCTATTCTCCTCAAGCTCTTCCAAAAAATCCAGAAGGAAGGAAGACTCCCAAACACTTTTTACGAAGCCACTATCACCCTGATCCCAAAAGCAGACAAAGACACCACAAAGAAAGAAAACTACAGGCCGATATCTCTAATGAACATAGATGCAAAAATTCTCAACAAATTATTAGCAAACAGAATTCAGCAATACATTAAAAAGATCATACACCATGATCAAGTGGGATTCATCCCTGGTATGCAGGGGTGGTTCAACATCCGCAAATCAATTAATGTGATACACCACATTAACAAAATGAAAAATAAAAATCACATGATCATATCAATAGATGCAGAAAAAGCATTTGATAAAATACAGCAACCTTTTATGATAAAAACCCTTAAGAAAGTGGGAATAGAGGGATCATATCTTAACATAATAAAGGCCATATATGACAAACCCACAGCTAACATCATACTCAATGGGGAAAAGCTAAAACCATTCCCCCTAAGATCAGGAACAAGACAAGGTTGCCCACTTTCTCCACTTCTATTCAACATAGTGCTGGAAGTTCTAGCCACAGCAATCAGACAAGAGAAAGAAATAAAAGGCATCCAAATTGGTAAGGAGGAAGTAAAATTATCATTATATGCAGATGATATGATACTATATATAGAGAACCCTAAAGACTCCACCAAGAAACTATTAGAACTGATAGATGAATTTAGTAAAGTAGCAGGATATAAAATTAATATTCGGAAATCAGTTGCATTTGTATATACCAATGATAAAATAGCAGAAGGAGAAATTAAAAAAACAATTCCATTTACAATTGCTCCAAAGACTATAAAATATCTGGGAATAAATCTAACCAAAGATGTAAAGGATCTGTACTCAGAAAATTATACAACACTGAAGAAAGAAATGAAAGAAGACATAAATAGATGGAAACACATTCCATGTTCATGGATAGGAAGAATTAATATAATTAAAATGTCCATACTGCCTAAGGCAATATACATATTCAACGCAATTCCTATCAAACTACCAACGACGTTTTTCACAGAAATAGAACATATAATCCTAAAATTTATATGGGACCATAAAAGACCCCGGATAGCCTCAGCAATCTTGAGAAATAAGAACAAAGTGGGAGGTATAACGATACCTGATTTCAAACTATACTACAAGGCTACAGTAATCAAAACAACATGGTACTGGCATAAAAATAGATACATAGATCAATGGAACAGAATAGAGAGTCCAGACATAAATCCATGCCTATATGCCCATCTAATCTACGACAATGGAAGCAAGAATGTACGATGGGGTAAAGATAGTCTGTTCAATAAGTGGTGTTGGGAAACCTGGACGGACACATGCAAGAAAATGAAGCTGGACCACCTCCTTACACCATATACAAAAACAAATTCAAAATGGCTTAAAGACTTAAATGTAAGATCTGAAACCATAAAATATCTAGAAGAAAATATAGGAAGAAACTTCATGGACATTACCCGGAGTAAGATTTTCACTGATATATCCCCTCGCGTGAGCGAAGTAAGAGAAAAAATAAACATGTGGGATTACATCAAACTAAAAAGTTTTTTCACAGCAAAGGAAACCATCAATAAAACAAAAAGGGATCCTACTGTATGGGAAAAGATATTTGCCAATGATATATCTGATAAGGGATTAATATCACAAATCTATAAAAAACTTACTCAACTCAACTCCAAAAAAACAAACAACCCAATTAAAAAATGGGCAGAGGACTTGGGGAGACATTTCTCTAAGAAGGACATACAGAAGGCAAGAAGACATATGAAGAAATGCTCAACCTCACTAACCATCAGAGAAATGCAAATAAAAACCACAATGAGATACCACCTCACTCCAGTCAAAATGGCTATTATCAATAAATCAACAAACAACAAATGCTGGCGCGGATGTGGAGAAAAGGGAACGCTAGTGCACTGTTGGTGGGACTGCAGATTAGTGCAGCCACTATGGAAAACAGTATGGAGGTATCTCAGGAATCTGAAAATGGAACTACCCTATGATCCAGTAATTCCACTCCTAGGCATCTACCCGGAGAAATCCAAAACTCCAATTCAAAAATCTGTATGCACTCCTATGTTTATTGCAGCACTTTACACAATAGCCAAGATATGGAAACAACCAAAATGCCCATCGGTAGATGACTGGATTAAGAAGCTGTGGTACATTTATACAATGGAGTATTACGCAGCCATAAAGAAGAAAGAAATCTTATCATTTGCAGCAACATGGATGGATCTAGAGAACATTATGTTAAGTGAAATAAGTCAGAAAGAGAAAGACAAGTACCATATGATCTCACTTATATATGGAATCTAAAGAAAAGACTATGTGAATGAACTAATCAGAGTCAGTTTTGGGGACGCAGAGAAAAAACCGAGAGTGGTTAGATGGGTGTGTGGGAGGGGGTTGGGGATAAGGGGAAAGGTGAAGGGATTTGGAAGCAGCTGGTAACCACAAGATGGCCTCAGGGTTTTTCTTTTGAAAATTAATTTGGGGAAGGTATTCTATAATGTTGTAAAGATTTTGTTGGGTATCCGATGGACATGCGTCCTATTTGGGAGACCACCTCAGGGATACTGTGGATACCTGATCATGGCATTGTACATCAGAAGCTAAACATTAATGAATGCCAACTATAATTTTATATATATAATGTGATGGTTCAGTGTGAGGTCGGAGGGATAGTGGATGGGGGGAGGGGGGTTCACAGTATGAGGGATATAAATGATGAACGTCTAAGTATTACCTTGTTTTGTACACCTGAAACTAATAAATAAATTAATTAATAAAAAAAAAAAAAAAAAAAGAAAGTCCCTTCCCCTTTCTGGGATATTGCTGACACGAAGGAAGGAGGGCAGGTTATATCTAACAGCCCTCCTAACTTAGTCTAAGAGATAGAGTTGATACAGTTTTCTGTAGTAGAAAGGTCAAAGGAGGAGAAACACCGTGACTCAGGACTTAATTCACCTGTTCTCTGGCTTTATTTCCCTTACATACAAAATGGCGGCTGTGCAGGAAAAGAAACTAAATCATCTCTCACTCTTTCACCCTTCCACCCTTTGTGCTCTAGGCTCAAGTTTTACCTATTTCACTTCTGAATGTTTTTTGTTTTATTTTTGTTTGTTTGTTTAGGGAGGGTGCAGCTCACAGTGGCCCACGTGGTGATCGAACCAGCAACCTTGGTGTTATTAGCACCATGCTCTAACCAATTAAGCTAACTGGCCACCCACTTCTGAATGTTTACAGAAGCTGTTCTCTGAGCCTGAAACACTCTTCCCTCCTTCTCCTCACTGTCTTTCATCTTCCAGCTCCTACTCAACCTCAGATCTCAGCTGACACCTCTCTTATATTAGGTCTCTCCTGATCTCCCAGACAAGGGTAGGTGCTATCCTCTATGCTTCCAGAGCCCCCTTACCATACTGTACTTGCCTAATGCTTTGTCCCTCTCTTTTTGAACTGCCAGTAGTGGGGGAGTGGAGGAGGAGTTACATGTTTTCCAAGAGTGGTATCTTATCAACAATTTTAACAGTACTATGTTGTAATGACAGTTAAGATTTAGATCAAAAGATGTGAGAGGAAGCAGTGTGAAAGTAAGGCTGTGAGACTCAGGACTCAGGGGGAAAAGGTAGTTAAAGGGTGGCATCTATTGTAAGTGCTCACTCCCCAACAACCGGTGGCACAGGTCCCACTCTCGTGTCACCCCCTTCAATGTTAGAATCTTTAGGTCTCCGTTCTCCCCTATCAGACTGTAAGTTCCATAAATGCAGGCACCACGTCTCTCTTGCTTACCAGTATATCCTCAGCATCCAGCACCATGCAGAACACATAGTAGGAATTCAGTAAATGTTTGCTGACTGAATAAATAACTGTATGAATAAATGAATAAATTGTGTCACCTCCAGCAGTTTCTTTCCCCTCTCTGGGTCTCAATTTCCTCATTGGTAAAATGAGGAGATGGGACATTATGAGTTATAAGAGGCTTCCAGCTCTGAATTTGATGACATACTAGTTCTAATCCTTCTTCATCTGGTGCTATGACGTCTGTAGCCTAATTTTGGCAAAGAACCTTAATCCCTTTCAGTGGAAGGTGTTAGTGAATAAAAATTACTTATTAGGTGTGAAATCTATGCAAAACAAGTTTATCTTTTATTCCATGAGACAAGCACATCCCTCTGAAGAAAGAGAAACATTACCAAAATAATGGCATCTCAGATGATAGAGAGAAATTACAAGCCTACCAAAATGCTCAGAGTGCTATGAATCACAATCTTAATTTTTATTAAAATTTTGTTATCACCAGGCTTGTTCTGGATCCAACCTAATTTTTTTCCATTAAAAAAGATCTAATAAATATCTACTGAAAATATGTTGGGTACTTAGTCCTGTGCTGCTGGATGCCATGAAAAGAAAACATGTCTGAGCCATGACATATGCCACAACCTACTTAGAAAACTAAGCAGAAGTTTAAGACAAGAATATAAGCAGGGGGAGCGGAGAAGAGCAGGGGCTCTCAAACTCCAGGGAGGTTTCCTAGGTGAGATTTGAACTAAGCTTACAGGAATAAATAGAATTTAGATATAGAGGGGAGTGGCTAGAGATTTCCAGTAGAACAGACTATCCTACAGACATAGCTGGAGATAATGTAATATATTTCAATTAGTATGTGGTATGGGTATATGGTATATTTAAGTTGGCCCAGTACAACCTCCCCAAAATAACTCTGTGAATATTTGACCATTAGAAATTCATTCTTTTGGATAGCCTCTTTAGAAAATACATACACACCTGGGCAAGTTATTGTACAGATCTATTAAATACTTGAACTTTGGAGTCAGACAGCCTGGGTTTGATTCCCAGCTGTGCCACTTCCTAGCTGTTTGACCTTGGGTAAAATTATATAACCTCTTTGTCTTACTCTGTTCAGGCTGCTATAGAAAAAAAACTACAGACTGTGTAGCTTATAAGCAACAAAAATATATTTCTCATACTTCTGGAGGCCAGAAGTCCAAGACCATGGTGCCCCGTATGGTCGGGTTCTGGTGAAAGTTCTATTTCTGGTTCATAGATGACACCTTCTTGCTGTGTCCTCACATGGTGGAAGGGTCAAGGGAGCTGTCTAAGGCTTCTTTTATAAGGACACTAATCCCATTCATGAGGGCTTCATCCTCATGACCTAATCACCTCCAAAAGGACCCCATTTCTAATACCTTCATCTTGGGGGTTAGGATTTCAACACAAGAATTTGGAGGGGACACAAACATTCAGACCATAGCATTCTTTGAGTCTCAGTTTCTTGTGAGAAGTATATGAGATAATAAGTGTAAATATTAATCCTTAATGGTGATCATCATCAACAACTTCATGCCAACTTTGATTTCTGTCTTCCTAACCATTAGATTGGACAGAGGCAGGCTGAAGAAACGGGCCTTTTGGTAGGTAGAGCCCCAAGACAGGAAAATAATAATAGCAATACAAACACATGGCACTTAATATGTGCCAGGCAATATCATAAGCACTTTATATGTATTAACTCCTTTAATCCTTCTATAGCCCAGTGAGGTGCTTCTATTATCCTGTTTTACATAGGAGGAATCTAAGGCACATGGAGGTTGAGTAACTTGCCCAAGGTTACACAAGTAGATTATGGCATAGCCAGTTTTAAGTTCAGCCAGTCTGGCCTCAGAGCCTATGCTCTTAACCACTACATCATACTGCCTCTCTGTATTAATGATGGGTGAGGACTGGAGCCCTCAGAGAAAGTGCTATGGAGGTGATGAGAAGGAACAACAAATGCCTGCAGGCAAGTGTCCTGCTAGACACCACTCAGCTTCAAATAAATTGGCCTGAGCGAGTGGGCATGTTGGCTTTGAGGAAGCCAGCGAGATTAGGGAGGAAAGCACTGACAAGCCGAAACGGCCTTTCTTCAGGAGAACTTGCTATTCTTTTCTGGCTTTAAAACATCCTGAGGCCTCTGATTGGTCACTAGATAATCCTTAAGGTCCCTTCCAAAGCTGAAAAGCTGTGAAAATTAAAAACTGTGAAACATAATTAAAGTAGATGTTGATTCATGTTGAAGGCCAGGGGTTGTGCTGGGAGAACTTGTGGAATAAATCAGAGAGCATATTCTAAAATAAACAGAACACTATGAAAATAGCAAGAGTTCATAATTACTATGAGTCACTGTATGCCAATCTATGATAGTTACCAGAGGCAAGAACTTACCTTAAAGAGTGAAGTTTGGCCAAAGAAATTAAACAAGATGGTTTGTAAGTTGCTAAGTGGAATTTTTTTCCTCAGTGATTTAGGCAAATATATGGAAGCCAAAACCCTCCCCAGAGGGACTTCACTTAGGTAAATCTGCCAAGAAAAGCCAGGAAATGAAAACTAGAATCATCACCCATAACTTGAAATCCTCCTCACCTCCCACCCCAGCCCTAGTCTCAGTCCCAGAGTATCACATGGAAGGCTGTAGGGTGCGAAGTAGCTCCACAAGCTATGCTCCACCTTCTACACAGACACACCCACACACACACACACACACACACACACACGTACATACACTCTCAGGTGCATGCTCGTGTACATGCACACACTCAAATCACAAGGTAAGACATGACCTGGTGCACATAGACATGGACACACACACCACCCTTTCCTTTCTAAACCTATCCTTGAGTTTCTCTCCTTTCAATCTGCTTCCACCGGGGTATTCATAGAGGTGGAAAGGGGAATGACAAATTAGGTGATTTTCCATGATTCTCAAAAATAAAGGCCACTCTTTGAAAGCAGGCCACCTTCTTCAACATACTCGTAATTATGAGAAGGGAAAAACAGAACAGAAATCCAATACAATGGCATTAGACACTTGCCCCATAGTTTATTCAGCAATGCTTTTGTTAAAAAGTGCGGCAAGAAAGTGACGTGTTAGGCCTTAAGAATTCTTCTAGAAAGTTCATTATCAGAAGAATTTGCTGATTTGACTGGTAATAGTATTTGATAAGTACTAGAACATTTTTCACTGTGAAAGGGGGCTTTACCTGTAGTTACACTAGGACCACAGTTGTAAATCTGGACTCTCCCAGACAAAACAAGGTATATGGGACTCTTACATGCATTCTTTCACTTAATCCTTCTGTCAACTCTGAGAGGTATGTTGTATTATGCTATCAGGAAATGGAAGGTCAGAAAGGTTAAGTGACTGGTCACACAGCTGGGATATATTTTTACAAAAATATATGTGATTTTGGCCCACATTTTCTCCATTATCCATACTGCCTCTCAGGGTACTATTATCTAGCTGGGTGCAACATGGGGAGATGAAATTTTATAATATTTCTTTTTTTTTTTATAATATTTCTAAAAATGACTTGTGAGCCCAAAAGCCATATGGCTCTTCTCCTGGCACAAATGAATTCTGCTAGGGCAATCAGGTACCATGGAGAGGTTATGATTTAGCTTCAACATGTAAGCAGTCTGGTACCAAGAATGTGATTGGGGTTGATTGGTTTGGTTGTCTATCAACGTCTATAATAGAATTCCCTATATGTAACCAAAACACAATGGGAAGTCAACATCTGTTTCCAGTATGGCCGAGTGGCTCCTAATGGACTTGACCCTTCTGTAAAACAACTATACAAAATAACCATGACTCTCAGGCACTGGAAAATAAACAAAAGAGGCAGATTCTGCAGAACAGAAGACACTTGGGAAAAGGTAACATCACAAGGTGAGTTAACTGTTTTTTGCAGCTTTTAGCCATCAAGCAGGCTGAAACTAAAATTGTGAAGGATGCTCAAAACCTGCAGTCTCTCTGGCATAAAGAACTGAAAACAAAGGTCAGGACAATCACAGTCACTGGAAGGTCATGGGTAAATGCTGGAGAAGAGAGAGCTGGAAAACGGGGAGCCAAAATTCTGTGTATCCACTCTGCCTAACCTCTAAACCACATATTCACAGGACAGACTCCAAATAAGGATAAAGGAACCTAACTGAGATTTGAGCTGCCATTCAAAAGATAGAATCTACAGTTTGATTCCAACTAAGTTAATTGCCTAGTATAACAAAAATCAATACTCTTCAGAGGAACATAGTAGAATACAGAGTTTCCACAACATAACATTCACACTATCCAGGACATAATCCCAAATTACTCAATATGTGAAGAAAAAACAAATGTGACCCATTTTTAACGAAAAGACAATCAATGGAGATCAACTTTGAGATGACTCAGTTGTCAGAATTAGCAGACAAGGATTTTAAAGCTGCTAGTATAAGTATGCTCAGGTTTTAAAATAAAATGTGGCTGCAATTAATGCAAAAAGAGGAAATAACAGCAGAGAAACAGAAGCAAAGAAAGAGAACAAAACAGAAATTCTAGAACTGAAAATACAGTATCAAAATTTTTAAAACTATTGGATAGGTTCAGTATTAACATGAAGATACAGTTAATGAACTTGAAGATCAATAGAAATAATGTTATCAGAAGGATAGGTAGTAAAGTTATTTTAAAACGTGAACAGAGTCTCAGGGACCTATGGGGCAGCAAGAAAAAATCTTACAAACGTGTAATTGGAGTCCCAAAAGGAAAGGAGAGGAGATGGTGAAGAAATAGACCTACATTTACATGAGTATTTGATTTTTTTTGGTCAAAGGTGCCAAAGCAAGCCAATGGGGAAAGAAAAGTCTTCCATAAATGGTGCTAGAATAACTAGATATCTATATAGAACAAAATGAACTCCAAACCATACACCACACCACACCTCATCCTAATTTAGTTCAATTAGTTAGCATTATGGTCCTAAACATACAGCTAAAACCATAGATTTTGTAAAGGAAAGGATAAGAAAATATCTTCATGACCGGCTGGTAGGCAAAGATTTCTTAGACAAGCCATATATTGTTATTCATAAAAGAAAAAAATGATAAGTTATACTACATCAAAATTAAAACTTATGCTCATTTTTTCATATGTCTATTGATTATTTGTAAGTCTTTGGAAAAGTGTCTATTCAGGTCTTCTGGCCAGTTTTTTAATTGGATTATTTTTTGTTGTTGTTGAGTTGTATGAGTTCCATATATATTTTGGATATTAGCCCCTTAACAGAGGCGTTGTTTGCAAAAATCTTCTCCCATTCCGTTGTGCTATATATACACAATAGAATACTATTCCACCTTAAGAAAAGATGAAATAGTGCCATTTGTGACAACATGGATGGATCTTGAGATTATTATGCTGAGCGAAATAAGTCAGACAGAAAAAGCAGAGAACCCTATGATTTCACTGATATGTGGGATATGAAACTGAAAACAACAAAAGAACAAGACAAACCAATGAAGAAACAAAAACTCATAGACACAGACAATAGTTTAGTGGTTACCAGAGGGTAAAGGGGGTGGGGGGAGGGAGATGAAGGTAAGGGGGATCAAATATATGGTGATGGAAGAACTGACTCTGGGTGGTGAACACACAATGGGATTTATAGATGATGTATTACAGAATTGTGCACCTGCAATCCATGTAACTTTACTAACAGTTGTCACCCCAATAAACTCTAATTTTTTTAAAAAAAGAAAAAAACAAAACAAAACTTATGGTCATCAAAAGACACCACCAAGGAAATAAAAAGGCAAGCCACACAGAAAATATTCTCAAACATATATCTGATAAATTACTTATATCCAGAATATGTAAAAAAAAATAAAATGCTTACAATTCATTAATAGGAAGACAAAAATCCAATTAAAAAATGGGCAAAAGATTTTACCAGATATGTCACCAAAGAAGACATACAAATGGCCAGGACAAAAATGTGGGGCAGCCGGATGGCTCAGTTGGTTAGAGTGCGAGCTCTCAACAACAAGGTTACTGGTTCAATTCCCGCCATGGGATGATGGGCTGCGCTCCCTACAACTAAAGATTGAAAACGGTGACTGGACTTGGAGCTGAGCTACGCCCTCCACAACTAGATTGAAGGACGATTATTTGGAGCTGATGGGTCCTGGAGAAACACAATGTCCCCCAATATTCCCCAATAAAATTTAAAAAAACAAAATGAAAAATCACATCACTGACCACTTTAGAAAACAATATGATAGGTTCTGGCAAATTTAAATATATATCTTATGAGCCAGCAATTCCATTTCTAGGTATTTAGTCAAGATGTATGAAAACATATGTCCACACAAAGACTTTTACATGAATGTCCAATGCAGCATTATCATAATAGTCAAAAACTGGAAATAATCCAAATGTCCATCAATAGGAGAATAGACACACAAAAATCTATGATATATCCATATAATAGAATATTGCCAAGCAATAAAGAAGAATAATAGATCTAAACAACAGAATGAATCTCAACAACAAAAAAAACATGCTACATGAAAGAAACCTTCTACAAGACAGTACATACTATATAATTCCATTTAGATAAAGTTCTAGAACAGGCAAAACTATGGTAAAAAAATATCAGAATAGTGGTTGCCAATGGAGGCAGTAGTTTCAGGGATTGGCTGGGAAGAGGCATGAGGGGACTTTTAGGAGTGATAGTAAAATTCTATATCATGATACGAGTTTAACTTACACAGATGTACACATTTGTCAAAATTCAGAGAACGTATACTTAGAATTGGTGCCTTTCCCTGTATGTAAACTTTATGAGTTTTTTAACCATAAGTTTAAAAATGCTGCTCTCTCAACTTGTTTTGAGCATGTATCGGTAACCTATGGCCTACCAAAGGGTGAGATACCGTGGTATGGTGGAAAGGGCCCAGGCTTTAAAGCCAGCCAGACATCAGTTTGAATCTTGGCTGAGCCACTAGGCTGTGTGTCCTTAGGCAAGTTACTTAACTTCTCTATTTCCTTATCTGTACAAAGGAGGCAGTAGTACAATGCCCAACATATAATAAGTGCTCCATAAATGATACCAGATAGTAAACTAACACTTGAGATGATTTCGGGTCACAGGGCCAAAGGTGGTATCACTGCACATCTTATGGGCACCATTCTAGCCAAGGTGTTAGCCTACTACAGGTTATATATGAATCTTCCCTGGGATATTTGTATTTTCATAAGGTCTGTTGAAGATTAAAACCTTACAAAAAGTGCCTCCTCTCCTTCCCAAAGAGTAAATGAATGGAGACTTAGAACAAGACTTGGCTGACTGGCTCTCCGTTCCCTGAGCTGCACTCACCTCAGGGTCTGTGCCTTCTTCGTAGGAGTGAATACTAAAGGCCATGCCTTCAAATGTGTGGTCCACTCGCAGGACAGCCAAAGCCAGGCTGGCCACCGTCAGATTTGCTGTCCTCCCAAAAAACTCCATCTTGTGACCAGCACGCTTGATTATCCTCAGAATTCTGCAAGGGAACACAGGTAGAGAACATTTCTACTTTTTAAATGTAAAACCCATCCTCCTTACAAGAGTTCCTCCTCAATATGAGACTTTTCTTTGAGTTTTAATCACTATCTTTATTTTGTTTAGGAATTATTAGACAAGAGCACTGGCTTTGGAATCAGACAGACTGAGGTCAAAATCTTAGCTCCTCTAATTTCTAATTATGCTGGGCAAATAATATAACCTCATGGAGCTTTCATTTCCTCACCTACAAAGTCAGAGGTAATACTAGCACTCATCTCAAAAGATTGTCTTCAAGATTAAATGAAATTGTTGTATATAAAGCCAGATCCTGCAGCATTTCATAGGTCAAGAAATTTGGATTTTATTCTACATGTAACAGAAAGCCACTGAGTGGTTTTTCGGTTTTGTTTTTTCTTTTATTAGTTTCAGGTGTACAATGCAACATAACAGATGCCACTGAGTGGTTTTAAAAGCAAGAGAATGGCATGATCTGATATATGCATTAAAAGTTCATTCTGGCTGCTGTATAGAAAATAGACCATAGAGAGGCAAGAGCAGAGCAGGGAGACCAATTAGTAAGTTACTGTAGAAAGTCCGCTGGGAGAAATGGGGCTAGGACTAGGGTGATGGTGGTGGAGATGGAGAGAAGTAGATGGATACCAGGAATATTTAAGGGATTAGAAAACTATGTACAATGCCTCATGCAAGTCTTGGTTATTGACTGGTTGTGGGGTAGAAGGAGGTAACTACGTTTATTCTCACGTTTTTTGCTTGAGCATTGAGTGGATGCATTTTATAGAAATGGGGAACATTAGAGAAGCACCAGGGATGGGGAAATAGATCAGAAGTTTGGTTTGCAGTAATTATTTATTTGGAAAGTCATTACCATTAAGATTCAGTTATAATTTGAATGCATTCTTGCACAATTGGGATGTGAGTAGGATGACCCCACTGTATGGTACTAACTGACTTTTCAATACACCACTGCTTGACTTTTAACATTGGTGATTACTATATGTTAAAAAAATAATAACAAATATTTTACATTTCATGAAATAATTTATTTTACCGAAGTATTAAAACTTACTCATTGCTTACTTCATGCAGATCAGAAGCTGAATTGGTTTGCTTTCCCAAAGCAGCATCTATTATTTGTAATATAATCTGAGTTAGGTTCATACTTATCTCATCACATTGTGAAATATCGGATAATTTAGAAACAATAATCTTTGTTTCTTCTTCATCCAGAGAGGGGGATTCATTTATCAAATTTAAAATGTGCTCTGCAACATCATCTGCATTCTCTGGAGAAACAAAATCAACACATGAAACCTGCATTAGTTAGTTTGGGGCCATGCTGATCTGCTTCCTTTCCTTTAAAAAGTAAAGGTAGTGAAATGGAAATACATAGCAAGGTAACAAAGTTTACAGAAGGAAAATGTTGGACCTCAATTTCTACAATAGATGGAATCTCAGAAAGTAGCACACAAGTCAAGTTTTTATTCATTAAAATCCTTTTTTTTCTTAATACACCAGGGAAACCTTTTTGTCACTGAAGAATTATCTTGCAATTAGATTCTAATTAAGTCAAGACTTTTGAGTATTGGATTGAGTTAAGTAGATCCCACTTGTACTCAAATATCAGCAAACACTCGGTCTATGTTTTCATAATCAAGGGTGGTGATTATGTTTTTCTGTCAAGAACCAGCAGCCCACAGAAAAAAAGCAAATATGGACCACATAACAAAAAAAAAAGCAACTTCATTAGATTTTTCTAGAGAGTAAGAACAATAGATATTAACTCACCCACCTTTTCTTCACTTTTTATTATGGAAATTTTCAAACATGCACAAAAGCAGAAAGAATAGTCTGATGAATTCCCATGTACCTCATGAATCTCCTAACTTCAACAAGTGTCAATGAAGAGCTAATCTGATTTTATCTACACTTCCACCCACTTTCCCCCAACTCCAGATTATTTTAAAGTAAATTCCACATACCATATCATTTCATTCATAAATACTTCAGTATGCACTTCTAAAACAAAGGACCTTTGTTTGTCATAACCACAATACCAATATCATATCTTTAAAAATTTAGCAATAATACTCAAAATCATCAAATATCCAGTCAGTGCTCAAATGTTCTTCATTGTCTCATAAATGCTTTTTAAAAACTCTTTTTGTTGTTGTTGTTTGAATCATTATCCACGTTTTTTAGTTTTTTTGCTTGTTTGTTTTTAAGGAGGGCACAGCACACAGTGGCCCATGCGGGGATCGAACCAGCGACCTTGGTGCTACCAGCACCAAGCTCTAACCAAATGAGCTAGCTGGCCACCCGTCATTGCCCACTTTTAAAGTTAAGAGCTTGTTAAACACAACACAAATCAGATTTTAGTTCAATACAACACATATAAAGCTGAGCTCCCTTGTGGTACCCTTCTAGCTTAAAGTACTCACATTCAAGTCCAGTAATCAAAATATAATGGAAAATAATTTAAAAATACAATCTGTTGAGAAAGATTCCAGAGAGATATTACACTCATAACACACTTAACCCAGGTTACATTACAAAGAAGTAACTCTGTTTGGGAAAACAAAATAATAAAGCATGAACATTATTCTCTCTCTCTCTCTTTCTCTTTCTCCCTCTATTTTAATGTGCTTCGCAGTTGGCAGTATCTCCCCAAATCTCTCTCCTACCTTGGTGGAAGCCTTCCACCAAGTTTATGCCCAACACAGCCTATAACAGTCTATTTTTGTCTTTCTCCCTTTTCATCTCATTTTTTCGCTTTATATTCATTCTCTCTCTGTCTCTCTCTCTCTGTCTCTTTCTCTGTCTCTCTCTGTCTCTCTCTCTCTCTCAACAACTCTTTGTCATTGTCAATGTAAATTAAGCAATCTTAACTGAGATCTTCTCAACCCCCCCCCTTAACCATTACCCCACTCTGCCTAACAATGGCTTACATAAGAACTGAGTCGACAGAGAGTTCTCTCTGAGGAGATGGAGGGAAGCAGGGAGATTGAATAAGACTGTACTAATTACATCCAAATTAACATTTTGTCCCTGTTACAGCTATCTTCTGATCACTTAAAGAAACTGAGAAAAATATAAGACTAGGGATGGAAGAAAAGTATAGCATGCTCATTCACAGATCTTTCCACTGCTGTTATTAAATTGTTCAGGCTTTCTTGTAAATGGGATAGCCGAGCTGCCTACCTGGGGTCATTATTCTTTGGGCTGCAGTGGTGTGATTTCACTTCATGCAGTCTCTGCTGTGGCAGAATGAAAGTAAACAACAGGCCCCTAGGAGACTAACTATTTTGTAGAAAGTAATTCTAGACTTTTCATCTAGAGTTACACTGTTTTTAAGTAAAATTCAGGACAAGTTACACTCTGTGTAAAAATTTAAGTCCCTAAGCAAAGGCAATAAAAGGAATCTTCCCTTAATTGGTATAAAATAAATAGATCCCTGTTGCTTAAAATGATTACAATCAATCTGATAGTAATTGCAACAATCAAAACAATATCTGTTATTTATCGTACAATTTTTATGAATGAGTATTCCAGTTCTCTACTCCTGCATAACAAATCACCCTAAAATTTAATAGTTTAAAACAACAATTTATTATTATCCCTTGCGGTTCTCTGCATTGATTGGGATCAGCTGAGCAGTTTTCATTGGGTTCTCTCAAGCACTTGCAATCAGATGGCAGCTGGGACTGGAGTCACCTTAAGGCTAGACTGGACTGGGAGTCCAAAATGGCTTCCTCAACTTGGCTGTCAGTTGACGCTGCCATGGACTGGTTAGTTGGGTCAGTTGTTGCTGTTCCCTACACACGGCTTCTCCCAGTGGCTTGCTGGATCTGGCTTGTGGTGTACTGGAGCTAGCATGTATCACCAATTGTGTGAGAACCAATGGTTAAAGTGTAGGAATTTTGTGAGCTGGTTGTTAAACACAGCCATCATTAAAAACTAAATTACATATATTTGCAATGAAATAACGCATATTAAAAATGATGGTGAGACTCAAACCTTAGCACTTCTTAATTACTTTGCTACATTTTCATAATCTACGCTCTTCTTATTATTTTATATCTACTGCATCTGTGCATCTCTTACCAATTTCATCTTCCATGACGACATGGTGTAGTTTGTATGCAGCTGGGGGGAAGTATCACACCAAGGAAATCAGCAAATGCTACGAATCATTACTTTGTTTGGATAGAGCTGGTTCTTAAACATTTTCCAGCACACCCCTGTTTGGGCTTCTTATGGCATGGTCTATGGGCTCTGAGAAGAAGAATCCCAAATGAGAGGGTGCCAAGAAAAAGGAAGCAGAAACTTCCAGTCCTCTTGAAAGTTAGTGCCATAATTGGCACAGTGTCACCACTGCCAATTTCTATTGGGCTAAATAGACACAAGCCAACCCTGCTTTAACTCCCAGTTGACAAGAAGGGAATGAATCAATAGTGGGCATTTGGGAGACAAGATACCACAGCAAGGCATTGTACATCATTTTCTCACTTAACCATCACAATAACACTACGTGGTGTGTATTAATATTATCCCCTTTCTACAAATTAAGAAATAAAGACATAGAGGTTCTAACCCAGATTTAATCCAGGCCCGTTTGATTTCAAAGCTAGTGTTCCTCAATATCACTTTCTACTCCAGCATCTGTTCTTTGATCTCTTTTCTCTATGGTGTTGGGGGTTGGAAACTCCAGTGCTTTGCAGTTCTCCCTGACATCTGGGAATTACATTGTTCTGTCTCAATCACACACTATCCTGCCCCAACAATGGGATGGACACAGACAGGAGACAGTTTTGTGAAAGGTTTCAGCCAACTTCATTAGAGTGTGATGCATCTTCAATATCATGGAGGTTAAAAAAAATGAGCACAGCAAAGAACCCACAGACCTTTGAAATAAGGGTACCTTTTCTAACTCTGTGATATTCAGGAGTTAAAAGAAATGAACTCTTCAATGGGAACTTGAAGAGTTTTCTCCAACCAAGGTATCTAATGTCTGTCACCAAGATTGAAAGCAAAAGAAAAATTATTTCAAAATGAACGTATTTTCTTTCCTTTACATTGTACTCATTTTTCATGAAGCTTCTAACTTACATGGAGAAAAGAAGGATTCCTCCAAAGCTAATAAACTTAATAGTTTACTTTTCAGTTATTCATTACAGCCACCAACCAACTGTTCTCTTCTTCTGCAGATTTTTTTAAAAGTGACTTCTGACCACTAATTTTCTAAAAATCTCAACCTAATGCAATGCTTTTGTTGTTATTATGGTTGTTTGTTAACTTTTTCTTCCACAGAGAAAATTCCATTAGCATGTCTAAGAAAAATGTGTCACTCAGAAGGAGGAAGGTCAATGTGAGACATAGATTTCTCTCTCTCTCTCTCTCTCTCTCTCTCTCTCTCTCTCTCTCTCTCTCTCTCTCTCTCTGTCTCTCTCGCCGCCCACTGACTTCAAGCTGCAACACTCCCTATTGCCCTGACTCATTACTTCAGTTCTAGAAATCATCAGAGCTGTGCTTGCTTTTCTAATTCTTCTAGATATGCCTTGGCAAGGATCTCAAATTTACATCTTCTGCAAGGAAGACGAGTCTGAGAAGTTCACTGCCTCAAAGCAATGCCCTGCAAATATATAAACCAAAAACAAGACAAACAAATGAGAAACAAAAACTCATAGACACAGACAATAGTTTAGTGGTTACCAGAGGGTAAGGGGGTGGGGGGTGGGTGATGAGGGTAAGGGGGATCAAATATATGGTGATGGAAGGAGAACTGACTCTGGGTGGTGAACACACAATGGGATTTATAGTTGATGTAATACAGAATTGTACACCTGAAATTATGTAAATTCATTAACAATTGTCACCCCAATAAATAAATTTAAATTAGAATAAAAGCAATGCCCTGGCTCTTCTGCCGTGCCTACAATGCCTGTGCCTCAACTTCCAACTATTCATTGTGGGGTGGACCCACTTTGTGCTGTGGAGCTATGCTTGAGAAGTTGTGTATAAACTGAAACTCTACGAGGAAAACTTTTATGCGTACTTTAAAAACACCAATAAGGAAAGGCAGGACTTTCAGAATGGTGCTGTAAGGAGGGGCTTGGGAATAAGATCACCAAGAGAGACATCTATTACACTAGTCAAAATTAGCAAAGACAATCATCCAAAGTCTCTGGAGATTGATGGGAGATCTTGTAACAAATTGCGATGCATTTATTCAACAAAATCTATAGAAACTTGGTAAGAACAGAGGAAGGCCATGGCATTTGAGCCAGGAACTGTACCCATCCCCCACAGCCCTGCCTTGTGGAAGAATTGTTCCATTGGGCTAGACATTCAAGTAGTAGTCACCATCAACCTCAGGTCCCTGGGGTGGATTTGACAGCCGGTGAACATTGGCAGTTCCCATCTTTCCAACACTGGGTTGTGGTACATCCATACTGAGCAGTGGCAGCAGTTGAGCGTCAGACATAAGTCCCCCTTCCTCCTAAATACACACAAAGCTCCTGCTCCATAGAGAAAGCCCTGGTGACACATCTGACAAAGGACACATTAATCGGTACCACAACCACGCCAAACTCTTGCCCCATAAGAGAGATATTTTGCCCAGATGAGTATAGGAGAAAGCCTCAAAGACTGGCAACACTCTGCCCCTGCCAAGGGGGACAGACTTTAATTGGATAAGATCATGGAGCAATTTATGCCCCAAGGTTTTGCCAAAAACAACAGAGCAATCAACTAGCAATTATGACACTAACAGCTGGAAGTGATAGCAATAGAAGCAGACCAGCCAGAAACTTAGCAGAGAGAACAGAGAAAGAGACAGTCAGAGAGAACCCAGCTAGAAATAGTCATCCCTGGTGGTCAGGGAAACTGTGTACATGAACACTGCATCGTTTAAGGAGGTGCATCAGAGGATGTACACTGCAGGAGAACTAGATTTCACTGAACTAGCTTAGCCAATGATATTTTTGTTTTTTACAGAAATAGAAAAAGCAATTCTAAAATTCATACAGAACCACACACACACAAAAACCCAAATAATCAAATCAATCTTGAGAAAGTAGAACAAAGTCATCAAGCTCCTTGATATCAAAATATACTACAAAGCTACAGTAATCAAAACTGTGTGGTGTTCATATAAAGACAGACATATAGACGAATGGAACAGAATAGACAGCCCAGAAATAAACCAATGCTCATATGGTCATTTAATCTATGACAAAGGAAGCAGGAATACATACTGGGGTAAAGACAGTTTATTCAATTAATGGTGCTGGGAAAACTGGACAAATATATCAACAATTAATTTAAATTAATGTAAATGGATTAAATGCTCCAATCAAAAAACATCAGGTGGCTGAATGGATAAGAAAACAAGACCCTTACATATGCTGTCTACAAGGGACCCACTTCAGATCTAAAGACACACAGAAAACAAAAGTACAGGGATGGAAAAAGACACTTCATGAAAATGTAAATGAAAAATAAAGCTGAGATAGCAATACTTATACCAGACAAAATATACTTTAAAACAAAGGCTATATAATAAGATAAAGAAGGACCCAGTAATACTGCTTCGGGATATTCATCCAAAGAAACCCAAAACACTAATTTGAAAAGACATATGCATCCATAGGTTCACTGCAGCATTGTTTACAATAGCCAAAATAAGGAAGCAACCTGAGAGTCCATCAAGAGATGAATGGATAAATAAGAGGTGGTACATACATACAATGGAATATTACTCAGCCATAAAAAAGAATGAAATCTTGCCATCTGCAACAAAATGGATGGATCTAGAGGGTATTATGCTAAGTGAAATAAGCCAGACACAGGATACCATATAATTTCACTTATATATGGAATCTGAAAAACAAAATAAACGAACAAACAAACTCATAGGTACAGAGAAGATTTTGATGGTTGCCAGATGGGAGGGGGCTTGGAGGAATGGGTGAAAAAGGGGAAAGGATCAAGAAGTAAAAATTGGTAGTTACAAAATAGTTATGGGGATGTGAAGCATAGCATAGAGAATATAGTCAATAGTATTGTAATAATTATGTATGGTGTCAGATGGATACTAGATTTACCAGGGTGATCACTTTGTAAGTTATATAAATGTCTAATCACTATGTTGTACACCTGAAAGTAATATATTGTATGTGAACTGTAATTGAAAAATAAAAACTTACTTAAAACTTAAAAATGAGAGGACTCGAACAGACATTTCTCAGAAGACATACACAAGGCCAATAGATATATGAAACATTACTCAACATCAGTAATCATCAGGGAAATGCGAATCAAAACCACAATGAGGGGTGGCCAGTTAGCTCAGTTGGTTAGAGTGTGGTGCTCTTAACAACAAGGTTTCCAGTTTGACCCCCACATGGGCCACTGTGCACCCTCCACAACTAGATTGAAACAACTACTTGACTTGAAGCTGATGGGTCCTGGAAAAAAACACTTAAATAAATAAAAGTTAAAATAAACCATAATGAGATATCATCTCATACCTGTTAGAATGGCTATTATCAGAAATCAAGAGGTAAAAGTTGACAAGGGTGTGGGGAAGAGGGAACCCTTGTACACTGTTGGTTCAGTCATTATGGAAAACAGTATAGAGGTTTCTCAAAAGTTCAAAATAGAACTACCATATGATCCAGCGATCCCATTTCTGGGTACATAGCGACAAGAAATGAAATCACTACCTTAAAGAGATATCTGCACTCCCATGTTCTTTGCAGCATTATTCACAATAGCCAAGATATAAAAATAGCCTAAGTGTCCATCAAGAGATAAACGGATAAAGAAAATTATATATATATATATATATATATATATATATATATATATATATATGCATATATATATGTGTGTGTATATGTATGTATGTATATGTGTATATATGTGTGTGTGTGTGAGATTGTGCAATATATATATTATTATATATATTATATAATATGTACATATAATATATATAATACATATATTATATATATATTGCAAGATCTCACTTACATGTGAAATCTAAAAAAAATAGTTGAACTCACAGAAGCACAGGGTAGATGGTGGTTGTCGGAGGCTGCGGGAAGGGGAAATGGGGGGGTTACTAATCAACACGCATAAAGTCTCCATTAAATAAGATGAATAAGTTCTAGAGATCTGTTGTACAATATTGTACCTATTATAGTCAATAGTCGTGTATTAGGCCCTTGAAAATTTATCAACAGGGTAGACATCATGTTAAGTGTTGTCACAACAAAATAAAATTATTGGGGATAAGAGGAAAGGTGAAGGGATTAGGAAGCAGCTGGTAACCACAAGATGGCCTCAGGGTTTTCTGAAAATTAATTTGGGGAACTTATTCAATGATGTCGTAATGATTTTGTTGGGTATCCTATGGACATGCGTCCTATTTTGGAGACCACCTCAGAGATAATGTGGATGCCTGATCATGGCATTGCACACCAGAAGCTAAACATTAATGAATGCCAACTATAATTTTATATATATAATGTGATGGCTGGGTGTGAGGTCGGAGGGATAATGGATGGGGGGAGGGGGGTTCACAGTGTGAGGGATATAAATGATGAACGTCTAAGTATTACCTTGTCTTGTACACCTGAAACTAATAAAAAAAATAAAAATAAAATAAATAAAATTAAAAGAAGAAAGTAGATTAGAGGTTTTCAGGGGCTGGAAAAAGGGGGGAATGAAGAGTAACTGCTAATGTGTACAGGGTTTCTTTTTGGTGAGATTAAAATATTCTGGAATTAGTGGCAATGATCACACAATCAAGAGAATATACTAAAAACCATGGAATTTTACACATTAAATGGGTGAATTTTATGATATATGAATATCTCCGTAAAAATTTTATTCTACACTGAGGTAGCAATTTCTGCTTATCAAATCACTGAAGATCCAAAAGTCTGATAACATGCTGTGTTGATGAAGGTGTTCTGAAACTGGCACTTTCATACCTTGAAAGTGGGTTTAGAAATTGGTGCTACTATTACAGAGAGCATTTTGACACCATCAAAAGTATGATTGACTCTGGGTGGTGAACACACAATGCAACATATAGATGATGTATTATAGAATTGTACACTTGAAACCTTTATAATTTTACTAACCAATATCACCCCAATATATTTAATAATTTTTTTTAAAAAGTATGATTGAGCCAGCAATTCTACTTTTAGGAATTTATGCTTCAAGAATACCCAGTTTGTGCAATATGGCACATGAATGATATCCATTAAAGCAGCTTTCTAAAAACAAAATGTTATCAACAACTTAAATATCCATCCATAGGAAACAAGTTAAAGAAATAAACTGTGGCATATCCATGAAATATAATACAATGTAGTGAAAAAAAGAATAAGGAAGCTCTTCATGTACTAATATGATAATTTATCCAACATATTATTAAGAGAAAAAAGCAAGGTGCAGCACAGCATGTACAGCAGATTCCAGTTTGTGTACAAAAAGGGAGGGAGAACCTACATAACCATGTGTATCTATATGAATATGCACACACACACACACACACAGACATACACACACGTATAAATTCCCTTAGAGATGCATAAAATATCTCTGTGGATATTAGCTGAATAGCTAATGTGGCTATCAGCAGTGGGAAAGAGGTGTTTGACTGTGTATTTTTTTTCAATACTGAACTATGTGAAGTATTTTTTATTAAAACTTTTAAAAATTAAAATGAGAAACAATTAGCCAAAAATTATATAATAAAAAAATATAAAACAAAAAATACTTATAGTCCTAACTTGTCATGCCCTACTCCTACCTCCATCAACATTTTCTGAAACTGGATTTCTGTAGGGTGGATTTTCCTAAGTGAGGGTTTGCCTGTACTCTCTCTGGTCTCAGGTCAAGTAGACTAACTGAGGTTCTATTATTTCTCCAATGTGTACAGAACAGTCTTACCATCACTGATAGTAATATTAGCAAGATCCACAATCTTATCAGGAAGTCTTCGAAGCAATTTGCATTGTTTAAACTTTGGTTTTTCCCACTGAGATCTGCCTGTGTCGATACTGATTGAGCTGAAAAAGAGAGGCGAGAGGAACAATAAGCTTTCTTATTGGAGGATGGGGCCAGAACAGTCTTAAAGCAAATGGTGAAGGATCAAGTTTTATCTTTGGCACACCTCCCTTTCTTCCACTCCCAGTCTCCTGGCTAAGATAGCAAAGGAGTCCAGTGTTTAGAAAGTGAAGAAAACTTTGTCCTTGGGAAGGAAGTGAATCTAGGTTCTCCATGCAGGAGGTATAAACAGGCAAGAGAGCCTGAGATGGGGCATGACAATGTCCAGCAGACCAAGAGTCAAGGCAGAGATTTTGCCCATCTGGACATGACTCCTTACCCTCACTTTTCCTTCTTACCCCTGTTCCTGTTAGACTGTGGTGTCTATCTTAGCATATTAATTTACTCAAGACAATTAATATAGCATCCCCTGTAGCTCATGGCCGCCATCATCCACCCTCTCCTATGCCTCATCCAATTCAAACCAATTTGTTTCAAGTCAGCTAATGCATTTATTGAGTACCCACTATGTTCTAAGACTGGTAGTAGGCAGTGAAGACAAATAGGGTAGGGTCTGGTCCCTAGAGGAGCTTGTAAATTGGTGGTTTGAGACTGTAAATATAACTACACTTAACAGGTAAGATATGAGATAGAAAGCCTTATAAACAAAACTAAATCTATCAAACCACCAAGTAAGGAACTCTTAGACTTGCAACTTTTGAGCTAAGCTGGTTGCTGAAAGGACAGAGATGGAGAAAGCACCCCTACCCCCTCTAAGCATAGAAAAGAGTGAAAGCAGAGAAAGACACGGAGAAAGTACCCATTGAGTCCACAAGGGCAAATGGCGCTTTTGGCCTGGAACATGGTAAAGAAGAGAGCCTGCAGGTCTTGAGTACTGTATTTAGAGGTTTGGACTTAATTCTTGAGTCAGTGTGAAACCAGAGTGAGAGAGTGATATGACAGCAAGCATATTTTAGGAAAATCACACTGGCAGCAGTATGGAGTCTATCCGGGGGTTAGTGGACAGTTAGAAGGCAAGGAGACTGTTCTAAAAGTGGGCAAGAGATAGTAAGAGTCTGTGCCAGGGCAGTAGCAGTGGAGTTGGCAAAGAAAAGCTAGATGTGAGCTCTGATTGTGACCATAAAAGCCACATGATTTGCTGACTAATTAGACATAGGGAGGAAGAGGTAGACTACAGTTCAAGATGTTGCCCTCCAAAAGACAGCTTTTAAGCCTCTGTCAAAAACCTGCTGCCCCTCTGGTCTGCCCACTTAACTTAATGGCACAAACGACTAACAGCAGAAAGAAAAAGAAGGAATGATGATTTTAAGAAGGAAAATGACAAAGTCAACAATAGAAAAGTAACTTAGTAAATTATTATGGCCCATCCACAAGGTAGCTTCTGAGGCAGTTTTTCGAAGTGGTCTTTATGAAGACAAATGTGAAACATAGAAAATGTTGATAAATCACTGAGTTAAAGGGTTATTGATATGAAGACAATGATTACCACTACATAAAACTGAAAGGAATGCAGTGAAAGGCTAGATGAAAAAAATATGATATGCCAACCTGACAACAACTGTGTTCAGGTAGTGGCATCACGAGTGACTTTTTTCTCTTTTGTCTTCTTGAAAATTTTTCTGGAATGTTATTAGGTTGCATTGTATGCTTAAGTAGGTCCAAAAGATGAAAGAAAGAAGGAAAGAAAGAAAGAAAAAAAGAAAGAAAGAAAGAAAGAAAGAAAGAAAGAAAGAAAGAAAGAAAGAAAGAAAGAAAGAAACAAACAAACAAACAAACAAAGAAACAAATAAAGAAACAAACAAAGAAACAAACAAAGAAAGAAACAAAGAAACAAAGAAACAAAGAAACAAAGAAACAAAGAAAGAAAGACAGAGTAGAGGGGGAGAGAGAAAGCATACTCAGACAAATGACATAGAAACATGTCCCCAATTAACCAATTTGTGTATCTGAACTAGTAATTAGAACTTGGCTGCTACATACCAGATTCTAGTAGTGTTTCCAGCCTCATTTTTCAGGCATCTAGTTTGGGCTATCTCAGTAGGGTTGGTTGAGGGCCACTTATATGTCCCTTTGTATTTAGAGGCTGTCTCATCGGCTTTGCACTTTCCTGGCTCTACAGAAAAGACATATGCACATTTTAAAGGGCAAAAGGCACTTAAAAGTAACATGAACATCCATTATGACCCATCATTTTTACCCTGCACACAAACATCAGCAAATAAAAGAGGAAACTTTTTCTACCAGGCCATTTAAAGCAGGCTTCACTGAAAGTAGCATTAAATGGAATCTTTTTATTTTTTTAAACAAGCCTCTCACTACAACCTCATATGTAGTCCTTTTCATTAAAATTACTGGTTGACAGGACAGGTTTGAGGTTGTTGTTCTTGTTTTAAAAAATGATACACATGCCTTGAAAAAAATTCAAGCCACACAATGAGGTGTAGAGTAAAAAACAAAACTCTCCACCTGCAAATTGCCCAACTTCTGAGATACCCACTGTTAATAGTGTGAGGTGCAATGACAGGAGACGAAAGGCTGACTTCTTGTTCTGGATGGTTCCTCCCTTCTAAAGGGACTCTGGAGTGGATTTGGTTTTAATAAACTCAATGTATCCACCATCACCAATATAGACAGGGGATCTCTGTTCTGATATTGTGCTGTGGGCAACATATTGCTGCCAAGTGTTGTCACCTTAAGGGAGATGCGGTCATCAAAATGGCGGCGTGAGGTGAATCTCTATAAAGCTCCCCTGGAATTTACAACTAATTGAACAATAACTCCACAAAGGACTCCCTGCACAGCAGACAGGCAAGATGAAGAGGCCCACTACTGAATTCACCTAAAGGTGGGCGAATCGCGCTAGCGGGAGAGGAGGGAAGGGAGAAGTGCGGAGACGGAGCCGCGGAGACGGAGCCGCATAGGCGCAGGACGCAGACCTAGCTCAGTGCTCCGAGCTCCCTGCATTCCGGAACTACCACAGCTGCAGGAGAGGGAAGAACTCGGACTGCTAGGGCTCCGCTTATGGCCCACAGGGCTGAGGGGGCAGCATATAACACGGCTGAACCCAACACTCACAGCAGAGACCTTGGAGAAAAGACTGAGGGAAGAAGGCTGAAAATGTTGGCTTAAGCACTCACTGCCAAGCAGAGAATGGAAGCCTTAGGCACTTAGACTAGCCGCACCCTCCCTGCACTCCCAGAGCTCGCCCTGCCCCCACCTGCCCAGTGCTAGAAGCAGAACAGTAGCAATGTCAGAACAAAAGAATAGAATATTTGCTGTTCTGAGAACTGTGGACCGCAGACAAAGATTCGCAGCCCAACTAGTTCCAGCAAAGGGGAGGGAGCTGTGGAAGCAGGACCGGCTGTAATGGTGGTTGCCACCATTGCTCTGGGCCACCTCTCACAACTCACCCTGCCCCTGGCCCCACCTATCAGGGTGGATGCTAGCAGGAGTAAACAGAACTGCTGAAACATATGGGCTCTGAATCTGGTGCAGGAAGAGCTTTGGAACTTCAAAAGCTCTTCGCATACCCACAAGGACACTGCGCCCTGTGACCCAGGCGAACTATTAACAGAGGAAAAGCCCATCTCCCAGGGAATCCCCCCATTGTGTGAGAAGCTGGAATAGTGCAGACAAAACATAGCACTACCATGTGTGAGAGAGAAACAAAAGGCTGCAATTGGAGAGAAAATAAAACATTCTACCAACAAGTACTGAAAAACAAAAGAAAGACCTCTTCCTATCAACCTGTTGCAGAAGCCACTCCTGTAGATGTCTAGGAAGAGAAAAAAATAAATCAGTAATTGCCATGAATAACCAAGGCAAAAAGACAGCTCAGAAAGAAAGTGAAAAGTATCCAGAAAAGGAACTTAAAGATATGAAAACATGGGACTTAAATGACAGAGAATTCAAGATTGCAGTTCTGAAAAAACTCAACGAGATGCAAGAAAACACAGAAAGGCAGCTTAATGAACTCAGAAACACAATCAAAGAACACCATGAGCATTTTACGAAAGAGGTTGAAATATTAAAAAAGAACCAAATGGAATTTCTGGAGATTAAGAACTCAGTAGAAGAAATTAAGAATGAAACAACCAGCTTAAGTAGTAGAGTTGACCAGATAGAGGAAAGAATCAGTGACATCGAAGATAGAAACCTGGAAATGACACAGATGGAAGAAGAAAGAAACTTGAGACTTAAAAGAAATGAAAGAACTCTATAAGAACTTTCTGACTCCATCAGAAAGAGCAATATAAGAATAATGGGCATACCAGAAGGAGAAAGAAGAGAGAAGGGAACAGAGAATATATTCAAACAAATTGTTGATGAGAACTTCCCAAACTTGTGGACAGAACTGGATCCTCGAATCCAAGTAGCAAATAGAACACCTAATTACCTCAATCCCAACAAGCCTCCTCCAAGGCACATTGAATTGAAGCTGTCTAAAATCAACGACAAAGAAAGAATCCTCAAGGTAGCCAGGGAAACGAAGATGGTAACCTACAAAGGAAAGCCCATTAGATTATCATCAGATTTTTCAGCAGAAACTCTCCAAACCAGGAGGGAGTGGAACCAAATATTCAAACTATTGAACTTTCAAACTATTGAAAAGAGAAATTATGAGCCAAGAATAATATATCCAGCAAAGATATCCTTTAGATATGAAGGACGAATAAAGACCTTTCCAGACATACAAAAGCTGAGGGAATTTTCTAGTACACGACCTGCACTACAAGAAATACTAAAGGAGGCTATTTGACCACCATCAACAGGGATAATTTGTGGTAACCGAAACATAATGGGATTGGAGAAAGTAAGCGTGCTGAAGAAATTGGAATACTCTAAATATCAAACTTTCTTTTACATAAATTTAAAAGTAACCACTCAAAAAAATCCAGAACTGAAATACGTACCGTAATAAAAGAAGAAACAGAGGGAAACATCATAGAACACCACCACACAGAAATAATAGACAACTACAAAAAGGCAAAGAAACAATGGAGACACAGCCTTACCAGAAAACTAAAGATACAATGACAGGAAATCCTCACATATCGATACTCACCCTAAATGTAAACGGACTGAACTCACCAATAAAAAGGCACAGAGTAGCATATTGGATCCAAAAACTAAACCCAACCATATGCTGTTCCAAGAGACACATCTCAGCTACAAGGACAAGCACAGACTCAAAGTGAAAGGGTGGAAAATGACACTCCAAGCAAATGGTACCCAGAGAAAATCAAGTGTAGCCATAATGATATCAGATGAAACAGACTTCTGGGTAAAAAAGATAACAAGGGACAAATATGGACATTTCATAATGGTAAAGGACACTATACAACAAGAAGACAAAGCAGTCATCAATATTTATGCTCCCAATCAGCGAGCACCGAAATATACCAAGCAACTACTAACAGAACTAAAGGGAGAAATTTACCAAAACACAATTATACTAGGGGACTTAAATACATCATTGACAGCTATGGATAGATCATCCAAACAGAAAATAAATAACGACATAGCAGCCCAAATAAATAACCTCATGTTACACCTTAAACAACTAGAAAAAGAAGAACAAGTGAAACCCAAGGTCAGCAGAAGAAAGGAAATAACAAAAATCAGAGCAGAATTAAATGAAATAGAGAACAAAAAGACAATAGAAAAAATTAACGTGACAAAGAGCTGGTTCTTTGAAAAAATTAACAAAATTTACAAAACCTTGGCTAGACTCACTAAGATAAAAAGAGAAAAGACACTAATTAACAAAATCAGAAATGAAAAAGGGGAAGTTATCACGGACACCACAGAAATACAAAGGATCATGCAAGAATACTATGAAGGACTATATGCCACCAAATTCAATAAACTACAAGAAACAGACAACTTCTTAGAAACACATACACTTCCTAAGCTGAACCAGGAAGAACTGGAAAATCTAAACAGACCGATCACCAGTAAGAAAATTGAATCGGTCATCCAAAACCTTCGCAAAAGCAAAAGTCTGAGACCAGATAGCTTCACTAATGAATTCTACCAAACCTTCAAAGCGGATCTAATAGCAAACATTCTCAAACTCTTCCAAAAATTTGAAGAAGAGACAGTACTCCCTAACTCATTTTATGAGGCCAACATTACCCTGATACCAAAACCTGGTAAGGACAACACAAAAAAAGAAAACAATGGACCAATATCTCTGATGAATACAGATGCAAAAATCCTAAACAAAATTCTAGCAAATCGAAAACAACAATGCATTACAAAGATTATTCATCACGACCAAGTGGGGTTCATCCCCGGGGCACAAGGATAGTTCAACATCCACAAATCCATCAATGTGATACATCACATAAACAAAATAAAGGACAAAAATCATATGATTATATCAATTGATGCAGAAAAACATTTGACAAGATACAACATCCATTTATGACTAAAACACTTAATAAAATAGGTATAGAAGGAAAATACCTTAACATAAAACAGGCCATGTATGACAAGCCCTCAGCTAATCTCATAATTAATGGTGAAAAACTGAAGCCCTTTGCTCTACGTTCAGGAACACGACAGGGCTGTCCCCTATCACCTCTGCTTTTCAACATAGTGTTGGAAGTCCTTGCCAGACCAATCAGGCAAGAGAAAGAAATAAAAGGCATTCAAATTCGGAATGAAGAAGTTAAATTATCACTCTTTGCAGATGACATGATGCTATATATAGAAAACCCTGAAGACTCCACCAAAAAGCTACTAGTAGCAATCAACGAATACAGTAAAGTTGCTGCCTACAAAATCAATGTACAAAAGTCCATTGCATTCCTATATACTAACAATGAAATCTCAGAAAAAGAAATACAAAACACAATTCCTTTTGCAATTGCAGCAAAAAGAATAAAATACCTAGGAATAAACTTAGCCAAGGATGTGAAGGACCTATATGCTGAAAACTATAAGACATTTTTGAAAGGAATTGAAGAAGACACAAAGAAATGGAAAGACATTCCATGCTCATGGATTGGAAGAATCAACATAGTTAAAATGGCCATATTACCCAAAGCAATATACAGATTTAATGTGATCCCCATCAAAATCCCAATGGCATTTTTTAAAGAAATAGAACAAAAAATCATCAGATTTGTTTGGAACCACAAAAGACCCTGAATAGCCAAATCAATCTTAAGAAAAAAGAACGATGCTGGAGGTATCACACTCCCTGACTTTAGCTTGTACTACAGGGTTTCAACAATCAAAACAGCATGGTACTGGCAGAAAAACAGACCCATAGACCAATGGAACAGAATTGAGAACCCAGAAATAAAACCACATAAATATGGACAGACAATTTTTGACAAAGTAGCTAAAAACATACAATGGAGGAAAGACAGCCTCTTCAATAAATGGTGCTGGGAGAATTGGATAGCCACATGCAAAAGAATGAAACTGGACTGCTATCTGTCACCATGTACCAAAATTAGTTCAAAATGGATCAAAGACTTAAGCATAAGACCTGCCACAATAAACTGCATCGAAGAAAACTTAGGTACTAAACTTATGGACCTTGGGTTCAAAGAGCATCTTATGAATTTGATTCCAAAGGGAATGGAAGTAAAAGCTAAAATAAACAAATGGGACTATATGAAACTTAAAAGCTTCTGCACAGCAAAAGTAACCATCGACAAAATAATGAGGCAACCAACTGAATGGGAGAAGATTTTTGTAAACAGTGTCTCCGATAAGGGGCTAATGTCCAAAATATACAAGGAACTCATGAAACTCAACAAGAAAAAACAAACAACCCTATTGAATAATGCACAGAGGACCTGAAGAGACATTTCGCCAAAGAGGACATACAAATGGCAAATAGACATATGACAAAATGCTCAACATCACTCATCATCAGAGAAATGCAAATAAAAACCACAATGAGATATCACCTCACCCCAGTCAGAATGGCTATCATCAACAAGACAAATAGTAACAAGTGCTGGAGAGGCTGTGGAGAAAAAGGAACCCTCATACACTGTTGGTGGGAATGCAGACTGGTGCAGCCATTATGGAAGGCAGTGCGGAGGTTCCTCAAAAAATTACGAATAGAATTACCATATGACCCAGCAGTCCCTCTTTGGGTATCTACCCAAAAAATCTGAAAACATTTATTGATAAAGACATGTGTGCTACAATGTTCATTGCAGTTTTGTTTATGGTGGCCAAGACATGGAAACAACCAAAATGTCCTTCGATAGATGAATGGATAAAGAAGTTGTGGTATATATACACAATGGAATACTATTCGGCATTAAGGAAAGATGATATAGGAACAATTGTGACAACATGGATGGATCTTGAGAGTATAATGCTAAGTGAAATAAATCAGACAGAAAAAGCAGAGAACCGTATGATTTCACTGATATGCGGTATATAAACCAAAAACAACAAAAGAGCATGACAAACAAATGAGAAACAAAAACTCATAGACACAGACAATAGTTTAGTGGTTACCAGAGGTTAAGGGGGGTGGAGGGTGGGTGATGAGGGTAAGGGGGATCAAATATATGGTGATGGAAGGAGTCCTGACTCTGGGTAGTGAACACACAATGGGATTTACAGATGATGTAATACAGAATTGTACACCTGAAATCTATGTAAGTTTACTAACAATTGTCACCCCAATAAATTTTTTAAAAAGTGAGATGCAACCTAGGCTAAGTTTATGTGATAAGTTCCCAGTTTTTACTGACCACTCAGTGGGTTTTTGACCCTGATACTGAAATCTTTCCCTGAAATGCTCAGAGAGTGGTCCAAGAACTGGCGCAGCCAGCCTTGCCCAGCCATCCCAGTCTGCTCCTTTGAATGAGGATGAAAGATGCCTTCCACACACTTTCAGTACACTGTTCATTAACATCATATGCGTGGCGGCTCTGTCCTGTGGCTTCAACACTTCTCTGCCTTCCATCTCACTTTCATTCACAATCACAGCCTGTCTCCGCCACCTAATTAGTTTGTTGCCAAGGATTGTGCATTCTAATGCCTATGTGTGCTATCTCGGTTAGCTCAATATTTTCACCGCAGTCTATTGGGGAAAGGGAAGAGAAAGCTGGCAGCAATGGGAAGGAAGTGGCGTGGCCTGATAGCCTTTCTCTTTTACCATTAAAGCCTTGCTAATCTAAAAAGAAAATTCCCATGAGAGAAATTCTGGACTGTTCCCAGATCACTTTCCAAGATGAATAGGCTGGTTAAACCAATCAATAAATTAGCAAGTATCTATCAGGCAGCTATTATGTGTAATGAGGACGCTCTCCAGTTCTCTGGGTATTTATGCCAGAGAGACAATCCTTCCATTCCATTGATGGACTGGCCACTGCTGAAATCCAGAGCTGACCAACAGTCTCTGGTAACCCTTCTGGAACTCTGTGTGGGTTTTTTTTTTTAATAAGTTCTTAAAGTAGAAAGCTTGTCAGGGCAAGTGGGCACTGAGGATATGAAAAGGAACATGAAGACCATTTCCCTCCTCTTCTGAACTCAGGATCTCTTACTGTGTGTGCATTATGAGCTTTACAATAAAGAAAAGTGAATGCATATGGAAATAACCACCCCACACACAATTACCTAGTTTTTTCACTGTAACGTGTTCAGAATTTACTAATAACATCAGTTGATCTTGTGTGAAGTTTCTATGCATGGAGTTGCCATGTATTTTACTTTTGATCCTGCCGATCAATTCAGTGGGTGCTAAAGAAGAATGGGCTTTTATGATGACCTGAGAAGCACATCTAAAAAATAGAACAAAAAAGAAAGATGTTGTAGTTATGTCAACAGAGTGTAATTTGTTGTGATGAAATTCTGTACAGATGACTTAATTGGTAGTCCATAAATATCAAACAGTTTACAGTTATTAAGTGGCAAATCTTAAGAAATGATGTAAGACAGCATATTGAAATCTTCTGATAAATTTTCTCATATTCAAAACAAACAACTCAAAACTCATTTTCAGAAGAACAGTCAGCAACATTTGCATTATGTTGAAATTGACTAGCCATGTTATTTCTCTAGGAGTTTGTGATAATTAATAGAGAAGATGAAGTACTCAGGATTTATTACTTCAGAGAAAACCTTTTATCCTTCTGGTCTCCAATTTAGCCATCATTACTGCAATAAGGCAAATAGGCACATGCTCAATTAGTCTATAAAGATGTGTTCTACAGAAGGCCTATTTCTGTAATAAAATAATAATGATGATGATGATAATTATAGTAGCTAACATTTATAGAGCTCTTGCTCCACGATTTTATTCATGTTATCCTCACAACAATATTATGAGGGAGTGCTCTTGTTATCCCCATTCTACAGATGAGGGAACTAAGCTTTAGCCAAGGTCACAAAGACCTAGGATTTAATTTCTGAATATTCTTTCCACTAAAAGATATGTTATGAAAGAATAGGGCTGTCCCTGACCTCAACCTCTGTAGTGAAGTCCTCAAACATTTTAAATCCCTTTATTGCATTACAGAGCACATTTCAGATCACAAATGTACTTACGTTTTTTCTCTATTTCCATTTGTAGATGCATCTTTTTTAAGAACACATTTCCTATGTTTCCTACAAGAACATCATATGTGCCTGTGTTTACTCAAAATTTCTCTCTATGTGCAATCTAAGTCATGCCCACCCCTCTGTCTATCCATATTTGGTGAAGTACCTACTCATTTTACACATTTCCTTTGGAGCCTATCTCTTCTCAACTTTCGTCTTTCCAGTCTGAAGAGGGCTCCTCTTTTTTAAACTCCTCCTCTTACTGCAACAGACCTTATATTCTTAACACCCTGAACACTTCTATGACCTTTCCATGAATCTTCTTTGGCTATATGTCCTTCTTGAGTTGCATCAAGCAGACAGAAAATAGCTAGTGTTCAGGGAGGAGCTGGACCATAGTCTGAACAGGATCAAGGATCCTTTCCATGTTGTGTTTTCAATTTCCCTGTTCAGTATTTTGTGGACTTTTTTGATGACAACAAACACTTCATTCCCCCACCCCCAAATTATGACCACTTTGGACCCCATTTTTTCTTCACTACAAAGAAGCAACAGGCAATCTGCTAGGCTGTGCTGTGACCAACTGAAACAACTTATTTCATGAAAACAAGAGCTCAATTACAGCCTCTGTAAAATCCCCGCTAGGTACTTTGATCTCCTTCTGACAACTCTGACCAACAGGCTGCACTTACAGAATTAAATGGAAGGAAAGTCAGAACTAAATGTACCAGCTATGAATAAACTCAGCTCCTACCTGTATTGTACATGGGAAATTGTAGCCGTCTCTTGCCCTTCTCTCTGTTCCAAATAACGGAAAAGAAAGGACATAGCCACTGAAATCTTTATCACAATTGAGCACAGGGCTTATTGTCAACAATCACAATTATACTTTATATTTATTGTAACCCACTGTCATCTTCAAGTTACCATCAAAAACATCAATGCATTTAGTCCTCACACCAACTCTGTAAGGTAGGCAATCCAGAGATTGTCACCCCATTTTCCACATGAGGAAGCTAAGTCTCAGAGCAGTTAATGATCTGGCTAGTATCACACAGCTGATGAGTCTCAGAACCGCGAGCAGAATCTAAGCCTTCTGGATCTGAAGCTTAACAAGGTGATGACAACAGTAAACACTACCAAGTATTTGCTATATTCTATGTCCCGTACTAAGCACTTTACACAAATTATCCCATTCCATCTTTCCAACAGCCCTGTGAGGGATGGTAATATTGTTATCCCCATTTCACAGATGAGGAAACTGAGGCACAGGCAGGTTAGTTAAGTTACCCAAGGTCTCACAGTCAGGAAGTGGAAGAACACGGATTCTAACCCGGGTAGCCTGACTCTGCGGACAACATTATCACCAAAAAGCTTTTACACCTATTATTTGAAAGGGATTTTAGTTATGTCATGTTATTTATCATGTAGTAAATTAAAAATTTCTGACTCAGCTATTTACAGAAAGTATTTTAAATGTTGGCACATGATTTGGAATGCCCTGTAGGCTTGATTGTATTTTGCATAGTCAAAATATTTATCTCATATTTAAATATCTTAAAAGCTGTGTGCTTACTAAACCTTTCAGAGTCTAACATTGTAAAGCTTTCAGGCCTGGAATAAGTACTGAGAATTGTGGCAAGGATGATGGGAGATAGTTTTGACACACTCTGACTTCAAATATATACAAATAGAGGGTAAGTTTATTATATAAACGACAGTCTTACAAACCACTGTGTCACTCTAGCAAGAACCGGACATTTTTGCAAGAAGTTCACAACCAAGAAATTCCATTCACCATTTACAATCCCCAAGTCATTCCGTACTCCCATAGCCCACAAAATGTACCTCAAAAAACTGCCACATAGATAGTTCAGAAAAAGCACAGGATGGTTTCCTTAATGGGTTCTTGTGCAGATTCCAAAGAAAGTAATTTATTTTGACCCTCAATGATCACAATGGAGCATTGCCTGATAATATACACTTGGGTGGAAGAGCTATTTACTTACATCTAATCAGGTACAGGATGGGTTGGTTACAAGTACGTTTATTTTCAAAAATTACTTACAAGAGCTCGGTCCATGGTTATTTCTTCCTCAGAAGTGTCTCTGTATCAAAAGCATCAGAATTTATAGAAAAATGAAATAGAGTACCCAAAACACAAAGACACAAGTTCAGGAGAAAGATAACTCTGAGGCAAAACAGTAGAATCCCCCAGCTTGGAATTCAAATAATACTAGGGCTCCAAGGAGACACTTCAAAAGAGCTTGGTCACTATTTAAATACCAAAATGATGATAAGCCTCTGACTCAGAAATCTCTCATAATAGTCAAAGCAAGGATGTATAAAAATATATGTATAAAGGTGGAAATAACTGAAATGTCCATTACTAGATAATTGGATAAATACACCATGGCACACCCATACAAAAGAATCCTATGCAGGCATTGAAATGAATAAGCTGGCCTGAAAAGATGTACATGATGTATTCTAAAGCAAAAAAAAGAAAGTTGTAAAACAGTATGTAGAGTAGGATCTCATTCTCTTGTAAATGCATGGCAACAGATATATAAAATAAGCTGTTAACCAGAGTTATTGGAGGGCATGGGGCAACGCAGGTTTCTGGAGACTTTTGCTACCCAAGTCATATATTTCTGTAAAACTCTAAGATTTTACAATGGCCACATATTACTTTTGTAGTAAGGAAAACTAATTGACACAATTGTTTAAAAGAATGTTTTCTACTCCAGACATCCCCAATTTTCTTTTAATAACCTACCATGAATTTATTTCTGTTACTTTCTATAAACATTCTAGAACCTATTTATATTTAAATATACAATAGAAACCAAAACTCCAGTGTGTGGAAGAAAGGCAGTCATATTTACTGTTCTAAAAATCAGCTTACCGTGGTATACTAGAGCCATGACTATTTTTCAAAGGGATTCTTCTGGATGTTCTTTTAACAGAGGACTAGTACCGTATATGTGCAAGGCAAGAGCAGAGGAAACATTTCTCAGGTGATCAATTGCTTCTGTCATGGTCTCCTTGATACTCCTCAGTGCCTGCCCATTTCACTGCAGTCACCTCGCCAAATTTGTGCCCCAGGCAAGTCTTGGACTAATCAGTGTTTCTTCCTTTAAACATTTTAAGTTCCCATTGGAATTTCTAAATTCCTGAAATTGCATTATCTAAAATTGAAAAGACTTATAAATCCTCATGCATTGGCCATTCTGAGCCTTTCATCCCTTTAATGCTTGATTTTTTTTCTAAGTCACAGAATTATAGCATTTTAAAGCTAAAAAGGGCATTAGAGGTAACTGAGTCCAATTCCACTGTCTCCTCTACTTATTTTCTTCTGTTTTGTTCTCCCATTGGCTTTATACCCTACAGTAATAATACAAATTCCTTTCTCATTCCAAAGAGAACCTCCACTCAGAAGCAAAGACACAACTCAAAATGTAGCATCTCCTACATCTCAGAGAAAAGCAAAGGAAATCCCCTCTGGATAAGAAGAGACCCAGAATGCCCTCAAACTGCCCTTCAACCCACAGTAGATGACACTCACATACCTGCTTTTGATTTGAATAGCCAGATTAGCAACAGCAAATTCACTATCCTGAAATATAGAATTCAACTGTAAAAGACAAAACATATCAGTTTTAGTATTCCCAATTCTCTATCTCAGCAAAGTTACCTGAGATGATGTGATCATTAAGTTGCATTCATTATTTCATTTGATTCAACATTTCCATCAGCTCCAGTTTTTACCTACTGTTATGAGACGAATTGTGTCCCTCCAAAATTTATATGTTGAAGCCGTAACCCTCTAATGTGACTGTATTTGGAACTAGGGCCTTTAAGGAGGTAATTAAGGCTAAATTAGGTCATAAGGGTGGAGCCCTAATCCTGTAAAACTGGTATCCCTATAAGAAGAGGATGAAACACCAGAGACCCCACCTCTCTCTCTCTCTCTCTCTCTCTCTCTCTCTCTCTCTCTCTCTCTGTGCACACACACACAGAGAAAAAGCCATGTGAGGACACAACGAGAAGGTGACCACCTACAAGCCAAAGAGAGAGACCTCACCAGAAACCAATCCTGCTGAGACGTTGATCTTGGACTTTCAGTTTCCAGAGCTATGAGAAAATAAACCTCTGTTGTTTAAGCCACTCAGTGCATCATACTTTGTTATGGCAACCCTAGTGGATGACTGTACTCACCCACGTTCAAGAACTTATAATTATGTCATATACACTTGAAAATAAATGTTGATGGGAAGAGAGAGGAAACAGACATGATCATTTACTGTTCATGTAGGTGCAAGTTGGTATCATCTATCTGGAAAGTCACTTATCGATAGACATTAAAATGTTCATGTTCTTTGATTCAGGAATTCCAATTCTAGAAATTTATCCTATAGAAATACTCAAGTGCACCCCAGATTTTATTGCAAGGGCATTATTGTCAGCATTGTTTCCAAATGGTGAAAAAATAGAAACAACATAAATGTTCACCAATGGATAATACCTGGATTTTTAAAAAATGCATTACAACCATCTAGTGAAATCTTATGCATATACTAAAGTACATGCGGTAGATCTATATTTATCGTCATGAATATGCTCGAAGATAGATGGTTAAGTGAATAAAAGCAAGTTGCACAACAGCATAATTAGTATGACTCCAATTATTTTCATAAAAGAACATACATGCACCAATGTTATTATATGTATAGGAAAAAATCTGAAAGAATATACCTCAAACTGTTGAAAAGGAGTTAATACAAGAATTGGTATTAGAGAGGACATTTATTTTCTGGGTTTCAGATTTCAGTTTCTGGATTTTTACAGAGAGTATGTGGTACTCTTATATCAGAAAAATATAAGGGCAAATAAAACGTTTATTGTGTGGGAGAGAAAAAATTAAAATGCAGAAAACAAAAATATTTAAATAACAATGGCATAGACTTCGTTATCACAGCTCTCCCACTTTCCACAAATAGGAAAATTTGGCAAAGACCCAGAATTCATATCAGTGGAGAGAAATGTACAGTTCTAAACAAATTAAAATATTAACATTCCATAAAAGCTTTCAACATTGACACTGTGAAAGAGAAACTTCATACATCCTCATGGTGTTGATTACAGAGTGGATAGATTTGCAGCAAAAAAATCAAAACCAATTAGCTGTGAAATGTATTATGGGTAGAAAAAGTAAAGCCTAGTTTTAATCTATTCAGTCTTTCATATATACATATATATATGTATATATATACACATATTTTATATGTGCCATAAATATTCAAAAGATTATCTTACCCAATTTTCTGCAAATTCATTTACAACACTGGTAATAAGGATTTCTGGCTCTTCATCAAAAACAGAGAAGCTCATTTCAATATTGTAGAAGGAAACTGTAATTAAAAATAAGGAGATTAATTTCATTCATTTAGTTCAAGAAATTTAACTTCTGTCAATTTGGTCAAATTGCTCTTCGTTTTAAAGAAATCAAACAATGAAGTCTCACTTTTAAACTTTGCTTAATATAACTCCAAGGTCAAGAACCAGCACTTTTGCCTTCATATTCAGAAGCAAAACAGGACATACCATCGAATTTTTGCTTTAATTACTCGGGCAGTTCTATGCAGTTGATAGACATTCTCCAAGTCTCCCAAATCCTCAATTTTCATTGGCCAAAAGATTTCTAGTCCATTTAATGGCCAAGCCGAATATTATCTCACAGGATCATTTGTCCTGAGAAAATATTTGTTTTTTCCTGTGCCTTTTTGCTTCAGGTTTTTCTCTCTGTGGTTCCCTCTCTCTCATCTGTCCTATCAAATTTCAATTTTGGAATGTTAAAAGTTGAAGGAATATCCAAAATTTGAGCAATATGCAAGCCAAATACTCCCTGGCCTCTGATAAACATTCCAAGCTGGTAGCTGGAGGCGAAGATTGGAAAAGGCTGAAACTTGTATAAGAGGAATTCAAAAAGGCAGGCTAGAATATCTTTTGGTGTTTTCTGGTATGTGGTCAATATGCGGGACCTAACACTATGTAATCCTGTTATTGGGAAGGGGTGATGTTCCTGATCCATGTTCACATTGGCAGAATCAGAGATAGAGCATCAGAAACAAAATAGGTGGAAAGGAGGCTTAGAAATGTCATACTGAGGGAAAAGACATATGTGCATCATATTCTAATAAAGCCAAGATAAGCAAGATGGCTAGAGAATTCTGTATTTGGATAAGGTACCAACAGTACCCACTGTCTGAAAGAGATAAGAAAACCCTGTGCCCTTCTTTATACTTTTCTGCCTTCAGAGAACTGACCACCTTGGAAAACACATGGCTTGTTGAGCATGCATTCCATTAGTGATACACTGCACACATTGTGGAACGTACCTGTAGACTCAGTGGCAATAGGTGAAGTCGATGTTTCTGTAGATAGAAAGGAAGGGGTGGGGTCCAGCCAGGTTGTTGCAAAAAAGGAAGACAGTAGTGAAGACACAGTTGCTGTAGAAGGATATGTTACTCTAGTGGATATGAGTGGAATTGAGGCTCCAGTAGCAGTGGATGTGGTGGTGGTGGTTGTATTTGGAAGGGAGTCCAGTGTGGGCTTAGGAAAAACTAAAGTAGGAGATGCTGATGCAGCTGGAATTCTGCTCCATGCAGATGTTATTGTAGAGCTAGGCCAAAGCATGGAACCAGTAGATAGGGTGGGATTAGTTGTAGAAGGTGACCTACTCATTCTGCTAAAAGATGAAGGTTGAGACACAGTCCTGGAGTTGACAGCCACAGTGGTTCTGGAAGAAGCCTCAGGGGATATGGAAATGTATACACTGCCATCTGTGATTTTCATAGACATAGGGAGAGAAGTTGGGAAGGCAGTAGTGACACTGCCCACTGTAGACATGGGAATGGTTTTGGTGAGTATGGTGCTTACAGTGGCAAAGGGTCGTGTTGTAAAGTTAGTGAATGGGTGTGTTGGTGTCATGTTAGAAGTCAGAAATGTGGATTTTGACACCTCTCCTGTAGAGGAAGTTATGATGTGAGGAGTATTAGATACAGTTGCCAGGGGGGAATCCGAAGGGAGACTAGATAAGATCCAAGTCAGCATGGGTGAAGTAGTAGCCTTTGAAATTATAGATCCTGAAGCAGCACCAGAAGGATTCAATGGGAGTATGGTCCCAGGAGTTACAGATGGGGTTGTCTTCTCAAATGTCTGCTTAATTTCAGCCAAAGTGGTAGGGATAGATCTTGAAGATATTGATAATGAAGGGCTCTCAGACATCCCCAAGGTAGGAAGAATTCCTGATGTGGAAATTGATGATATTGCAATAACATCTTCAGATACAAGAGCAGTCTGAGGGGCTGTGAATGTTGACAAAGATCCAGGAACAAGGTGTGGAGTCTCTGTTTCCATCTTGTTGGGTACAGGAGTAGTGGTGAAAATTGGAAATTGAGAATCTTCAGCTCTGGATGTGTTCCAGGAAGTCATAAGAAGAGACTGGGTGTTACTAGATGGAGTTCTTGTTCCCAGAACTGGAAATTCAACCATTTGGGATGTGGGAGAGAAAAAAGTCTTTGGAGTAGAGAACTCAGTTTCAGTACTATGAGGTGAAAAAACAAATGATGTCAAAGATGGCAGAGTTGCACTGGGTGGAATCCGTGAAGGATATGAAACAGGGGTATTCACAGATGTGGCACCTTTTATTAGTTCAGCTGTCGAAGTATTTTCTGACAAGGAAGTCGTCTTTTTTGTATTTGAAGAAAAGTAAGTGGTGGCTTTTATACTTTTTGTGGGTCGAGGAGTGCTCCTAAAACTAGTCAAAGATGGGGAAACCTGAATATTTAAGGAAGTTTGGAGACTATCTGAAGGAGTAGATGAAAGCACACTTTTAGGGGCAGCAGTTCTGGAATAAGTATTTGTGAGAGCTGCTATTCTACCACTGCTTACAGTATATAGGGAGCTGTTAGTAATTCCAGATAATATGCCTATAGTTGTAGCCTCATATCTTTGGGATGATTGTTGGGTTGTTGATAGAAATGGTGAAAATGTGCTCTTTGGAGTGGAAGAAATAGCTTCAGTGGAGGTAGCGGTGCCTACAAATGGAGTCACCACCCTAGTCATAATAGTGGTTGGAATGGTTTTCACAGAGGAAACAGTTAGCTCTGTTGGAGGGGAAAAGGATGTAGGTGTGGTCCTGGAGGACATCTCTGTCATTTCTGAAGTAGTAAAAGCAGAAGAAACCATTGTGCTTTTTGAAGTAGGTCCAGCATATGTCACAGGTGTAATAGCCAATGTAGATGTTTGTATGGTCATAGTAGTCCTAGGGGTAGTTGAAGACAATAATGTAGGGAATGATCCAACTCTTGTGGAAGTATCAGAAGAAACAGCAAGAGGTGAGAAAGCAGAGTCATTAACCGACGTTGAGGACACCTCAGAGACAGGCCCAGAAGTGGCTAGAGAGGGACTTTTCAAACAATCTGGGTGTGCTGTTTTAGGAGATTTAGTCTTTAGTATTGTGGGAGTGTCAGAAACTCTTCTGGAGGTGAAGGCAGTGACACTAACTGGCAGTGAGGACATCTGGTAGATAGGAATGGATGTTCCCATAGAGGTATTTCCAATAAGTGCCACAGTTACATTTGGAGCAGGAAGGACTGTAGTGATCCCATCAGTAGAGATAATTGTAAATTTGGCACTAGGTAGTCCAGTTGTGGAGAGAGACAGGGACTCGGGGGAGGTCTGTGTGCTTTCAGAAATGGGAGAGGCAACTGAAGTCACCTCAGGCTGAGTCCTGGGTGAAAGTAAGTGTGAAAGAGTTGTGTTGATCTTTACAGGATTTGATATTCTGGTTGTTCTGTAAGTTACGGTATCTACAAATGAAGTATGCTGGCTGGATGAGAAAGGGTGAGTCACAGAGCTGGTGCTTACTATCATTTTCTCAGTCCTGGGAGTATATACTGAAAGGGCACTCAAACTTTCCTTTTCAGGAGACAAAGATGTGGTAATTGTCAGAGATTGTGAAGGAAGAACTGTTTTCCCAAGACTGGTATACATTTCTGGAATGTGAACATCTGTGTTACTTGAGGTCCAGGTAGGTGTAGTAGGAGTACTCTTAGAAGTGGGAGATGAAGTTGAAATCCTATCACGTGAAGTTGTAAGTGGAATCTCTGAAGGTGAATGTGTTTGGTGACTGGAAATCTTTGTGATCTCAGCAAATCCTGTGCCTGTCATTTCTGAGGATGAAGTACCCTGGGACTCTGAAATGAAAGGATTCTTTGATGGGGATATTTCTGTTGTGTCCACAGTTTCAGGTGTGTTTCCCAGGGAAGTGTCCATCTGCTCTTTACCAGAAGACAAGGTAGAAAAGTCAGTCACTGATAAGGTGGGGACTGCTGTGTTTGGAAGACGTGTGAAAAATTGAGAAATGAGACCATCTACTGAAGTAGTAAGCTTGTTGGCAGAGGCGTGTGAGGACATGGTCTTATCAACAACAGAAGTTTCTGTGGTGCCAGTAACCAAACTAACAACATCTCCACTACCACTGGAAGTGTACGAAAAGTTTACAGCATGGGTAGAAGTCTCCTCCACTTGAGATAAAGAGTGGGTTGCTACTGGTGTAGACATAGTTGAGATCATATGAGTGGAGGACGTATCAGGAATGTTGTCAGGGAGAGATTTAGAGCAGGCTAGAGTGGGTGTGGATGGAGTTACTGTGTCAGCTGAGGTGGAGAAAAGGGTGTTCTCAGCCTTAGTTGCCACAAGAGTGCTAGGTCTCAGCGAGGGAAGTTGAGTTTCTGTCAGAGAGGGAACTGCTGTGGGTGTCATCCTGACAGAGATCACAGTGGCCTCTGAAGTGGTGTGAGCTGAGACTCTGTGGGTAGGCACAATGTCGCTGGTAATGGAAGCAGTCTGATCCAACAATGGCACTGATGCTGTGGTCACATTAGCTGATGACAGAGTTGAGACACCTGAGAGTATAGATGTGGAGGAAGCCCTGGACAGTGTAGAAGGCTCAGACATGGTAACCTTAGTCTCCTCAGATACCAACATAGAGGTGACAGCAGAGACATTAACTGGCAGTGAGAACATAGGGGTAATAGGCGCAGGGGTTGCTGAGGAATGGGTAGCTGTAGGCTGTGGAGGCAAGATACTTGCAGACAAGGACATAGCTGTCCTGTCTGTAGGGATAGTGGCAGAACTGCTCTCCAATATCCTTGTGGTGGAAGCACCCAGGGGTTCAGGGAATGTCTGTGTACTCCCAGAAGTGGGATATGGAATTGGATTCCCCTCAGGTGGAGTCTCTGAAGTCCAAAGTGCTGTATAGATGGGGGTGGAATTAAAGATTTCTGTCGTTCCATTGTATGAACTCTTAGGTGTGGTTCTCACCAATTTTGTAGAAAGCCAACTTTCTCTCACCTCAGTAGTTGCAGTTTTACTATCCAGTGAGGTAGGTATCTTTTCTAAATCAGGAAAATGAGAAATGGTGACAGAAGTTGTCACCATCTGTGCAGACTCATCTGTTGTTTCCAGCATTGTTGCAAATGGAGAAACCTCAGTTGTCACCGCTATAGTGGATTTTCCCTTAAGATAAGGGGAAGTTGTTTCTTTCCTTGTCACAGTAGCATTGAATCTTTGTGTTGTTGCAGACTCTGGTACAGGGATTGTTGTTGGTCCAAATTCAATTGTACCTTTTATCTCTGTTTGTGTGGTCTCAGAAGCACTCTCCTCAGTAGAAAAATTTGGCTCAACGTCAGCAAGGGTAGATATATCTACTGATGGAACAACTGTCTCCCTTGATGTTGAAAGAAGTTCGTTTCCAACTACTGTGGACATAGAGGTGGATTTTAGTAGTAAGGTGGTAGGTTTAAACTCAGGCAGTTTTGTTACAGATGTGATCCCAGAAACTGTGGAGAAATTGGAAAACCATGGAGATGTCAAATTAGGTAGAGCTGTTGTATACCTGTCTGTGATAGCATCAGTAGTAACCAAAGATTCAGCAGTAGTGATAGCCTCACTCTCTGTGGATACTTCTGGTGGGATAATAATATTAGTAGTTGTGGATGAATGTTCTGTATCTGAAGTACTCCCATGAAATATGGATGTCAACAAGGTCTGGTCTGGACTGGAAGGCCAAGTGATCTCACTGGTGGAGAATAGATGTGGCTCAGATGTGGGACCCAACTCAGGTGCCTTAGATGTGGAAGCTGATCTAGTGGAAATCAAAGGAAACACATTTTCACCCCTTGTGGGTATATTCTGGGTATGTACTTGTCCAGTGATTGTGGGGGAAAACATACTTTCAGCCGCTGTAGGTGCAAGTGTGATTCCAGGAGTCAAGGCTGTATGTGTAGTCTCAGCATCAATAAATGTTTGTACACTCTGAGCTCCAATGAATGAAGAGGATGTACTGAAAGAAAGGGCCATAGAAGAGGCCTCTTTTGGCATAAAGGTAGATATTGTATCCTCTACTCTGGGTGAAGCAACATCCTGGAAATTTGTAGATGTCAATTCTGTTTCAGCTGTTCTTATCTCAGGAGTTGTCTCCACAGGCTTAGCTGGGAGCGTCATTGAATGAACTGTAAATGATACTTCTGTATCAGTGGTTGCTAATGTAGACGCTGTCTGATTTCTAGGAAATACAGTATCTCTTGGAGTAGCTGTGGAGATGAGCACAGACTCAGGTGGGGATGCTGATGCAGTCCCAATGTGAGTAGTTGCAGTTGAAGTCTGTTTCACCGTGGACCAAGGTACAGTTCCAGCTGCTGTAGATGCAAGAAACTCCTGGCTAGCTGTGGAGATAGGGAGTACCCCAATATCTGTGGATTTCTGTTTGGGCCAAGATGTTGTAGACGTGGATGTCGACTCAATAGATGAGAATAAAGATGTTGTCTTCATAATGGCTGGCGGAGATCCAGTCGCTGAAGTTTTGGATACTGTTGATTTTTTGGTAAATCCAGATGTATATAGGCAATTAGTAGCTGTAGTTGGATGAAGGGCCTGAGTAGCAGTGGCTTCAGCCATTTTTGTTGTTCTTGTGCTCTCTGAAGGTGAGGATTTAGTTATTTTCACGGAATTGGCTGTAGTGTCTATGGAGGTGCTCCTGGTAGGTAGAGCAATGGCTGCTGAAGTAGACAAAATATCTGCTGCAGATGTAGCTGTCTCAGCTATGGATGTCTTTAAAATAATTGGTGCAGTCATTACTTCCAGAGGTGGAGATGTTGTATTAGCATATGATACGGTTGTATAATCAGTTGCAAGTATAGGCATACTTTTAGACATCATTGTAGAAGAATACATAGTCTTTTGTGGTGTTAGTCCAGTAACTTGGGATGGGGTTGTCAAATCTATTTGTTGTGAAAGTGTTGTACTTGTTTCTTGAATAGTTATATCTTCAGAAACAACTGAAAAAATAGAAAGCATATGTTACTTTGGATTCCGATTTAGAAATCAGAGGTGATTCTTTAAGAAAGAGCTCTATAGTTTTTTTTCATATTTTTAAAAGGAGGTAAGTATCAGATATAATCAATCATTACTTACGATGATTTTCTACTCTCTAAAACATACATCATACTCATAATGCCCTGGTTAAGCAACAAGTAGGAGGACGTCCATTCCATAGAGTTTCCATAAAAATGTCTAGGCACTCCTGAAAGTGGTATACATGCTAGAGTAGTGTACTAATTAAGAGGATTAGCTTGGGAAATGGACCAATTTCTTGAAAGACACAAGTTACCAAAACTCATTTAAGAAGAAAGAGATAACTTGAGTAGTCCTATATCTACTAAAGAAATTGAATTGTGTGGTTCAAAATGTTCCAAAAAATAGGACCAGCTTTGGATTCACATAGATGTAGTTTTAAATCCTGGCTCCATCACTTTCTCATTATGTAGCCTTGGATTAATTACTTAATCTCTCCGTACTTCAATTTCCTCCTCTGTAATGTGAGATAATAACACCTACTTTATAAAAGTGTTTTGAGAATTGAGTTAATGCATGTAAAACACATAGCATAGTACCAGGCAAACATTAAGTACTCAAAAATAATTAACTGTTGTAAGTAAAGGCTTGCTATTTTATTTACTTATTTATTTATTACTTTTTTTAAGGCTTGCTATTTTAGACTTGATCAAATTTCTATTATTCATCTAAATAGTATAGATTAAAAATGCTTTGAGAAGCAACCCAAAGATTAAAATTTCTTTAACATGCACCACTTATGTATATATATATTTGTTTATCAATAATGTATATATATAATAAATTTGTATTATGTACATTATAAACATACACAAAAATAGAAATGTCAAAGGATATGATAAAAAAGTATAAACAGAAGTTTTACAATATTTTTTTCCTGCACTCTAATGCATTGTCTGTGTACCTCCTAGAATTGTGAATTCCACTTTGAAGACCACTGGGGCCTACCTTATGTCTCAATTCAAATCAATTAAATTTAACAAATATTATGAATACTATTCTAGGTCCTGTGAGAAACGTATAGTTTATGACATGATTTCTTCCCTCAAAGAGCTGACATTCTTATTGGAAAAGTCTTATAGTACTGAAGTATTTTAGACAAAATGTCACATAATACTTTTAAAACAAAACAATGAAAACACAATAAATAATAATACCATTATAATAAAGTGAACTATGGAATGCAATCGGGTTCCAAATATCTCTAAAGTGCAATCAATGGGAGATCAGTAGGGTGAGAGAGCAACACTGGCTTCAAGTTAATGAGGAACCTTTCTCTTAAAAGATGCAGGCCTTTGAGAAATTATGAGGTTTGGGTAGAGAAATAAAGGCACATGGCAATAAGTGTGGAGGCAGTGAAAAAATGTCTAGCTGGGAGGGAACATGATGGATAGGGGTGAGAAAGAATGTCAGACTAGGCATGCTATCTTATTTTATGCACCTAAAAAACTTATAAGATAGATATTACAATTATGCCCATTTCAGAGTTGAAGAAACAGAATGTCAGAAACTTTACATGAATTGCTCAAGTTCACTCTTGGAGTTCAAACCAAGATCTATCATCTGTGCTCTTAACCACTACACCATTTGGAAGGGTATAGATTCTTGAGCAAGGAAAATGAGTTGATAAAAAGTAGCCTTTAAGGAAAATACATTTTGTGGCAGTGTACAGGATGGGTAGGAATGGGGGGGGGTGGATTAAGGCAAGGAGTCCTTTTAGGGGGCTGGTAGAGTTATCCTCCCTACCTCACTCCCTCTAACTCTGGACCAACCCAACGTTCCATTGCCTTCATACCTGCACTTGAGCAGTTAAGTACTGACGGACACAGTCACACAAGAGGATGAATTAATATTTCTATAAATTCATGGTCACCAACCTCAAATAAGCTTTTCCCACTACCCTAACATCCTACCACCTTTCTCTGGTCAATTTATGCTCCTACTATCTGCACTAACTATTTAAAAACCTTCCCTTTTCTCAAATCCTACCCCCAAATGTTTATGAAGTAACCATGCCTCTTATTTCATAGGAAAAAATAATTCAAGTCCATGGATAGAAACTTAGCTGTGCTACTGTCTCAGAAATCTTACATCAGCAGTCATCTATCTCTCCTTTCCCCAAGGAGCATTTCCCTCCTGATTTAAAACATATTCCAATCTCCTGCAATAAAAACAAATAAATAAATAACCCCACATTCCTATGCAGGTACTGCCCTATCTCTCTTTTCGCTGTTGCACCCAAACTTCTTCAATGAAAGATTATGTATACTAGTTGTCTCCCTGCTCTCCTACCCCATTCTTTTGGCTTCTGCCATTATCATTCAACGGCACAGCCTTCACTAAGACCACCAATGCCTTCCATACAGACGAATACTATGGACACTTTTTCAGTCCTCATCTTAACCTCTCAACAACTTTTGACAATGTTGGCCACTCCATCCTTCTTTAAATACTCTTTTTGTTGATTTCCACGACAAAATGTACTATTGGGTTTTCTTCTACTTCTCTGGCCACTCCTTTATCTCCATTGCAGACTCATCCTATTTTACCTGGCTACTGAATATTAAAGTCCCCCAAGGCTTGGTCCCAGCACCTCTTCTCTTTTCACTCTATAGTTTCTCCACGTCTAGAATTCCCATTTACACCTTTACACGAATGAATCTCAAAGTTATATCTCTAGACCAGATCTCTATTCTGAGCTCCACATTTATACAATCAACTCTATTTCATATCATCTCTTGGGTACCTCATTAACACCTCAAACTCAATGTACCCCAACTGAACTCATTATCTTCTCTCCAAACTGGGTCCTCTTTTAGTATTCCCTCAGTGAATGGCTCTATCATACATTCAGTTATACAAGCCAAAATCTTCTCCCTTTGTCTCCTTCATTTTCTCTTTCACTGGCCATAGCCAACCCATAATGTCCTTTGGATCTTATATCCTAAATATCTATTGATTTTGTCAGCTTCTATCATTTCTATCACTTACCACCCTAATCAAGTTACTATCAATTTCTCAGCTGGACTACTGCAGTAACCTCCAAATGGACTCTTCCTCTACTCTTGGGCCCCTTCCAATCTGTTCCATAATGAAATCAGAATGATCTTTTTCAAATACAAATTTGATCATGTCACTCACACATTTACACCCAGCTCCTTTTAGTGGCCTTCCATTACTCATAGGATTAAAAAAAAACACAACAATTTTCTTAAGAGAGCCCATAAAGATAGTCATGGTTTTGTCCCTACCTTCCTTTCCAGCTTTAATTGGTGCAGTTTCTCCCTTGTTTTCTGGGCTTCAGTCCTTCAACACTTGGCATTCTCTTTCCCACCACAAGACCACTCACTGCATATGTTACCTCTACATAGAACATTCTGACGTAGACGTCATCAAAACGGAAGCATGAGGTGAGCTTCTGTAAAGCTCCCCTGGAATTTACAACTAATTGAACAACAATAACTCCACAAAGGACTCCCTGCACAGCAGACAGGCAAGACGAAGAGGCCCACTACTGAACTCAACTAAAGGTGGGAGAATCGCGCGAGCGGGTGAGGAGGGAAGGGAGAGGTGCAGAGATGGAGCCGGGTGGGTGCAAGACGCAGACCTAGCTCAGTGCTCCGAGCTCACTGCATCCGGAACTACCGCAGCTGTGGGAGAGGGAAGAACTCGGACAGCTAGGGCTCCGCCTATGGCCCACAGGGCTGAGGGGGCAGCATATAACACGGCTGAACCCAACGCTCACAGCAGAGACCTCGGAGAAAAGACTGAGGGAAGAAGGCTGAAAACGGTGGTGTAAGGCCTCACTGCCGAGCGGAGAATGGAAGACTTAGGCACTGAGGCTAGCCGCCCCCTTCCTACTATCCCAGAGCTTGCCCCGCCCCCACTTGCGCGGTGCTAGAAGCGGAACAGTAGCAATGTCAGATCAAAAGAACAGAATATTTGCTGTTCTGAGAACTGTGGAATGCAGACACAGATTCACAGCCCAACTAGTTCAGGCAAAAGGGAGGGAACAGTGGAAGCGAGACCGGGTGTGGTAGTGGTAGCCGCCATTGTTCTGGGCCACCACTCACAACTCACCCTTCCCCTGACCCCACCTATCTAGGCAGATTCCTGCAGGAGTAAACAGAACGGCTGAAACATATGGGCTCTGAATCTGGTGCAGAAAGAGCTTTGGAACTTCAAAAGCTCTCCACATCCCCACAGGGACGTGGAGCCCTATAAACCAGGCGAACTGTTAACAGAGGAGAAGCCCATTTCCCAGGGAATCCCCCCATTGTGTGAGAAGCTGGAATAGTACAGACAAAACATAGCACTACTGTGTGAGAGAGGAAAAAAAAGGCCGCAGTTGGAGAGAAAATAAAACATTCACCAACAAGTATTGGAAAACAAAAGAAAGACCTCTTCCTATCAACCTGCTGCAAAAACCACCCCTGTAGATGTCTAGGAAGAGAAATAATAAATCAGTAATTGCCATGAATAACCAAGGCAACAAGGCTGCTCAGAAAGAAAGTGAAAAGTCTCCAGAAAAGGAACTTAAATGACAGAGAATTCAAGACTGCAGTTCTAAAAAAACTCAACGAGATGCAAGAAAATACAGAAAGGCAATTTAATGAACTCAGAAATGCAATCAAAGAACAACATAAGCATTTTACAAAAGAGAGTGAAATTTTTAAAAAGACCCAAATGGAATTTCTGGAGATTAAGAGCTCAATAGAGGAAATTAAGAATGAAATAACCAGCTTAGGTAGTAGAGTTGACCAGATGGAAGAAAGAATCCATGACATCGAAGATAGAAACCTGGAAATTACACAGATGGAAGAAGAAAGAGACTTGAAACTGAAAAGAAATGAAAGAACTCTACAAGAACTTTTTGACTCTTTCAGAAAGAGGTTATAAGAATAATGGGCATACCAGAAGGAGAAGAAAAAGAGAAGGGAACAGAGAATATATTCAAACAAATTGTTGATGAGAACTTCCCAAACTTCTGGACAGAACTGGATCCTTGAATCCAAAAAGCAAATAGAACACCTAATTCCCTCAATCCCAACAGGCCTTCTCCAAGGCACATTGTATTGAAGCTGTCTAAAATCAACGACAAAGAAAGAATCCTCAAGGCAGCCAGGGAAAAGAAGACGGTAAACTACAAAGGAAAGCTTATTAGATTATCGTCAGATTTTTCAGCAGAAACTCTACAAGCCAGGAGGGAGTGGAACCAAATATTCAAACTATTGAAAGAGAGAAATTATGAGCCAAGAATAATATATTCAGCAAAGATATCCTTTACATATGAAGGAGGAATAAAGACCTTTCTAGATATACAGAAGCTGAAGGAATTTTCTAATACACGACCTGCACTACAAGAAATACTAAAGGAGGCTATTCAACCACCATCAACAGGGACAATTTGTGGCAACCAAAACATAAAAACGGGGAGAGTAAAGGCCTGAACCGGAATATGGGAATGGAGAAAGTAAGCGTGCTGAAGAAAATGGAATACTCTAAATATCAAACTTCCTTTTACAAACACTTAAGGGTAACCACTCAAAAAAGAAATCCAGAACTGAAATATATACTGTAATCAAAGAAGAAACAGAGGGAAACATCATAGAATACCACCACACAGAAATAATAGACAACAAAAAGGCAAAGAAACAATGAAGACACAACCTTCCAGAAAACTAAAGATAGAATGACAGGAAATCCTCATGTATCAATAATCACCCTAAATGTAAATGGTCTGAACTCACCAATAAAAAGGCACAGAGTAGCAGATTGGATCAGAACACTAAACCTAACCATATGCTGTCTCCAAGAGACACATCTCAGCTACAAGGACAAGCATAGACTCAAAGTGAAAGGTTGGAAATTGACACTCCAAGCAAATGGTACCCAGAGAAAATCAAGTGTAGCCATATTGATATCAGATGAAACAGACTTCAGGGTGAAAAAGGTAACAAGAGACAAAGATGGACATTTCATAATGGTAAAGGGGAATATACAACAAGAAGACATAACAGTCATCAATATTTATGCTCCCAATCAGGGAGCACCAAAATATACCAAGCAACTACTAACAGAACTAAAGAAAGAAATTGACCAAAACACAATTACACTAGGGGACTTAAATACATCATTGACAGCTATGGATAGATCGTCCAAACAGAAAATAAATGACGAAATAGCAACCCTAAATGACACATTAGATGAAATGGACAAAATTGACATATATAAAGCCCCTCATCCTAAAACATCAGAATATACATTCTTTTCGACTGTACATGGAACATTCTCAAGGATACATCATATTTTGAAACATCATAACAGCCTCAGCAAATTTAAGAAGATGGAAATCATACCAAGCATATTCTCTGATCACAAGGCTTTGAAATTGGATATCAACTGCAAAAAGAAAGCAGGAAAAAACACAAATATATGGAGATTAAACAACATACTTTTAAAGCACGACGGGGTCAAAGAAGAAATTAGAGGAGAGATCAAAACATACATAGAAACAAATGACAATCAAAATACATCCTACCAAAATTTTAAAGATGCAGTGAAAGCAGTTTTAAGAGGGAAATTTATATCATTACACGCCTATCTCAAGAAACAAGAAAAATCCCAAATAAATAACCTCATATTATACCTTAAAGAACTAGAAAAAGAAGAACAAGTGAAACCCAAGGTCAGCAGAAGAAAGGAAATAAAAAACAAAATTCAGAGAGGAACTAAATGAAATAGAGAACAAAAAGACAATAGAAAAAATTAATGTGACAAAGAGCTGGTTCTTTGAGAAGATTAACAAAATTGACAAACCCTTGGCAGACTCACTAAGATAAAAAGACAGAAGACACTAAATAACAAAATCAGAAATGAAAAAGGGGAAGTTATCACGGACACTGCAGAAATACAAAGGATCATGCAAGAATACTATGAAGGACTATATGCCACCAAATTCAATAACCTAGAAGAAATGGACAAGTTCTTAGAAACATATAGCCTTCCAAGGCTGAACAATGAAGAACTGGAACATCTAAATAGACCAATCGTCAGTAACGAAATTGAATCAGTCATCCAAAACCTTCCCAAAAGCAAAAGTCTGGGACCAGATGGCTTCACTAGTGAATTCTACCAAACTTTCAAAGAGGATCTAATACCAATCATGCTCAAACTCTTCCAAAAAATTGAAGAAGAGACAGTACTTTCTAACTCATTTTATGAGGCCAACATTACCCTGATACCAAACCCTGGTAAGGACAACACAAAAAAAGAAAACTACAGACCAATATCTCTGATGAATACAGATGCAAAAATCCTAAACAAAATTCTAGCAAATCGAATACAACAATGCATTAAAAAGATTATTCACCATGACCAAGTGGGGTCATCCCCGGGGCACAAGGATGGTTCAACATCAGCAAATCCATCAATGTGATACAACACATAAACAAAATAAAGGACAATAATCATATGATTATATCAGTTGATGGATAAAAAGCATTTGACAAGATACAACATCCATTTATGATTAAAACACTTTATAATATAGGTATAGAAGGAAAATACTTTAACATAATAAAGGCCATCTAAAACAAGCCCTTAGCCAATCTCATAATTAATGGTGAAAAACTGAAGCCCTTTGCTCTACGTTCAGGAACACGACAGGGCTGTCCCCTATCACCTCTGCTTTTCAACATAGTGTTGGAAGTCCTTGCCAGACCAATCAGGCAATAGAAAGAAATAAAAGGCATCCAAATTGGAAATGAAGAAGTTAAATTATCATCTTTGCAGATGACATGATGCTATATACAGAAAACCCGAAAGACTCCACCAAAAAGCTATTAGAAACAATCATCGAATACAGTAAAGTTGCTGGCTACAAAGTCAATGTACAGAAATCCATTGCATTCCTGTATACTAACAATGAAATCTCAGAAAAAGAAATACAAAACACAATTCCCTTTGCAATTGCAGCAAAAAGAATAAAATACCTAGAAATAAACTTAACCAAGGATGTGAAAGACCTATATGCTGAAAACTATAAGACATTTTTTAAAGAAATTGAAGAAGACACAAAGAAATGGAAAGACATTCCGTGCTCACGGATTGGAAGAATCAATATAGTTAAAATGGCCATATTACCCAAAGCAATATGCAGATTTAATGCGATCCCCATCAAAATCCCAATGACATTTTTTAAAGAAATAGAACAAAAAATCCTCAGATTTGTTTGGAACCACAAAAGACCCTGAATAGCCAAAGCAATCTTAAGGAAAAAGAACAATACTGGAGGTATCACACTCCCTAACTTTAGCTTGTACTACAGGGCTACAATAATCAAAACAGCATGGTATTGGCAGAAACAGACACATAGACCAATGGAATAGAATTGAGAACCCAGAAATAAAACCACATAAATATGGACAGATAATTTTTGACAAAGAAGCTAAAAACATACAATGGAGGAAAGACAGCCTCTTCAATAAATGGTGCTGGGAAAATTGGATAGCCACGTGCAAAAGAATGAAACTGGACTTTTGTTATCTGTCACCATGTACCAAAATTAATTCAAAATGGATCAAAGACTTAAGCATAAGACCTGCCACAATAAACTGCATAGAAGAAAACATAGGTACTAAACTTATGGACCTTGGGTTCAAAGAGCATCTTATGAATTTGACTCCAAGGGAATGGAAGTAAAAGCTAAAATAAACGAATGGGACTGTGTGAAACTTAAAAGCTTCTGCACAGCAAAACAAACTATCAACAAAATAAAGAGGCAACCAAATGAATGGGAGAAGATTTTTGCAAACAGTGCCTCCGATAAGGGGCTAGTATCCATCATATACAAGGAACTCATGAAGCTGAACAACAAAAAAACAAACAACCCAATTGAAAAATGGGCAGAGGACCTGAAGAGACATTTCGTCAAAGAGGACATACAAATGGCAAATAGACATATGAAAAAATGCTCAACATCACTCATCATCAGAGAAATGCAAATGAAAACCACAATGAGATATCACCTCACCCCAGTCGGAATGGCTATCATCAACAAGACAAATAGTAACAAGTGTTGGAGAGGCTGTGGAGAAAAAGGAACCCTCATACACTGTTGGTGGGAATGCAGACTGGTGCAGCCATTATGGAAGGCAGTGTGGAGGTTCTTCAAAAAATTACGAATAGAATTACCATATGACCCAGCAGTCCCTCTCCTGGGTATCTACCCAAAAAACTTGAAAACATTTACCCATAAAGACCCGTGTGCTCTAATGTTTATTGCAGCTTCTTTTATGATGTCCAAGACATGGAAAGAACCAAAATGTCTTTCGATAGATGAATGGATAAAGAAGTTGTGGTATATATACACAATGGAATACTATTCGGCTGTAAGAAAAGATGAAATAGGACCATTTGTGACAACATGGATGGATCTTGAGAGTATAATGCTAAGCGAAATAAGTCAGACAGAGAAAGCAGAGAACCCTATGATTTCACTGATATGTGGTATATAAACCAAAAACAACAAAAGAACAAGACAAACAAATGAGAAAAAAAACTCATAGACACAGATAATAGTGTAGTGGTTACCAGAGGGCAGGGGGGTGGGGGGAGGGAGCTGAGGGTAAGGGGGATCAAACATATGGTGATGGAAGGAGAACTGACTCTGGGTGGTGAACACACAATGGGATTTATAGATGATGTAATACAGAATTGTACACTTGAAATCTATGTAATTTCACTAACAATTTTCACCCCAATACATTTTTTAAAAAAAGAATGTTCTTCCCACGTTTCTTCATCTCATTAACTCATGTTTCAGATCTCAACTCATACTTCTCTTCCTCAGAAAAGCCTACTTTCCTCGGTCTCCATAACTAGGTCAAACCAATCTACTCTAGGTGCTTGTGACACCTTATACCTCTTTGTCATAGTACTTGTCACAACTGCAGTTTTACATTTGTGTGTGCTTATTAATGTCTGCTTTTTTCACTACAATGTATGAGCGTTGATCTCATCTTTCTTTGCTCATCATTGTATCCCCAGTGCTTAGTACAGGGCCTGGCATATGATAGATACCCAAGAAATATTTGTAGGATAACTGAATAAGTGGAAATGATAAAGGCTTGGAATGAGATGAATGGAATCCTATAGATATTGGAAAGGAAGAATTGACAGGATATGGTATCAAAGAGGTTTAAGAAATAAAGAAGACAGAGAACTCAAATTTTGCTTTTAGGCAACTTGGCGAATGGTGGCAATATTCATGAATATAGGAAAATTGGAAAGATAGCCTCACTAAGAAAAACATCCAGTTCAGACTTCGATAAAGAGAATCTGGGGTAATGGTAGAACATCCAAATGAAAATTGTGCATAGGTAGTAAAATTCAAGACTGAGTCATAATTTTTCTCCAGTTCAAATCACCAAAAATGAAATCATGTATGTTTACCATTGGGAATTAACATTTTGAATTTATCTACCTGGGGTGCATTTTACCTACCATGTAGAAATAATTATGGTGGTAGTGAGACAGCATAGGTGGTAGTGAGACAGCCCAGGGCCAAAGGAATGCCAGATGGCTGTGAGGAATGCTGGATAAGCTAACCACAAGCATGCCACCACCCCATCACTCTCTACACAAAAATGCATAAGTAGCTGATTGTTATCTCCCTTCTACCAGTTTACTTCCAAAACCCAAAACATTACATTACAGTGGTCTAAACCACTGTTGTGCATGTGTAGTTGATCAAGGTTTGTCCACTTTAAATCTTCCTGGGGTGGTGATAATGAACAGTCTGCCATCTTGCTCCCACAGCGCAGGTGCAAATATAGTTACCAGGCAATGTAGCCTGTAAAGAAAGCCTGCCTTTTTCAAAGAGCCCACCACTTTCAAAAAGCCTGCCTTTTCATGCAAACATGCTTTGTCGCCAACGTATAAAAGCAGTCTCAGAGTCGGTTCAGAGGACCTTCCTTTCCTCTGTGCTGTCTTACTTGTGATAGAGCATAAATTAATAAAATTTGTCTGGAAATTCTTCTGGAGTTTCCTCTCAGGTTCTATCTTGAGAAACCCAAGAACCCTAATGCTAGTAACAGTAATCTACTAAGTTGTTTCACACTAAAATTACTTTTAACTTCATATATAGAAATACTGAGATGTGTGTAGAATTTTCTTTTGGGGAAAATAAAAGTGTTATTTATTGGTCTCCAAAACCCCAAACATTATATTTTTACTTAGTCAAGTTTGAGAAGGAGAAACTCAAGGCAAAAGATTTTGAAACAAGAATGCCAATATTTAGTTAATAACTGAGAGGCAAAAGACCCACTGTGGTGGTGGGGGTGTGTGCTATTCTCCTAAATGTCAAATCCTACCAAACGTTTTTCTATTCCTTTTTTATAATTAATTATTTATTTTTCCACTAACAGTTGATGTTCAATGTTATTTATGTTAGTTTCAGGTGTACAGCACAGTAGTTAGACATTTACACAATTTATGAAGTGATCCCCCTCCATTATTCTAGTACCTACCTGGCTCTATACATAGTTATTACCACATTATTGACTATATTCCTTATGCTGTACTTTGCATCCCCATAACCATTTTGTAACTACTAACTTGGACTTCTTAATACCCTTCACCTTTTCCAGTCAGTGTCCCAAACCCCTTCCCATCTGGCAACCATCAGCTTATTCTCTGTATCTATGAGTTTGTTTCTGCATTGTATGTTCATTTATTTTTTTCTTTAGAGCCTAATGTGTCATGCGAGTTAGGTGAGGTGGGGGTCTCAGGGAGTCACCAGGGTAGGATGAGTGTTGTTCACCAGGTTAATATAGATTCTGGTTTGATGCCAGTGCTGAGCCTAGAGCTACTCAGCAAAAGTCTCCGTGTACACTGAGGTCTGCTGCTGCCTGACTGGGGCCCACGGAGAGTTGTCCAAGAAAGAGCGCAACATGGTTGGGGTTGGCTACTGGCTGAAAAAGAGCCTCCCTTGTTGTGCGAGTTGGATGGGGCAGGGCCTCAAAGAGTCACCAGGGTAGAGTGAGCAGAGTTCACCAGGTCAGTGCAGATTCAGATTTGGCTGTGTGGGGGAGGGCTCAACACAGGAAAGATGGTGTCTGCCTGCTAGTTGCATAAGACAAAAATTCTACACAGGGAAAATGGTGACCGTCCCTCCAGTCCTTGCTCTGCAGCCACACAACCCAATCTCTCCCTCTATGTCTCTGATACCTCCCAAATAACCTTCGCTCTACCAGGGCTCAGGGTGAGTCCCTCCAGCAAGTGACTCTGTGTATGGGCCCTTTAAGAGGATGTCTGGGTTTCCTACAGTCTTCCATATCACCCAGATGGTCAGAATCCCCACTTTTTTGTAGATTTTTTAAGGATTTTGTGGTCATTAGAAAGTAAAATGAGTGACAACCAGAAGCTTACCACTGATTGTGTAGGTGAGTTGACAAAAGTACACACATTATAAGGAGAAAAGTCAAAGTTATATAAGAAATATTTTTCATTTAATTTTACAACATTGTTTCAATTATCAACGGTTCACTTCGTGTTAGGCCTTATCAAGAAATGTATATTTCAGAACATCAAAAAAAATGGCGGCGAGAGGTGAGCCTCTGTAACGCTCCCCTGGAATTTACAACGAATCGGACAACAATAACTCCACAAAGGACTCCTTGCACAGCAGACAGGCAAGACGAAGAGGCCCACTACTGAATTCACCTCCAGGTGGGTGAATCGCGCTAGCGGGGGAGGAGGGAGAGGAGAAGTGCGGAGACGGAGCCCCGCGGGCGCAGGACACAGACCTAGCTCAGTGCTCGGAGCCCGCTGCTCCCGGATCTTCCGCAGCTGCGGGAGAGGGAAGGACTCGGACTGCTAGGGCTCCGCTTACGGCCCACAGGGCTGAGGGGGCAGCATACAAAACCGCTGAACACAACGCTTGCTCACGGCAGATCTCGGAGCAAAGACTGAGGGAAGAGGGCTGAAATCGGTGGTTTAAGCCCTCACTGCCGAGCAGAGAACGGAAGCCTTAGGCACAGAGACTAGCCGCCCCCTCCCTACCCTCCCAGAGCTCGCCCCGCCCCCACCTGCCCGGTGCTAGAAGCGATAAAGTAGCAGTGTCGGATCAAAGGACAGAATATTTGCTGCTCTGAGAACTGTGGACCGCAGACACAGATTCGCAGCTCAACTAGTTCCGGCAAAGGGGAGGGAGCTGTGGAAGCAGGACTGGCTGTGGGGGTGGTCGCAGCCATTGCTCTGGGCCACCTCTCACAACTCACCCCGCCCCTGGCCCCACCTATCTGGGCGGATCCCTGCAGGAGTAAACAGAACTGCTGAAACAAACGGGCTCTGAATCTGGTGCAGAAAGAGCTTTGGAACTCCAAAAGCTCTTCGCATACCTATCAACCTGTTGCAGAAGACACTCCTGTAGATGTCTAGGAAGAGAAATAGTAAATCAGTGATTGCCATGAATAACCAAGGCAATAAGATAGCTCAGAAAGAAAGTGAAAAGTCTCCAGAAAAGGAACTTAGAGATATGTACTTTGTGATTTAAATGACAGAGAATTCAAGATCGCAATTCTGAAAAAACTGAACGAGATGCAAGAAAACACAGAAAGGCAGTTTAATGAACTCAGAAACACAATCAAAGAACACCATGAGCATTTTACAAAAGAGATTGAAATCTTGAAAAAGAACCAAATAGAATTTCTGGAGATTAAGAACTCAATAGAAGAAATTAACAATAAAATATCCAGCTTAGGAAGTAGAGTTGACCAGATGGAGGAAAGAATCAGTGACATCGAAGATAGAAACCTGGAATTTACACAGAGGGAAGAAGAAAGAGACTTGAGACTTACAAGAAATGAAAGGACTCTACAAGAACTTTCTGACTCCATCAGAAAGAGCAATATAAGAATAATGGGCATACCAGAAGGAGAAGAAAGAGGGAAGGGAACAGAGAATATATTCAAACAAATCGTCGATGAGAACTTCCCAAACTTGTGGACAGAACTGGATCCTCGAATCCAAGAAGCAAATAGAACACCTAATTACCTCAATCCCAACAGGCCTTCACCAAGGCACGTTGTATTGAAGCTGTCTAAAATCAATGACAAAGAAAGAATCCTCAAGGCAGCCAGGGAAAAGAAGATGGTAACTTACAAAGGAAAGCCCATTAGATTATCATCAGATTTTTCAGCAGAAACTCTACAAGCTAGGAGGGAATGGAACCAAATATTCAAACTATTGAAAGAGAGAAATCATGAGCCAAGAATAATATATCCAGCAAAGATCTCCTTTAGATATGAAGGAGGAATAAAGACCTTTCCAGACATCCAGAAGCTGAGGGAATTTTCTAATACACGACCTGCACTACAAGAAATACTAAAGGAGGCTATTAGACCACCATCAACAGGGACAACTTGTGGCAACCGAAACATAAAAAGGGGGAGCGTAAAGGCCTGAACTGGAATATGGGAATAGAGAAAGTAAGCGTACTGAAGAAACTGGAATACTCTAAATATCAAACTTTCTTTTACATAAACTCAAGGGTAACCACTCAAAAAACATCCAAATCTGAAATATATACTGTAATAAAAGAAGAAACAGAGGGAAACATCATAGAATACCACCACACAGAAATAACAGACAACAACAAAAAGGCAAAGAAACAATGGAGACACAACCTTACCAGAAAACTAAAGACAGAATGACAGGAAATCCTCACATATCAATAATCACCCTAAATGTAAATGGACTGAACTCACCAATAAAGAGACACAGAGTAGCAGATTGGAACAAAAAACTAAACCCAACCATATGCTGCCTACAAGAGACACATCTCAGCTACAAGGACAAGCATAGACTCAAAGTGAAAGGGTGGAAATTGACACTCCAAGCAAATGGTACACAGAGAAAATCAGGTGTAGCCATAATGATTTCCGATGAAACAGACTTCAGGGTGAAAAAGATAACAAGAGACAAAGATGGACATTTCATAATGGTAAAGGGGACTATACAACAAGAAGACATAACAGTCATCAATATTTATGCCCCCAATCAGGGAGCACCGAAATATACCAAGCAACTACTAACAGAACTAAAGGGAGAAACTGACCAAAACACAATTATACTAGGGGACTTAAATACATCATTGACAGCTATGGATAGATCATCCAAACAGAAGATAAATAACGAAATCGCAGCCCTAAATGACACATTAGATGAATTGGACATAATTGACATATATAGAGCACTTCATCCTAAAACATCAGACTATACATTCTTTTCTAGTGTACATGGAACATTCTCAAGGATAGACCATATATTGGGACACAAAATCAGCCTCAGCAAATTTAAGAAGATTGAAATCATACCAAGCATATTCTCTGATCACAAAGCTTTGAAATTGGTTATCAACTGCAAAAAGAAAGCAGGAAAAAACACAAATACATGGAGATTAAACAACATACTTTTAAAGAACGACTGGGTCAAAGAAGAAATTAGAGGAGAGCTCAAAAGATACATAGAAACAAATGACAATGAAAATAAATCCTACCAAAATTTTTGGGATGCCGCGAAAGCAGTTTTAAGAGGGAAATTTATATCATTACAGGCCTATCTCAAGAAACAAGAAAAATCCCAAATAAATAACCCGATGTTACACCTTAAAAAACTAGAAAAAGAAGAACAAGCGAAACCCAAGGTTAGCAGAAGAAAGGAAATAACAAAAATCAGAGCAGAACTAAATGAAATAGAGAACAAAAAGACAATAGAAAAAATTAATGTGACAAAAAGCTGGTTCTTTGAAAAGATTAACAAAATCGACAAACCCTTGGCTAGACTCACTAAGATAAAAAGAGAGAAGACACTAATTAACAAAATCAGAAATGAAAAAGGGGAAGTTATCACGGACACCACAGAAATACAAAGGATTATCCAAGAATACTATGAAGGACTATATGCCACCAAATTTAATAACTTAGAAGAAATGGACAAGTTCTTAGAAACATATAGCCTTCCAAGGCTGAATCATGAAGATCTGGAAAATCTTAACAGGCCGATCACCAGTAACGAAATTGAATCAGTCATCAAAAACCTTCCCAAAATCAAAAGTCCTGGACCAGATGGCTTCACCAGTGAATTCTACCAAACCTTCAAAGAGGATCTAATACCAATCCTGCTCAAACTCTTCCAAAAAATTGAAGAAGAGTCAGTACTCCCTAACTCATTTTATGAGGCCAACATTACCCTGATACCAAAACCTGGTAAGGACAACACAAAAAAAGAAAACTACAGACCTATATCTCTGATGAATACAGATGCTAAAATCCTAAACAAAATTCTAGCAAATCAAATACAACAATGCATTAAAAAGATTATTCATCACGACCAAGTGGGGTTCATCCCCGGGGCACAAGGATGGTTCAACATTCACAAATCCATCAATGTGATACATCACATAAACAAAATAAAGGACAAAAATCATATGATTCTATCAATTGATGCAGAAAAAGCATTTGATAAGATACAACATCCATTTATGATTAAAACACTTACTAAAATTGGTATAGAAGGAACATACCTCAACATAATAAAGGCCATATACGACAAGCCCTCAGCTAATCTCATAATTAATGGTGAAAAGCTGAAGCCCTTTGCTCTACGTTCAGGAACACGACAAGGTTGTCCCCTATCACCTCTGCTTTTCAACATAGTGTTGGAAGTCCTCGCCAGAGCTATCAGGCAAGAGAAAGAAATAAAAGGCATTCAAATTGGGAATGAAGAAGTTAAATTGTCACTCTTTGCAGATGACATGATGCTATATATAGAAAACCCTAAAGACTCCACCAAAAAGCTATTAGAAACAATCATCGAATACAGTAAAGTTGCTGGCTACAAAATCAATGTACAAAAGTCCATTGCTTTCCTATATACCAACAATGAAATCTCAGAAAAAGAGATAGAAAAAACAATTCCTTTTGCAATTGCAGCAAAAAGAATAAAATACCTAGGAATAAACTTAACTAAGGATGTGAAGGATTTATATGCTGAAAACTATAAGACATTTTTTAAAGAAATTGAAGAAGACACAAAGAAATGGAAAGACATTCCGTGCTCATGGATTGGAAGAATCAACATAGTTAAAATGGCCATATTACCCAAAGCCATATACAGATTTAATGCAATCCCCATTAAAATCCCAATGGCATTTTTTAAAGAAATAGAACAAAAAATCATCAGATTTGTTTGGAACCACAAAAGACCCCGAATAGCCAAAGCAATATTAAAAAAAAAGAACAATACTGGAGGTATCACACTCCCTGATTTTTCCTTGTACTACAGGGCTACAATAATCAAAACAGCTTGGTATTGGCGGAAAAACAGACACATAGACCAATGGAATAGAATTGAGAACCCAGAAATAAAACCACATAAATATGGACAGATAATTTTTGACAAAGAAGCTAAAAACATACAATGGACGAAAGACAGCCTCTTCAATAAATGGTGCTGGCAGAATTGGATAGCTACATGCAAAAGAATGAAACTGGACTGCTATCTGTCACCATGTACCAAAATTAATTCAAAACGGATCAAAGACTTAAGCATAAGACCTGACACAATAAACTGCATTGAAGAAAACATAGGTACTAAACTTATGGATCTTGGGTTCAAAGAGCATTTTATGCATTTGACTCCAAAGGCAATGGAAGTAAAAACTAAAATAAACAAATGGGATTATATGAAACTGAAAAGCTTCTGCACAGCAAAAGAAACTATTGACAAAATAATGAGGCAACCAACTGAATGGGAGAAGATTTTCGCAAACAGTTCCTCTGATAAGGGGCTAATATCCAAAATATACAAGGAACTCATGAAACTCAACAACAAAAAAACAAACAACCCAATTGAAAAATGGGCAGAGGACTTGAAGAGACATTTCTCCAAAGAGGATATACAAATGGCAAATAGACATATGAAAAAATGCTCAACATCGCTAATCATCAGAGAAATGCAAATGAAAACCACAATGAGACATCACCTCACCCCAGTCAGAATGGCTTTCATCAACAAAACAAATAGTAACAAGTGTTGGAGAGGCTGTGGAGAAAAAGGAACTCTCATACACTGTTGGTGGGAATGCAGACTGGTGCAGCCGCTATGGAAGGCAGTGTGGAGGTTCCTCAAGAAATTACAAATAGAATTACCATATGACCCAGCAATCGCTCTCCTGGGTATCTACCCCAAAAATATAAAAGCATTTCTCTATAGAGACACGTGTACGCCAATGTTCATTGCAGCTTTGTTTACGGTGGCCAAGACATGGAAAGAACCAAAATGTCTTTCGATAGATGAATGGATAAAGAAGTTGTGGTACATATACACAATGGAATACTATTCGGCATTAAGGAAAGATGATATAGGAGCATTTGTGACAACATGGATGGATCTCGAGAGAATAATGCTAAGTGAAATAAGTCAGACAGAAAAAGCAGAGAACCCTATGATTTCACTGATATGTGGTATATAAACCAAAAATAACAAGACAAACAAATGAGAAACAAAAACTCATAGACACAGACAATAATTTAGTGGTTACCAGAGGGTAAGGGGTGGGGGGTGGGTGATGAGGGTAAAGGGGTCAAATATATGGTGATGGAAGGAGAACTGACTCTGGGTGGTGATCACACAATGGGATTTATAGACGATGTAATACAGAATTGTACACCTGAAATCTATGTAAATTTACTAACAATTGTCACCCCAATAAAATTAATTAAAAAAATGTATATTTCAGCAGCATAATATTTATTTCAAGCTTTGTGCTTTCAAATTTGTCCATAACCACAAGTAAAAGAAAAATTGTCACAATCTTGGTTTCCATTTTTGCAGATGGTTTTATCACAGCCAATTGGCTTAGCAAACCTGTTAAAGTGTCACTTATATCACATTGGAGGAGTGTAGCATCCTACAGCCTGAATCGGTTTCTATGAATGCACTAATTGTTGAGAGAAGAGTTCACAATTCTGTCTCCTTTAGAAATGATTGATTGAGCTGCATTCACTTTTTAGGAAAACAATAAAACACTAAGTACCACAAAAGGCTAAGTTATCTTCTTTGATGCAACATTCAAAGAACATTGTTAGAGGAATCTTAATGAGTAATGGGAAACTCTTCTAGAACACAAAAGATTAGATTTAGGCATGATATTTTTATCTAGAGAGGGCTGAGCTATAGATGTTAATTGTTATTAATACTTCCAGTAAGCATGTCAAAAGGAAGCGTAAGATTTAGAAAAATGAATGAGTAGAAAAAAAATTGCAAGCAGGTGATATTTTAAGTACCAGATATCTTTTTGGAAATAATGCAATTTACATTGCTTCATTTTAAACTGAAGCTTGGATTTATATATTTCAGCAAACCTCCCATTGAATCTTTCAGAGGAAAGGTGTTTCTTTTTTCCCCCCACAGGGAAAGATTTTCCTCTAAAGTCTTTATTAATAAAAAGTGTCTCCCTTAATTAAAATCACAGAATTTTAGAACTAAGTCTTGGAGATTGTGTTCAGACCCCTCATTTAGAGATGAGGCCCAGAGAAGTGCAGTGTTGAGAAGATGAGATTTCCACAGGTAAAATATGTAGAAAGGAAATATGGCAATGTGTGCCAGTGCCTCAGTTATCTAGTACCCATAACAGCATGCCCTCAATTTACACAGAATCACCAAAAACCCAGGAGAATGAAGAGACTCTATCTAAAAGAACCAATGAGAGACAAGCCTAGATAATAAAAGCCAAGTTCTACAAATGTTGAACAGCTTGACAAAAAACAAACACCGAAAACAATGAGACATAAACCTTAGAGGAGAGTATCACAGTGCTAAACCAAAATATGAAGGTGCCCTTGGAAGCCTAAGGATTGAAGCCCGATGGGAATCCCAAGTTACAGCTATGCCCTGAAACAAAATTTGCCTTAAAGAATCATCCATGTCCTAAATATAGGCAATCCAATCAAATGTCATCTGGTAACTTTGTAACCAGGCTCCATAAGAATTAAGGATTCTTTCAAACCTTAAATCTAGCAATGAATTACAATGGGTTAGTAAACATGTTCAATTGATACAGAAAAGGCATCTGACAATATCTCATGTTCATTTATGATAAAATCTTTAAGCAAGTTAGGAATAGAAGGTATTTATATGAACTTGATAAAGAACATCACCAAGAAACCTGCAGCTAACATCAACCAAAATTATGAGAGATTGAATGTCTTCCCACTAAAGATGGGAACTAGGCAAGGATGTACACTCTCACCACTCTTACCCAACATAGTACTAGAAGTTAGAAGCACTCCAGTAAGGAAAGACAATGGAATAAAAGGCATTACAGATTACATAGTGTCAATGTATCAAATCCCAAGATCACTTCATAGACTGTGTAGATGCCTAACCACTGCACTATACACCTGAAGCTGAAGTTGAATCATATTGAATGCCAACTATAATTAGCTATATATATATATATGGTCAGAGGATGTGGAGTACAGCATAGGGAATATAGTCAATGGTATTGTAACAGCTATATACAATGTCAGAGGGGTAGTAGACTTGGGGGGTTATCACTTTGTGAGGGTTGTAAATGTCTAACTCTAACTATTACATTGCTTTGTACACCTGAAACTAATAAAAAAAACTTTGGATGGTTTGATACCATATTAATTTGTATTATAGTGAAAGCAGCATTCATAAGAGATAGCTACAATAACAAAATTCCAAGGAAAACATGTTTCTTGAGATTTTTCAGCTTCTCCTCTTATTGTGTTGTTTGAAGCCTTTGTACAAAGAGTGTTTGAAGAGCTCGTGATTATTTTCTGAAAAGTTAATGCAATGTAAGGTATTTCCCAAAGTTTGTAAAATAATTCCCAAAGCTCGATATAATTTGATATACATTATACATTATATACACATTATAATTATAAATGTAAATGACATGAATGCATGAAATATGTATTTGTAGTTTTCCCTCATATTATTACTTGTTGAAAATAAATAAGTCATGACAAATTTTTGAAAAAAAATCCCAAAGTATTTGAAAACAAACAAATAAAAACAAACATCTCCTAGAACTTAAAAGTGAGTTCAGTAAAAGTTAGAGAATACAAAATTAACACTAAGCAAAGAGTTCTTAGACTTGACACCAAAAGCATGATCCACAAAAAGAAAAATTCACAAATTGGACTTCATCAAACCTAAAAGCTTCTGCTCCACGAAAGCCCATGTGAAAAAGATAAAAAGCAATCTACACCACCCAGCGTCAGTGAACACACAACATGATATATAGATGATGTATTACGGAATTGTACACGTGAAACCTATGTAACTTTACTAACAATTGTCACCCCAATAAACTTTAATTTTAAAAAAAGGAAGAATGTCTTTCTAAGACAAATGATTTTCTTTCATACTTATCCTTGTTGTTCCCTGAATTATTTTACTTATAATGATATAGAAATCCTTACTAAAACTTGACGTTGGAAAATTTTAAGTCTTTTTCTGTTGTTACATTTTTTATTAAAAACAATAATAATATTTTTTACTGTCTTTAAGGGCCAGAAGCAAATTTAATACTTCTTTCTCTCAACACTCAAATAAATATCCCTGTATGAAATCATAAAAAAAAGCAATCTACAGACTAGGACAAAATATTTGCAAAACATATCCAACAAAGGACTAGAATATATAAAGAACTCTCAAGACTCAACAGTAAATTTTTTTTTGTAATGGGCAAATGACATGAATAGACAGTTCACTAATGAGGATATATGGATGGCAAATAATCACAGGAAAAGATGTTCAACACCACTAAGCATCAGGAAAATGCAGATTGAAACCACAATGAAAGATCACTATACACTTACCAAAATGGCTAAAATAAAAAATAGTGGCAACACCAAATGCTAGCAAGGATGCAGAGAAGCTAGACCATTGCTGCTGGGAATATAAAATGGTACAGCCACTTTGGAAAACAGACAGTTTTATATAAAACTAGATGTGCAACTACCATATGGCCCAGCAATTGCACTCCTGGACATTTGTTCCAGAGAAATGAAAACTTATGTCCGCACAAAATTCTGTACAAAAATGTTCATAGCAGGTTTTCTTTTTAATAGCCAAGAATTGGTATCAACCAGATGTCTTTTAACAGGTGAATGGCTAAACAAACTCTAGTATATCCATACCATGGAATATCAGTCAGCAATAGAAAGGAATAAACTACTGATGCAAGCAGCAACCCAGCTGGATCTCAGAGAATTATGTTGAGTAAAAAGAAAGACAATCCAAAAAGGTTACATACTGTATGATCCTACTTATTAACATTTTTGAAATGACAAAATTTTAGAAATGGAGGACAGATTAGTGGTTGTCAAGAGTTTGGATGTGGGGAGCAGAGTAGAGTGGAAAGGATAGAAGGGATGTGGGTATGTTTATAAAAGGGCAAAATGAGGAATCCTTGTGGTGTTGAAACTGTTCAGTATGTTGACTGTGGTGGTGGAGACACAAACCTTCACAGATGGGAAAATTGTATGGAACTTAATACACACACATAAATGACTATAAGTAAAACTAGAGAAATATGAATAAGATTGGTGAATGTTATCAATGTCAATATTCTCATTGTCATACTCTAGCTTTATTAAATGTTACTATTGGGGGAAACTGGGCAAAGTGTACAATGGATCTCTAGCTGCATGTGAACCTACAATGATCTCAATAAAAATTCAATTTAAAAAAGCAAATACAAAAGCCCCCATTTTGTAGGTAGTTGAGCAACAACTCAGTGTCCATTCCTACTGGAAGGACCACAGAAGCCATGGAATCTGGCCTCCATTTTGGAAGGGCTCACAAACATGTTTTGCCACATTCAGTCTGTTCCCATTTGTGAACAAGTGATCACTTGCACAAATGATTTGCATGAGCTTTGCTGTCTCTGTATTTTAAAGTGGGGATAATCCATGCTAATTCACAGGGGCCTATGGGTTTAATTGCCATTTATTTGCTCCTTCACTCTAGACAAAATTGTATTATTGCAATCATTGGGAGCTGGAGAACAGAGGTATAGAGTAGTTGAATATTTATGAGGCATTTTGTTGCAGATGTACCTGCCAGCAGAATATTAAGTAGAACATTTGCTAAGGTACCAAATTCTGCTTGTGATTTGGGTATATCACCTCATATGAAATCTTTGTGTTTTTCTAGCCTACATATCACATCTGGTTTTTCTTTCAATCACGATCTCTGTAAATATAATTCAGAATGTGTTTATTAGATTTATAAGAGATAATGGTGGCCAGAAACTGCCACAGACAGATCTGCCTGTGGGGTAGAAGAAATATGAAATGAGCATCTTTAAAACGATGAGAAAAATTTTTTTCAAACCTTTCCGATCAGAGCTGATAATTGGATAGAGGGCTTAATAGTGGACCAAAGGCCTAAGAGAGTACATAAACTATGTAATCAATCTCTACACATTTTTAAAATGTTGAGCTCATAAAGTAATTCAAAGCAGCTGGAGGATTAGATCAATTAATAAATCTTAGCAAATCAATAGCTCCACAGATAGAGGGACCCTGTGGTTTGATATATTGTATAATAGATTTCTCAGGATGGATTCAATTCATGTTATTTCATTCTTTTCAAAGAGGGGATTTCTTACCGTGTTTCCCCAAAAACAAGACCTAGCTGGACAATCACCTCTAATGTGTCTTTTGGAGCAAAAATTAATATAAGACCCGGTCTTATTTTACTATAACATAAGACCAGGTCAATATAATATAATATAATATAATATAATATAATATAATGTAATGTAATGTAATGTAATGTAATGTAATATAATACCCAGTCTTATTTTACTATAGCATAACACCGGGTATAATATAATATAATACCCAGTCTTATATTACCTTTTGCTCCAAAAGGCGCATTAGAGATGATTGTCTGACTAGGTCTTATTTTCGGGGAAACACAGTAGGTGTATAACTAAGAATAATTTAGTCTGCATATCTTTGGGAAGACTCTTCATCTTCATACATTCACAAGTCAGAACAAATCCTTTGTTGTATCATGTGTCTGAGCTGAGATTAGGAAATTATGTTCAACATACCTAGAGATGAATTTTAGCTCATGATCAGTCCCTAACAGTTACTTCAAGAAATTGCTATCACCATACATTCCTTTTAATAATACTGTAGAATTTAGTCACAGCTAAAAACTGAAAAAAACCCAAAAGTCCTTCAAATTGAGTGTGTTGAATAAATGATAGTATACCCTTATTCTATCATACTAATCAGCATCACTCCAATAATCAGCTCTGTATTGTCTGATATGGAAATATCTCTAAAATATATAATTAAATGTAAAGAAAAGATGCAGAAGACTATGCATATAGTTGATTCCAATTGTGAAAAAGAAAAACAAAGAACATGTACATGTGAATCCAAGTTTTAAATTGTTTCTACAAGGATGCATAAGAAATTATTAACTATCATTACTTTTAGAGAGAGTCAAGTAAGGGGTTGAAGAGGAAGTCTTTTACTTTTAATTTATATCTTTATGCATTGGTTGAACTTTTACCATGTGTATCTATAACTTTTAACTTAAAAATTAAATCAATTCTTAACAAATAGTTAAATTAATAAAATAACTAGTAATAATGGTAAATCAATCTAAATTGTAAAAGCTCATATCCTTTTCCCAGGAAAAGGGATGTGTACTATGAAATTACATGTCTACAGATACCAAGATATGTGTACAAGGAAATTTATTGCAGTATTGTTTATAACTGCAAAAAATTGAAAGCGACTTAAATGCCTATCAATGGTGAGTTAGTTAAATAAATTATGGTACATCTCTACAATGGATAAATGCAGCCCTGAAAATGGATGAGGTGGAGCTATATGTACTGATGTGTCCATGATAATATTAAATTAAAACAAACCAAATTGTAAAACAATATGTATTTATGCACATATTATTTTTGCTTTTTGTTTAACTATACACACCCATACACATCCATGCACATATATATACACACTTATTATAAATTCATAGGAAAAAATGTGAAAAAATAAGACACCTGTGTGGAGAGGATGTGGAATAGATTTTATTTTATACGTCATGTATTTCTGTATTATTAGAATTTATTTTATTCACAATCGTAATGTATTGTATTTATAATTTTTTTAATTAAAGAAAAGGAGCTTAAAGACTATTCCAAAACTAAATTACTAATGACTAGCAATTTTGCTCTTACTATTATTTATCATTGTGCTATTTAAATATTCCTGATACAACTCCAACTACAGTGAATACTTGTTTAGTAAACACAGGTAGGGTTTCATAGTTTTCAGCAAATGTTCCTCAAAAGCTTTGTTCTCATAAATATATAAATATATACATATATAATTTGTGTGTAAATAGAATTATTGAGATTTGTAACCTAGTAATGTGCTCATTAAAATTTATTTTCATAATCTTTCTATGGACCATAAATAACAATTTATTAGAGAAAAGCTGAAGCTAGATATGTTGTAATCACTCTTATTGATTCATGTAATTGCCCCCTTTTTCCCAGATGTCATACAGACAAGATGGAGGTAGAAGAAATTCTATGGTGTTACAGTTCCCTCAGTGGTGAGCAAGCAGTGACTGCAGTTGGCAGCTTAATTTCCCCAGATAGGTTATCAGTACCAGCTTCTAAGACAGTGATTCATAACCTTTTAGGTGAACCACAGATCCCTAAAGGTAGTCTTGATGATGTGGAGGTGAAAAGAACATGGGCTTTGCAACTAGACAAATCTTTCCTCAAATCCCAGCTCCACTACTTATTTGATGGGTGAACTTATGCATTACTTAACCTCCCTGAGCCTCTTTCCTCATCTATAAAATGCCTGACACAAGGTAAGAACTTAGTAAAAGGTAGCAATTATCATATTATTTTAGAATAGGATGGAAACTATAGACTCTGTCCTCAGGGGAAAAAATCCACCTCGCATTTTTAGGATGTTGCATACAATTTCAAGGGCTTTGCCCACCCATTAAGGCCATTTTGGATATCGGGTTAGGAGCCACTGGCCTAAGGTCTGGAAAGAACATTAGAATAAACTAGAATAATAGGAGTAACATTTCTACTCCTTTTGTTGATCGTCATTTCAGGTTGTATTTTCTTTTACTTTTTTGTTTTGTAGTATTATTTGTGTATTATGCCCACCAGGACTTAATCAGACCAAGAGGATACATTGTAAATTAAGAAGTATACAAAAGAGCAAAATAAACAAGTGTCATCTAACACTTTAACACAAAGTTAGATCTAGCATATTACCAGCAAAGTGGTAGGAAACGTCATGGCAATTCACTGGACAAATTATGTTATCAAAGACCACTGCTAAACATATAAATTCAGTAGAGCCATGCTTTCAGTTCCTTAGATCAAAGATAAAGTTACTTTAGATGAAAAGCAAGGACCTGCAACCAAGACTACTCTACCCAGCAAAGTTATCATTTAAAATTAGAGGAGAGCTGAAGAGCGTCCCAGACAAGAAAAAGCTAAAGGAGTTCATCACCACGAAGCCAGTATTACAAGAACTATTAAAGAGACTTCTTTAAGAACATGAAGGGAAAAAAACGTAATTATGAATACAAAATAGCAATAACTATGTACTTAGTAATCACTTTAAATGTGAATGGATTAAATATTTTGATCAAAAGAAAAAGGGTAACTGAATGGATAAGAAAACAAGATCCATACTTACACTGTCTACAAGAGACCCACTTCAGATCAAAAGACACACACAGGGGTGGCCAATTAGCTCAGCTGGTTAGAACATGGTGCTGGTAGCACCAAGGTTGCTGGGTGCATCCCCGCATGGGCCACTGTGAGATACACCCTCCTTAAAAAAAAAAAAAAAAAAAAAAAAAAAAAAAAGACATACACAGACTGAGAGTAAAGGGAAATAAATAGGTATTTCATACAAATGGCAATGAAAATAAAGCTGAAATAGCAATATTTATAACAGACAAAATAGACTTTAAAACAAAGGTGATATAACAGGAGACAAAGAAGAACACTTCCTAATGATAAAAAAGTCAATCCAACAAGAGGACATAATGCTTGTAAACACTTACGCACCCAACATAGGAGCACCTAAATATATAAAGCAAATGTTGACTGACATAAAGGGAGAGATCAGCAGTAACAGTCATGGTAGGGAAATTTAACACCCTGTTGAAACCAATGGAAAGATCTTCTAGACAGAAAATCAACAAGGATACAGCAGCTTTAAGTGATAGATTAGGCCAGATGAATTTAATTGATATTTTCAGAGCATTTCACCCAAAGCAGCAGAATAAACATTCTTTTCAAGTGCACATGGAACATTTTCCAAGATAGACCACATGTTAGGACACAAAAGAAGTCTCAATAAATTTAAGAAGATTGAAATCATTTCAAGTGTCTTTTCTGACCACAATGGTATGAAACAAGAAATCAATTACAAGAAAAAAACTGAAAAACATACAAACACTTGGAAGATAAATAATGTGCTACTAAATAATGAATGGGTCAACAATGAGATCAAGGAAGAACTCAAAATATAGCTTGAGACAAATGAAAATCAGAACACAACGACCCAAAATCTATGGGACACAGCAAAAGCACTTCTAAGAAGGAAACTCATAACAATACAGACCTACCTCACGAAACAAGAAAAATCTCAAATAAACAATCTAACCTTACACCCAAAGGAACTAGAAAAAGAAGAGAAAACAAAGCCCAAAGTGAATAGAAGGTAGGAAATAATAAACATCAGAACGTAAATAAATTAGTCTTTAAAAAAATACAAAAGATCAATAAAGGAGTTGGTTCTTTGAAAAGATAAACAAAATTAATAAGCCTTTAACCAGACTCATCAAGAAAGCAAGCGAGGAAACCCAAATAAATATAATCAGAAATAAAAGAGGAGAAGTGACAAGTAACACCACAAAAATACAAAGAATTATAAGAAAACACTACAAACAATTTTATGCCAACAAATTGAACAACCTGGAAGAAATGGATAAATTCCATTTATCCATTGGATACAATCTTCCAAGACTGAATCAAGAAGAAACAGAAAATCTGAACAGACTGATTACTACTAACGAAATCAAATCAGTAACCAAAAAACTCCCAAAAAACAAAAGTCCTGCACCGGATGGCTTCACAGGTGAATTTTACCAAACAGTCAAAGAAGAATTACCACTTATCCTTCTCAAACTATTCAAAGAAATTCAACAGGTGGGAAGGCTCTCAAACTCATTTTACAAGGCCAGCATTGCCCTGATTCCAAAACCAGACAAAGACATTACAAAACAAGAAAATTACGGGCCGATATCCCCGGTTAACATACACGCAAAGATCTTCAACAAAATATTAGCAAATCCAATTCAGCAATACATGAGAAAGATTATACATTATGATCAAGTGGGATCCACTTGATCAAGGTGGATTCAATATCTGCAAATCAATTAACGTGATACACCACATAAACAAAATGAAAGACAAAAGTCATATGATCAGATCACTGCACTGTACACCTGAAGCTGAACAATAATGAATGCCAACTAAATTTTATATATATATATGTATATATATATATATATATATATATGTATATATGTATATACTTACAAGAAGCAGAGTACAGCAGGCCATGTATGAAAAACTCACACTAATATCACAATCAATGGGGGAAAGGCTAAAAGTGTTCTCCTTAAGATCATGAACAAGAAAATGATATCCATTATCACCACTTTTATTCAACATAGTATCAGAAGTCTTAGCCACAGCATTCAAACAGGAAAAAGAAACAAAATGCATCCAAAGTGGAAAGGAAAAAATTAAAACTGTCATTATCTGCAGATGACATGATACTCTATAAAGAGAACCCCAAAGATTTCACCCCAAAAAGTTTAGAATTGATAAATGAATTCAGTAAACTAGCGGGATACAAAATTAATATTCAGAAATCAATTGCATTTTACTACACCAATTACAAACTATCAGACAGAGAAATTGAGAAAACAATCCCATTTACAATTGTATCAAAAGAAATGAAATACCTTTGAATAAACTTAACCAAGGAGGTTAAATACCTGTACTTGAAAAACCATAAGACACTGAAGAAAGAAAATGAAGAAGATACAAATAAATGGAAGCATATACTGCGCTCATGGATAGAAAGAATTAACATCATTAAAATGTCCATACTACTCAAAGTAATATATAGATTCAACACAATCCCTATGAAAATACCAATGGCATTTTTCACAGAACTAGAACAAATAATCCTAAAATGTATGTGGAACCATAAAAGACCCTGTATACCCATGGCAATCTTGAGAAAGAAGAACAAAGTTGGAGGTATCACACTACCTGATATCAAATTATACTACAAGCCCATAGTAATCAAAACAGCATAGTACTGGCCAGAAAACAGACACATAAATCAATGGAACAGAATAGAGAGCCCAGAAATAACCCTACGCCTGTATGGTCATTTAATCTATGACAAAGGCGGCAAGAATATACAGTGGGGTAAAGACAATCTATTCAAGAAATGGTGTTTAGAAAACTGGACAGATACATGAAAAAAATGAAACAGACCACCTTCTTACACCATATACAAGAATAAACTCAAAATGGATTAAAAACTTAAATATAAGACCTGAAACTATAAGACTTCTACAAGAAAACATTGGCAGTAAACTCTCTGCCTTGCTCTTTGTAATACTTTTTCCAAAACAACTTTATTTTATTTTTTAAATATTTTAATTAAAGATATAGCTAACAGATAATATTATATAAGTTTCAAAGGTATGTCATAGTTATCAACATTTATACATCTAAAGAAGTCCATGATAAGTCCAGCAACAATCTGACACCATACCACACTATCACAACATTATTGACTATATTCTCTATGCTGTACATTACATCCGCATGACTTATATGTTTCATACTTGGAAATTTGGACCTCTTATTCCCCTTCATTTTCTCCTCTTTTTTTTATTTTCCTTCTATACCTATTTTATTAAGTGTTTTAATCATAAATGGATGTTGTATCTCGTCCAATGCTTTTTCTCCATCAACTGATATAATCATATGATGTTTGTCCTTTATTTTGTTTATGTGATGTATCACATTGATGGATTTGGGGATGTTGAACTATCCTTGTGCTCCGGGGATGAACCCCGCTTGGTCGTGGTGAACAATCTTTTTTTTTTAAATTTATTTATTGGGGTGACAATTGTTAATGAAATTACATGATTTTAGGTGTACAATTCTGTATTACATCAACTATAAATCATCAATCTTTTTAATGCATTGTTGCATTCGATTTGCTAGAATTTTGTTTAAGATTTTTGCATCTGTATTCATCAGAGATATTGGTCTGTGGTCTTCTTTTTTGTGTTGTACTTATCAGGTTTTGGAATCAGGGTAATGTTGGCCTCATAAAATGAGTTAGGGAGTACTGACTCTTCTTCAAAATTTTGGAAGAGTTTGAGCAGGATTGGTATTAGATCCTGTTTGAAGGTTTGGTAGAATTCACTAGTGAAGCCATCTGGTCCAGGACTTTTGCTTTTGGGAAGGTTTTGGATGACTGATTCGATTTCATTACTGGTGATCGGTCTGTTTAGATTTTCCAGTTCTTCATGGTTCAGCCTTAGAAGGCTATAAGTTTCTAAGACTTGTCCATTTCTTCTAGGTTATTGAATTTGGTGGCATATAGTCCTTCATAGCATTCTTGCATGATTTTTTGTATTTCTGTGGTGTCTGTGATAACTTCCCCTTTTTCATTTCTCATTTTGTTAATTAGTGTCTTCTCTCTTTTTATCTTAGTGAGTCTAGCCAAGGGTTTGTCGATTTTGTTAATCTTTTCAAATAACTAGCTCTTTGTCACATTAATTTTTTCTATTGTCTTTTTGTTCTCTATTAAATTTAGTTCTGCACTGATTTTTGTTATTTCCTTTCTTCTGCTGACCTTGGGTTTCACTTGTTCTTCTTTTTCTAGTTCTTTAAGGTGTAACATCGGGTTATTTATTTGGGATTTTTCTTGTTTCTTGAGATAGGCCTGTAATTATATAAATTTCCCTCTTAAAACTGTTTTCACTGCATCCCAAAAATTTTGATAGGATGTATTTTCATTGTCATTTGTTTCTATGTATCTTTTGATCTCTCCTCTAATTTCTTCTTTGACCCAGTCATTCTTTAAAAGTATGTTGTTTAATCTCCATGTATTTGTGTTTCTTCCTGCTTTCTTTTTGCAGTTGATATCCAATTTCAAAGCCTTGTGATCAGAGAATATACTTGGTATGATTTCAATCTTCTTAAATTTGCTGAGGCTGATTTTGTGTCCCAGTATATGGTCTATCCTTGAGAGTGTTCCATGTACACTTGAAAAGACTGTATAGTCTGATGTTTTAGGATGAAGTGCTCTATATATGTCAATGATGTCTATTTCATCTAATGTGTCATTTAGGGCTGCTATTTCGTTATTTATTTTCTGTTTGGATGATCTACCCATAGCTTTCAATGATGTACTGAAGTACCCTAGTTGAAGTCAGAAAGTTCTTGTAGAGTTCTTTCATTTCTTTTAAGTCTCAAGTCTCTTTCTTCTTCCATCTGTGTAATTTCCAGGTTTCTATCTTCTATGTCACTGATTCTTTCCTCCATCTGGTCAACTCCACTACCTAAGCTGGTTATTTCATTCTTAATTTCCTCTATTGAGTTCTTAATCTCCAGAAATTCCATTTGGTTCTTGTTTTAAAATTTCAATCTCTTTCGTAAAATGCTCATGTTGTTTTTTTATTGAGTTTCTGAGTTCATTTAATTGCCGTTCTGTGTTTCCTTTCATCTCGTTGAGTTTTTTCAGAACTGCAATCTTGAATTCTCTGTCATTTAAGTTACATATTTCCATATCTTTAAGTTCCTTTTCTGGAGACTTTTCATTTTCTTTGTGAGCTGCCTTGTTGCCTTGGTTATTCATGGCAATTACTGATTTATTTTTTCTCTTCCTAGACATCTACAGGGGTGGCTTCTGCAACAGGTTGATAGGAGGAGGACTTTCTTTTGTTTTCCAATACTTGTTGGTAGAATTTTTTATTTTCTCTCCGACTGCAGCCTTTTTTTTCCTCTCTCACACAGTAGTGCTATGTTTTCTCTGCACTATTCCAGCTTCTCACACAATGGGGGGATTCCCTGGGAGACGGGCTTCCCCTCTGTTAACAGTTCACCTGGGTCACAGGGCGCCACGTCCCTGTGGGGATGCGGAGAACTTTTGAAGTTCCAAAGCTCTTTCTGCACCAGATTCAGAGTCCGTATGTTTCATCAGTTCTGTTTACTCCTACAGGGATTCTCCCACATAGCTGGGGCCAGGGGCGGGGTGAGTTGTGAGAGGTGGTCCAGAGCAATATCTGTGACCACCACCACAGCTGGTCCTGCTTCCACAGCTCCCTCCCCTTTGCCGGAACTAGTTAGGCTGCGAATCTGTGTCTGCGGTCCACAGTTCTCAGAAGAGCAAATATTCTGTTCCTTTGATCTGACACTGCTACTGTTCCGCTTCTAGCACCAGGTGGTGGGGGAGGGGCGAGCCCTGGGTGGGTAAAGAGGGGGCGGCTAGTCTCAGTGCCTAAGGCTTCCATTCTCTGCTCGGCAGTCAGGGCTTTAACCACCGTTTTCAGCCTTCTTCCCTCAGTCTTTGCTCCAAGGTCTCTGTCGTGAGCGTTGGGTTCAGCCGTGTTATATGCTGCCCCCTCAGCCCTGTGTGCTGTAAGCGAAGCCCTAGCAGTCCGAGTTCTTCCCTCTCCCGCAGCTGCAGTAGTTCCAGGATGCAGTGAGCTCAGAGCACTAAACTAGTTCTGCGTCCTGCACCCACGCAGCTCCGTCTCCGCACTTCTCCCTTCCCTCCTCCCCGGCTCTCGCGATTCTCCCACCTTTAGGTGAATTCAGTAGTGGGCCTCTTCGTCTTGCCTGTCTGCTGTGCAGGGAGTCTTTTGTGGAGTTATTGTTGTTCGATCAGTTGTAAATTCCAGGGGAGCTTTACAGAGGCTCACCTCACGCCGCCATTTTTTCCTTCTTTCAATTTTTCAATTACAGGTGATATTCAGTGTCATTTTATATTAATTTCGGGTGTACAGCACAGTGGTTAGACATTTATATAATTTAAAAAGTGATTCCCCCTGACTAGTCTAGTACACACCTAGCCACTATATGTAGTTATTACCATATCATTGACTATATTCCCTATGCTTTGCTTTACATCCCATGACTATTTTGTAACTACCAATGTGTACTTCTTAATCCTTTCACCTTTTTCACCTTGCCCCCAACCCTGTCCTATGTATCACCTCAACAAATCTAGTACCCACCTGACACCATGCATAGTTATTACAATATTATTGACTATATTCCTTACATCCCCATAACCACTTTTTGACAATCAATTTGTACTTCTTCATCTTTTCCCCTTTTTTTATCCACATCCCCAATGCCTTTCCCATCTGGCAACCATTAAAATGTTTTCTGTATCTATGAGTTTTTTTCTGTTTCGTTTGTTCATTTTGTTCTTTAGATTCCACATATAAGCAAAATCACATTGCTTCTGCCTTTCTCTGTCTGACACTTCACTCAGCACAATACCCTTGTCATGCGGGGCATCCGGCGGGGCCTCCTGCCCCACTCCCCACATAAGAATGCAGGACACGGTGAGGCCAAAAAGGAACACCCATGGAGCCATAAGTAGGGGAGTCATATCACTATATTCTCACCGGCGACATCTGCCTCTCTGCAATCCGCTCTTGCTAGCCTCCATTTTTTCTGCTAGCGTAGCCACAGCAGTTATATTAGTCGCCAATGGCTTATGGGTTACAGCTGACGGCCAACTAGCCACAGCTGATGGCCATCTGATCACAGTTGATGGCCATTTACTACCCGAGCCAGCACCTTTCTATGTGAGGCCGAGAGCCTGGAAACTGCTTTCTAGGGCTCTGTCCCCACAGTACACCCCTACAGGATCTCGCCTCACAATCTACGGGACAAGCATCTTCCGCGAGGGGCCCTGTGTGAAGAGCCTGGAGGTGAATGCAATATCCTGGACACAGCCAGGCTCTCTGGGCACAGCCAGGGTTTCTCAGGGCACCACCAGTACTTCTGGGCACAGCCAGATTTCCTGGGCTTCTTGGGGTACCACCTGTCTCCCCGGGCACAGCCAGACTTCCTGGACTCAGCCAGGGCTCTCAGGGCACTGCCACTCTCTCTGGGCACAGCCAGACTTCCTGGACTCAGCCAGGGCTCTCAGGGCACTGCCACTCTCTCTGGGCCTCTCAGGGCACTGACACTCTCCTGGGCCTCTCAGGGTACCGTGCTGGAACAACAGCGACTTACAGTCAAGGTGCTTACATATTCTCAATGGTGGCCGGTCAAGACACAAAAGATTCTCACTGGTGGCTGGGCTGGAGACACAAAAAGCAGGATCTACATAATCTGCAACCCGCCGTCCTAACAGCAGTCCGCACTTGCCAGCCACCATCTTCTTGCTAGCCCCCATTTCCTCTGCTAGCGTCCTGCCCCCACTCACTCACCCTTCTGGGCCCCTCACTCAGTCTCTGTGGCCACACAGGTTGTCATGCAGGGTGGCCTGTGGGCGACAACAACCTTCGCTTTTTTTGGCCTCTGCTGGTTGGGGAACCATCCACATCTATCCACCCCTCCACGGGGATCTAGCTCTCCGGCTGCTGCTCCTCCTGGTCTTCCTCAGACTGAGCTTTCATACGCACAAACTGCTCCACTGCCCTTGGGAAAGCTTTTGCCAGCACCGTATCCTGCCAACTACGCCATGTGTCGTGCGAGACGGCAGGCGGGGTCTCAGCTCCCGCTCCCCACATAAAAAAGCAGGATATGGTGAGGCCAAAAAGGAACACCCACGGAGCCATAAGTAGGGGAGTCATATCATTATATTCTCACTGGTGGCATCCGCCTCTCTGATTCTCACTGGCGGCATCCGCCTCTCTGCAATCCGCTCTTGCTAGCCCCCATCTCTTTGTTAGCATAGCCACAGCAGTTATATTAGTGGCCAATGGCTCACTGGTTACAGCTGACGGCCAACTAGCCACAGCTGATGGCCATCCAATCACAGTTGATGGCCATTTACTACCTGAGCCAGCACCTTTCTATGTGAGGCTGAGAGCCTGGAAACTGCTTTCGGGGGCTTTGTCCCCACAACCCTCCAGGTCCATCCATGCCGCCAGAGATGGCAAGAACCCATTCCCATCCATGGCTACACAACATTTCATTGTATATATGGATCATCTCCTCTTTATCCATTCTTTCATCGATGGCCACCCAGACCGCCTCCACACCTAGGACACTGTAAACAAGCTCCAATGAACACATGGTTGCCCATGTCCCCTCAAAGGAGAGTTTTGGGTTTCTTCAGATAAATACCCAGAACTGGGATTACTGGGTCCTTCATTGTCTCTTGTTATAGCCTTTGTTTTAATTCTATTTTGTCTGGTATAAGTATTGATACCCTAACTTTTTGATTGTTTGTTTGTTTCCATTGTCATGAAATACCTTTTTCCATCCCTTTACTTTCTGTCTGTGTGTGTCTTTCAATCTGAAGTGAGTCATACATACGTTGAAAGTAACGTATGTAAGGGTTTTGTTTTTTTTATCCATTCAGCTCTCCTAAATTGTTTGATTGGAGCATTTAATCCACTTACACTGAAAGTGATCGTTGATAGATATGTAGCTATTGCCATCTTATTATCCATAATTTTGTGTTTTTTTCATCTTAAGAGTCCTTCTAGCATTGCTTGTAATACTGATTTCATGGTGATGAACTCCTTTAACTTTTTCTTATTTGGAAAGCTCTTTACCTGTCCTTTGATTTTAAATGGTACCTTTGGTTGTAAGTCCTTGCTTTTCATCATGTTGAATATCTTGTTCCAGTTCCTTCCAGCCTGCAAACATTTTGTTTAGAAATCAGCTGACAGTCTTACAGGAGCTCCCTTATAAGTTACTAGTTGCCATTCTCTTGCTGTTTTTAGGATTCTCTCTTTGTCTTTAACCTTTGCCAGTTTTAATTATAATATATCTTGGTGTGGGCCTGTTTGGGTTTATATTGTTTGGGACTCTCTGCACTTCCTGGACTTGTAGGTCTATTTCCTTCACCAGGTTATGGAAGTTTTCAGTCATTATTTCTTCAAATAAGTTCTCAACCTCTTGCTTTCCCTGTTCTCCTTCTGGTACCCCTATGATGCAAATGTTGTAAAGACCGATGTTGTCCCAGAGGTCTCCTAACCTATCCTAATTTTTTGATTATTTTTGCTTTTCCAATTGGGTGTTTTCTGCTACCTTGTCTTCCAAATTGCTGATTTTCTGCTTCATCTTGTCTACTGGTGATTCCTTCTAGTGCATTCTTAATTTCTGTTATTGTATTCTTATTTTCTGACTGGTTCTTTTTAATGGTTTCTCTGTTCTGTTTTATGCTTGCTATGTCTTTGTTGAAGTTCTCACTAAATTCCTTGAGCATCCTTATAACCATTGTTTTGAACTCTGTCTCTGGTAGTCTGCTTGCCTCAATTTTGTTTAGCTCTATTTCTGGAGCTTTCTCCTTTTTTTTTTCATTTGAGATGCATTTTTTGTTGTTTCTTCATTTTGGCTGCCTCTCTATGCTTGTTTCTATGTATTAGGTAGATCTGTTTTGTCTCCAGTCTTAGACAGGTGGCCTTATGTAGCAGGTGCCTGTGGGTCCCTGGCACAGACTCCCTGGTCACTTTCTCTGGGTATTCCAGGAGTGTCCCTTGTGTATACCCTCTTGTTATAGTTGAGACTTGATTGATATTGGCACATCAGTGGGTGAAATTGACCCTGAGGCTGATTGGCTGTGGAGTTTGGTCATATCCACAGTTTAAGGTCTGCTGTATGGGGAGGGTTACATCACAGAGTGGAATTTGCCCCAGCAGGCTCTGGTGCCTGTTGTGACTGCCCTTTGTGTATGCCACCTGGGGCTAATTGGATGGTGCTCTGCTACGGTCTAAAGCCATCCTCCAAGTATTTTGGTTCTGGGGCCTCTTGGGAGGGGCTCCAGTGCAGACCCAGTTCAGCCACTGCCTGTGAATGGCTAGGGGCTACCTGGTAGGAGCTACAAAGCGATCTGCAGTTGTTTGCTTCCTGTGCTAAATCTGGAGGCATGTGGGAGAGGCCACACTGTGATCCAAAGATGTCTGCCATCAGTTCTGGGCCTGGGATATCTCCACAAAAAGCCAGGACACCCAGAGATCTGCTGCCACCTGCGGGCTCCCTTAAGGTTCAGCCATTGATAGAGCCTCATGCGGTATGCAAGTTGGATGAGGCAGGTCTCAAGGAGTCACTAGAGTGGCAAGAGTTGTGGTCTCCAGATTAAAGCAAACTCTGGTTTGGTACTAGTGCTGAGCCTGAAGAGACTGAGCAAAAGTCTCAGAGCACACTGAGGCCAGTCACCACCCACCTGGAGCCTGCCAGACTCCAATAGTTTTCCAAGAAAGAGTGCAGTGTGGGTGGGGCTGGCTGCTCACCAAGAAAGTGCCTCTGGTGTTGGGGGAGTTGGGTAGGGTGGGGTCCCAGTGGAGCTCATCAGACCAATTCAGATTCATATTTTGCCTGTGGAGGAGAGTTTAACACAGGAAAATGGTGCCTGCCTCCCAGATGCATGGGAGGCAGACTCCTCACAGGGAAAATGGCAACTGTCCTCCAGCCCTCGCACCGAAACCACACACCTCAGTCTTCCCTCCGTATGCCTCCAACACCCTCAAGTCCCCATCACTCCACCAGAGCCCAGGGTGAGTGCCTGTGAGTGAGTGAATCTGTGCACAGGACATAGAAGAGGACGTCTGGGTTTCCTGCAGCTTTCTGTCCCACTCACATGGTCAGAATACCTACTGTTTTTCACTGTCAGATGTTGTGGGGGCTCTTCTTCCCAGCACCAGTACTCCAGGCTGGTATGGGGCTGGTATCCCTCCCTCTTCTGGGGGGAACTTCCATGGTTAAGATATCCTCCTGATTCTCAACCAGCACATAGAGGTTTGGGAACCCTTCTGCAACTCCACTCCTCCTACCCGTTGACATGGCTTCTTCTTTATATTTTTAGTTATAGGACTTCTGTTCAGCTAGACTTCAGATGGTTCTCCAGGTTGACTGTTATGTAATTCAGTTGTAATTTTAAGGTGTTTACAGAAGGACATAGGCATAGTGTTTATCTATTCTGCCATCTTGGAGCTCTTAATCAGTAATATTTTTGTCTGATCTCTCTCCTTGGGCAAGGGAAACAAAAGAAAAATAAACAAATCGGTAGTTACAAAATAAATAAAAAAGTTTTGCACAGCAAAGGAAACCACCAACAAAATGAAAAAACAACCTACTGAATGGGAGAAGATATCCTCCAGTGATACATCTGATAAGGGATTAATATCCAAAATTTATGAAAAACTAATACAACTCAACACCAATAAAACAAACAGCATAATTTAAAAATGGGCAAAGGACCTGAATAGACATTTCTCCAAAGAGGAAATACACATGGCCAATAGACATATGAAAAGATGCTCAACATCACTAATCATTAGAGGAATGCAAATTAAAACACAATGAGATATCACCTGACACCTGTCAGAATAGCTGTCATCAATAAATCAAAAAACAACAAGCGTTGGCGAGGATGTGGAGAAAAGGGAACCTTCATACACTGTTGGTGGGATTGCAAATTGGTGTAGTGACTATGGAAAACAGTGTGGAAGTTCCTCAAAAAAGTTAAAAAAATAGAACTACTTTATGACCCAGCAATTCCCCTTCTGGGTATTTATCCTAAGAAATCCAAAACACTAATTCAAAAAGATATTTGCACCCCTATTTCATTGCAGCATTGTTTATAGTGGCCAGGTTGTGGAAGCAACCTAAGTGCCCATCAATAGATGACTGGATAGAGAATATGTGGTACATATATTCAGTGGAATATTACTCAGCCATAAAAAAGAATAAAATCTTACCACTTGTGACAACATGGATGGACCCAGAGGGTATTATGCCAAGTGAAGTAAGTTAGACAGAGAATGACAAATACCACATGATTTCACTTATATGTGTGCCCTAAAGAACAAAATAAATGAACAAACAAAACAGAAAGACTCATAAATACAGGGAATGAACTGATGGTTGCCAGATTGGAGGGGGGTTGGGGAGCTGGCTGAAAAAGGTGAAGAGATTAAGAAGTACAAGTTGATAGTTACAAAATAGTCATGAGGATATAAAGTACAACATATGGAATATAGTCAATAATTTTGTAATAACTATATCACAATGCCAGGTGGGTACTAGACTAATCAAGGGGATCACTTCATAAATTGTATGTGTCTAATCATTGTGCTGTACATCTGAAACTAATATAGAATAATATTGAATGTCAACTATAATTGAAAAATTAAATAAGTAAAAAACTTTTTTAAAAAGATGAAGTTAGTTTAAACTGCTTTGTGTGAGCTGTTCAGGCTTAACCTATTTGTCCCTAATTTGGTTTTGTAATCAGAGCCAGCCAGGACCATTCTCTTTTATTTTCAAGGCTTCAAAGAAGAGAGAAAACAAATGCCTTCAGGTGGTAACTCAAAGGAATAGCTGTCCTGTTCCTTTGCATTAGTCTGGTCTCAAAGAAACACTGAAACCTCCTAGAATGTGCCTGTGCCATTAACTCAAACATCCAGACTGTTGGTGAAAATATATCTCTATATTCTCTGAGAGTACTATTAGCCATGGATCTAGCCCCCATTCCTGCACTAACCCCTCCCACCCCAAATACATAAGAGTAGTAAATAATACTCATCTAAGAATAGTGAACATTTCAGGCAATGAGAAAAAAATCTATCTTGATGCTGTTACCGTTGACTTTACCCAGTTTAGGTCTGCTTCTATTGATGGTGGAGAAGATCGAATTTGCGTGGACAGTAGGGTTCTACAGAGAAAAACAATGACGTATTTCCTCTTCAAAACTGGAAAGATGGGGACAAATACATTTGGAATTCCAAAAAGCCAGTTTTCTTACAAGAACTCCATTCAAGCAGTTCTCCAACATCATTACTCTCAAAAGAAAAATGAATTGACTTATAAATACCATTCCCCACTAAAGGGAACTGAGGGTCTTTAATAAAATGGCCCACTCTTGGACTGAGCAGAGAACGTACAGCATGATCCTGTAACATCTTGTCGTGCTAGAAAGTAAGGAAGTGTTCAAAAAATGATGGGAACACCTTAAAAGGACACGGGAGCCAGAGCAAAGGACCCCCAATGGCCACACCTAGACCAATTTGAACGTCAAAATAAATGATAGCAACACATTGTGACCCAATGAATAAAGAACCCATGAGTTCATGCTGATATAAACACATAAACAACTGAAAAAATAAGTAAATGTGCAAGAAGAGAACACTCTTCCTTACAACAGAATACTAACCAATAAGTGTAGAAAAAATTGAGTTTTAAAAATCATCTTTTTGGGGCAGACAGGTGGCTCAGTTGGTTAGAGTGCACGAGCTCTGGGAAACAGGGCTGCCAGTTCAATTCCCACATGGGCCAGCGAGCTGCACCCTCTGCAACTAGAATGAAGTCAATGAGCTGCTGCTCAGCTCCTGGGTGGCCAGATGGCTCAGTTGGTTGGAGCGCGGGCTCTCAACCACAAGGTTGCCAGTTCGACTCCTGTGAGGGATGGTGGGCTGTGCCCCCTGCAACTAGCAACGGCAACTGGACCTGGAGCTGAGCTGCGCCCTCCACAACTAACATTGAAAGGACAACAACTTGACTTGCTAAAGTCCTGGAAGTACCCACTGTTCCCCAATAAAAGTGCTGTTCCCTTCCCCCCCAAAAAATAATGAAGGTGAAATAAAGATAATTTTTTAAAATCATCATTTTGCAACCATCCTAGTAATAAGTGATTGAGGCCAGAGTCATCAATAGATGTAAAACTACTCTGGGTGAAAGTTTGATAAGGACAGGATATTTACATAGCCTCCAAATGTTTCCCCAGAAATTACTTATTAATTACAAAGAATAAAATAGTAACTATATAGTGGAGAAATCTAGCAATCAGAATCAAGTGATCAAAGTTATCATCACTAGTAATGGGACAAATTGACACCAAAGACAAGGAAAGACTAAGATTCTGTTCCAGATTAGAATCTAATGAGACATGATAACTAAATTCAATGCATGATCTTGAACTGGATCTTAGACCAAGCAAAAAATAGCTATAAAGGAAATTATTAAGATGATTGGCTAAATTTGAATGTGAACTATGAATTAGACATTAGTATTATATCAATGTTAAATTTCCTGATTTTGATCATCACACTGTGGTTATGTAAGAGAGTGAACTTATTCTTAGGAAATGCACACTGAGATATTTATGGGTAATGTTTAGGGATAATGAGGCACTATGCCTGCAGCTTACTCTCCAATCATTAAGAAATAAATTGTGTGTGTGTGTGTGTGTGTGTGCGTGTAGGAGGGAGGGTGAAAGAGAAAAAAGGGAGAATCACAAAACATATGAAGAAAATATAACAGTTGGTGAATTTGGGTAAAGAATATATAGAAGTTCTGTCCTATTCTTGCAATTTTTCTGTAAGTCTGAAATCATATCAAAATAAAAGACAAAAAGAAATTAGTATTTGCTTACATCAAAAAGTAAATGACAAAACTGTGACAACCGGGGGCAGCCAGCTGGCTCAGTTGGTTAAACCCCGAGCTCTGAACAACAAGGTTGCCAGTTCAATTCCCGCATGGGATGGTGGGCTGCACCCCCTGCAAGTAAGTTTGAAAACAGCGACTGGACTTAGAACTGAGCTGCGCCCTCCACAACTAGACTGAAAGACAATGACTTGGAGCTGATGGGCCCTGGAGAAATACACTGTTCCCCAATGTTCCCCAATAAAATAAAATAAAATCTGTGACAACCTTGGGCCCCCCTGAGGAAGACTGAGCCTTGACCTTGGAGTGGGTTATTGGAGTAGCAAGTGGAAGAGTACTGCATCGTTGCTACCCTTGCTAAGGAGGAATTCATAAGTTACTCACAGCAGCGCAGTCTCGTGTCAAAAGTTGGAATGATCTTGTTGACGAGCCAAACATCTTCTTCCCAACTAACTACATTTCCATCCAAACACTTCATAAACTCCTCATTTTCCAGGATGCGGTCCCAGAGTTGAAAGTAGTACAAGCTGCCAATGAAGCGAGGCAACACGCTTTTAAACTGGCTGTCCCTGTTCTTGAGAAAATGTCCTAGAACCAGAGTCCCATTAGGTGTCAGGTTTTGTGGTTGATTCATCATTACCAGTATCCTTTCCTTATTCAGGAAGAGCTCTAATCTGCCCTTCATACCATCCCATATTAAGCATACTGTATGCCATTGAAATGGAGTCAGGTGGTAACGGACATAAAAGGTCTTGCCCAAGTTGTGTAGTATCAGATGCTGATGGTCTCCTGCAAGTCCAAGGTCTATGTCTTCTCTGCCCAGGAAGCTGTTATCAGTAACATAGGAGAAGGCCATCCAATCACTTGATTTTTCATCCACAAATACCAGGTCAATGCATGCTGTGAATCGACTGAGTTCAGGAATGATGTTGGTCAGGCTTACATATGTGTCAGCTCTTTCATAAAAATCCAGCCTTTTTCCTTTTAGTGAAAGTGCATCTGCCCAAATTTTGGGAAGGGGAAAGAGAAAACAAGTGAAATTTCAGTGACAAAAAAAAAAAATTGTCGTCTTCATTAGCCATATAGTCAAATCCAGATTATACAATACTATTACGAGTCAATACTGGTACAAATAAGCCAAATAGTAGGTATACAAAAGTCATCTCTATTTGACATTGGCGTGTGACTATTTTGGCAGAAGTTTCTTCCTAATTCTATTTTGCCTGGGCTGATATAAAAACTTAGATTAGTGTTCCCCAAGGACACACAAGTCGAACAGTTTGAGGAGGCAGTTAGAAATGTGTGGTTGTGGGGAGGGGAAGCCAGGGAGAAGGCAGCTTGGACTTAAAATTTACTGTACATGATCCCGAATCATATAATCAAAAGATAACTATTTCCATCTACCTAACTTCTTTATTATATTTCTGGTGCAACAGCAATTTATTCCTCCAGTGCCTTTCCCTGAGCCAAATTATTAGGTTGATGCAAAAGTAATTGTGGTTTAAAAGGTTAAAAATAATTGCAAAATCCACAATTACTTTTGCACTAACCTAATACCTGATTTATTTTTCTGTCTCTGAAGACTGTTTCTTATGGAAGGCAGTGACAGGGGCTTGAAGGATGACCAGCTGGACAATACGAAAGTGCCAGGGCTTCTGTTTGCACTCTAAAATGAGAGAGATGGCACTTCCCTGAGTGTATCCTGATTTCCTCCCTCCATCTCCTCAAAGGGGGCTGCAGCAGCTTTAAGAGGCCCTAGATGGCCATGGACCCACACCACTGGCTATGGAGTCATGCAGCCTGGGTTGGAATCTCAGCTCTGACACTCATCAGCTGTGTGACTTTGAGCAAGTAACTTAACCTCTTGATGCCTCAACGTTTACTTCTGTAAAATGGGGATTCAGGGTCACAGTGTTATATGTGTGCACAACTCTAAGGGCCACCATTCACATTACAGTCTATGCCAGGTGATACCCCTACCTACTGACCTTACAAGACTGTTTGAAGGTTAAGTATGTTTAAAGATAATGGATGCAAAACCCCCTCAACCATTGCTGAAAGACATGTCCATTAGTACAGTTTTTTGGTGGGCAATTTGACAATATCTATGAAGATTTAAATTGAGTACATCCTTTGTTTCATAGGAAGCTATTCATGAATCATGACACTGTCATCATTACAAACCTCACACCAGGCCAATAGGTAAATATCATGATTGCTGAACATCAGCCTAATTCCAGTCCCCACACAGCCTAAGGCAAAAAAAAGAAAAGAAGAAAGAAAGAAAGAAAGAAAGAAAGAAAGAAAGAAAGAAAGAAAGAAAGAAAGAAAGAAAGAAAGAAACAAACAAACAAACAAACAAACAAACAAAGGAACAAAGAAAGAAAGAAACAAAGAAAGAAACAAAGAAAGAAAGAAACAAAGAAAGAAAGAAACAAAGAAAGAAACAAAGAAAGGAAAAACAAAAAAGCTTTATGGCAGAACGGAACTCCAACCTCTCTCTGAATTAGGAGTGTAACATGAAGACCACCACTCTAAAACTGACAGCCATACAGCACACTAGAGAGGCTGGCAGGGAGTGACAACTTCCTTGCTTCTGGGAGATGTTCGCAAATAAAAACTTCGAGATATTCTCTAGCCCTACAGTATTCTCTCCCTCTATTCCTCCACTGAACATCTTCCAAAAGCAAACAAGTATGTGCCTGCGTGCGCGTGCGTGCACACACACACACACGCACACACTCCTATGTGCCAGAACTCATACCATCCACCTGCCAGGGAGCTATTTCTGAACTGCCCATGATGGATAAGCAAATGTTTATTTCTGTCTCTGGCTTATATGATTATATTATCATCTTTCATGTGGCTAATAAATCAAGAGTTAATCCCACAAAGCAACAATTGCTGTGAAACCCAAGTCTTGATTATGTTAATATTGCTTTTCTGTTCAGCCCTCCAAAATGACGTCAAGTACAACATTTAACAATGAGTTTTATGGTTACCATAAATCTCCGGGGCTTATTTGTCCCTTAAAAGAGAATGTACCATAATTTTATGTGGTCTACAAAGGCCCTTCCTCTCTGCAATATAAAATATTAATACAAAACCAGTTGCCAAAGGACATGAACAGCAACTTACAAAATCAGAAATATAAAACGACGGCCTCTCACTATTTTTAAAATACAAGTTAGAACAACAATAAGACACCATTATTGCCTTTTAAAGTGACAACATTTTAGACAGAATAGGAAGTTTTGATGGGCCTGTGGGAAAACAAGTCATTTTAATACACTGCTGGTGGGAGTACCAATTAGTACAGTCTCTTTTTTTGAAGGGCAATTTGCCAATATTTATGAAAATTTTAATTGTGTATAACTGCATATATACTTGATACAGTAATTCCATTTCTATTACTTCATTCTAAATTAATGTACATGTATACATAGATACAAGTACAGGATATTTATTGCAGCATTGTTTATAATTGAGAAAACAGGAAAATCTGTATGTCTATCAATAAGTGACTAGTTAAGCAATCGTTACCTCTATACAATGGAATATTAAAACAAACAAGGTAGATCTATATAGTTATGGAGAGATTTTCAAGTCTTTATGAAATGGGGGTTACATAAGTGTAGATATAGTATTACCCTATTTTTTTAAAATAAGAGAAAAATATGTGTGTTAGCATATGTATAGAAAAAATCTGGTAGAACACACATCAAACAGTTAAGAATGAGTATCTTTAGGTGTGATATTTAGGAGGATTTTTACTTTCTATGTTACTTATTTTAGTAACATTTGCATTTTGATACAATCATGTGTTACACTTACAACCAGAAAAAATAGATTACATAGATAGATAGATGATAGATAGATAGATAGATAGATAGATAGATAGATAGATAGATAGATAGATAGATAGATAGATAGATGATAGAACCACTTGTGGCTATACTTGAGATTCTGCGGGCATATCTGTGAGCTCTGCTTAGATATGAGCAGAAGTGTGGTGTAGTGGAGTCCAAAAATCAATATTTGAGTTCCAGTACTGCCCCTTACTAGCTGTGTGAACATGGACAATTAATGCATGAAAACCTTTTAGGGCAGTGTCTGGCATATAGTGAGCACTATATGAATGTTAAATAAATAAACCCACTTCACTTCTCTCTGTGTCTCGGTCCTCCATGGTAAGACAGGAATAATAATTACCTACCTTATAGGGCTATTAGGAAAGATGATGCAATAATCACCCACATTTAGGTTATATATGTGCGAATGTTTATAAACTGTAAAGCCCCATGTAAATGTCAGCTGCCATGTTTGCCATAGTCATTCTTAGAAGCCTCTTTCTTCTCCCACAAACTCTTTTGCACCCTCATACGTGCAAGCACATCTGCACTGAGCCCTGCTGCAGCCTCCAGGCCCCCAGCAGGGCTCGGAGGAGGCTGCACAGTGATGAGGCAGGACAGGGGCTTTGCCCTTCTGTTTGGCCAGGCAAGCTGCATTCTCTGAGGGGCCTCTCTAGGGTGTGCTTCAAAGACCACCTGTGTCTTTGCATATGATTTAACTATCCATTGCAGATGTCTGCTTGGATGCTGCCATCTGTTCCCTGGCAATTTTTAAGTCCAAATTGCATGATTGCTCCCCTGAAGCATGTTCTTTCTTGATTTGTCTCCTCTGTGTCTCTTTGCCTTTATCCTGTTGCCTTTTTTTAAAATTACATTTATTGTTTTCCCCACTAAAAAAAAAAGAAATGGTTTTTTTCTTTACAACAGTGATACTGTACATGCTTTTTAGAAGAAGTGAAAGTACTAGAAAGTAAAAAGATGAGAACAAAGTCAGCCAGAGTCCTACCACCTAGAGACAACCAACATTAACATTTTGGTATATTTCCTTTGGCTTTTTATTTTCTGTGCATGGGTTTTCCTTGTTTCTATGTAGCTAAAACCATACTGTACAAAAATGGGGTATCCTGCTTTTCTCACTTAACATTATGATATAAGTGTTTGCCATGTTAGGAAAAACTTACCATAAATCTCATTTAAATGGCTATGTTACAGTGTTGGAGAGGCTGTGGAGAAATAGGAACCCTCATACACTGTTGGTGGGAATGCAAACTGGTGCAGCCGTTATGGAAGGCAGTGTGGAGGTTCCTCAAAAAATTACGAATAGAATTACCATATGACCCAGCAATCCCTATCCTGGGTATCTACCCCAAAAAATCTGAAAACATATATCCATAAAGACATGTGTGCTCCAATGTTCATTGCAGCTTTGTTTACAGTGGCCAAGACATGGAAACAACCAAAATGTCCTTCGATAGATGAATGGATAAAGAAGTTGTGGTATATATACACAATGGAATACTATTCGGCGTTAAGGAAAGATGAAAGAGTGCCATTTGTGACAACATGGATGGATCTTGAGAGTATAATGCTAAGCAAAATAAGTCAGACAGAAAAAGCAGAGAACCATATGATTTCACTGATATGTGGTATATAAACCAAAAACAACAAAAGAACAAGACAAACAAATGAGAAACAAAAACTCATAGACACAGACAATAGTTTACTGGTTACCAAAGGGTAAGGGTGGTGGGGGATGGGAGATGAGGGTAAGGGGGATCAAATATATGGTGATGGAAGGAGAACTGACTCTGGGTGGTGAACACACATGGTATTTATAGATAATGTAATACAGAATTGTACACCTGAAATCTATGTAATTTCACTAACAATTGTCACCCCAATAAATTTAAAAAAACGTCATAGACACAGACAATAGTTTAGTGGTTACCAGAGTGTAAGTGGGGGTGGGAGGCGGGAGATGAGGGTAAGGGGTATCAAATATACGGTGATGGAAGGAAAACTGATTCTGGGTGGTGAACACACAATGGGAACTGACTCTGGGTGGTGAACACACAATGGGATGATGTAATACAGAATTGTACACCTGAAATCTATTTAATTTCACTAACAATTGTCACCCCAATAAATTAAAAAAAAACCTCTATAACTATGTATGGTGATGGATATAACTAAACTTATTGTGGTGATTATTTAGCAATATATACAAATATCAAATCAATATGTTGCACTCCTAAAACTAATATATATTGCATATCAATTATACCTTTAAAAAAATTAGTAACTATCTTAGAGGGTGTGGAGTGATATCTCATCAAGATCTTGATTTGCGTTTTCCTAATGACTAAAGACTTTGCACATCTTTTCATGAGCATGTTGGCTATTTGCATATCTTCCTTAGAAAAATGTCTATTCAAGTCCTCTGTCCATTTTTTAATTGGGTTGCTTGTCTTTTTGTTGTTGAGTAGTAAGAATTCTTTATATATTCTGGATATAGGACCTTATGCGATATATGACCTGCAAATATTTTCTCCCATTCTGTAGGCTGTCTTTCACTTTCTTGATAGTGTTTTTTAATGCACGAAAGTTTTTAACTTTGATAAAGTCCACTTTATCTATTTTTTCATTTGCTGCTTATTCTTTCGTGTCATTTCTAAGAATCTATTGCCAAATTCAAAGTCATTAAGATGCACCTCTATGCTTTCTTCTAAGAGTTTTATAGTTATAGTTCTTATATTTAGGTTTTCCATCCATTTTGTTAATTTTTGTATATGATGGGAAGTAAAGGTCCAACTTCATTTTTTACATGTGTTTACATGTGTACATATGTATACATGAATACATGGATATGTGTGTACATAACTAGTTGTCCCAACACCATTTGTTGAAGAGATTATTTTTCCCCCATTGAATGGTCTTGGCACCCTTGTAGAAAATTAATTGACTATACTTGTAAGGGTCTCTTCCTGGACTCTCAGTTCTGTTTCATTAATCTATATCTATCCTTATGCCAAAAACACACTGTTTTGATTGCTGTAGCCTTGTAGTAAGTTTTGAAATTGGAATGTGTGAGTTCTCCAACTTTGTTTTTGTTTTTCAAGATTGTTTTGGCTATTCAGGGTCCCTTGCAATTCCATATGAATTATAAGATCAACTTTTCCATATCTGGAAAAAAAAGAGGCCATTGAGATTTTGATAAAGTTTGCATTGAATCTATAGATCTTTGGGGAATATTGGCCATCATAATATTAAATCTTGCTATCTTAATATTAAATCTAGGAACAGAATCTTTCCCATTTAATTAGGTCTTCTTTAATTTCTTTAAGCAATGTTTGTAGTTTGAGTGTAGAAGTCTTTCACCTACTTGGTTAAATTTATTCTTAGATCTTATTCTTTTAGATGTTATTATGTATAAATAAAATTGGTTTCTTAACTTAATTTCAGATTTTTCATTACTAGTGCATATAAATACCACTAACTTTTCTGTGATGATCTTGTATCCTGCAACTTTGCTGAATTTGTTTATTAACTTAACTATCTTTTTTGCAGATTCTTTAGGATGTTTTTATGTCAGTTCATATCATCTGTGAACAGAGATAGTTTTACTTCCCCACCACACACACACACACAGTTTCAATGTCTTTTATTTCTTGTTCTTGCCAAATTGTTCTGGCGAGAACTTCCCGTGTAATGTTAAGTAAAAGTGATGAAAGTGGTCATTCTCGTCTTGTTCCTGATCTTAGAGGGAAGCTTTCAGACTTTCACTATTAAGTGTGATATTCACGGCTGGTTTTTTGTAGATGCCCTTTATCAGGTTGGGGAAGTTCCCTTCTATTTCTAGTGTGCTGAGTGTTTTTATCATGAAAAGGTGTTGGATTTTGTCAAATGTTTTTTTCTGCATCAATTGAGATATACATTTGTATTTTCCCCATCAATCTATTAATGTGTATTACATTGGTTGATCAATTTTTTTTTTAATTTATTGGGGTGACAATTGTTAGTAAATTTACATAGATTTCAGGTGTACAATTCTGTATTACATAGTCTATAAATCCCATTGTGTGTTCACCACCCAGAGTCAGTTCTCCTTCCATCACCATATATTTGATCCCCTTTACCCTCATCACCCACCCCCCACCCCCTTACCCTCTGGTAACCACTAAATTATTGTCTGTGTCTATGAGTTTTTCTTTCTCATTTGTTTGTCTTGTTCTTTTTGGTTTATATACCACATATCAGTGAAATCATAGGATTCTCTGCTTTATCTGTCTGACTTATTTCACTTAGCATTATACTCTCAAGAGGTTGATCAATTTTTTAACTATTTTTATTTTTCAATTACAGTTGACGTACAATATTATATTAGTTTCAGGTGTACAACATAGTGAGTAGATATTTATACAACTTACAAAGTGATCACCTCAATAAATCTAGTACACATGTGACACCTTACGTAGTTATTACAATATTATTGACTATATTCCTTATGCTATGCTTTACATTCAAATGACTATTTTGTAACTACCAATTTGTGCTTCTTAATTCCTTCCCCTTTTCCACCTGTCGCCCAACCCCTTCCCATCTGTATCTATGAGTTTGTTTCTGTTTTGTCTGTTCATTTATTTTGTTCTTTAGATTCCACATATAAGTGAAATCATATGGCATTTCTCTTTCCCTGTCTGACTTGCTCCATTCAACACAGTACCCTCTAGGTCAATCTATGTTGGTGCAGATGGCAAGATTTCATTATTTATGACTGAGTAATATTCCATTATGTATATGTACCACCTCTTCTTTTCTCATTCATCCATTGATGGACACCCACGTTGCTTCCAGGTCTTGGCTATTGTAAATAATGCTGCAATGAACATATGGGATGCACACGTCCCCTGAAAGCAGTGTTTTGGGTTTCTTCGGATAACTACCCAGAAGTATGATTACTGAGTCCTTCTTTGTCACTTGTTATGGCCTTTGTTTTAAAGTCTGTTTTGTCTGGTATAACTATTATTATCCCAGCTTTTGTGTGTGTGTGTGTGTGTCATTTCCATTTTCATGAAATGTCTTTTTCCATCCCTTTACTTTCAGTCTATACATGTCCTTGGATCTGAAGAGACTCTTGTAGGCAGTATATGTAAGGGTCTTGTTTTCTTATCCATTCAGCCCTCCTATGCTTTTTAATTGGAACATTTAATCCATTTACATTTAAAGAAACTGTTGATAGCTATGTAGTTATTGCCATTTTATTATTCGTTTTTGAACTTATTTTTCTTCTTTTTCTTAAGTCAGCTGACAGTCTTATGAGAGCGCCCTTGTAGATAACTACTTTTCTCTTGCTGCTTTTAAGAGTCTCTCGTTGTCTTTAACCTTTGGCATTTTAATCATGTTGTGTCTTAGTGTTAGCCTCCTTGGGTTCATGTTGTTCGGGATTCTCTGTGCTTCCTGGGCTTCTATGTCTATTACCTTCATCAAGTTAGGAAAGTTTTCCGTCATTGTTTCTTCAAACAGGCTTCTTAATTCCTTGCTCACTCTCTTCTTCTGGTACCCCTATGAAGCAAATATTTGTACACTTGATGTTTTTCCAGAGGCCCCTTAAACTCTCCTCATTTTGTTGAATTCTTTTTTCTTTTTGCTGTTCTCATTGGGTGTTTTCTGCTAACTTATCTTCTATGTTGCTGATTCGATCCTCTGCTTCATCTAATCTACTATTGGTTCCCTAATTATTCCCTAAAGAATAATCTAATGTATTCTTTATTTCGGTTATTGTATTCTTCATCTCTGACTGGATCTTTTTTATGTTTTCTAGCTCCATTTTTATGTTTCCTATCTCTTTGTTGAAGATCTCCCTGAAATCATAGAACATCCTTATAACCAGTGTTTTGAACTCTACATCTGGTACATTGTTTGTCTCCATTTTTTTTAGTTCTTTTTGTGGAGCTTTGTTCTGTTCTTTTATTTGGGACATGTTTCTTTGTCTCTCCATTTGGGCTGCTTCCCTGTGTTTGTTTCTATGTATTAAGTAGATCTGCTATGTTTTCCACTCTTAGTAGAGTGATCTTATGTAGTAGGTTTCCTATGGGGCCCAGTGGCACAGTCTCCCTGGTTACCTGAGCAGGCTGCTCCACGTATGTCCCTTGTGTGGGTTGTGTGTGCCCTCCTGTTGAAGTTGAGCCTTGGTTGAGGTTTGCAAGTCAATAGGAGGGCCTGACCTTCAGGCTTATTGGTTTTGAGGACTGGCTGTGACTACAGTTGGGGAGCTGGTGTACAGCAGCTGACCCTACCAAGCAGGATTCACTTTAATGGGGCTCTGGTGCCTGGCCAGTCTGCCCTTTGGGTGTCTCATTTAAGGGTGGTGCTCTGGTGTGGTTTGAAGCTGGACACCAGGTGTGTTGATTCTGGGGCTTCTCGGGGTGGGGTATTGCAGGCCAAGTCAGCCACTGCTTATGCCCTGCCAGGGGCCACTTGGTATGAGTTATAAAGTGACCTGCAGATGCTTGTCACTTGTGCTGGGCTTAGAGGTGCCTGGGAGAGGCTATACTGGGATCCTAGGCCAGCTGCTGCTCGTGCCAAGCTTGGGGCTGCTTAGCAAGAGGTATGGAGCATAGTGAGGCCAGATGACACTTGTTTGGGGTTTGTGAATTTTTGAGAGGTTTTAGGACAGTACACAGCAGGCCATTTTTGTGGAAAAGCCACTGATAGGCCCACAGGTTGTGTGAGGCAGGTTCTCAGAGAATTTCCAGGGCAGGGCCAATGCTGTTAGTTAGGTTGATGGAGACTCAGATATGGCAGCTGCCTGTGTCTGCATACTGGGTGTGGGGAGGGCTCAACAAAGAAACTATGGCTTCTGCCAGCACATCTGTCTGGGATAAAGCTACCCCTCCTGCCCTTTCCCTAAAGCCAGACAATTCAGTTCCTCCCCGTATTTCCCTGGTGCCTTTCCAGCTGCTGCTCCCACACTGGAGCTCAGAGTGAGTGAGTCCATCAGCGAGTATGGCAATTCTCTGGCCCTTTAATAAGAATGCCTGGGAGTCCATCAGCCCTCTGTTTCACTCAGCCACAATCTCCACTGCTTTCACAGCCAGAAATTGTGGAGATTTCCCACCACTGGAACCCTGGGTGGGGAGCCTAGTGTGGGGCTGGGACCCCTCACTCCCGGGGAGGGGGTCTCCACAGCTGAGATATCCTTCTGGATGTTTTTTAACCACCACACATGGGTATGGGGCCAGCCTGTTCTGCATCTCCACCCCTCCTACTGGTCTCGAGGTGGCTTCTCCTGTATATCCTTATTTATAGGACTTATATTCATCTAGACTTCAGGTGATCCTCAATGATGGTAGTTCTATAGTTTAGTTGAAGTTTTGACATGGTCGTAAGAGGAGGCAAGCACAGCATTCACCTACTCAGCCATCTTGACCTGGCTCCCCTTATCCGTTTTTATATGTTAAACCACCTTTGCATTCCTGGAATAAATTCCACTTGGTCAGGGCATATAGACTGCTGGATTAATTAATATACTGCCAGATTCAGTCTGCTAGTACTTTGTTGAAAATTTTTGCATTTATATTCATAAAAGATATTAGTCTGTAGTTTCCTTTTCTGGTGATGTCTTTGTCTGCCAGCTACCATTTTTTAACTTTCTAGCAGATTGATATAGCAAGACATTGTGCCCCACGTCTTTCTCTGACATAGCCTGGGGGGAAATAAAATTTTTGCCACAATGGGTTTTTTGATATATATAATTTTATATTGCTTTTTGCTAAGTTCCAAAGATGTTTTGCCTGGTGATGCCCTGTTTAAGGAACTTTTAAGCAGAATTGAAGTCACTGAGCATTAAACAATGAAAGTTTTTCCCCAGAATGCTCCAACTTTGGATTATCTGATTTTCAAGACAATGGTATGACCAGAGTCTTGGCGCCTACTGTCCATTTCCAGTGCCTGGCATAATGATTGGCACATAGTAGGTCCTTTACAGCTATTGACTGAATAAATGTATTAGGGCACTAAGTTGGAAGCCAATGGGTAGGCAGATGGAGGGCTGTCCCTTGTGCAAAAGTATCAGGGGTGTGTGTGAAGCATTTGGCATAGAATGAGAAGTTCTAAACTGCAAACTGAACTTGTGCCCTGCCCTCTTTTTTACAGAACTTTTGGTGAAAGATCAGGTGAGAGTTCCCTCTTTCTGTCAGGCCCCAAAAGTAATAAATACACTTATTTTAAAAGTCAGTGAGTAAAAGGTTTAGAGCTCTAAGAGATAGAAACTCTGAATGATTTTTCCCTTTATTTTCTGAAGACAGCATTAAGTAATCATCAGATATATTCTGTACTTGGTTTCTGCATGTGTTTGTTTGTTCTTCTCTTGGCAAAATTTTTCCTTGAAATGCTGAAGTGTTTCAAAGGTTAGGGAACTGAGATTTTAGGCATCTTAGGAAGAGTAGACAAATGAAGTTCAGGCAGTGTGGGCATGACCTGGTCACTGGTTCTTCCCTATAACATGACCTGCTTTCCTCTACTGTACCCAAGATTTCTGATCCAGAGTGCCTGACTGACCATCTGAGTCTGAGTATATTAGTTACTAACGTACTATAACAAAGAACAACAAACTGGGTGGCTTAAACAACAGAAATTGATTGTCTCACAGTTCTGGAGGCTAGAAATCTGAGATACAGTGTTGGCAGGGTTGTTTCTTTCTGAGGGAAAAATCTGTTCCATGCCTCTTTCTTAGATTCTGATTGTTTATTTATAATATTTGGTGTTCCATGCCTTCTGTTGCATCATCTCAATCTCTACCTGTGTGCCTGCTCCCTGTGTGTGTGTGTCAGTGTCCAAATTTGCCCCTTTTATAAGGACACTAGTCATATCAGATTAAGGGCCCACCTTACTCCAGTATGACCTTATCTTTACTTAAGTAATTACATTTGTAATGACCTTATATCCAAATATGGTCACATTCTGAGGTGCTGAGGGTTAAGACTTCAATATATGACATTTGTGGGGATACAATTCAACTCATAATACTGCATGAGGCTTAAGGCCCAGTTAACCACCTGGCAATACCTCCTATCAGTGGAGGGAGAGGAGGCAAAACAGATTTGGTGGAAGGGGCCCCACCAGAGGCATTGGCTGTGTCTATACTGTGGAGAATTTAGCCACTCTGAGAGTGAGGGTACAGCATGCCTGCCTCAACTGGGAAATGTCACTACTCACTCAGAAAAGAGAAGAAGGAAGATACTCATTCCCATAGTATATGAAAGCTTTACCTCAGCAAGGGCTCTTCTGGTTCTTAGTATCACAAAGTCTTGCAAATAAGTGTTCAGGAACATTGAAAACCTTTATAGACCAAGTCTGAACAGATATAATAGATAGGTGCTTGACACAGGGGAGCTCCATTACCCACATCACTGTGGACATAATATGGACAACCACAGAGAACCAGAGTTACTATCTGTCACCCACTGCCTACAATTCCCACTGGTCTTGTGAGTAACCAACTAATCTTTAGATAAACCAGATCTGCCACATATCCAACTTTGAGCCTTGTTTCTGTCACCAGTCACGAGCCACAGAGTTATCCAACACATTCCCTTCTCCAGTACCCAGGCTGTTGACCATGTATGTGGCCTGCCAACAGCCCTGCTTAGAATCGGAGGCAGAGGAATTACCCTCATATAGGTAATGTGATTGTTCTTTCAAATAATGGGTTCAAGGCCCATGTCTTATCCAACAAAATGGATGTCCTTAATCATAAATCCAGAAGCACCCTGGAAAATTCATTTACTCGACAATGGTGGTCATTGAGTACTGACTATGTGTGCTAGAATACAGTGATAGAGTGAACTCATGTTCACACCAGGTCCCTGGTCTTAGTTAGTTTGCATTCCAGAGAGAAAGGCAGTCAATAAACAAGCAATGAAAAGAATTACAAATTGTGAAAAATGCTCTAAAGGAAATTAACAGGCTGATGAGCTAGGTGATGGGAGGGATAGGAATGGGAGAAATGGGAATGTTTACATTAGATAACATAGTTAAGGAAGGCCTCTCTGAGGAAGAACCATTTTAACTTAGTCCTAGGAGATGAAAAAGTGCAGGGTTACAGAGATGTGGAGAAAGACTGACTCAGACATGGGTAATAGCATGTGCAAAGGCCTTGAGGTAGGACTGTGCTTGGCATGTCTAAGGAATAGGAAGAATGCCAGAGTGTCTAGGGTGGAGTGAAAGAGAGAAAGCATGGTAGTAAATGAGGCCCATGAGGCAGTGGGATACTAGATCATGCAGTATTTTTTGGGTTTTATTAAAGCATTCGGATTGTATTCTGATTGTGATGGAAACTTATTGGCAAGAGTGAATGATCTGACTTAATACATTAAAGGATTGCTCTGGCTGCTGTGTTGGAACAGGCTATACAGAGTAAGAGTGGAAGCAGGGAGACCAATTAGGAGGGTATTTTTGCTTTATTCCTTACCTCCTGCTCCATTCTGCAACTATTCAGTTACTGACCTCAGTCTTCACTCCTTCTTGCTAGCTCCACTCTCACCCCTTAGACCTTATAACAGATTTGGTTTCTTCTGTTTCACCCTTAGTATTCTTCCATGCACATGGTTTTGTGCATGGCTCCCTCCAGTTAGAAGATATGAATCACCCTCTGCCTAATCTAGGCTTGGCCCCAGCCCCCTCTACCACAATGACCCACACAGTTGGGAGGCTGGGGCCTTGTCTAGAGCCTAAAGGGGGCTGAACCATTGTTTCAAGGATATAACATTTTTTCCAAGAAGAAAATGATGAATTTCTCACCAACTGAAGGACAATTAGAACTAACTGATTACCTAAAAGAATCATTACTTTGACTTATGGATTTAAAACTGAGTCTGGAAAACTTTGTGACTTCTTTAAAGTAACCTCTGCAGGGCTAAAATCTACACATCTATCATAATTTTCACTCACCAATAGTATTCCTCACAAAACCCATTCCAGCTTCCCAATATCACAGACTCTTCCAATTTTTCTTCCATGACTACTGAAGACTCCTAGATCCCTCTATTCCTAGATCCCTTTATTCCATGACTCATGACCGCTCACACACAAACACACACATTAAAAAAAGACCCACTTAGAGTTTATGTCACATACACCACTACCATACAGGTGTTTAAAGATCAAATATATGGTGATGGGAGGAGAACTGACTCTGGGTGGTGAACACACAATGTGATATATAGATGATGTAATACAGAATTGTACACCTGAATCCTATGTAACTTTACTAATCATGGTCACCCCAATAATCTTTAATTTAAAAAGTTTTATAATTGCAAATTAAATTAATTTATTAAATCAGCAAATATGTACTGAATGCCTAACCTGTGTGTCAAGAACTATGCTGGATGTTTTGGATAAAGAAATGGAGTAAACATAGTTTCTTGCCTTTGAGGAAACAGACAGGAAAAAGATAAATCAACATCTTAGTGGGTAGTCAAGGCCAGGTGACAGAGTTGCCAGTGTGCCCCATAAGTCCCATTTCAAGCTTTAGTGTAAGAAACATCGTCTCCCATCGGGCCCTGCACACAGCAGGAAGCCAGTCAGTGTTTGTTGTTGATGGTGATGATGAGTTGGTGTTTTTGCCAAAGATTAGCTCTCAAATCTGAGAGCTGTTCAACTTAAACCCCAGATCTATTTCATCACGAATTGTCACTCACTGGCGTGGATGACCTTTTAGCTAAAGACTGATAAGCTAAATAGGCAATGATAACAACTGAGTTTACCTAATATGGTTGAAATTGCAGTTTTCCAAGACAACATTTTCCTTAAGTCTCCAAATTACCAGCTACTTCAGTTGAACTGTTTTAATCATCTGTTTGCTGCAGAATCGAAACAAAGACAGAATCTATCTCCATACCTGTCACAGAGTCAAAGTAAGGTCTTGGCCTCCCCAGAACACATGCCTGTGTGTCACTGTGAATCAGTGACCAGTGTTTGGCACACCTCAGTTTCTGCGTCTATATTCTGTGATTGTTGTCATGTACGTATAATGGAAACAGAAAGATGGTCACATAATGTTCCAGGAAGCTTTAAATAAAGCATTATGCATGAAAGAAAGAGGCCCAAAAGAAAACCCAAAACTTCTGTTAGTTGTGCATCAACCACCAAATTGCAATTCAGAGTTGCATTAAGAAATGTCAAAAAACAGGGGTGACCGGTTAGCTCAGTTGTTTAGAGCTTGGTGCTAACAACATTAAGGTTGCTGGTTCAATCCCCACATGGGCCACTCTGAGCTATGCCCTCCTTGAAAGAAAGAAAGAGAGAGAGAGAGAGAGAGAGAGAGAGAGAGAGAGAGAGAGAGAGAGAGAGAGAGAGAGAGAGAGAGAGAGAAAGAAAGAAAGAAAGAAAGAAAGAAAGAAAGAAAGAAAGAAAGAAAGAAAGAAAGAAAGAAAGAAAGAAAGAAAGAAAAAAAGAAAGAAAAAAAGAAAGAAAGGTCAAAACTCCTATTTTAATCTACTACAGTCTACTTGAGGCCAGCTCTCCATCAGTCATGCATAATACTGAGTGAATGGATTCATTTACTGAAGCTCCAGCTTGTCCTACAGCCATATTGACCAAAAGGAAGTCATTGAGAGGCAGCCCAGCAATTTTTCAAATGGGTTATTTCTGTCACCTACTGTACATGAGACATTGAAAGATAATAAGAACACATTTTCTTACCTGAGAGAAAGATAAAACTTGACATGAGAATCAATCCATAAAGCCTCTGGTATACGATATGTCCTTTCATTGTCTAAACCTGTATTCAAAAAGTCAGAAATATTCCCAGCTCAGATTCAGAACAAACAATTTCTAAGTGTATGTGACCATACTCTCCTTCACATTTCACTCAAGATTTTTTCTGTTCTTAAAGCCATGTCAGCCAGCCATAACCTAGACACTTGAGTGAGTTATGCAGCCTGGGTGAAACCTCACTGATTGATTTATTTGCATATCTGTCCAACAAATTTTATTGGTTGACTACTATGTGAAAGACACTGTGTTACACACTGGAAATACAGTGCTGGAAGTGCTGGGAAGACAAGACAGAGATACCTGCCCTCATGGGGCAGTTAGCCCAGAAGGGAAGACAAATATTAAATGCATAATTACAAAATGTGATGCATTCAACCTTAATGCACACAAGTTCAATTCAACAACTTTTGTTTTTAACTATCCTAAACTTTTTTAAGGAAGCACTATACAAGAAGACCTTATTGGTAAAACTAACTCATCAAATTATTCTATTTTTAAAGCAGATCTGTTTAGAGAAACCTGACCTATGCATTACATTCACCCAGCTTCTCCCCTTAAACAGTTGTAACTAAAGCTGCTTATTTGCGAAACACACTGCAAATCCCCCCTTCTCTATCCAAAGCAGTGTTTAAACTCCAAATCTGATGGAAATATATTACAGAAGCTTGGCAGTAGGGTGCTAATGGGCATTTTCTGATTTTAAATAAAATGTATTTCTGAATGATTTGCTACTGATTTAAACATTTCTTTTCCTATAGGATAATGCAATATATTGTATTTCTTTCCACTTCTAAGTGAGATTTGGAGTGAATAGACTCACTTTACATTTAAAGTAACAGAAGCCAATTAGGAAACCAAATGAATCTTGGACTTGCTATGAGCACCAGCCATTAATAAGGCTCTTCACGTTTACCAAGCCTTCAACTGCCATTCTCATTAGAATAATAAGGAATTTGTATGACTTGGATGGATTTTCTAAACTACAAGTTTAAAAGTAAGGGGATGTCTAAATCTTTTGCGAGTTGCAAGATGAAAGGCAACTTAAATTTACAGTGCTGTAAGAGGGCCGGAGTGAGAATCCGTAACTAGCTTTGAGACTGTGTTTATGTTTCTTCATTTCCCTGGGCCTCAGTTTCCTTATCTGTAAAAATGGAGATAATAATCTGCCTATTTCCCAGAACTGCTATAGAAGAGGATCAAATGAGGTGATTTCAAAGGTAATTTTCAAAGTATAAAGTGCTATAGAAATGGATATGATTATTATCTATAAAATGGAATTTTCAGCAGCAAACGATCCAACTTATATTTTCTTGCATTTTCTCTAAACTTTTATAACAATTCCAAGGTATGTTTCAGAAAGTTACCTGGCACTTAATAAATAAATCATGGGGCATTCACACTACAGAATACTATGCAGCCATTAAAAGGAATAAGGTAAATCTATATGCCTGTCAGGCATGAAAAGGTGGATTGAGGAAGGGGGGTGGGTACTGAGGATCTTTCATTTTTGTGCCGTACAATTCTCTATTTCTTGATTATTTTAAAATTATCATATGTTACCTATGTAATTTTTTAAAAATGAAAGAAAGGAAGAAAGGGAGGGCTGGAGGAGGGGACAGAAGGCAGTAAGGAAGGGGACAAGAGACATAGGAAGGAAGGATGGGAATTAAATAAGTTTCCTTTACACCTCATACCATTTTGTACTGTTTGATTATTTTACAATGAGCATGCATTCCTTTTATAATTTTTAAGAAACAAAAGAAAGAAGGACAGGAGGAAAAGAAAGAGAGAAAGAAGAGTAGAGATTAAGAACTTTTATATTATACCTCATACAATTATATGCAATTTGGTCCTTTCATGATGACTATTTGTTACTTTCATAATTTAAAAAAAAAATAAAGGAAGGAAGAAAAGAAGGAAGGAAAGAGGGAGGGAGGGAAGCAGAAAGGATGGGAGAAAGGGAGAGAGAGAAGAAAGGCACTCACCTGAGAATTGGATTCCTTTAACTTCCTGCCTCCGTGTCACTGTGGGATCCAGAAGAAGAGTTTGCTTTACAAATAAGCAGATCGGGTCTCTAAATCTCTAGGTTTCATGTGAAATGAAACGAGTGAAAAGCAGGAGGCTCGTTATTTGCTGGCCATGCCCCAGTCACCTCCTGTTCTGGATCAAAGCAGCCTCTCCGCTCTTTGCTTATGGGGCTTATTGACCAGGGCAGATCCTCTTTTTGTGGCTCGCAGCACGTCATGAGATTGCTCTCCCGAGCACGAAATCAGCATGAGCAAAGTTCTCAGGTTATTACATACCTGCCATCACCCATTAATTTGAGGAATCTTTCCCAGTTTTTATTAAGAATTATCTTCGGTTGCTAGCTGATTATCACTTTCATTCAATTGGATGTGTTAAGTGGGTACTTGCTCAATTAACTAAGGCTCATTTCACTTTATTGAAAAAACGGGAGGAGGGGAGTGTTCAGAACTAAGAACAGAAAGCAGAGGCCAAGGAAGTATTAACATGTTCACATCTCACACTGTCAACAAGGTGAAGCCAGCTGTTTACATTCACTGTAGATCCATTCGTCAAATTGCTTTCAATATAAATAGTTATTGAACTGGTTTTGTGTCATTCTCAGGAGGGGGGGGTGTAGTTTTAGCCCCAGAAAGTGTCATTACAGTTCTTTTGTGATGATTGAACTATCATCAAATCCCATCAAGCATCCAGAGATGATCCCTGCCAGCCCCTGCATTTCCAAGAGCAGGATCCTGAGGTCCCAAGGTAGAACGACTTGCTCAAGGTCATAGAGCTTATGAGAGACAGAGCAGAAAGTAAGACTGAGGGCTCCTAACTCCCAGACCAATATGCTTTCCTCTCCATGTCACATCTTAAATGGAAAAATTCAGTCTAATGAAAAGCTGAGAGTGAAACTATTATCTGTAGGCCAGAGATTCTTCAGGGGGGAGGAGGGATGGAAGAGGTGTATCAGAATCACCCATTACTCAATCCTAAGCACAGAAACTGTCATCAGTATGGTGGATGAGAGACCAGGCTTTACAGAAAGATGTATTTGAGTTTGAATCTCAATTGTGTGATTTAGGGCCAGTTCCCTAACATCTCTGGAGCCCCCAGTATCCTCGTTTGTAAAATGTAGATAATGACACTCACTTCATATCACTGTGAATATTACGTGAGAAAGGGTGCATAAACGACTTAGCCTAGGGCCTGGCACAGGTTCCAGTGCCACTGCTCCTGCCTAGAACTCCACTGCTTCCCCTTCCCACTAGGTACCAGGCTTAGCTTTTGTGACCTGCTCCCCACATGGGGTCACACAAATTACAAGGAGATATGGGGCAATTGCCAAGAATCACCTTGTCACTTTCCTGGCATTGGTTTATATTTCTCACCACGCCTGCTCATTGGTCTGCCCATACCCTCCATAACACTATAAGCTCTGGAAGGGCAGGAGCTTGGTGTTATTCAGCGGTTCACACAATTCCTGGCACATAGAGAGTGTTCAATCAATATTTGATAAATGAATGGCTATGCCTTTCTCCCCTATTAAAGCGTGCACTTACTGAAGAGAGGGAAACACATTTCTGTTCTCCCCGTGCCCTGCCCCAGGAGTTAACACAATGCCTGGCATGCAGTAAGTGCTAAATGAATATTTGCTGAATAGAAAAAGAATATAGAGGAGAATATATTCATACGTAGGTGGATACATTAAGAAAGTCTTCTAAATAAGTCAGACAGAAAAAGTACAGAAACATATAATTTCACTGATATGTGGTATATAAAACTGAAAACAACAAAAGAACAAGACAAACAAATGAAGGAACAAAAACTCAGACACAGACAATAGTTTAGGGGTAATCAGAGGGCAAGGGGAGAAGGGGATTGTACAAGAAGATAAACGGGGTCAAATATATGGTGATGGAAGGAGCACTGACTCTGGGTGGTGAATGTGATATATAGATGATGTATTACATTATTGTACACCTGAAATCTATGTAACTTTATTAACAATTGTAACACCAATAAACTTTAATTTTTTTAATTAAATTTATTGGGGTGACAATTGTTAGTAAATTTACATAGATTTCAGGTGTACAATTCTGTATTACATCATCTATAAATCCCATTGTGTGTTCACCACCCAGAGTCAGTTCTCCTTCCATCACCATATATTTGACCCCCCTTACCCTCATCACCCACCCCCAACCCCCTTACCCTCTGGTAACCACTAAATTATTGTCTGTGTCTATGAGTTTTTCTTTCTCATTTGTTTGTCTTGTTCTTTTGTTGTTTTTGGTTTATATACTACGCATCAGTGAAATCATAGGGTTCTCTGCTTTTTCTGTCTGACTTATTTCACTTAGCATTATACTCTCAAGATCCATCCAGGTTGTCACAAGTGCTCCTATATCATCTTTCCTTAACGCCAAATAGTATTCCATTGTGTATATATACCACAACTTCTTTATCCATTCATCTATCGAAGGACATTTTGGTTGTTTCCATGTCTTGGCCACCGTAAACAATAAACTTTAATTTTTTAAAAAAGGAAAATCTTCTGGAATGAGACCCTGGTGAGAATAGCTCATTTGAGAAAAAGAGACTGAGAGGTCTTGGATGGGAAGGAAACTTACTTTTCTCTGCATGTGCTTTTGTACTGTTCGAATTTTAATTATCTGCATGTGTTACTTTTTCAAAGAAAAGCACTGTGTTTATTTTTTAAATCCAATGTAGTACAAACAAAATAATTGGAAAATGAAACGTACAGAAAAATGAAGAGGTTGGAATTCTGGTCAGGAAAAAATACCACCTGAAGAGTGAGGGCTTCAATGGGTATCTTCCATTCTCTGAAAGGTCAGAAGGAGAATGTTGACCATCTGTTCTCCATATCTACAGAGTAATAGGAAATGGACTGAAATTGCAATGAGAGATGTGAGTTAAACATAAATAAGTCATTATTGACGATAGGAGCTGGTAAACACCAGAAAAAGCTATCACGGGATGTTATGAGCCATCCAGCCCTGGAAACTCAAAGGTCTAGATAGCCATATGGCTCTGCTGATTGATGTGTCCTTCCAGAGAGAGGGGGGGGGGCTGAGCTTGTTGAGATTCTGTTCTGTTTTCTGACACTAGAAGAAACCCTTAACCTGGTAACAGTCCAGGCTATCACCATTCCCTTTCTCCTTCCTGGTGTGAGCGTCCCACCAGGCCAACAGGGAGTCTGATGACTTCCACACAACACGGCCTCCAAGTGCAAGCCCACTAATGAATGCAGAGATCAACGTGAATTCAGTGAAAGGATCTGATGCTAGAGGGAAAATTCTTCTGTGTTGGTGACTTCCTAAGAGATCTTCAAGGACAATTTTGATTATATTTGATTGCCACCTTAAACTCTACCAACCATCCAATTTCTTGCTGGTTGCCATTAACATGCATAATTTCATACCTTTGCTGCATATGTGGGCATCCCTTAATAATGTTTTGTGTAATAATACTACATGTTCTTAAATATCATATAAGTGTGCATGCTTTTAAATGTGATATATAAGATATCAAACTACAAGAGAGGCAGCACGGCATAGTAGCTAATAAGATAGACTCTGAAGCCAGACTGTTTATGTTCCCTCATGGCTCAATGTCTCAGTTTCTTCATCTGCAAAATGGGCATGATGATGATGATGATGATGATGATGATGATGATGATGATGATAAAAGCACTCATAGTGCTTTTATGGTACAAATAAGATAATATATGTTAAGCACTTAGAACACTGCATGGTACATAATAAATGTATAAGTATTAGCTATTAATAGGTGTTCTTTTGCAACTTATTTAGTCAGAAATATTTGATAATTCTAAGATGTTGGGGATTCAGCAGTGAACAAAACAGATAACTTTCTCTCCTCATAAAGTTCATGTTCTGATGGAAGAAGACAAACAGTAAGCAAGAAAAATAAAACATATATTAGAAGGTGATAAATGCCATAGAGAAAAATGGAGTTGGAAAGGATTCCTGGAAGAAGGGTGGAGAAAGCAACTGCAAATAAGGTGATCAGGGATGCCCTCACTGATAAAATAACATTTTTTAAAAAATTTTAAAACAGACTTGAATAGAACCTTCTCCAGATGAGACATACAAGTGGTCAACAAGCACAGTAAGATGTTAAACGTCCTTAGTCATGATGGAAATGCAAATTAAAACCACAGTGTGACCCCGTCACACATACTACCGTCACTAAATCCAGAAAACTAAAACTAACAAGGCGCAGCAACAATGTAGAGAAATTAGAACCCTAAAACATTGCTTGAAAAAAAATAAAATGGTGTGACCTCTGCATACAATACTTTGAAATGTCCACCGCCCCAAAAAACAAACAAACAAACAAACAAAAACCCAATGTGGTTCAATAAATCCACTTCTAGAAATATACCCTCTAGACACAGATTGAAAACAGGGGTGAAAAGCTAATACCTGAATCTACAGCAATGCTGTCCACAACAGCAACGACACGTAAAGAACCCAAATGTCCATCTTAATCTGTAGTGAAAACTAAGCAAGCAATTGTGCAGTGACACCAGGATTCTTTACATTGATATAATTATGAACATATTTAATAATTTCTAGAAATATGTTTCCCCAAAGCACACAAAAAATTGAAATGTGGCAGAAGACATGTTTACTAATACACCCAAATATATTTAGTTCCTCTACAATAGCAAAAAGTTGATAAATTTATGTTCAGTAATTAGTGTTTCATTATTCTCTTAGATAAAATAACATTTAAACAGAGACCTGAAGGAAACGAGGGAGTGAGCCAGGGGGACACCTGAGGAAAGAACATTCCAGACAGGGAGAAATACCCAGAGTACTACAGACAGAACACGTGAAACCTTTCTGGAAACAGTACTGACGTCAATGTGCCAGGAGCAGACTGAGCTAAGGGGAAGACAGTGAGAGAGGAGGTACGAGACTTCATGAAGGGCTGAATCTCACAGGGTCTGGTGGACCATTTTAAGAAATTTGGCCATACTCTGGAGAAATGGGGAGCCATTGCAGGGTTTTAAAAAACTCTTTTAATTTTGAAATATCATCAAACTTACAGAAGAGTTGTAAGAAAAGTCCAAAGAACTCTCACCACATTGGGACACACATGATGTCAGTTTGTCCCATTATTGCAAGTGTTAACTTTGATCACTTGGTTAAGGTGACGTCCACCAGATTTTTTCACTGTAAAGATACAATTTTTCCATTTGTAATTCATAAGTGATCTGTAGGAAAATAATGAAAGTCTGTGTAAATAGCCTCTTCCTCCTTGTTTTAGTTCATTTGAGCTGCTATAACAAATTACCATAGACTGGATGGCTTAAACAACAAACATTTATTTCTCACAGTTCTGGAGGCTGGAAAGTCTACGATCTAGGTACCGGGCAATTCGGTGTCTGGTGAGGACCAGCTTCCTGGTTCATGGCTGTCTTCTCTCCGTGTCCTCACATGACAGAAGCGGTGAGAAAGCTCTCCAAGGGCACTACCCCACTGATGAGGGCTCCATTCCCATGACATAAGCACCTCCCAAAAACCTCACCTCCAAATACCATCATACTGGAGACTAGGTTTCAACATATGAATTTGGGGTATGCACACTCCTCAAACCTTGAACTAATAATAGTTTTAGTAGTCACTGCCAACCTTTGCCTGATGGTTGCCAAATGGCAATTTTCTGTTTCTATCAGTTTTCCTACATTTATTAGTGAGCTTTCTACAAAAAAGAGTTTCCCTTCTCCCACATTTGTTAGTTCATGCATTTTTGTCAGTATGGACACATGGATTCTTATTTTATTTAGTGGGTTACAATCTATTATTATTATTATTTTTATGCTCAAAATGTCTTAGATGTAACAAATTGTCCAACAGGAGCCCTTTCAAGCTGGCTTCCGTGTCCTTTTGACACATCCCCATGATTCTTTGTGTACTTCCTTACTTTCTTGCACAAGATAGCCCAGGTTTATCTTGAATTTTCCATTCCTCATACCTAGAATCCACTATTTCTCCTAGGATCCCTAGTTTTATTTAGTGGATAATGGTGTCTGGAAACCAAGATCTGGGTCATGACAGAGTTTTGAGCATAAGAATAATGTGATCTGACATGTTTTAAAAGGCTCACTCAGGCTGCCGTGCTAAAAATCGACTCTAAAAGGACTGAGGAGAAAGTAGGAAGATGCATCAGTGTTGACAGAGTTGAGTTCTTTCTCTGCAAATCTAACCATGTGGCTCTTCTGCCAAAACTTTTAAACAGATAGTATCGTTTATAAAGTTAAAAACCTGTTGCCTTGCAAAGAAAGCTCTTCCATAGCCTGGTCGCTGCAGACTTCTTTTTCATCCCCCACTGATCAAAATGTCCTTCAGTAGATGAATGGATAAAGAAGTTGTGGTATAGATACACAATGGAATACTATTCGGCGGTTAGAAAAGATGATATAGGAATATTTGTGACAACTTGGATGTATCTTGAGATTATAATGCTAAGCGAAATAAGTCAGACTGAAAAAGCAGAGAAACATATAATTTCACTGATATGTGGTATATAAACCAAAAACAACAACAAAAAAAAAAACAAGACAAACAAATAAGAAACAAAAACTCATAGACACAGACAATAGTTTAGTGGTCAGCAGAGGGTAATGGGGGAGAGGGGGGTGGGAGATGAGGGTAAAGGGGGTAAATTTATGGTGATGGAAGGAGAACTGACTCTGGGTGGTAAACACACAATGTGATTTATAGATGATGTAATACAGAATTGGACACCTGAAATCTATGTAACTTTACAAACAGTTGTCACCCCAATAAACTAATTTAACAACAAAAAAGTTCGCGAACTCAACCTAGAAAAAAAAATCCTATATTTTGCCCATAGTGAACCATTTTAAGTTCCCAAAATGCACCATTCTGTTTCATCCTTCGGTGCTTTTGCAAATGTTCTTCCTTTTCCCTAAAATATTCTTTCCACAGAGTGCCCCTCATCCCTTGACTATCTCACAATTTTCTACTCATCATTCAAGACTCAACACAGCTACTTTTTTTTCCTCTGTGAAGACTTCCCTGAGCAATTCCTTCCACTTACATCCCAACCCAGGTATAAGTCATCATTCAGGCCATTGTGGGAAGATATCACCTCTCCTTCATCATGGGAACATAGTACCTCTCCTCAATCACCTTTCTGGATTCCTAAGAGAGATAAAATCACCTTTCAGTTTCCTTTTGTCCTAATGTGTCAAGGATAATGACTGGCCCTGTTGGTATGAGGTCCTAGGAAGCTCAGGTTCCCTAAGGCCTGTTTCCATCTCACAAGGAAGCCCCAAGGTTGAAGTACTGGAGCCCTTGAGACTAAACAGGGGTAGTAGAACTTCTGGGAGAGCATAGGCCCCCAGACAACCCTGGGGATATGGGTAGGCCAGAATTCAAAGAACCTGAGGCAAGGGAAGAGGGAAGTAGACTTGGATAACTAGAAGATACAACTAAGTTGAATTTTGAGGCTTCTATAAGAATGTGCCCCTTCCCTTAGTGCCCTCCAAATCTTATTGGAGCCTGGCAATGATCTCTTTTTTTTTTCGTCTGACAGTGAGCTAAGGTAGTCCAAGTAGGTCATACCCTTTAAGCTGGAAAACTGTATAAGATACCTTAACTTAGTCCTCCTGCAAAGGTCTAGCTTTCTGAAACATTTCCTTCAGGGTCTTGGAGATGAGTCTCATGAGCAACTCTTGGGTCCCGTCGAAGTTCTCTAGTGTCAACACCCTCCAGTCAAAGAGCACCAGGAATACATTTATAGTTGAACAAGTTGAGTTTATTACTTGCTACAACAAAAGAGAACACACACCATGGGGAACCATGAGGTATCTCAGAAAGAGGAAATTATCACTTATGACTGGATTTGGGCTTTGACTGGGTGATTTGGAGAGGGTTTAAGGTAGCAAGGGTTTGCTTTAGATTAGGTGCTGGCAGAAAACAGGGCAATTTTATCATTGGGTATCTCAGTAAATCTTATGTATAGGGAGAACAGACTAGAAGGAGGATAAAGCTCTAACTGGTAGAAAAGCAGCAGTCACTCATATTAGCCAGGAGAGGGAGATGTTTGGCATTCTGTGGGTTGCAGGATGACCTTGTATTTGTCTGCACTTAACAAAATTATGAAGTGACTTTGTTTTGTCTTACTTTATCATGGTCTTGGAGTAATCTTGTCTGACACTGGTGTTCTGTAAAACTGTTTATGTCTAACAGGGATATAACATGATCTAGCTGTGAGTACCAAGCCAGCTTTTACCAATGCTGAGACCTATCTGTGAGCATCAGACCACTTCCTGGATGTCAGGGCTGCTTCTTTTCAGTCTCTTTTGGCCAGGGACAGATGAAGTCAGACTGCAAGACATTACTCTAGATATTCAAATTTCCTCATTGCTGATCAGGAGGTTGTTTAGAAAATGTGGTCTGGGAGCGACCAGTTAGCTCAGTTGGTTAGAGCACAATGCTCAGAAAACCAGGATTGCTGGTTCAATCCCTACATGGGCCACTGTGAGCTGCACCCTCCTAAAAAAGAAGGAATCAGCTATCCCTTTTGGAAGTTCTCTTGAATAACCTGTGTTTACCTCATCTTGGAGGCATCTCAAGGTATAAGGCTGATGTCCACACAAGAAATAGTACCCTTACAGCACAGATTATATTAGAAATATAACTATTATTTACTACAATAGCAGCGAGCTAATTTGTGTCTATCAGGATGGACAAATCCCATTAGTGGAGTTAAACAGTTCCTGTGAAGCAGGTTGAAGAGAACAAACAGACCATTGCAACCAGGATATCCCCAATATCAGTGTCTACTCCTGATTGACTAGGCCTTGCTGATAGTATTATAATGACTTCAGCAGAAGCATTTTGTTGATGTGAGGTCAAGGTCCAATTTTTACAAGACTAAAGGTTGGGGTTAACTCTGTGAGGAAAACAAGTACCAGAAGGGACCTGTAAAAGGGAATCTGCCTCCTGAAGTGTTTAAACAAACAGCTATTAAATTTTTGTCAGCAAGATTAGGTAAGGGGTAACAGCTGCGGCAGTCAAATTCAAAGCAGTGGCTACACGAAAAACACATATGAGAATTTTGCTTTTTCTTAAGTGGTAGAAGGAAACACAGGGAGACAAAAATAATTGGAAGGAGATATGGGATGTCACATTAGTATTCTAGAGGGCTTCAAAGTAGAAAAATAGGCAAGATTAGTGGAAGAGTAAAGGAACAGAAAAGAGTGTTGAACAATCAGAAAATTAATCTTGTTCTGTCATCTTGGGAAGAAGTCATTCACTTTTGATGTCAGTGGCTTTTTCTGTCACCTTGAACAGAAGCTGTTAACCTCTGACATCAACAGCCTCTAAGAATCCAAAGTTTAAAGTCCCCAAAGATGTCAGTAATCAAGTGAAGTGGCGTATATCTTTTGAGTTAGGAACTATGAATCCACGGATACATACCTTGGCGGTGTACTGCTGTGACAGTTAACAGTACCTGATATGGTCCTTTTTGTTGGGGCTCAAGAGCAGTTCTCTAGTGTCTTTTCCAGAAGATAAAATCTCAAGAGTGCAGCATGCACAGGCTATTTAAGTAGATATTTTAGAAATGCGGCTTGTACCTGTTGATGATAAACCCAGAGATATTATATGAGTCTCTTGTATTAATTAATCATATCTGCTTGTGATAGGGTAGAATCTAAGGCTGAGGGTGAAATTCCCAACCACAAAGGAACACATAGGTTTATTTTGTCAACCCTTATTAATATATAAGATAACTTGTGTTTCCCAGAGGGGATTGATTTTACAGACATTAAAACTAATGACAATCCTTTGGGCCATAGAAGTTTTAGGGTTTCTAGGAGCATTGCTAGTTTTACTTTTAGAATTCCATTAATTGTCTCTACTTTTTATGAAACTTCTCGATGATAAGGACAGTGGGGTTTCTCGGTAAAAGAGAGAAGCTTCCAGAGCTTGTTAATAACAGTGCTGGTAAAATGAGTTACCCTGTCAGTAGAGAGATGAGTTGGAATTCCCAAGAAAGAGGGTAAAAAACTCAAGATTTTATTTTTGCCACAGTTAGGATCTGTTATACGTCGAATTATGTACCCCCAAAATTCATATGTTGAAATCCTAAGCACCAGTACCTCAAAACGTGATCTTATTTGGAGACAGGGTCTTTGCAGATGTAATTAGTTAAGCTAAAATGACGTCATTAGACCTCTTCCTATCAACCTGTTGCAGAAGCCACTCCTGTAGATGTCTAGGAAGAGAAATAATAAATCAGTAATTGCCATGAATAACCAAGGCAACAAGACAGCTCAGAAAGAAAGTGAAAAGTCTCCAGAAAAGGAACTTAAAGATATGGAAGTATGTGACTTAAATGACAGAGAATTCAAGATTGCAGTTCTGAAAAACTCAATGAGATGCAAGACAACACAGAAAGGCAGTTTAATGAACTCAGAAACACAATCAAAGAACAACATGAGCATTTTACGAAAGAGACTGAAATTTTAAAACAGAACCAAATAGAATTTCTGGAGATTAGAATTCAACAGAAGAAATTAAGAATGAAATAACCATCTTGGGTAGTAGAATAGACCAGATGGAGGAAAGAATGAATGACATCAAAGATAGAAACCTCGAAATTACACGGATGAAAGAAGAAGCAGACTTGAGACTGAAAAGAAATGAAAGAACTCTACAAGAACTTTCTGACTCTTTCAGAAAGACCAATATAAGAATAATGGGCATACCAGAAGGAGAAGAAAGAAAGAAGGGAACAGAGAATATATTCAAACAAATTGTTGATGAGAACTTCCGAAACTTGTGGACAGAACTGGATCCTCGAATCCAAGAAGCAAATACAACACCTAATTACCTCAATCCCAACAGGCCTTCTCCAAGGCACATTGTATTGAAGCTGTCTAAAATCAACGACAAAGAAAGAATCCTCAAGGCAGCCAGGGAAAAGAAGACGGCAACCTACAAAGAAAAACCCATTAGATTATCATCAGATTTTTCAGCAGAAACTCTACAAGCCAGGACGGAGTGGAACCAAATATTCAAAGTATTGAAAGAGAGAAATTATGAGCCAAGAATAATATATCCAGCAAAGATATCCTTTAAATATGAAGGACGAATAAAGACCTTTCCAGACATCCAGAAGCTGAGGGAATTTTCTAATACACCACCTGCACTACAAGAAATACTAAAGGAGGCTATTCGACCACCATCAACAGGGACAATTTGTAGTAAACAAAACATAAAAAGGGGGAGAGTAAACGTCTGAACCAGAATACGGGAATGGAGAAAGTAAGTGTGCTGAAGAAAATGGAATACTCTAAATATCAAGCATTCTTTTACATAAAATTAAGGCTAACCACTCAAAAAATATTCAGAATTGAAATACATACTGTAATAAAAGAAGAAACAGAGGGAAACATCATAGAATATCACCACACAGAAATAATAGACAGCAACAAAAAGGCAAAGAAACAATGGAGACACAGTTTTCACAGAAAACTAAAGATAACATGACAGGAAATCCTCACATATCAATGATCACCCTAACTGTAAATGGATTGAACTCACCAATAAAAAGGCACAGAGTAGCTGATTAGAATAAAAAAACCAAACCCAACCATATGCTGTCTCTGAGAGACACATCTCAGCTACAAGGACAAGCATACAAAAGGACAAGCATCAAAGTGAAAGGGTGGAAATTGACACTCCAAGCAAATGGTATCCAGAGAAAATCAGGTGTAGTGATAATGATATCAGATGAAACAGACTTCTGGGTGAAAAAGATAACAAGAGACAAAGATGGACATTTCATAATGGTAAAGGGGAGTATACAACAAGAAGACATAATAGTCATCAATATTTATGCCCCCAATCAGGGAGCACCAAAATAACCAAGCAACTACTAACAGAACTAAAGGGAGAAATTGACAAGAAATGGACAAGTTCTTAGAAAGGTATAGCCTTCCAAGGCTGAACCATGAAGAACTGGAAAATCTAAACAGGCCGATCACCAGTAATGAAATTGAATCAGTCATCAAAAACCTTCCCAAAAGCAAAAGTCCGGGACCAGATGGCTTCACTAGTCAATTCTACCAAACGTTCAAAGAGGATCTAATACCAATCCTGCTCAAATTCTTCCAAAAAATTGAAGAAGAGACAGTACTCCCTAACTCATTTTATGAGACCAACATTACCCTGATACCAAAACCTGGCAAGGACAACACAAAAAAAGAAAACTACACACCAATATCTCTGATGAATACTGATGCAAAAATCCTAAACAAAATTCTAGCAAATCGAATACAACAATGCATTACAAACATTATTCATCACGACCAAGTGGGGTTAATCCCCGGGGCACAAGGATGGTTCAACATCCACAAATCCTTCAATGTGATACATCACATAAACAAAATAAAGGACAAAAATCATATGATTATATCAATTGATGCAGAAAAACATTTGAAAAGATACAACATCCATTTATGATTAAAACACTTAATAACATAGGTATAGAAGGAAAATACCTTAACACAATAAAGGCCATCTATGACAAGCCCTCAGCTAATCTCATAATTAATGGTGAAAAACTGAAGCCCTTTGCTCTACGTTCAGGAACATGACAAGGCTGTCCCCTATCACCTGTGCTTTTCAACATAGTGTTGGAAGTCCTTGCCAGAGCAATTAGGCAAGAGAAAGAAATAAAAAGCATCCAAATTGGGAATGAAGAAGTTAAATTGTCACTCTTTGCAGATGACATGATGCTATATATAGAAAACCCTAAAGACTCCACCAAAAAGCTATTAGAAACAATCATTGAATACAGTAAAGTTGCTGGCTACAAAATCAACGTACAAAAGTCCATTGCTTTCTTATATACCAACAATGAAATCTCAGAAAAAGAGATAGAAAAAACAATTCCTTTTGCAATTGCAGCAAAAAGAATAAAATACCTAGGAATAAACTTAACCAAGGATGTGAAGGATTTATATGCTGAAAACTATAAGACATTTTTGAAAGAAATTGAAGAAGACACAAAGAAATGGAAAGACATTCCGTGCTCATGGATTGGAAGAATCAACATAGTTAAAATGGCCATATTACCCAAAGCCATATACAGATTTAATGCAATCCCCATTAAAATCCCAATGGCATTTTTTAAAGAAATAGAACAAAAAATCATCAGATTTGTTTGGAACCACAAAAGACCCTGAATAGCCAAAGCAATATTAAAAAAAAAGAACAATACTGGAGGTATCACACTCCCTGATTTTTCCTTGTACTACAGGGCTACAATAATCAAAACAGCTTGGTATTGGCGGAAAAACAGACACATAGACCAATGGAATAGAATTGAGAACCCAGAAATAAAACCACATAAATATGGACAGATAATTTTTGACAAAGAAGCTAAAAACATACAATGGAGGAAAGACAGCCTCTTCAATAAATGGTGCTGGCAGAATTGGATAGCTACGTGCAAAAGAATGAAACTGGACTGCTATCTGTCACCATGTACCAAAATTAATTCAAAATGGATCAAAGACTTAAGCATAAGACCTGACACAATAAACTGCATTGAAGAAAACCTAGGTACTAAACTTATGGACCTTGGGTTCAAAGAGCATTTTATGAATTTGACTCCAAAGGCAATGGAAGTAAAAACTAAAATAAACAAATGGGATTATATGAAACTGAAAAGCTTCTGCACAGCAAAAGAAACTATTGACAAAATAATGAGGCAACCAACTGAATGGGAGAAGATTTTCACAAACAGTTCCTCTGATAAGGGGCTAATATCCAAAATATACAAGGAACTCATGAAACTCAACAACAAAAAAACAAACAACCCAATTGAAAAATGGACAGAGGACCTGAAGAAACATTTCTCCAAAGAGGATATACAAATGGCAAATAGACATATGAAAAAATGCTCAACATCGCTAATCATCAGAGAAATGCAAATGAAAACCACAATGAGATATCACCTCACCCCAGTCAGAATGGCTTTCATCAACAAAACAAATAGTAACAAGTGTTGGAGAGGCTGTGGAGAAAAAGGAACTCTCATACACTGTTGGTGGGAATGCAGACTGGTGCAGCCGCTATGGAAGGCAGTGTGGAGGTTCCTCAAGAAATTACGAATAGAATTACCATATGACCCAGCAATCGCTCTCCTGGGTATCTACCCCAAAAATATAAAAGCATTTCTCTATAGAGACACGTGTACTCCAATGTTCATTGCAGCTTTGTTTACGGTGGCCAAGACATGGAAACAACCAAAATGTCCTTCGATAGATGAATGGATAAAGAAGTTGTGGTACATATACACAATGGAATACTATTCGGCGTTAAGGAAAGATGATATAGGAGCATTTGTGACAACATGGATGGATCTCGAGAGAATAATGCTAAGTGAAATAAGTCAGACAGAAAAAGCAGAGAACCCTATGATTTCACTGATATGTGGTATATAAACCAAAAAGAACAAGACAAACAAATGAGAAACAAAAACTCATAGACACAGACAATAATTTAGTGGTTACCAGAGGGTAAGGGGGTGGGGGGTGGGTGATGAGGGTAAAGGGGATCAAATATATGGTGATGGAAGGAGAACTGACTCTGGGTGGTGAACACGCAATGGGATTTATAGACGATGTAATACAGAATTGTACACCTGAAATCTATGTAAATTTACTAATAATTGTCACCCCAATAAAATTTATTAAAAAAAAAAAGTCCATTGCATTTCTATATACTAACAATGACATCTCAGAAAAAGAAACGCAAAAAACAATTCCTTTTGCAATTGTAGCAAAAATAATAAAATACCTAGGAATAAACTTAACCAAGGATGTGAATGACCTATATGCTGAAAACTATAAGACATTTTTGAAAGAAATTGAAGAAGACACAAAGAAATGGAAAGACATTCCATACTCATGGATTGGAAGAATTAACATAGTTAAAATGGCCATATTACCCAAAGCAATATACAGATTATGCAATCCCCATCAAAATCCCAATGGCATTTTTTAAAGAAATAGAACAAAAAATCCTCAGATTTGTTTGGAACCACAAAAGACCCTGAATAGCCAAAGTAATCTTAAGGAAAAAGAACAATACTGGAGGTATCACACTTCCGGAATTTAGCTTGTACTACAGGGCTACAATAATCAAAACAGCATGGTATTGGCAGAAAAACAGACACATAGACCAATGGAATAGAATTGAGAACTCAGAAATAAAACCACATAAATATGGACAGATAATTTTTGACAAAGAAGCTAAAAACATACAATGGAGGAAAGACAGCCTCTTCAATAAGTGGTGGTGGGAGAATTGGATAGCCACGTGCAAAAGAAGGAAACTGGACTGTTATCTGTCACCATGTACCAAAATTAATTCAAAATGGATCAAAGACTTAAGCATAAGGCCTGACACAATAAACTGCATAGAAGAAAACATAGGTACTAAACTTATGGACCTTGAGTTCAAAGAGCATTTTATGAGTTTGACTCCAAAAGCAATGGAAGTAAAAGCTAAAATAAACAAATGGGACTATATGAAACTGAAAAGTTTCTGCACAGCAAAAGAAACCATTGACAAAATAAAGAGACAACCGCCTGAATGGGAGAAGATTTTTGCAAACAGTTCCTCCGATAAGGGTCTAATATCCAAAATATACAAGGAACTCATGAAACTCAACAACAAAAAAACAAACAACCCAATTGAAAAATGGGCAGAGGACCTGAAGAGACATTTCTCCAAAGAGGACTTACAAATGGCAAATAGACATATGAAAAAATGCTCAACATCACTAATTATCAGAGAAATGCAAATAAAAACCACAATGAGATATCACCTCACCCCAGTCAGAATGGCTATCATCAACAAGACAAATAGTAACAAGTGGAGAGGCTGTGGAGAAAAAGGAACCCTCATACACTGTTGGTGGGAATGCAGACTGGTGCAACCGTTATGGAAGGCAGTGTGGAGGTTCCTCAAAAAATTACGAATAGAATTCCCATATGACCCAGCAATCCCTCTCCTGGGTATCTACCCAAAAAATCTGAAAACATTTATCCATAAAGACACGTGTGCTCCAAAGTTCATTGCAGCTTTGTTTATGGTGGCCAAGACATGGAAACAACCAAAATGTCCTTCGATAGATGAATGGATAAAGAAGTTGTGGTATATATACACAATGGAATACTATTCGGCATTAAGGAAAGATGATATAGGAATATTTGTGACAACATGGATGGATCTTGAGAGTATAATGCTAAGCGAAGTAAGTCAGACAGAAAAAGCAGAGAACCCTATGATTTCACTGATATGTGGTATATAAACCAAAAACAACAGAAGAACAAGACAAACAAATGAGAAACAAAAAACTCATAGACACAGACAATAGTTTAGTGGTTACCAGAGGGAAAGGGGGTTAGGGGGTGGGAGATGAGGGTAAGGGGGATTAAATATATGGTGATGGAAGGAGAATTGACTCTGGGTGGTGAACACACAATGGGATTTATAGATGATGTAATACAGAATTGTACAGAATTATAATTTCAGTAACAATTGTCACCCCAATAAATTTTAAAAAAGAAAACACTACATCAATAAAACGTAATATAAACAGGTAAACAAAATGAGGTCATTAGAGTGATCCCTAATCCACTATGACTAGTGTCCTTATAAAAAGGAGAAATTTGGACACAGAAACAGGCTCACAGAAGGGGAAATTGATGTGAAGAAACACAGGGAGAAGATGGCCATCTACAAGCCAAGGAGAGAGGCCTGGGACAGATCCTTCCCTCACAACTCTCAGAAAAGAAGCAACCCTGCCCACACCTTTATTTTGGACTTCTATCCTCCAGAACTGTGAGACAATCAATTTCTGTTGTTTAAGCCCCCTTAGTTTGTGGTAGTTTACTACAGCAATCCTAGCATACAGAGGGTTGTAGCCCTCTGACAGGAAAAGCTTTAACCCGCTCAGAAAACAAACAATAACCAGACATATTTATAGCTTATTGAGAGGAAATTTGTACTGAAGAGTTTCAGAACAGGCCTCCCTAAGATGTGCCACTTTGGCACGTGAATTATTTTGAGCTGAAGGCAACTGAGACGTTGTGGGCTCATGAAAAACTTTCACCTCTACCTTAAAGTGTTTAAATTAGAGGCCTTGCCCATAAAAAGAGCTATCGCCAAAAATAACTTTTTATGACCTATGTATAGGGTCGGGCAAACCTCTAATTACTGAACATCTGCTCTTCTTATCATCCTGCAAATGACCTGTCTCTCCGCTGTAGCCTCAATGTGCCTTATCTCATACTTAGCTCAGAATATTATATAGACCTCATTTTCCCTCTCTGTCTCTGAACCTCTCTCATGTATGTGGGGTCTCTGCTCTCTCATTACATGGGGTCTCTGCTCTCTCATTACATGGGGTTCCCATACATATATATGTAATTAAATGTGGTCAGTTTGTCTTATTAATCTTATCTGTGTCATGTAGATATAATTATTAGACCAGCCAAAAGAACCGAGGTAGGTAGAAGAAAGTTGCTTCCTCCCCCACATTTTCAAGTCTATTTGGAGGTGTTCAAAGGGTCCTCCAGGCTTTGGTTCTGTCCATGACCCACTTTGATAGTTTAACCAGGATTGTGTCATTAGCAGGTAAGCCAGGTTTTAGAAACATCTTTGACAATACTTCTAAAATTACTGCGACAATGTTAGTGCAATATCATAGCCAATTTATCTTCCCTGTTGTGGATAATATCATGAGGAATTCTTGCTAAAATCAATTTTAAAAGATTTGGCACTACCAATTAGCCATACTGAGAGTGCTAAATATTATTTTTATGCCTTCAAATTTTTCCCAGATATCTATTTTCCAAATTAGGTCCTTATCTCTGACAGTTAACAATAATCATGGACGGTTAATAACAGTCTTAGAAGAATCTACCAATTCCTCTGAGAGTTCTCCTTTCTGAGTGATTACAAGAACAATTATCTTGGTGAAAGTTGCTTGTTCAACATAGTGGTCAGCTAAGGTTTTATCATGAGATTCTGGGTCCTTGTGCTTTGAATGATGCTCCAGCTTTATTATAGTTATTTCCTTAAGGTAACAACATCTAAAAGTTCTTTAATTTATCCATTTTTACAAGTGTTTGAATCAAGGCCAGAAAATCTCTTTGTTTCAAAGCCTTTTGATTAACCTAAAGCTGTGTACTTACTATCAATATAAATATTTATTCTTCTATCTTTTGTCAGTTGGTAAGCTTAGGCAAAGGCAATCAATTAAGCCATCTAAACTGATTTAATTTCTGTGAGTTTGTATTTTAAGAGTAAATTTAAATTGTTGTAGCATATCCTGTTTGTTAATTTTTGGTTTTACTTTTAATGTATGAACAATTAATAAGCAATAGCACAATTAAATTAGCATTACTCAAGGTAGTCTCTAGAAGGTCTGTGCAGTGTATGGATTTTTTAAAGAGGTAAGCAAATTATGGAGTTTTTCAGGCAAAAGAAAGAGGTTGGGTTTACAGTGCTGCAGCAGTGGACGGTGATGTTCAAAAGAAAATACTTTATAGGAGGTAGTTAACAAGCTAACAAGTGATAAGCATTGTGTGTTAAATACAAGAGGTTTGACAGCATGAAGAACTGTTAAGTTTAGTTGTAACTGAGCTAACTAAAGTTTTCACATGTTTTGCCACTGCTGTTATATAACTCTTAAATAAGGGGGGTATGTTTTGGCTACTGGGTCTAATGAAAGACTGAAATAAGCAATAGGCCTCTGATGGTTTTCACATAACTAAGGCAGGATTCCTAATGCCTGTTCACACATTATGAACAAAAGGGGATGTGACCTTGTGAATCTAGAGTTCTGGAAAAATTGTGTGGTAAACAGTTACTGTACCAGTCTTTGTACTTATACATAAATATGTTTCTTCTACCTTGAATAGTTGTCAATCATTGAAATATATTAATGCATAACCTAGTCCTAGTGCATTTATGTCATAATTCATGCCACATCATAGTAGGTTGATTAACACACAATAGTGTAACTTGGGTGAGGCCAGGGTATAAATACAGAGGCACTCCCTGGGATAGCTCAGATGCTGGAGAAGAACCTAGATAAAGACATCAGAAACCCACCTCCGTGGCAAGGCTCACATCCAGAGAATTACCAACAGTCATCCATCCAGCAGGTCAGTGCTTTCACCTGATATCAATCAAGTCCCATCAGAAGTAACAGGCTTGACTTAAAAGAGAAAAAGAACAAGGTAATGGGAGGTGCAGTGGATGGGGTACACAGAACAAGTAGTAGAGTGGCCACCAATCTAGGGCTTAGAGGTGAAACTCTTTGAGAGAGACTATTTATTTGTTTGTTTGTTTGTTTGTTTGTTTAATTTTATTTGCTCCAAAAAGAATTAAAGACAGTATATAAGGATCCATTCAATATAACAATCTAAACAAATTTTAAATAAAGTGAGAAATAGAGGGCAAAGGGATAAGAGTAGGTAATCTAATCCAGGAACAAGGTAAAGGTCCAGTTCTGATACAGGGTCCCAATTCAAACTAGCAACAAAGGGAAAGCATTAAACTAGGAGGGAGAAGGATTCAAAGGAGAAAACGAACTGGGACTTTGAAAGATAAGTGGCATTTGTACGGGTGGGGGTGACAGATCACACATTTTGGCCAAGGGCGAGCATTCATGCCTACGGTAGGCCTGGGTAAAGTAGCTAGAGTGGGGACGATGGAGAGGAGCCATGGGAAATGGGTGGGAAGATGGGGTTCCTTTAAAATCATCCTTTGCTATCACCCTTCAGATTTCAAAGGTTCTGGCATGTGAAAAACTTAAAAATATATCTTAGAAACTATGTTGGGTAAAAAGACAAGTATTGTGATTCAGTGGAACTGCACATAAATCCCTTTGTATGGGAATAACAAGGACGAGTGTCTTTAACAAGGGTTGCCTGGTTACTGCGATGTAAGGAGGTGATGACACCACAAAATAGCATCAGAAAGACTGGGTGGAGATACAAGGGGACAAGGATGAGGAAATGGGATCAACAGAAACACCAGGGACCATCTAGCTAAAAACAGATTTCTGTATTTGCATTTCTGCCAAGGGGAGTGGTTCAGAGGGAAAGAAACATTTCGTGACATGGAAGGGAGGAGCCATGATGTTGCCATTGTGTGGTATTGTTGCCCTGGCAAATTAAGATCTTTCATTGCTGGGAGGTGGCCAATGGCTGCCTCCTACTTAATGAAGATTTCTATATCAGCAGCCAATGGGCTTGTTGCCAATAGCAGCACCCCGTTTCATAGTCAGGCCATTAGGACCAATAGAGGTGGCCTTGGAAGAAGATGGTTCCCATGATACACCCATTTCCATTCACTAGACCTTGTCTTAGAAGAAAGACCTGGGAGGGTAGAAGTAGTCATCTTTGACATCACTATTCACATGTCAGCACAAGGTGCCCCATGAGTGGCTGAGGGACCAAAGGGGTGGGGGCTTAATGGGGGAGGAGGAGAAAGGAGAGAGGAGCCATGATGCCTCCATTATGATGCGTTCATGGCCTGTGGCAAACTAAGGTCCCCCATTGGTGGGAGTTGGCCAATGGCTGCCCTTCTACTTAATCACACAATCTATCAGCTGCCAATGTGCCCCTTTTTTACACAAGCACCCCAAATCATAGGGTCTGACCATTAGGAGAAATAAGAGTAGCTTTGGAAGCAGGCAGCTCCCCATGAGAGAACTTGTCTTTGGAGAACAAGTTCTCCTTCACTAGAACTTGTCTTAGGAGAAAGACCTGAGAGGGTAGCAATAGTCATCTCTGAGATCACTATTCACGTGTCAGCACAAGATGCTTCCTGAGTATCTGAGGGACCCAAATGGTGGGTGTTTAAGTGGGGGGTGAGGAGAAAGGAGCCCTGATGCCTCCATTGTGAGGCGTTCATGCTCTGGCCAACTAAGGTCTCCCATTGATGGGAGCTGGCCCAGTGGTGCATCCTACTTAATCAAGGCCTCTATATCAGTAGCCAGTGTGCTTGATTCCAATCTCATCACCCCATTTAATACGCCATTAGGAGCAATAGGGGTGACCTTGGAAGCTAGTATTCCCCCATGATATATCTAATTCCACTCAACAGACTTGTCCTAGGTAAAGGACCCGAGAGGGTAACATTAGTCATCCCTGACATCACTATTCACATGTCAGCACAAGGTGCCCCCTGAGTGGCTGAGAGACCCTCAGAGGGGAATAAGGGGGGAGGAGGGAGAAGAGAGGAGCCATGATGCCTCCATTGTGAGGCACTCATGGCCTGGCAAACCAAGGTCTCCCATTGGTGAGAGCTGGCCAATGGCTGCCTCCTCCTTAATCACACTCTCTTTATCAGCATTCAATGTACTTCATTCACACCTCAGCATCCATATCGTAAGATGTGGCAGTTAAGAGGAGTAGGGATGGCCCTAGAAGGTAGTGCTGGTCCCTATCACTTCCATATTTGCATACTGAACCCTGACTTAGGGAAAGGAATCTAGGGAGGCATAAAACATCCCTGACATCACTATTCACATGTCAGCATAAGGTGTTCTCTGAGTCACTGATGGGCCCGAGAAGGGGTGATAAGAGAGGAAGGAGGAGCCATGACTCCTCCACTGCGAAGAGTTCACGGCCTGGCAAACTAAGGTCTCTCATTGGTGGGAACTGATCAGTGGCTGCCTCCTACTTAATCACATTCACAATATCAGAAGCCAAGGTGTTTGTTTACTACCGCAGCACCCTATATCATCATATTTCACCATTAAAACAATTAGAGGTGGTGTTTAAAAGTAGTATTCCCCTATGACACCTTCACCTTGTGCGATCCACCCTGGGGAAGTGGTTCAGAGTATTCCAGAAGTCATCCCTGACATTACTATTCACATATCTGACCAAGGTATTCTCTAATTGCCTGAAGTGGCCCATGGGCAGAAGAGCCATGATGCCTCCATTCTGAGGTGTTAACTGTCCTCTGAAGCTGCATATTCCCATTGGTGGAAGCTGAGCCAATAGCTACCCTTCTACTTAATAATAGTCTTTCTCTGCCAACCACAGGGGGGTTCGTGTTAGATCTAAAGGTGAAAAGGTCTCTTCCCCATTACTACTCTCTTGAGTATATAAAAAGCATAAGCAAGTTTTAATGAAGGGATTATTATGTCTTGAGACATTAAGTGATAAATGTCGCTGAGAGTTTATGGAATAGGATAGACAGTATTACACAAAGTAAGAAAGGAATTGTTAAATCTTTCTGAGTAATTGTATGTAAATATATATATGATCTAGATAATGTACATACTGTATGAAAATGTAATGTAAAAACATTGCCTATCAGAAAATGTATGGGCCTTTTCCTGACCCCAGTTGAATCTTTTTAAACTCATTTTAATTTGCTTTTGGGATATATATATGAATTGGGCCATGGTTGCTATGGAGATCTCAAAGCTCATCCTAACTTCTCTGTGGTTATGTCTGAAATGATGTCTTTGGGGAGATTTAAATTATGAGAATGAGGGCTGTGGGTGTCTGCCTCTCAAGATGCCACTTGCTATCAGCTACCATCATCTACTAAACTAGAAAGACTCATAGATTCCCAATCTTAATAGATGATTACATTTCATGGTAGATCTTTTATCCTGTCAACCTTCCTGAATAACACACCAAATTAATTTGGGGGCATAAATGGATGTGCTTTTTAGGAGAGTTTGACTCTATTTTCAGCCATGAATTATGCATTAGTAAGAATTATTTGGACAGCATTCATCATCATTTCCGAAGTTAATGAAATTCCATTACACTTCAGTGCATTTTCATTTCACCCAGTGGTAAATTAATTCTCCCTCATTCTTTCTGTCTCTGTCTCTCACTCCTCTTTTGCATCATATACAGTAGTTACGGAATGAGAACATGGAAAGGCTGCATAACTAGAACAAGTAAAGTAAGGGCCAGGAAAAGCAAATGTTGCTGGTTCCCTCTGCAACGATTATGTACTCTATAATTCCATACTGAGGTGAGACGGGCTGCTTGTTTCTACAGCTCTCACTGCTTTTTTCTGCTGCTCAAGAACTTGGGGCAGGGTCCCAGTTCCGGGGTTTAGCTGGGCTATATGAGAAGTCTGGCATGCATCTCATCTTAACACACAGCTCCCACTTGTGAGCTGCATGCAGCAGCAACATATGCCACCCAATCACATCGCTGAATAGATTGCTTGACCTGGGAAAGTTCCTTGGGAAAATGAGAGGGTCAATACCATTGCCAGGTCCAGCTTTGCTCCACTGAGGGGAAGCAAACCTGGAGCTCTCCTAGGTGCTGGATATTTCCCTTTATTATTGGCCTTGTCCTTCCCTGGTGCCACCCTTCTTACAATCCTAGTCATGATTCAAGCTAAATCCAGCTTCCACAGGTCCCCTGCCCAGTGGGCATGAGATCTCTCTCTCCTGTCTGGTTCTTTAGCAACTGACCGAAGTGCACCCTAGAAGCTACTTTGCCCCCCACTCACAGGAAGCTCTGCATGTTTTCAGTCTCTTCATCCAGTACTGGTTAAAAAGGAGTTCTGGCTCTGAATTCAGAAAGACCAGGGTTAGACTGCCTTGGACTTCTGTGGGAACACTGCCAAATTCTGTGCCAACTTGAGTCCTAATTTCCACAGCATGAAATAGAGATAATATCCCTCTCACCGACACATTATGAGGAAGACATGAGATAATACATGGGAAAGTATCGAGCACAGGGCCTGAAACTTGGTAAATGGAAGTTATTATGATTATTACTAGCTCATTCTAATGATGCTCACTGACTGCTTTCCGATTTCCCTGCACCTTTTCCCTTCTATTTGCTGTTGTGCATAGCCTTCTGCCCATCCCCCATGAGGCTTAGAGGGATAATGATAGCACTAAAGTGTGACGGGTCCAGCCCCACTCATGCTAATACACCTGGCTTTCTAGTGTAGGCTAGTCTAGGCCAGCCTAAGCATGCTATTTGCTTCCTTCCCCATTCCCCCATTCTCATAAATATGCCCATACACCTTTGTTTACATCGACTATTTTGATGTTGGTATTCTGCCTACAGAAAGTTTGGAAACGGTAGAGCTTCTCAGCTCAGCATTGAGTCCCATCAGGCATTGTGCTAGGCAAAGAAGTATTCACTGAGAGCCTGTTCTATTCCAGGCACCACACTAAATACTAAAGATTTAATAATGAGCAAAATTAGACATGGTCCCTGTTCTCATGGAACTTAGTCTACTAGGGGAGGAAGATATTAATAAAATAGATACATTAATGATTTCATAACTCATAAAACTAAGATAGGTGCTCTGTAGAGAGAGTTTTACTGTAAAGCTAAAGAAGCCAGTGAAGCTTCAGGTAAACTTTAGGGCCCCTCATTTGAACAGGCCCCTATAAGTTCTGGGAGTTGTTGGGAGTCATAGAGTGTTTTCGATGGGGAATGAGATAGATATTAAAGTCACCCCCAAGATCATGCAGGACTTTAAAGGAAGATGATTTTCAGAGTGTTTAGTGATTTAATTATACAAATAACATATGACATATTATAAACTTTCAGCTTTCAGACAGATGTGTGTTTTATTTAAGAAAAAGAATGGAACTTTTGAATCATTTATAAAGTTAAAGGGATCCAAATTCCCAAATATCAAAACCATACAAAAACAAGTCTGTTTCCACGGGTGAGAAAGTCCTCAATCAATTCTGTCAGAAAAATTAGAAATGACCACAGTCGGCTGGATTGTTTCCTGGTGGATGGTATTCAGTCAAACTAACTGAAATAAAATCAACCAGATGGCAGTCCCATTGATTGTACAATCATCGGTCATTTTCTAGTCCAAAAAATGACCTCCACGTGAGCCATTCCGTCATGTAATAACAACACAAACTCTTGTTTACACACAGTAGTCATCACTTTAGATTAGTCTGTAGGTTGATTTAGTTGCCTGTGTAACATGATGTATATTTATTCTAAATTATTTGATACTCTCTGTTTCAATTAACTCCAGACAGGTCCTCTCCAGAAGTAAAAGGCAAAGAGCAGAAGTTTATTTGCCTATGTTAACCAAATTGGTGGGTAGTCTGGCAAACAGAAACATAGCAATATCTGTTTGGAAAGCTGCCCAGAGCTCCCAAGCCAGCAGGGTGATTTGAGTCAGGTGGAGATAAGAGGGTAACCATGGTTGTAACTCATAATTGTCAGGGAAATGACAGAACTGGGGAGGTGCGCTACTCTTGCTGAAAGCAGAAGCCATTAATGAAAAAAAAGTAATCAGTATCGATTGTGAAAGGTACAGTAAATCCTGTGAGCACATGCATCCCCTTATCAGATGTTCTGCAGGAGTCACCAATCCTGGGACTCTCAGGTTGCTAGGGCTAATTTGGAGCACAGCAAATCTGTACACAAACCTGAGGACTAAAAGGCAGCATGATGCAGTCATTAGCAGAAGTTCTGAATGAGACTGGGCTCCCAGAGGCCCAGGAGCTGGTCCTGCCTCCACCACAGTGTAACCTTAGGCAAGACCTTTCTCCTCTCCTCAGGGCCTCACTACTGTGTTTCCCCCAAAATAAGACCGGGTCTTATATTAAGTTTTGCTCCAAAAGATGCATTAGGGCTTATGTTCAGAGGATGTCATCCTGCAAAAATCATGCTAGGATTTATTTTCCGGTTAGGTCTTATTTTCGGGGAAGCACAGTAGGTCCGTCTACAAAAGTTACACCACATAATCACCAAGAATTCTCTCTCTCTCTCTCTCTCTCTCTCTCTCTCTCTCTCTCTCTCTCTCTCTCACTCTCTCTAATTCTACAAACTCCTCTCTACTATGAAAGATCTAGAGTGGTGATCAGTTTCTTAAAATTGAAAGATGCATATTCTCTCAGTGGTGGAAAGTAGGTTTCCAGAAGTATGTAATTTTAATAGAAATAATGCCAAACAATCCCTCCTCTTTGGACCAGGCTTCCAGCTGAGATGAAGAACTTAGCCTTTCTCCAGTGTTCTCCATTTTACTCTGGAGTGATTTAATCACCATCTAACATGTGGTCACTACTGGTTTTAGCTACTGCCCCTGTCAGGACCTGCTTATAACAATACTTTATTTCAGTGCCTGACAAGAAAACTCCGTTCTAGAAAAGAGACCAAATTATTACACATTTCGCCTTGCTTTCCTTGAAGAGTTCTCATCTCAACAGCAATATGTGAGAAGTCCAAACACTCAGCATCTTTGCCAGCATTTGAAAGCATCAGCTTTGGTTTGGTTTGGGGTTTTTTTTTTGTGTTTTTTTTTTTTTAGATTTTATTGGGGAAGGGTGCAGGACTTTATTGGAGAACAGTGTGTACTTCTAGGACTTTTTTCCAAGTCAAGTTGTCCTTTCAGTCTTAGTGCTGGAGGGCACAGCTCACAGGGACCCATGTGGAGATCAAACTGGCAACCCTGGTGTTAAGAGCACCGTGTTCTAGCCAACTGAACTAACCAGCCACCCTCCCTCCCAGGGATTTTAAGTAGCAGTTACACACTTAAAGTTAGTCACAGGGGTCGTGAGCTACAGAAACAAAGGGGGTGTCTGTAGGAACTTCTCACACACCGCACCATGTAAGTGACCACAGATTTCTGATAGTAAGAATTGCCCTAATTCTAAAACTTCTTTTCAATACCAGCTTCTTTGGGTTACACACACACACACACACACACACACACACACACACATAATTTACTTTTTTTAATTAAAAATTTTTTTCAGTAAATTGTACTGGAAAGGTAGACAGCTAGATTAGAAGGTGGCTGCACCAAGTCTCTGAAGAACTGCCTATATGTACTGCTGGTTGCATTATTACAGTTATGATTCATATAAAATGAGATGAGAACATTTACTATCTTTATAGTCTCCCCTTCACATTCTGAAATAGTTTCCATAGCCTCACATTTCTGTTGCTGTTTAACCAAAAAAAAAAAAAAAAAAAAAAAAGGCTTGATTCTTAAAGCCTGGAACCTGATTACAACATCCATTTGACTCACTAAATATTGAGTATCTAACACATGGGGAGATTTAATGATATATAAGATAGAATCTCAAGCCATAGATTGAAACTTATGGTCTCCTGTGCCTTGGGATTATTTCGGGACACAGCTGAAAAAGCTGCCTATAGTCCAGACTTGGTGCCTGAGGTCTAGGCATGAGGTGAGGCTTTTTTTTTTAAAAAAAAAAGGGCCTTTTTTTTTTGATGACTCTCGGAACAGAAAACTTCCTGTAGTCCCCGACTCACTTCCGCTTGTTTAGCAGCATTCTCGGCTTGTATTCAACTATTTCCTGTTCACATTTTCTAAATGTCCTTGTTTATTATTCTCTATCTTTAAAAAAAAACTATAAAGAGACAGCATAAAATTTTATATAAGCCTTACCATGTATTCTTAGGCTCAGAAACCAAAAAAAGTCAAAAATGGAGAGGGTTGGGGCAAGAGTAAAATTACTGTTGTGTATATTCTGTTCCTATTACATAGATATATATATATATGTAATAGATGCTAGGAGATAGATAGATAGATAGATAGATAGATAGATAGATAGATAGATATAGATTCTTGTTTAAGGAAGCTCTTCACTTAATTGATAATTTGATGGGAGGAAAAGATCATATTTGACACCAAACACTATTAAGAGGTTCATACCTTTCAGTGAATAATTCTGCACATGCTTGTTTATTACTGAAGAGAATTTTGTGTGTGAGAGGAAACTTTGAGTCACTTAACTACATAGCCAATTCTCAATTATCCATGTTAATAGAGAGAAGCAATTGCTCTGATAAGCTGAAACAGCACATAATCAAAAATTATTCCCCTTAATTAGTCACCTGTCCTCCTACAGTCTGTCTCCCCCTCCACCCCAGCCCAGCAAACAATTTATTGTAAATTAGGGGAAATGTTTTCCTGAGGTAATCTCTCCCCCTACAGGCAACAAGCCTACCAAGCCGGTAGATGAGTTCCCCAAGGAGAGGTGGTATTACTAGAATGCCTCTGTACCCATTAACAATGGGGTCTGTGGTGACGAGGCAGAAATCCTTTCCTAGAGATAGAAATGTACCTGTCCACTAGCAGGGGTGTACACACGCACGAGCTGCTCCCCAGTATTAGAATATTTGGGAGGCAAAGCTTTCAGGGAGGAGGTGGTACATGGTAGTGATTAAGGGCTGAGATAGTCAGGGGGAGCTGTGGGACTCTGGTTAAACTGATCTCCGAGCCTCAGCTGTAAAATGAGGGTCATAATAATGATTCCCTCATTGGGCTTTTGTCAGATGTAAATCAGATAATGAATGTAAAGCCCCTGACTCAATGGATGCCCTTGGTGATGTCAACCATTATTACTATAAAAGGTTGTTGACTTACAAAGAATCATTACAAGAATAAGTGGATTGTCTCAACTACAGGCTGTGAGTTTGTTGCAAGTGATTTATTGTAATACCGTGTTTCCCCGAAAATAAGACCGGGTCTTATACCAATTTTTGCTCCAAAAGACGCATAGGGCGTATTTTCAGGGATGTCTTATTTTTCATGTACAACAATCTACATTTATTCAAATACAGTCATGTCATCTTCTTCTGGAACATCGTCATAACATACTAAATGCTTCCGTCTGGCTGACGATCTTAACTGGGGTTTATTTTCACGGCAGGTCTTATTTTCAGGGAAACACGGTAATAAAAGCTTTTGATTCTTTTTTTTTTAAAGATTTTATTGGGGAAGAGGAGCAGAACTTTATTGGGGAACAGTGTGTACTTCCAGGCCTTTTTTCCAAGTCAAGTTGTTGTTCTTTCAATCTTAGTTGTGGAGGGTGCTGTTCAGCTTCAAGTTGTTGTCCTTTCAGTCTTCGTTGTGGAGGGCGCAGCTCAGCTCCAGGTCCAGTTGCCGTTGCTATTTGCAGGGGGCGCTGCCCACCATCCCTTGTGGGAGTTGAGGAATCGAACTGGCAACCTTGTGGTTCAGAGGATGCGCTCCAACCAACTGAGCCATTTGGTAGGCAGCTCAGCTCAAGGTGCCATGTTCAATCTTAGTTGCAGGGGGCGGAGCCCACCATCTCTTGCGGGATTTGAAGAGTTGAATCAGCAACCTTATCGTTGAGAGCCCACTGGCCCACTGGCCCACTGGCCCACTGGCCCACAGGGAAACGAACCGGCAGCCTTTGGAGTTAGGAGCATGGAGCTCTAACCGCCTGAGCCACCGGGCCGGCCCTAAAAGCTTTTGATTTTTAAAAATACATTCTAGCAGATGCAAACTAACCCGCAATAACCTTTGCTTTCACTCTCACTTCTGATATTCTTTCCTGCTGGTAGAGGAATGTGTAAGATGACACCTGGTGCACTGGGAGCCCTGGACGCTCCCCAAGAGAGGGCATGTCTTTCAGGAAGATTATGATTCCATTGCTGGGGGCCTCCAGGAGTCCCCGTGAGTGAGCCCTTTCTTCATCCCTCCACAGAGCGCCTTCTAGTGCTTACAGCTCCCAAGAGCAATTCCTCAAGGTTTCTGTACAGACCAGCCATTCCTTCCCCACCGGAAAGACTACGGTTTCCTTTAAATATGAAAATATCAGGGGCAGCCGGTTAGCTCAGTTGGTTAGAGCACGATGCTCTTAACCACAAGGTTGCCGGTTCGATCCCCACATGGGCCACTGTGAGCTGCGCCCTCCACAACTAGATTGAAACAACTGCTTGACTTGGAGCTGATGGTCCTGGAAAAACACTCTTAAATAAATAAAAGTTAGAAAAACTTAAATATGAAAATATTATTGATTACAGCTCCTTGGGCAGAAGCAAGGAGCTCTTATTTGCTTCTGAAGATGATTTTGCAAAGCACTAATCTCATCCATTCTGGGTGAGCTTTCAGAGTTCTGGGACCCATCTACTGTCACCCCTGCCAGTGTTAACTACCTGTGTGACGTTGGTCAAAAGACTTTTCCTCTGTACTTTGAAATGGGTTGCCCTAGAAATTCTCTGCGAATGGTATCTTCCTGCTCAGACCTTCTAGGGTTTGGGGATTCCAGCAGGGAGAGGGAGAGGACCATGGGAAAGGACACAGCACATACACATTTAGAGGAGGCCAAAGATGGGTCAGGTCTACTTAATAATAACACCCAGAGAAGCTCTTCTAGTCAGAGGAATGGAAACTGGCTTGCAAAAACACTGTAAAATTTAACATATCTACGAAATCCCATAAATTGTCTGGTCAAGAGGATGGTTTTTGGTAGTTACTCCTTAAGCTGCCACAGAAGAATCAGATCTTGCATGGAAGCCATGCTCCTTTTCCTCACTAGGTGGCAGCAACACTTAGCTTTGCCAAGTAGAAAAAAATGACCTTTCTATTGTCGTTTCTATGACCATCTCCATCATCTATATGTTTCATTTGGGAGCACCTGAATCCTTTTTGTTTCCATTTTCCTGAACAACTGAACAAGTTTCACTCCAATTACAAGTAACCACAAATAATGTTACAGATTTCAGAAAAAAGCGTAGAATGTAAAGTCTGAAAGAACTAAAACAATAACTGAGTAGGACCCTTTAATTTGTAGAGAATAAAACAAAACTGGAGTGACTTGCCCAAGGTCATACACATAGCTAGTGGCAGAATAGGAGCTAGAACTCAAGTCTCTCAACTCTCAATCTCAATCACTTCCCCTTTCCTTCTTTTGGGAGGTAATGTTCAATAGTTTCATTTACTAACTGTGTACCTTGGGGCAGATTACTTAGCCTCTCTGGACCTCAGGTTTCTCATCTGTAATATGGGCATAATAATAGTATCCACCTCGTAGGGTTTTACTAGAATTAGAGGCCATGTATATAAGGGACAGGAAGGCACATCACACTCAGGGGGGCGTGCCGTAGCCAAGCAGGTGCCTCACACACAGGCATGCCTGAAGACATTTGCTCCACAATTTCCCACGACAGAGTCTGATACAACACACTACATGCACAGTTTTCCTTCTTTTTTCCCCATACAGGACAACACATGCATTTTTTAACAAAACAATAAAGCTATATTCAGGAAATAAGAAATGGGAGGTGTCAGTGTCCAATGAGAGAATATCTAAGGCCCCTTTCAATGCTACCAGTTTCCCAACATTCTTTGATTCAGGTGTTGAGGTGAACTGTGTCTAACTCCAGGTTTCTCCCTTAGGAAAGGCAGTGAGAGGCAGTGAGAGACAGTGGCTTTTTCAGTTTTTATCCTCACCTTCGTCGCTCACCCACAACAATGAGACGGGAGGTAGAAGAGTTGGACTTGCCCCAAAGACATGCCTTCTGTGCACCACGCCCAATCTAGTTCATTTGACTCCTTTTGAAACATGCGTAAGAATACCAACGTCATCACAGGTGAGTCTCATCTTTCTCCTTACGGCTCTATTGTGGGGAAGCACTGCATTTGCAAATATGATAGTGTAATTATTATTGAGGACCCCTTCTCAGAAATCATTCGTAGGACAGAAACTACTGAATCTCTCCGGAAAGCCTAGGGCTGGACCACATTTGGGGATTTTTTAATCTCATTTGATCCTTGAAACAACACTGGAGTCAGTGTGGCAGGTATGAGACAGAGTCACCATCTTATAAATGAGAGTAGAGAAGGCAGGATAAGTTCAAGCATAAAGGACTTTGAATCAAACAGACCTGGCACTTCCACCTGTGTGACTCTGGACAAGTGAAATAATCTTTCTAAGTCTCAGTTTCCTCATCTGTAAAATGGGCATGATAATAGTGTCTACTCCAAGGGTTGTTTTGAGAATTAAATAAGATGATGCATGGAAACAAAGGGCCTTAGCACTCAAAAATATTACTTATTATTATTAAATCATTGACAACTTCTCAGTGACAAAAGTCAGAATAGGCAACCCAAGTCCAGTGGGCCAAATGTTCAAATTCAAGCACATAGACATATAGACCCACAGTTAGACTTTTCTTTCTGAAATGGCAGGCTGTTCTTATCAGATGCACTTGATGAAACACTTGGGATAGTCACACTTCGTGTGTTGCTTTTGTTAGATTTTGCCTCGTATTGATACAGACTGTTCATCCTGTTCTGTATTAGCGTGGTCACTTCTGCTCCAAGACTAAGCAGGAGGAAGTTAGAAAAAGGCCAGGAAAGCACTAACACTGCCAAGAGTACAGGGGTGGGGTGAGCGAGGATGGGGGAGGAAGTTTCAGCCAGGAATCTCCAAGTTTCTTTTCTAAGCCTAGAGAGAAGAGTTAAACCACATTTTCCCCCAATGATATAGTCTCCCATCACTCGTGACACACAAACACAGTAAATGGGTGGTATTTCTCTGGATAGCATTCTGGTTTGAAAGCTCTTTCTATGTCTCATTCCATTTTTGAGATCATATTCCAAAGAAACAACCCCAAAAGGAGCACAGGGGATGGGAAGGTGGCAAGCTATGTACGGCTGTTCCAAGCTCCCCTACTTATAATGGTGAAAAAAACTAGAAACAACCCAAATGTTCAATAATGGTAGAGTGTCTTTAAAAATTAGAGCCTAAAGCCCAGATGAAATGTTCTTTAGGCATTAAAATGGTAAGTACTCAGGCTGTGTTAAGTGATAAAAGATCACAATGTGGTATGATGTCACCTTTTGTGAATGACCGGGGGTTAATTCCACACCACAACAGCACAGACACAAATATTGTAACTCTGTAAACGTAAAATACATGTGAACATGAATATAAAGAAAATGTGTAATGAATAGTACATTTTGATTTAGTTCTATTTAGCTACTGCCCATGCCACTTTACAGATGTTATCTCATTTAATCCTCGTGACAGCTAATCATTTTGTCAATTCCTACATGATAAAAGTGCCCCTGCTGGGATTGTAATTTGGATTGTGTATAACAGCATTCTGAAAATGGGACTTTAAAATATATGGCGCTGCCATTAACTAGCTGCGTGACTTTGAACGAGCCACTCCCTCTAAGTTGTTTTCTTTGTAAAATGAAGAGGAAACTAAATTTTAAATTTCTAGCTCTCAAAATTGAGTGTCTCTGAGTTAAATAAGTCATAATTTGAATTTTTCCGTCTCTGGTGCTTCTGGGAACCCCTGCTTACAATGCCTGCTCCAAAGTGTCCTCAACATGTTGTTTTGAAAAGTATGGCGCAAAATGCCACTGGGGAAAAATATAACTGACTTGCCTATTTTAAAACAATACGCGATTCAAAATATTACATTACTGTCATTCGTATTTCCATGAATTTTGGAGACCGGACTGAAAGTACTTCCTTTCTACCACACCCAGAGAACTGGCAGAGACGGCAGGGAGGGGGAAACCACTCAGAAAGAATTTGGAATCATGCACAGATAGTATAAGTGAAAAAATGTCGAAGTTTGTGCTGTGGCATCCCCGAGGCCAAAGGAAAACTTGAATTCAGTTTGCAGTAAAATAACCTCAAGGAGGAGGCATTATTTCCCCCGCAAGTGTAGTTGTCCTGCAGAGGTGGGTGGAGCGGTGATTTTGGCCACGTGACCTGGGTTAACCCCCTCCTAGACCTGGTGCTCTTCTAAGCCCTTGAGCTTCTCTCTTTGCCTAAACTGCTGAGGCTGACTGTGGTCTTCTGGTCTGAATTCTTATTTCATGGGGCTTCAGCTTCTGCCTTACTCCTCAGAGAGACATTCTCTTGCAAGATCTATCTTCCCATAAGACCATTTCCATTTGTAAGAAATCAGAGTACAAGCATCCCGTGGCTGCTCTTGCCTTCTGGTTTCCCCACGGGCACAGCTGTGCCTGGCGTTTGGGGTGGGTGGGTCGGTGCCTGCAGGACATGCTTTGCTGCCACCTAGAGGAAATAGACCCTACCTTGTCCCCTTCGGAAACAGGCCTTCTCCTCCCCCAGCAGCTGAGGGAAGTAGAGAAGGAAGGGGAGGAGGAATAGAAACACAAAGAGAACTGACACCCGGTGAAGCTCCATATTATGGTTTTAAAAGATTTCAAGTATGTGAACAACTCCTGTGTTTCCCTCAAAACAAGCCTCTTTGTTAGATAGTTAGACACTATTTTTATTCTTCACATGAAAACTTGATCTCGTCTGTCTCTCTGTGAGCCCCGCTTCCAGCATTTGAGTTGCAAATGCTTGTTTTCTTGGACTCCTTGTCTTGATTCTCATATCACCTGGTGAAACCTCTTCAGCCCTATGGCCGCAAATCTCGGTATGGGGAAAGGTGTGGGAGCGAAATGAGGGAGAAAAGGCAGGCTTAAGAAGCTTGGAATTATCTATTCCAATCTGAGCTGTGTGGCATATTATTAATAGTATGAGGCACTTTAGGAGGATAATTCTACTGACCTCCTAGCATTATTATAACGACTAAGTGAGACAATGTAACAAAAGTGCATAACTCTCTGTCTGGCTTATAGTACCTGCCTCTAAAATATTAGCTATTGTTATTACTGCTAACTTTTATATTGAGCTCATACTGCATATTGGGCACTGTACCTGACACTTCATATCAATGGATTCAAAGATCAATACAACAGTTTTAAGCTATTGTTATTAGCCCCATTTTACTGGTGAGGACAGTGAGACTTAAGGGTCAAATAATCTTTCTTTTATTAGTTTCAGGTGTACAAAACAGCATAGTGATTAGACATTTCTATACTTCACAAAGTGATCACCCCAGTAAGTCTATTACCCATCTGACACCATACATAGTTATTACAGTATTATTGACTATATTCCTTATGCTGTACTTTATATCCCCATGACTATTTTTTAATTACAGTTCACATTCAGTATTATTTTATATTTCAAATAGTGTTTAAGTGGCAGGACTGGGACCCAGGTCCACATGTATTGAACTCCAAAGCCCACTCTCTTTTCACCACACTGTAATAGGTAAAGGGCATGTTGGGGCCTTCACAAGTTAGCCAATCTGTTACTCTTCTAGCCAGTCAGTTACTAAATTCTGAATGCTTATATAATGACAGCATTTCTCCCTGAACGAATTTTCTCCAAATATCATTTCCTCCTTCTATAAACAGACCAAACACATCCCTGACTCACATTTGAACGAAGTCATTTCACATTTTGAATTTTCTTTCCCCTGCAGTCAGCCCAATGGCAATTCCACAGGCTCAGGGCCAGATTCCAGCTCATAGTGGAGGATGTGTGAATACCATAGGCTAAGAAAATAGCATGAGACCAACTGACAGCAGTCCCCAAAGTGCTATCTTACCCAGCTATTTCCCAGCAGGCTGTGGATTAAGATATAAATGAAACATATGGAGATGGGAAAAAGCATATGTCAGGCCTGCTGTGGCCCATGTTCCTGTCAAGTACACGCACCGGGTCATTTTTATCATGAAAACATCACCAAGCAGGCTTCCCAAATATTTCTACAGAACTAAAATTGAAATCAGTGCTTTATTTCTCACACCTTCCTTCTGAAGTCAGCCTCATTTGCTGTTTCCCAGTGTACACACATCCAGAAGGAACCCAAATTTGGTTCACTTTCTCCTCCTCCCAGAAAGAGAAAAGAACTGGTTAGTTCCAGAAGCCTGAACAGTTCCTCCTGGGTATGTTTCAAGTGAACCAATTATTCCTAGGCATAATAATAAATATTATCATCAACAAAAAACCTGTTGAACACAAACCCTCCACAGAGTACTGTGTAGAGTTCTGAGGCTAACACATACAAGAATTTATATACCGTGTTTCCCTGAAAATAAGACCTACCTGGAAAATAAGCCCTAGCATGATTTTTCAGGATGACATCCCCTGAACATTAGCCCTAATGCATCTTTTGGAGCAAAAAAATTAATATAAGACCCGGTCTTGTTTTCGGGGGAACACGGTAACAATCATTTAAGAAGCCTGGATTTAGGAGCTACTTCTTCCATGAAGCTTCCCTGGCTTGCTAGTGTTTGGCCATCTCCCCTATTCCTACCCCACTCCCAGATTCAAATAGCAATTTGATTTTGCCACTCTTTTCCTGCAGCATAGGCTGCCAGGCACTGTTTCTAGTGAAACTCTCTGCTCTGGCTCCTTATACCTCTGGAAAGCTGGAGAACTCTGGAGTCAAATTCTCCTGAATTTGAATCATGCTTCTGTGAGGCGGGGGGAGAATAAAGATCAAGAAGTTGCATGAGCCAAGGTGTTTGCCTGTTTTGTTGCTGCAGAAAAGGGTTCCTGGGAGGGAGTAGAACAAATTGAGGTTGCAGCAGCAGGTAGGGGCTAACTCATTGGACCCTTCACAAAAATACATTGTTAATCATCCTTTAAGTACACCGTTCCCGACTTAGTGCTCCATCTATTTCCCTTCCATCTCCGTTTCAGTTTCATTGGGAGGATATAGGTCAAATTCCAGCTGGATTACATAATGGTTCCCAGCACTGGATCAGCAATTCTCTCTTTTTTTTCCTCCAAAAGATTGTTTGGACAGCCTTTCGTGTGTGTGTGTGTGTGTGTGTGTGTGTGTGTGTGTGTGTGTAGAGCAGGGGTGTCCAAACTTTTTTCAACGTTTTTTCACCAAGGGCCATATGCGGTAAAATACACAAACAGCCAGGCCACTCACTCAAGGTGAAGTACGTATTGCTTCACCTGGTTGATTTAAGTAAACTAAATATATTTTTGGAATTTGCTGCGGGCCAATTAAAAATGGCAGTTGGCCCACGGGCTGCAGTTTGGACACCCCTGGTGTAGAGGGAAGAGCATTCAATAGGGTGTTAGGTGACCTGGGTTCCAGCTGTGGGAACTTGAGTCAACACCCCTCTCTGAGCCTCAGGGGGAAATGAGAGGACTAAACTAAGTGGCCTTGATGGTCCTTCCTAGCTCTCACATTCCGTGATCTGTCCTCAACAGTACTATCTGGAAACAAAAGCAAAGTCAAAGGTATGCATCTCTCATGGGAACAGAGAAACATGGTCTATTTACCCATTGGCCCCAGAGAAATCCTGTCCTTTTTCTTTTCTCCTCCCCATCTACCCCAAGAGTCTTCTCTGAAAACTCTCTTTGGGGGCCTGGAGGGGCTGGATTTGGGGCTAACCTGACCTTTAGAAGTTTTGCTCTGTGTTGCCGAGTCCTTCACCTCAGCTGCATGCAGAGATGATGGGAACCCACTGGCAAAAACTGCTTCGGCCCTTGGCTGCCCGTATGTGCATTCCGATAGACCCACGTGCCCTGAAGAGTGTGCACACAGGTCCCTTTGTACTCTCAAGTCTTTTTTTTTTCTCTCAAAATACACACTCTCTAAATAGATCTGGAGCTAGCCATGAAGAAACAATGAGGTTTACAGTACAGTTTTTGGACTACACAACTGTATTGCCCATTGACAAACAATTGAGTTTTGCAAAGGGAAAGTCTCAAGAAGAGCCTGAGTAAGGACAGATTTTATAGCCACTGGAAACGGTTTCAGCTTGAGTCTCAAAGTCTTAAAGACCTACGACATTTTAGAATACCATATAATCCCAGATAGAACTTGATTCATGAAGTGCACTGTGTAAATATGGGTGAGATTCCTTCCATTCACACAGCTTTCAAACATCTTGATCAATACCCAAAGCAACCCTCTGAGGCCTCTGAGTTTGCAGCAGGATAAACTGGGGGCTGGGTGCAGTGGGTGAAGGGACTCAGACTCAATCTGCCCTAAGTCTGACCAGAGTTCCCTCAGAAACGTCTCTCTTCGGGGCGTGAGATGAGGGGTCTCTAATGCATTTCACTTCCTATGTGTAAAGTGGATGCCTCTACTTTCCCCTCATTCATCTAACTCGCTCCTTTTAAAAGGTAGGTGTGGATGTGCGGCACTGTCCTGAGGGAGGAGGGCGAAGAGAAGGAAACCTATGTTTATAGTGTGTTGTATTGGACTCTGCTGCAGGAAATTGTCCAGAATGCCCTTAGGCACCGTCCTGCACGTGAAGCTCCTCCCTGCATTGTGATGGCCCTCCTCTTGTGTGATGCTTACAGGCAATGCCAAAGCGACTCCTTCGCTTTCAATACACATTAGGGCAAAGCATCTGCCTGTCCTTAGTGGAAAAAAAAAGTATCAGGATGTAAAGGACACTCCATCTGTATTAGAATTTTTAGTATTTATCATCAGTAAAATGTGATGATATTAAGTACTCAGTTGTAATTGGCTTCGCATTAGACATTATTTGGTACATTTTCTTAGAGGTATATGTTATACAGCCAATACCACTTAGAGAATCAGAAACTGGGAATGGGGCCCAGCAATCTGTGTTTTAACAAACCATCCTGACTCTTCTTCCATCTGGATTTCACCAATTTTTAGCTCTATTAGCAATTCCAAAGTGTCTTTAAAGGGCACGCCTTGATATTTTATGCTTTTTGGCACCCTCTGAAGTTTACTTTATATTACAAGCCTGTATTTAGAATGAGAAGGCATAGCCTATGTTTTCTCTACTTTATTTTAAGTCAAGGGAACAAAATGAGGACATTTTCTTGCCCTTTAATAATTTTAAGTCTAGACCTTTTCAACACCCTGGTGGCCATTCAAAATATTTTCATTTCTTCTTCTTTCAGTACTGTGAAAGCTTTTAGGACTCTCTTTCATTCATTCAACAAATATTCATTGTAGAATAAACAGTGCATTAGCTATGGCACGTTTTCCTTTACACATGCCATTTGAAGTCAGTCCTTGAGTACTCAGCATTTATTGACTTTTCTGAGCCTTTCTAGAAGGAAGGTTACTTAAGAGGAGTCATACTCATCTCCACTACAAAACATCCATTTTTAATGGTTTCTTACCGAATAGTTTGTCAATTCTATTAAAGGCTTAAGGGACAGCTATACTGATCCTTGGGTTAGGATATACAGTTGTAGGAAGGCCTTACCAATTATAGATAGTACGACTTTGAAAAGTCTCAGTAGCCTGAGCGTGGGAACTGGATCAATGAAGAAGAGGAAGATATTGGTTAGGAATTAAGAGTGGACTAGGATTCATCATCTGATAATCGGAAGGCACAGTGGAAGGAGTACTAGATATACATGGGCTTGTGTGGGGACAGAGCCAGGAGTGCAGTTTCCAGGCTCTCGGCCTCACATGGAAAGGTGCTGGCTCAGGTAGTAAATGGCCATCAACTGTGATTGGATGGCCATCAGCTGTGGCTAGTTGGCTGTCAGCTGTAACCAGCCATGGATACGCTAGCAAAAATGGGGGCTAGCAAGAAGATGGTGCCTGAGCTAGCAAGAGCAGATTGCAGTTAGCATGGTGGATTGCAGCTAGCAAGTGAGGTTGGTTGGCAGAGAGAAGTGGACAGCAGGTTGCGGAGTGTGGCTCCTGCTTCCTGTGTCTCCAACCCAGCCGCCAGTGAGACCATAGTGGTATGACTCCCCTACCTATGGCTCCGTGGGTGGTCCTTTTTGGCCTCACTATGTCCTGCGTTCTTAAGTGGGGAGCGGGACTAGAGACCTCAGAATAGACCCCGCCTGACATGCCGCATGACAGCTTGAATCCTGGCTCTGCCACTTCCTAGCTATGCTAACCTGGGGCAGGTCAGTTAACCTCCCTCTGCCTGTTTCCTCATCTGTAAAATGAGAAAGTAGATGTTCTCATAAACTTGTGGTGAGGATTATATGAAATAATCCATGTAAAACCTTTAACACTGTGCCTGCCATTGGGTAGACAAAGGACAAATGGCAGCTCTTACTACCGACCCATAAATACCCAAGTCTCAGGCACTGCTCCAAGCAGATCACCACTGCTGCCACCACACCCTTCCTCTCTGAGGCTGGTCTGGATTTCCAGTTTGAAGGGCAGTTCCCTCCAAACTGGTGGTAGTAGCCTCTTCCTCTCCTCAGAAGCTCACTGCCCTGACCCTGGTGAATTTAGGTCATGAGAATCAGCTCCCTACCCCACCCCAGGAAAGATCGGGGACTCCCTAAAAGGAGAGGGTACAGCGAGCAAGGTCACTCCGGTCCTTCATGCAAAGGGAAAGGAGAAGAAGGGAGGGAGAAACGGGAGGGAGGGAGGAGTGCTGAAGGGTCACTGGGGTGGGGGTGGGGTACATGGTGCTGCAGTGGGAATTCTGGAACTGAGAAGGCTGCCATTACCCAAGAGAGAAATGACCAGAACCTGAGGTAAATCTGTAACTTAGGAGAAAATAAAAGTACAGATTTGCGAAAAGAAAGGAAAATGTGAGTAGATTTGGCCAGTGATGAGTCCAGAATGAAACATCACTCTTCCCCCTGCATCACAGCCAAGCTGCAACAGATTCAAGGTAAGAGTCAGAATGACAGGAGAAGGAACACAAAACCAGCACCCTGTCTCCACTGTGGGCATGATTCATGAATCTAATAGGTAGTTCAGGATGGAGAGGAAGAGCCAGCTCAGGGCTGTGAAGCTTGAAACTCATAGTACAGAGCTGTGGTGGTGGCAGTTTAAATGCAAATTTGTTAGACTTGGTAAGTCCAAGTATTTATTACATGTGAATTCAATTTTTAAAAATTTCATCATTTAATAGGGAAAAAAGAAGACCTGACAATTCCTAGACCTACCGTGTTTCCCCGAAAATAAGACCAGATCTTATTTTAAGTTTTGCTCCAAAGGACTCATTAGGGCTTTTGTTCAGGGGATGTCATCCTGAAAAATCATGCTAGGGCTTATTTTCCGGTTAAGTGTTATTTTCGGGGAAACATGGTATTATGACTGTGGTTTCTGAATATTTTTCCTGTTGGTCTCAGGTTTAAGCGGGGGTGGGGGGGGTAGGGGGGAAGGGCAGGGAGGAGCCAAGTAGGAAAAAAAAAAGTGAGGATTCCAGTTTTTATTTTTTTATTTTTTTTGCTCCCTGGGGAACATAGGCTTTTCAAACACTGGAGGAGGGGGGAGGGGCCGCCTGGGTTCTTTCCCAGCTTTGAGTCTCCGTTGGCTCCAGTATACACTCACTCTCCTCAAGCTAGCAACCTTCAGTTCCAATATTTTTCTGAGAAATGTAAAGTATCATGGGGGCGCCTTAGGAAGCTGCTCTGGCCCCAAGAAAACATCTCAAGGGTCCTGATGTATAATCATTAGTTTAGGATTAATGGAGGGTAGGGCTTCTTCCTTGTCTCTTTCTCCCCTACCTGCCACGCACAGAGGAGGTGGTCAGTAAAAGTTTAATTGAATGACTTACCTACTGAATGAATGGATAAGTGCTAAACGTCACAGTGATCTATCAGAGATGTTAGAAAGCAGGGTTTATCTATAGATTAAAAGACACAAGGCATATCAATTAATGCCACGTGTGGACCTTGTTTGGATTTTTATTCAAACACAAAGAATGAGACAATGAGACAATTGGGAAACTTGAACACTGATTATTTGATCATCTTATTTGCCCTGCACCATGTTTTTCAAAACTTTTTATGTTGTCATTATTTTAAAAACAAGAGATTTTACGTTAAATTCCAGATTTCCAGCTTATTTTGAAAAATGGGAAGATCTGACCATAGACAGGCCCATCTCTATACTCAGCTATCATGGGCTGGAATTAAGGAGAGATTGCTTTCTTTTGGGCATCAGGTCCAGAATAAGTGCCAACTCTTCCACGATGGCTTTTCTGATCACCCCAACAGGAGTAATTTCTCATTCTGCTGAGCTCTTGGAACACATATTAATTTCTCACCCAGTTCCCAGCATATGCTGCCAAGTATTTGTTTTGTTTGTTTATTTTTGTCGTTGTTTTTTTGCAGACTGCTTATTGCCCTTGCTCCCCCACACCTAGGCTGGGTTAAGGCCTTTAGTGGCTCTAAATACTGAAAAGATTACGGCGGGTGCCTCCCCACATGTAATTCCAAATCAAATTTTATTTTTCAAAGTGGTGGTATTTCCGAGTAAGCTGAAGACAAACTTTCTAGATTGAAAAATTTCTCCAACTTTTTGCTGCTTTTTCCTTTCCTTTTTTAAAATTAAAGTTTATTGGGATGACAGTGGTTAGTAACGTTACATGTTACATAGGTTTCAAGAGTACAATTCTGTAATACATCATCTATGTATCACATTGTGTGTTCACGACCCACAGTTCTCCTTCCATCATCATATGTTTGATCCCATTTACCCTCATCTACCACCCTCCTCCCCCTTCTCCAACTTCTTATTTTGAAAAATTTCAAACCCACAGAATAGTTTAAAGAATAGTAAAATGAATATCTCTGTAACCATTTAGATTCACCCACTTTTAACATTTTGTGATATTTGCTGTTCCTTCCTCTGAACTATTCACCAGTATTTCAGACATTATGATGCTTTACCCCTAAATTCTTCAGCATTTATTTCTTAAGAAAAATGATATTTTCCTACATGACCAAAATGTCATTCTCACACCCAAGAAATTTGACCTTGATACATACAATAAGATAATCTAATATACAGTTTGTATTCAAATTTCCCCAATTGTCCCAATAATGAATGCCCCCTGTTTTTTTCTTTTTTAAATCTTGGTCTCTTTAATCTCCTTTGATCTGGAACCTTCCCTGATGTTTGTTTTTAATCTTTCATGACATTAACATTTTGAAGCTTCCAGGCCAAGTTGTTTTGTAGAATAAGCCACAGCCTGCATGTGTCTGAATGTTGCCACATTATTGGATGCGTTCAACAACTAACAATAGGTTGAATATTTTCAATATTTTTGCAAAAATTCCAAAATGACGTTGCATTTTTCTAGATTTTCTGTTTATGAAGTTCCAGATAAATTCATGAAAGTGGAATTCGTGTGTGTGTGGGTGTGTGTGTAGAGTATATGCTTTGCTAGCACCCTAATCACATGTGTACCATATTAATAATCGTGTTTACCATCATATAGCTCATGCAAAGCATTGGTCTCTGTATATAGGAGCAGGGTTTGGGGGTACTAGAATGCCAAACGTTTTCCCCTGCTAGTATTAATGTACATCCTCACCAGCACTAATTGTCTACTCTTTAATATTTGCCAAATCTGTAGGTGTAACATGATACCTTGTGGTTTTCCTTTGTATTCTTTTGACTGCTAAAGAGTTTGAGCCTCTTTGTTTTTCCTTTTTAAGGTTCTTTTATTTATTAATTTTTGCCTTTTTTAAAAACATGTTTTAAAGTTTTATAATTTTTTCTTTTTTTTGACTTTTATATATTTTAAGTGTGTTTTTCCAGGACCCATTAGCTACAAGTCAAGTAGTTGTTTCAATCTAGTTGTGGACAGTGGCCCATGTGGGGATCGAACCGGCAACCTTGTTGTTAAGAGCACAGCGCTCTAACCAACTGAGCTAACCGGTCACTCCCTTAATTTTTGCCTTTTAATTTAAAAAAATCATTTATTTTGTCAGTTACAGTTGACATTCAATATTATTTTATATAGTTTCAGGTGTACAGCATGGTGGTTAGACATTTATATAATTTATGCAGTGATCCCCCCCCCCCATTAGTCTGCGGCTCACCTGGCACCACATATAGTTGTTGCAACATTATTGACTACATTCTCTACGCTGTCCTTTTCATCTCAGTGACTTGAGCATCTTTTCTTATGTCAATTGGCCATTTGTGTTTTCTCTCTTGTGAAATGCTTGTTTATGCCTTTTGCTCACTTTTTGGAGGTTAGCTCTTTCTTACATATTTTTAGATCTTTATGCATTCTGGATATTAATCATTGATTATGTAGTATATATCCCAACTCATTAAACAGTATCATAAAGCTAAAGGTAAATATATGGATACTATGGTCAGACGTTTTGCATTCAAATTCTAGTTCTGTTACTTATAATTGTGTGACTGGATAAATTATGTAACTTTGCTCTGCTTTATTTTTCTCATCTATAAAATGGGGGTGATAATGGCACCAACCTCATAGGATAATAGAGGGATTAAATGAGTTAATAAATGTAATGCAGTTAGAACAGTGCCTGCACATATTTGCTGTTATTAGCTTTTACCATTTATAGCTCCCGTGTAATTTTGAGACACAGTGGGCTCATCAAAGTGTTTGTCCCACAAGTGGTCTCCTGCCCCATTCGGGGGCCTCCTGCACCATATCTACAGCCCCATCCATAAAGTGCTCCCTATAACCGTGCGCCAAACCAAACTAATAATGGGGGTGACTCCACGTTGCACAGACAAGCTTACACATTAAGTGATACCTGCACCTCAAAGGCGCATCCGGTCGGTGAAGTTTTTCCTGGTGAGTGGGAAAAACATTCTGCAAACTCGAAGGGCCTCCTCCAAAATCTGGAGAGGTTAATGCCAGTAAATCCTCTCCCTCACTTTACAGACCCACAAGCATGGTAAAAATAATTCATGCAACTTTGAGACCTAACGGTGTCCTGATTTATTCTACGACAATTTAAGCAAGTGATAGGACCCCTAGCATCTCCAAGGACCCTCTCTCCCAACCTGTCTCTGGGGCTCTTCCCCCAACTTGGGCCTTTCTTTGTGTAGTGTTTCAAAGACTAGCAAACTCGTGATATAAGCACACCCAGAAGGCACTCAGTAAAAGCTCCCTAAGTGAACGAATGAATGAAGGAAGGAATGTTACTACGTTGCCAGGTAGAAGTGATATGAGGTGAAAAGGAATGTTGCACGGGCAAGCCGCGTGATGATTGGCTGGCCCACAATAAGGGTGCGGGGAGAGCGAGGAACGTAGAAGGTTTCTTTAGACAAGGTGGTCTCTGCCCAGCCAGTCACAACGTGGCGGATGGAGAGCAGCGAGGCCCAGTTTGCGGGTCTCAGGTGGGCGGGGCGGCCCTTTCGGGCCCCGCCCTACCCCTCCCACCGGCGCCATGGCCAAGGCCTGAGCGGCGATCTCGCCGCGCCAGAGCCTGCGCACTGTGGCCGCAGCGCTAGCTGCTCCTCCGGGCTCGTCTGCTCGGAAGATGGCGGAGCGTGCCGGCGCTGGCGGTAGCACATCCCTGAGGGGGCTGAGGGAACGCATGGGTGAGCGGGCGGCGGCTCCTGGGGCGGGGGCGGGGGAGCTCGGGCCGTGTGGGAGGTGGGGTTCCCGTGGCCCCCCAAGACCGTTGGAGCGGCGCGACGGGCGGCAGAAAACTTTACTTCGGAGTCGCCTCGAGCCGTCCGTTCCTCCCCTCACCCTCACTGGAGCCCCATGGGGATGGGGAGCCGTGTTGGGACAGTGACGCGAGGGGAAACGGCCGGCCAGTACCGCCAATGGCTGAAGTCCCGCAGCCAACGGCCCAACTGCCACCGCCAACGGCCGAACCCCCGCGGGCGGGGCGCGACGGAACTAACGGGCGCTGCTTGGGCGGGGGAGGCTGGAACCCTAGACCCAGCGGCTGGACCAGAGCCCAGCCTGCCGTTGGGGGGCGACCGGCGTCGGTGCAACCGCCAGAACGGACGCGCCGCTGCCCGGGATGTGCGGGCGCCAGCCGGGACCCCACGCGCCCTGACCGCCTCTGGTGGCCGGGGGGCAGCCCTTCCAGGCACCGGTGGTTGGAGTTTTCCCTCTGCCGCGGGCGCTCGCTCTCTAATTCTTTCCCACGGTCGCAATCCTTGCCTCTCCCAGAGGCTTTCCTCCGCACCCTCCTGGTCAGGGTGCAATGAGGAGGGAGCCGAAGTTGGGATAAAACTTGGCTCTCTGTTCCTTCACATACGCCTGCTGTAGCACTTCGCCAAGATGTCACCTTCCCTGGGACGTCTTGCAGACCGTACTGCTGAACTGATTCAGAGTGCTTCTCCTAGATTGGTCCCGTCGCCAAAAAGTCTCCCCCCCAAAAAAAAATCGTTAAGTTTCTAAAATTTGGCAGTACATTGCATAGCCCACGAGACTGCTCCACTACTACGTGAGCAAGATAGTGTTTCTTGCTTGTGGGAGGTTGCTTTTACCTAGTTCTGGCTAGTTTCCTCCTACATGAACTTGAATAAAACGATCTTACTGGTTTTTATTGAAATCCTTAGAGATTTTTTCATTTGCAGTTGAAAATTAATTTAGATTGGCTGCGATTGGGAGGCTTTATGTTACTTCAGAATGCTTTGAATCCCCTCCCAAAATAATGTCAGAAGCAAATACACTTTCATCGTTCCTCTGGGAGAAAAGCTCAGTCTCTAGTTTGTTATTTATGGTTCACCTAGAGAGTTTGCCAGTAATTCAAATTGTTTTATTGCTTATTGACACCTAAGTCTTTCTGACATTGGTTTATTTCAGTGATTTAAATTAACCAGCATTCCTGATAACCCCCCAAAACGTTTGTATATTGAACGTTGGAAAATTATTTAAATTTTTAAAAATTTCATGTAGGATAGTTGCTTGAATTCACAGTATTTCAAACCAGAAACTTGAAAAGCCATGCAAAAAGGCTTAACCCAGAACCATAGCTGACATCCTTGCCGCTCATGTTATGTTAGAAATTGGAAACATCACATGCTAGCCCAGAACTGCCCTCATGGTCTCAGCCCTTCCTGAAGGGGACAAGGGGACAAAGACTCCCCCTTTGTCCCCTTTGAAATGTTTTGCCACTTTGTGGGAGTTGCTTCTTTTTATTCTGTTGTCCAAATAACAGTGAGTAGCACTAAATCTATTAATCTGTAACAATTAGTTTCGTAGTATGGTTCTTCTCTGCCCACACAACCATAGCTCTTTTTATAACAACAAAAAAAACCTGTTCAGTCATTTTTTGTAATCTATGACCTTTCCTACTTATAGAAAATTCTGGTTTATGTGATCAAATATTTCTCATGAGAAGAAAGGATCTTGGTGAAGAAAGGTCATGGATAGGTGGGGTTACAGATTTTATGTTGAATTCTGAATGTGATTTCAAGAGCAATATCAGTGGCAGACGATACAGAATTGCTGAATAAGTATGGGGATGAGTATTTATCACTGACATCTCATAAGATTAAGCATTTTAGTGTGATTGTGCTTTGGTGCAGCCTTAGGAAGATTATTACCATTCTTGAACTAGGTGTCATGGAGTGTTCTTTCTGTCTTGCATTTATTTTGTCCTAGTGGAGCAGAGCTCTAGTGACACAGATCGTGTGTGTGTGTTGAGGAACGGGGGTGGGGGACAAAGAGCAGCAGAGATTTTCCACTGTATTGAAGTCAGTAATGAGCTTAAAGTGTTTTATGTCCAAAAGGGGCTTCAAAATTTCAATGACATCTTTTTAAAACCTATTAAGCGTAAAGTATGCCTATTTTTGGTTCATTTCATTCTGAGGCTTTTACTGGGCTAGGTAGGATTATTGATTGTAAGTTTTCCCCTCGTAGGAGGAGAATGGTTTTCTTCTTGTAATGTCTTACACTTTTTCTTTAAATTTAGACCTTTCTTAGCCACAGCATAATAGCACTTTCTTTAAAAAAAAAAGAATGGTAAATGTTTCATTTAAAAATCATTCTATTGCTGTATTTTCAAAGTATATTTTAAACCAAAACCCATATATGTAATTTATTTATTGTTGAATCAACTTTGTACATTTAGATATTAATTCCTTTTTTGTGATATTTTAGATAGAAGTAACCTTAGAAAGTAGCTGAGGTGAGAATAATGAACTAACACATATAAAGGTTAAGTGGGTTATGTATAGTCTGGTCCTTGATAATTATATAATATTTCAAAGTATAGTTGCTTCTTAATCTACAATTCAATCAAGTTCTGGCTTCATCATTACTACCTGTGTGATCCGGGAAAGTTATGTTTAGCTTCAGTCTTATCTGTAAAAAACAAAAACAAAAACAAAAAACAAACCATGTGGAAAACAATGATATCCACTTTATAGGATTGTTATGAGAATTTATTGAGGTAATACAAATGAAAAGCACTTCATATATGGTGAAGTGATTTACATTATTTGTTATGGCAATTTTTAGGAAAGTACCATACGTATAAATTAAGATTCATAATTCAGTTTTAGTAATAAACTCTACAAATTTTTGTATTTAATCTCCAAGCAAAGGTAACTTTTAACCTTACTTTGGGATTTAGAATTAGTATAAGAACTACAGAAATGCTGTGGTATACTTCTTGTACCTTACTGTTACTTTTAAATGAATGGTAAATAAATTCCCTCATTCTATGGAGCTGAATAAAACATTCACTCTCTTAAGTCCAGACATAAAGGCTTTCTTCCATTGCATGGATATTTTAAATAATTTTTAGAGCCTGCCCTTTTGGTGAATATATTTTTTGCCAGTAGGAATTTTGATATAAAGGTCTAAAAATCAGATTTGATGTTATATTACCACATTGACCTTTATATGATTTTATATTCCCACCACAGCTAAGTCTAAGGTTTCTTCTGTTTAATAAGATCTTTAAATTTGGTAAATTGTACATTTTGAGACAAATTGCCCTTATGGTCAGCTAAATTGTGCCAGAATATAGACTTTCCTTAGGACTTCTAAGCAAGAAAACCAAATGTGCAAAAACAGCTTGTTTTCTCCCTGCTCACATAGAAATGTTGCGAGTGGGAGGGGGGATATATAGGACGGCTTAATTAATTTATAGAGCATAGTTAAGAGTGTTTCTTAATACACTAGTATTCAAATTCAGAGGATTATTGTGGTCTACAAAATTGCCAGTAGTTGAATTATTAAGGAAGCTGGGAAGAGTCTAATCTTCAAATTTAGCTAGGTCATGGATTATCTGAGCTGTTAGGTCTCTGGGGTAAAAAAAAATCCTTTTTCCCTTTTGAAATGGTGATCCCTATGGCGCCATTGTGATGTCACTTTCAAGGTTACTCTGTAAAATGACTCCCAGATATCATTCCTCAGCGGCAACTAACAGAGTCCTTTCATTCTATGAGTACAACGACAGCCCCTCTATTCCCTTAATTATTTTAACTGCCCATCATCAGCTGTTATATTTTCCTTGATATATAGAAACCAGAATTGTATGCAGAACCCCCGGATCATATTTCTTGTGCTTTTATACCAGGGTAGAAGAGAGTTTTCAGTGTTATTCTCCAGATTCCTCCTGAAGATGATCATTATTGTGGGGCATTTTAGAAACAGCCATACCTGGTATTAAAGCTTTCAGGGAAAACCCTATAATAATGTGTATGTGTATCATCTAGAATTTTAGTTTTTCTTTCCCTCAAATTGTGCTGCCATTATATTTCACCTTTATTGAAGTTTATTTATTAAATTTAAGTAGTTGGTATACAATGTTAAATTAGTTTCAGGTGTACAGTATAGTAATTTGACATTTATATACCTTACAATGTGATCACCACACTAAGTCGAGTAATCAATCATCTGTCACCATGTAAACTTATCACAATATTATTAACTACATTCCTCATCCCCCAACCCCCTGTTGAAGTTTATTTACCACTCTTCTGCCTGCTTATACAAGACATATGTAAGTTCCTATTGGGTAATTTAGATGTGCTTGACATTTTTCTACCCAGAACAATACCATCTAATAGGAAATTCCTTGAGTGCTCTTCCACCTTCACTGTGCATTAGAATAGAGCTTTTAGCATCTGCAAAGGCCTGGGCCCCTCCACGGGAGAGTGGGGGCAGGGAGGGGCAGGCATTGCTAATTTTTTTAAAGCAATTTAGGAGACTAGTGTGCCACCGGGGTAGAAAGCCCCTGCTAGGTCATTTGTAAATGAATGTACTCCTTAATATTGGGCCCTGTCTCTGACGATCTCACTGTTGACACTTTGCTTCCAAATTAAGATCCATTAAATTCCACATCTTTTCTAAATTCCCAATCTATGGCGAAACATTTTTTTCAGTTCCTTGCCAGCTCAGTTTTTCTAGTACTAGGCGCAGTGTCTTGTCTGAGGCATGTTTGAAAGCTGTTAATCATTAGCGCCTACTCATCCACAGACTTGTGCTGCTAACAAATCTCTCTCTGTCCACAGATATGCTGGCACATCCACAGCACACACTTTCAATTCTTTGTGAAATTATTGTTGAACGTCATGACCTCAGTATGTCTTTTGTTGTTGACCCTGATTAACAACACCCCATGACACAATTGGCTATGCTTTGCCACCCCCTGTATTAGCTGTTTGTATTCTTAATATCTAATCCCTTTCCTTTATCTCCCTGTATTTTAGTTGCTGCCGCTCAGGCCATTGCTAAAGAAAGACGGAATCAGAGTGGCTCTAGCTCTCTTCCATCCCAATCCTCAAGTACAAGATCAGCATTTAAACCAGGTATAATTTCTGGAATGCTTTGATAGATGTCAAAGTGTCATATCATTAACATTTGATACCCTATTAATCTCTGTTCTTTTTTTTTTTTAGTAATAGATGGATCTGTGCTTAAAAATGACATAAAACAAAAATTAGCAAAGGAACGCAGGGAAGAAATGAGACGACAACAAGATGGTATATTTTAGACTTTTTTAAGAAAATCAGAATAAATTTTATATTAAGGTTATATGTCTCCAAAGTGGTTTTACTTAATTTTCCCAATCTGTTTATATGATAGATTATACTTTTTATAACATGCATTGCATGAGACTAAATGCTTATACTAAATCAGATCAAGAAGGCCCATGGTGTTTGACTAAATTGTTTCATTTTTGAAGTAGTAGTTTCTGTTAGCTTTAATTTTCTGAAAACTAAAGTACGAAAATTTCTTCAACATTTGTAGGAACAAGTAGAATGGGATTTCAGTAGAAATGATACTAAACATGAAAATGAAATTACTAAGAATCCTAACAGATAAGGTATATTTCACTAATTGGTATGCTTCTCTAGTGTAACTTTGTATCAATTAGGATGTAAAAGAGTAATCTTTCTATACCTTGAGAGAATGCTTTCTCAACTATGTATTTTTCTCCCCTGGTCTTGTAAATCCACTTACAATGCTAGTGCTTAACTTCATTCAAATGGAATATCAATTACTTTTGTTTTGGTGAGAAGCTGTTTCTTCCGAGCTCTTAGTAGGAGAGTATTTTACAATTGCATAGATGCTCTCCAGGCTTAAGCGAGGGGAAATTTGAATATAGGAAAACAAAATGTGGTATGTGACTAAGTCCATGAACTGGCATGTTTAATTTGGTCTGTATAGATGAGCCCTTTGAAAGAAGTTTCCTAGTTGAAGGAAAAAAATATATATATTCTGGCCATGTATTTTTTTTTAAATTCTTATTTTAAGTATAGCATGTTAAACTGGTGGGATTTGACTTTTTAGCTCAAATCAGCAGAAACATCACATGATTGAAACTATTTCTTCTTAATTTGGAAGTTTGGTTCAGACAGGATGAGAGTCATCTATCTAAGCTAATTTAGTTCTCTGGAGTTAAATGAACACCCAGTGAAAATGAGTGTTTAGTGGCCATCTCTGTTCACTTATATAATAAATCCTTAGATATTAGCACAAGTAATTTTTAAGAAAGAGAGTGAGATATATTAAGTTTTTCCTTTTGTAATGTGGAAAACTTAAATATTGTATTGGCTCTTACACACCTTGTACTTGGAATATTTCAGCTAATAAAGAAATACAGCTACTTGAAAAAGAAAGAAAGGCCAAGATCCAGTATGAAAAACAGATGGAAGAAAAACTACGAAAGCTCCGAGAACAAAAAGAAAAAGATGAACAGAGGAGAATATCCGCAGAAGAAAAAAGAAAACAAAAATTACGGGAAGAAAAGGTACATATTTTTCTAGCCTGTTAATCAGATGATACAGTGTGTTGCCTGGGTCTGGAATACTTTTTTTTTAAGCCCTTCTCTGCCTTTATTTGTCCAACCTGTGGAAAGGGAACCAATCCCATTTCTTCCTTTCTTCTTCCCTGAAACATTAGAGTCTCTTGCCCCTCTCTGGTCAGATCCTGGAAGTTTAGACCCACTGGCTGAGGTTAAAGGAACCTTGCAGATCCAGGAAGAGAGAGCCCTGTCCACCTTCAGGACGTGGCACACGGGGTGCCTGAGGCGTGGGGTTTGCTCTGAGTGGCTCTCTCTCCTACCAAAAAGCTTTCAGTGTTGGCCCAATTCCTAATACTCACAGACCCACCGTCTGGTTCTCCTTGACAATCCCCCATCTGACAGGCTCACTTCTCACAGCTCCTCTAATTGCGTGACTGAGTCCCAGCCTTTGAGTCCCAGGCAAATGCGGAGCACTGCTCTCCCTTCCACATTCTCCTGGCCCCGTCTTGTGTGCACTCACTCTCTCCTCCCTCTTCCTCGCCCTCCTGTTCCTCACATTCTTTTCTTTCTTGGTGTTGTTTTGTGGCCCACTGCTCTCTTTTCCTTTCCGGACTCTTTGTTGGTGTTTGGCACTCTCTTGGTATGAGTCGCTCCCTTTGTGATGCTCTCTGTTCGGTCCCTTCGGTCCCTCTTCAGTCAGTTTGCCTTTTATTGTATCTGGCTACCTGTCTCATTCTATATGATTCTGTCTGACACCAAATTTTTCACCTGTCGGTCATTCCACTACTTTACTCTGATTATCCTTGACTCTTTCTTCTGAATCCAGCACATTCTGTGTGACACCATTCTCTTTCTTGCTGGCATTCTCTTTTTCTTTATCCCAGTGAGACTCAAGTATCCCTAAATAAATTTCAGTTTGTATTCTGGTTCTCTGACTCTGGTCTTTTTGTGCCTGAGGTGCCTCACTTTTCTTTTTGCTTTCTTTGTTTTAGCTTCTTTCTTTTTCTCTCCTCATCTTTGAACTTTCTGCCTGTTCTCTCAGTATGTGTGTTTTTACCTTTCTGTCTTTTTTTTCCTGTTGCTCTAATTTTTAAATTTCTTTTTCTCTCTTTTCTCTTTGGTTCCATTTCTCCCCACGAGACTTCTTCTCTGTGTCTTTCTCTGCTGCTCACTTTTCCTCCTTCCTTGTGCACACAGTTGCTCTGGCACATGCCTCAGCCCCATCTACCTCCATCTGTGGATCTTCCTTATTCTAGGACTGCCCTTGTGACATTTCCTCCCCATCCATGGTCCAGTACCACCTTTTCTGTCCTTTTGAACCTTTTTCATTTCTTTTTTAAATTTTTTTTTTATTGGGGAATATTGAGGAACAGCATGTTTCTCCAGGGCCCGTCAGCTCCAAGTCATTGTCCTTCAAATCTAGTTGTGGCGGGCACAGCTCAGCTCCAAGTCCAGTTGCCGTTTTCGCTCTTTAGTTGCAGGGGGTGCAGCCCACCATCCCATGCCGGAATTGAACCGGGAACCTTGTTGTTGAGAGCTCGCGCTCTAACCAAGTGAGCCATCTGGCTGCCCCCTGAACCTTTTTCTATGGTTGTTTATGTCTGTCTTTTTTCACAAATTCAGTATTTGATAGACTCTCAGAATTTCTGTCACTCTCCATTTTCCTCTGTGAAACATCATCTTAATTTACTTACCTATGTTAAACAGAATAAGAGGGAGAGAAAAAGAGAGAGAGAACTAAGACAGAAAACCAAAGAAAGCAAAACAAAACTGTGTGTGCAAAGTGGGGGAGGGTCCCTAGAGCAGAGAGATAGTCCTAGGGACTGAGAGAAAAAAATACCTTCTTGGAGAAAGAGGAATCCGAGAGAGAGAATGCAGCAAAATGACACTGTAGACAGAAAGGAAGCCAAAGACGTGGCAAGAGAAGAGGCAGAAAGACAAAGAGAAAAGGCATAGGGAGCTGGGAAGTCCCAGCAGAGCAGGGGCCATGGGACGCTAAGGCTGGGGCAGGGAGGTGGGGGCTACAGTGGTAGATACATCTGAGCCACAGACACTGGAAGGAACCGCGGAGCACAGAGGGTCAGTGCATTTGAAAACAGCGGTATAGGATTCTTCAGAATCAGAAATGTTTTATGATACAAAATTAATCTCTGTTTTTAGTCTTTCTAGGTTTCTAAGTAATTTAGAACCACTTTCTGTTAGAAAATATAATTTTTTAATTGAAGTTTATTGGGGTGACAATGTTAGTAAGGTTACATAGGTTTCAGGTGTACAACTCTGTATTACATCATCTATACATCACATTGTGTGTTCACCACCCAGAGTCAGTTCTCCTTCCAGAAAATACAATTTTAAAATATTACCTACCGTTAGATAAATTTTATTTTAAGAATTACAATTGCTGTTCTCCGCAGAGGATATAGATGATTCCATTTTCCTGGTATGTTTACCCTCATCGCCCTCAGAGAAACGGTGGGGACATTGTAAGGATGATGTTGCTAAGAAACGGTCGTTGTCAAGGAAAAATAGAAAACCTTCTGGCCCTGAAGTTGATTTGCTTACCTGAGGATAGCCTATGGTATGCTATAGCACAGGGATGAAAAATATCTAAGAAAAGAAAACCACCTCATTTCTGGAAGTGGCGTTGTTTTGCCATAGTGTGACATTTACATTTGTGTAGCTGTTATCTTGAGCAGTTTAAATTGAAGTTGAGGTCAAGACAAACACATGGATTATTTTTTAAAAAACTGTATTAGTTAACACCAGAATTTAAGATGTTATAAGTATGGGTATAAGAGATGACCCTGACATAGATTTCACTTCTATGTGTGTTAGTTGATTTTTTTCCTGCCTCATTCTAAAAAGAATTTCAGGCATATTTTAAAAAATACATACCATACCAGGTGATAAATGCTTGAGGGAGTCAAGCAAAGGGGGAAATTAAAGTAGGAAAATAATAAAACTTAAGGTATTATTAGCAAACACAAAAGTGGACCACTCAGTCTTTATATAGTTGCTAGAAATTTCCTAATGATATAAGCAGAGGGATATACGGTCAGTTCCTCGATTCTGATTCATAAGATTAAAACCTAGTTATTTAGGAGAAGCACTGATAACTGAAGCATCTCTATTTTTTTTTTAAAGGAGTGATCTACTTTTTTTTTTTAAGATTTTATTGGGGAAGGGGAACAGGACTTTATTGGGGAACAGTGTGTACTTCTAGGACTTTTTTTCCAAGTCAAGTTGTTGTCCTTTCAGTCTTAGTTGTGGAGGATGCGGCTCAGTTCCAGGTTCAGTTGCCCGTTGCTAGTTGCAGGGGGCACAGCCCACTATCCTCTGCGGGAGTCGAGGAATTGAACTGGCAACCTTGTGGTTGAGAGCCCACTGGCCCATGTGGGAATTGAACCAGCAGCCTTCAGAGTTAGGAGCATGGAGCTCTAACCGCCTGAACCACCGGGCCGGCCCCACATCTCTATTTTTTAAAAAATTTTATTGGGGAACAGTGTGTTTCTCCAGGGTCCATCAGCTACAAGTTATTGTCCTGCAGTCTAGTTGTGGAGGGTGCAGCTCAGCTCCAAGTCTAGTCGCTGTTTTCAATTTTTAGTTGCAGGGGGCGCAGCCCACCATCCCATGTGGGAGTTGAACCGGCAACCTTGTTGTTGAGGGCTCCCGCTCTAACCAACTGAGCCATCCGGCCACCCCTCCAGAAGCTCAGCGTTAGCTCTTTGTCTTCTATTTAGTTGTGGAGGGCGTAGCTCACTGACCCATGTGGGAATGGAACCAGCAACCCTGTCGTTCAGAGGTCGTGCTCTAATCAACTGAGCTATCAGGCTGCCCCAACATGTATCTATTTTTAACTTTTACCTGATACAAAAGATTTTTTGCCTGATATAAAAATTTGGTGATGGTGTTGTTTTGTAACCCACATATCAAAATTATACTAACCACTATAAGGAGTATCTAAAAATTGTTGGCATATATTTTCAATAGGAAAGATTCAAAGCTGTTCTCTGTCGTACTTTGGAGCGGAGTAACACTGTTGATCAACGCCAAAAAAGATGGTCTTGGGAAGGCTCAATGACAGTGAACTCCGAAAGTAAAACTGGTAATTAGTACAGCTATTAAAGTTCATTCATGCTCGTATTTAAATGCTGGTTATTAATATGAGGTTGTTTTTGCAACAAGGTTTTGAGTGTTGCATCTTAAATGAAAGTCCTGCCATGTATTCTTTGGTAGGTACAGTTCTTCACCCGTGTTACGAGATTGCAAAAGAAACAGGTGAAAATTTTATAATTTTATTTTATCCAGTATATCCAAAATCTTACCATTTAAACTTATAATCAGTTTTTTAATGATTATAATAAGCTTTATACAGTGCATAGTTTAAAAATAAATTAAATCTGCCCTATTTACTACTGATGTGCTGTAAATTTTCCTGTATATGGATATAATTCTATACAATTTCATAAAACATAAGTTAAATATATATATAGTTTTTTAAGAAATAACTGGCAGTGAACATTGTGTACCTAATTAATGCATGTTTATGCTCCATGGAACTACATCATGAACTCAAGTTGTTTCAGCTAATAATGCTTTCTTAAAATATGAGTACAGTAAATGTTATCTTTTCTCAGTTAAGAAACGATCTGTATCTACTGAAAAACTCGAACAGGAGACTTCTGGTTTACACAAACAAACAACTGTGTCATCTGCAGGTCTTCAGAATTCTGTTGCCAAAAGTGAGTAGTTATTTCACATATTCTGCTGAATTTCAAATTAATGGAATTAGTTCCTTATATGTATTTTTATAGTATCACTTATTATTTTAGATTGTGGAACATTTAGATTTCTTTCAGAAGAGCCCCACATTGTTTTACAGTAGGTAGAGTGGTCATTAACATTTTGTATTTTCAATATGCCAATGTAAATGTCAATATATGTACATACAGTGGTACCTTGGTTTTCTTTTTTTTTTTAATTTATTGGGATGACAATTGTTAGTGAATGTACCTTGGTTTTTGAATGTCTCCGTTGACAAACATTTTGGTTTATGAACACTATAAACCCGGAAGTAAATGCTTTGGTTTTCGAACACGACTCAGAAGTCGAACATGTCACACGGCTTCCGCTGAGTGCAAGATCCTGAGACCTAGCTGTCGGCTGTTTTCCAGTGTTTCAGAACTCATAAAACCGAGGTACCACTGTATATAAAATCAATATATAAGTATCAGTATAAATCCTCATTTTGTGGTTTGTGTATTAATCATATCACATGGTTTTGTTGGCCTCAGGTAGCCCAAACCAAAACATATTTTGACCAAAGGACATTGCCATTAAATGGCACAATAATTTATTTTAAAATTAATTCATATTCTTTCTAACCTATAAATGAAATAGTTTTTTCTAGGGACTAGTTAAACTAGTTATTCAATTTTCATTAAGTTTCTTGAATATTACCTCATTTAAGGAAAATAATAGCACATATTTGTTATTCACAACCTTGCAAAATTGACAGGCAAGTATAATTACCTTTCTGGTTTTGTAGTTAAGATCCCAATGAAGTTACCTACTATGGATACTTCAAATACCTTTTGCTCTTCGTGTTTGCCCTTTTAATTAGTGTTCCTTATTTAAAAAAATTGTTAACTGAATTGTGTCAGTAACCATTTCTGGCTTGTAGCACATGGTGCTTCTCTCACTGATAATTGAAATGGATTAGGTAACCATACCCATCAATCAAAAAAAAAATCTTTTTTTCTTTCTGGAGATGAAAATAGAACTGATCTTGGCGGGAAAAAGACATGGCCAACATTCCACAGCATTCCCTCAAACTTAGCTATTAAAAAGAAGAAATACAATTTGTGTGCTTTATGGACTGAGAAAAAAGGAATAATTATGGTTTGAATTTAAAAAGTGTATTTTTTTTAATATTAGGTGCCTTGACATTTTTTGGAGCAATGCTGATTGCTATAAAATTCCAGTAGAGCAAAAGATTCTGGATCTTATTTAAATTATAATTAATTGTAGCCGTGGTTAACTTAGTGGGAAAGATTTCCATTTTCTTCTAAATATTGTAGTTTCAATATGTTGAAATTATTTTTGTTTTGCTCATACTGCATTATGTTATTTGTGCTTTTAGGACTCATACAATTTCCAATGATGAGCTTGCAAGGTCTTTTGTCAGTCTGGGTGCATCACATTTTCCCTTGTAATGGTCTAACAAAAGTTGATCCACTTACCATTGTTGTCCTCAATATTCTTTCCCAAAGCACTTTTATGTATAGCCCAGGTCCATTCATAGATTAATATAGGAAGATTTTCTCTAGCACCTTGCTTGTCATATAGTAAAATTAATTTTTTTCCACCAACTCAGTCCTTTAGAAAAATTAGATAACATTCGTTGCAATGTCATTATATACTTTCATTTTAATATATCTTAATTTTTTCACAAGTCTTGACTATGTTTTACTATCTAATTGCTTTGAGGAATTAGCAAAGATTTTGCCAGAGGGACAATACATTTTTTAATATAATGAGCAAACACTGGTGTGATTGCATTATTGTCTACTCGCCATATTAATGAGACTTGTAAAGAGACCGGACAGGTGATGACTTTCAAGGTAATGATTAGTTGTTGCACTAAAGGAGTAATTGCAAGTAACTCTTTAAATGATTCCTTTGCTAGTTTTTAATACAAGAAGGTATGTGTCAAAGATATTTTGTGAAATAACTTGCTTAAAGGTACCGTATATTGCACACCCAAACATGATGAATGTTGTAATTAATGATTTCAGGAAAAATAAAATCAATATTGGCAGTGGCTTGCCTTTGTAAAATCCCTTCAAATTGAAATGAAACCTGTTCAACCTGGAGAGATGAGCATTTCAGACCCAAATGAAGTTCATAATCTAACCTGTAATATTTTTAAAAAACCCTATTTTAAGTCTTGGCTGATTCAAATAGTCTATTTTTCTTCTCATTACTGACTCATAATAACTATTTGTACTATTTTGTCATTTCTTGTAGTATGTTAATAAAGGATGTATGATTTAATCACCTGATTAAATCAATTACACCTCTGTAGTTAATGATGCTGAATTCTATTATCAATTCAAGAATTTTAAAATGACGATAGATTGTCAGTATGCACTTTAATTTGCAGGTCCCCAAAAAAGAAGTTATTCTTTAAAAAGACATTGCTTAATATTTTGAACCAGAATGTTTCAAGTGAAATGGAAATGTCTCTACACAAAACAGATTATTTCCCCTATTAATGGTTTGGGTTGCTAACACTGTACATCTATACCATATGTTGATCATTTTTGTTTGAAAAAATACTAGTTACAACTAAAGTATAAGTTACTTTAGTAATAGATGTCATTGATTGTGTCTAAAATAAAAGGTTGTATATGTCTAATTTGGGAACTTTGATGTCAGATAGTAACAGACATTTTCCCTCTTAATTTTTACCGTTTTTCTAAATAATTTTCAGATAGGTTAAAAGAGGAAACTAGTTTTAAGTTTGGGGATGTAGAATCACATAATATTTAGAATTTAAAGACATTTTTACAAGTAAGTACAGAGAAGATAGAAAATGTTTGGAAAAAGGAGTGGCTCGCTTCTGAAATAATATATTTAAACAGTTTGTAAAAAATAATATTCCTTTGCCCTTGATCTCCAGAAAAAACAGAAAAGAGGATAAACTCACCTTTGAATAGAAGAAATAGCAAACAGCATTCACCTACGGAAACACAACCAGTGGAAAGAGAATCAGGTGGTTAGTTATTTCTAAGTACCAATCTTAACTAGTGGTTTAAAAGACATATATGTCTTTTCAACATTCAGTTGCTTGAAAAGTCATTCCTAAAATTGAAAGCCAAAATATCCCTTAACTAAAAGTGCTTTGGTGCCATGCTTATTTGGGTGAAGACAGAAGAGTCTCTTTAAATGAAATAATTCTGCCATCATCTGAGCAAGTGGTCTTTAATGAAGCTGAGAAACTAGATGACATATGTTGGAAGAGATAGATTTGTACCAGAGGACTTGATTCGCGTCAGTCATTTCATCGATTTGTATTTCGAAGTTCTAAATTACCGGCCACATTTGGAACTTCAAAGCTTTGCTCTGTTGCTTCATAGCATCACCCCACATCTGTCTTTTGCTCATGTTTTCCTTGCTGATTATTGCACACAGAATTTCACAGTTTTTACTGAAGTACTTCATTTAAGGTAATTTCTTTCTAACACTTTCACGACTAATTTTTCCCTGTCAAACATGAGTGTTGCTTTGAACCATTCACTTACAGAAGACCCTCCACTTCATTGATTTGGGTCACATCCTATTACAACAAATGTCATTGTCATAGGGATCTTTATGACCATAAAAACTTACTGGAGCTAGATATTTAAAACAAGATTTCACTTTTAGCAAAAGAATTCTGTCAGTCCCTTAGAGCTTTTGGCAATGGACTTGACCAGTATGACCATCAGTGGTACATATCTGTAGGAAACCATGTCAAAGTTGTTATGTCATGTACAACTTCTTTTTCCATATGTGGGTTCCTCCACAGAGACTCCATCCATTGGGTATGGTCTGTTAAATATATTACCTAGATTCCTTCATTGGGGTTACTGTGGTTTGTTGGGGCCTTTCCACCTTTATCCAGGTATTCTCTTCCCTAACAATACAGTCTGGCCAGGTGACAGCATTCACTAGTATGTATGTGTTATTCTCATTGCCTCTGTTTCTTGGCTGAGAAAGTTATTTGAAGCAGCTCACATTGATCTTTCTTTCCAATATTTTTGAGGCCTCAAATTGAATCCTTTTTGTCTGTTCTCATCATTCAGTTCAGCACCTGTACACCGATCTTTGGGAGAATGATTTAATCATGCGCCTGATTGCCCCAACAAAAGCGTCAATAGCCAGGAGCAAAAGTGCTGCTTCATTGTCAGTCCCTGGAAAAGTATCTCCTGCAGGTAACAGGCATGGTAGAAAGCTGGAAAGTGTTAGTTTTTGCACTTAAAGAATAGGTTGTATCACTTAATTCATTGCAGTAATGCATGAACATAATTTGAATCAATAGTTTTCCAAATGAGTGATTTTACCCAACATTTTATGTTGCATATTTATTTTATGACTTCTAGCATGGTAGAGCAGTTATCTGGGTAATATCATAGGTGATATATAGGATGAGATAGGCAATTTTGGTTGATGGTTAAATTTTTAAGTTCTGTGAGTTTCTTGACCTGTACTTAAATGTGTCACAGTACTGTAAAAAGTACTGGATTTTAAAAGTATAGAAAAACTTAATATCAAAGGAGAAAGTTTCCTACTCCACCTTCCTTTTTTTCCTAAAATAGGGAAGAATAATATTGAGCTGTTCTTTAGCTTTTAATTAAGAACATATTGTTAGTAAAATAAAACAAATCTTCAGGGTTTTGTGGATTATCTCATTGATAGGTTACATATAGTGTTAGACATGCCTGTAGGTAGTTAGAAGTCCTCAGTAATGGAGAGCTCTAATACACTGTTAGCATCATTTGTTTTCCCTTTTTATCTCTCCACTTTTTCCTTTCCAGAATATATCCCACTCCTTTGGATTTTTTTCGTCAATATTCATATGATTAGTAAAATAAATCAAAATGCTCTCCTAGGCTTTCTGGTAGTGCAGTTTTACTTCTGTTGGTTAGAATCCCTGGCTTTGTTTATGCCCAGTTATATGTATGTCAGACTATTTTCTGCCAGTCTCCCTGTAATCTGTTGTAAGGTGTTTCTAATTACTTTCATTTTAGTTTTTTTAATTCAAGTTTATTGGGGTGACAATTGTTAGTAAAGTTAAATAGATTTCAGGTATACAATTCTGGATTAAATTGTGTGATCATCTATAAATCCCATTGTGTGTTCACCACCCAGAGTCAGTTCTCTTTCCATCACCATATATTTGACATTTTATTTTAATGTATTACTCCCATCAAAAACCTTAATAGTTTGTCTTAAATTTCTATAGTTAATAGAAATCTAGTTATTATACTTACTATATTTTCTGTAGCACAAGCTGTCAGTGTTAAATAATGTAACCATTTAGGCACATACAGATATGTAAATAAAATGCTTTCTCCACCAAAAGTGAGGGACTAAAAAATAACAATTCAGTCAAATTTTTAAATTCTTAAGTAGTCAGTCTTTGGTAATGTGTTCTTTTTTATTATTTGATGAGCTCGTATAAAAATGTGCCACCCATATTTAAAGATAATATGACAAATTTACTAAATCTTAAGGAAGCCAGTACCAAATACCTTTTTTAAAATGTTTATTTTCTTTATTATATAAGCAATAAATATTTAGTGTAGAAAATTTTAAATATAATTTCCTATTATTACAATACCCACTGACCACTGATAAATGAATAGTTTTCTTTTGTGTTCATATTTTTTTTCACACAATGGGATCATGACCTGCTTTTCTTTAAACTTAATATATAATATTTTTATGTTCATAAATTGCATATTATTACTCTTAGTGACTGCCTCAGTGTAGTCCTAATTTTCTGTTAAATATTTGGATTATATTTTCAGTTGTTCCAGTATTATAAACAATGCTATAATAAGTAACTTTGTACATTTTCATTTATTTATCCGATTTTTTTTGCTAAGGATAAACCTAAAAGTTAAATTGCTGCAACAAAGAGTATGTACTTTTTTAAATGGCTTTTGATAACATTATTGTCAAAATGCCCTCCGAGGAGGAGCATATGCAAATCCACACTCCCACCAGCAGTTTATAAAGTTGCCTGGTTCCCAAGACTGGTACTAAGTATTATCATTTTTTTTCCATGTATTAGGCAAAAAACATTTAGATTGTTAAAACTTTTGAGGAGATTGCGGAGATCCAGCCCATTGTGATTAATGTCTTATTACAGTTTTTTTAAATTAAGTTTATTGGGGTGACATTGGTTAATAAGATTATTTCAAGCGTACATTTCTATAATACATCATCTGTATATTGCATTGTATTCTCACACCCAGTTTAGTCTCTTTCTTTCACCATATACTTGGCCCCCTTTATTTACCCTCTTATACCTTTCTCCCCCGTTACCCTTTGGTAACCACCATACTGTTGCCTGTCAGTGAGAGTTTTTGTTTCTTTGTTGCTTTCTCTTTTATATCCCGCATATGAGTGAAATAATATGGCCCTTGACCTTTTCTGTTTGACTATTCCACATAGCATGGTATTCTCAAGATCTATCCATGTTGTCGCAAATGTATAATTTTTAGTATGGGAGAGAAAATGCACTGTTTTACATTATATTCTTAAACAACCATGTACAGAGTGTCTTACATTATCACCAGTAATGGTAAGTTCTCTGGCTCGGTGCAGTTGTTTAGATTACTTTTAAAAAGTGTTGAAGATCTTGTAATTTTCTGTGAAAATCATTCTTAACTATATATAGTGTGATTAAAATAGAAATGGCTTATTGCGAACATCAAATTTGGAGAAACATCTTAAGAATCATCTGCAGTGGATTATTGCTTTCACAGTGTCTCTATTGGTGGTGGTATTTCTGAAATACCAATTTCGTTGTGCTTCTGTTCTGCGTCTGATTCATGGCACTAAACACATCTGTGTTGTATGTAATCCCTGTCATTTCCTAATAAACACAGTCTCTCTCTCCTCTCTCTCTCTGTTTTGATGCTGTTTCATTGTGCATTTCTGTCTTGTCAGATTTCTAACTGTATGAAATTTCACTCTCTCATTCACCCACAGGCATCCATAACCCTATAATACGGTATATAAACATGCCCTTGTTTAGCCATAACGGTGATGAATTGAAGAATACCCCAGTGCCTCGCAAGTCAACAGTAGCAATGCCTCCCCAGGAGAAAGTAGAAACACCCTTCAAGGTGAGCCTGGAAGCATCCCCCGGGCCGAGCTTTCAAGGGCCCCCCGGGCCAAGCGTGGAAGGGCCCCCCGGGCCGAGCGTGCAAGGGCCCCCCGGGCCGAGCGTGGAAGGGCCCCCCGGGCCGAGCATGGAAGCAGCCCCTGAGGTGAGCGTGGAAGCACCCCCCAAGGTAAACATGGAAGCAGCCCCTGGGCTGAGCGAGGAAATGCTCCCTGAGAGTGTGGAAACATCACCTGAGGGGAGCGATGATGTGTCCCTCGTGAGTGTGGATCCATCCCCCGAGGTGAGCACGGACTCGTCTCTTGACTCAAGCGTGGACCCATCCCCTGAGGTGAGCACGGACTCATCCGCCGAGGTGGGCATGGAAGTGTCATCATCTGAGGCAAGTGTGGAAGGGTTCCATGAGCCTAGCATGGAAGCATTTTATGAGGCGAGCATGGAAACAATCCCTGAGGAGAGCACTGAAGTTTCCCCTAAGGAGAGTGTGGAAGCATCCCCTGAGTCATCTCCCGAGTCATCCCCCGATGTGAGCGTGGGAACATCTTCTGAGGTGAAAGTGAGGAACATTCCACAGGTTTGTCAAATGCCTTTTATTGACCAATCTTCTATTAAAATCTGTATATTTAATTTTGTATAGCTTGTGTGGTAGGTCCCATTTCAATACAAACAACTTATTTATAGCATTCTGCAATAAAATTAATAAAATAGGCTAAGTCATTTTAATGATTTAAAATTATCGGATATTCATTGTACCAGAATTTTCCCCAAAGCTGAAGAGTTAATTTTTGGTAGAAGGGAGAAAATGTAACAGTTTATATGAACTATCCTTCTAAACTCTGAAGAGAATTTTATTGAGAAATATTGCAAACCCTTCATTAGGATTTAGAAATAGAATTAGATTTTGAAGTAAAATATTTCTTTTAAATTAATTATTTCTTTGACTCGCTTGAATTGTGTATTATGAATTGTTAGCCTTGAAGAACGTACTTTTTGTACCTGAATTTCATGCATGAAAGGAAAATTGGGAGTTGAAGGAGCTAAAATCGTGTATTATTCAGAATGTTTTCTCTTAAAAAGAAAAGCCAGCTTCAGTAAGGTAAATGCTAGTAATTTCTTATCTGATTGTATTGCTCTGTTCAGAGATCACAAATAGACATACAGGCCTCAAACCGTGTTACCGAGAAGCAACCGTCATCACACTTACCGTGTTATAAATGGCCATCTTCTGCAAGTGGATGGCGTCCACCCTCTCCTGTCAGTGCTAAGTAAGTAGCTTATTTGCAGCTGTTCCTGATATGTGTTTTACCAGGATAAATTTTACATTAGTGTTTCATAATTGAAATAATGCAGTATGCATGGTAATGTAAATGTAAAGAAAAAACCTTTAGTAGACAAAGGACTTACCTTTGTCTATTATAAAATATTATGGTATCATATTTTATGAAATAATGCACTAAAAATTAATTGGCACATATTTATTACAAAACCATATCAGACTTCCCCCATTAACTATTACTTCTTCTCAGCAGGCAAATCCAAAAGAATCGGTCCCCATCGCTTTCACCGGTCATGTCAAAACAATCAACACAATGTTCTCTTTCAAGTAAAATAATTCCTGATCAGGGTACTGAGTTTACACAAAGTGCATTAGGTATTATTGGAAAGAAAAAAGAGGCTTTTTCTAAAACCACTAAAAGCTCTGAGGCTGTGACCCGAAAGCATATGGCCTGTGATGGTAAGTTCCTTCACTGAGAAGTTAATATTTTAGCAACACAGAAAATGTTAAGGTATGGGAATGGTCAACTTCTCTTTATTCCCTAATTCAGAGACTTTAGGGAACAAACTTTCTTTTAGGTAAAGAGAATTTACACACTGGCACAGTGTTTACTTATCATCGTCAGAGCTTTTTACCCCCACTCCCTTGTTTTGGAAAATCCAATTTTGGAACTGATGTTAAAAGTACCAGTTGAATGAGTGTATCGGTCTAGGGGATCCCATGGGCCCTTGCAGCAATGATAGTGGATGGTTCTATGAATGGCCCTAAGCTATGTTTCATCCTTGGAGAGAGCACATGTGGCCATTTGTGGCTGAGTGGGCTTCCGTCAGGAGCCGTATGTAGGTCAGTTGCCGTACATAGGCCATAACGTGTGGCAGTATGTGGGTACCTGAAAGTACCATATTGGTATTCTGTCTGTCATATGTGTTCTTAGTAATATCCATGGACATTATAAAATTTTAAATACACTGGGGAATTTTGCTTTTGAAAGAATTCTACAATGAATTCTTTGTAACAGGAACAATATTTTAAATTATTCATTCCTGATGGCTTAAAATCCTCATTTTCATATGTGGTTTATTTAAAATAAAGAAATTAGTCACGTGGACTAAAATATTATAATATGCCTTCATGTGATCATCTTATTTTGCTGATAGTCTTGGTTTCTTTGATTATTTATAGTTAGCCATTTTATGATCAACCAAATATTGTAATACACTTATGAATGGTTAGCTAAACAAAAATTATTTACTAAAAATGCTGCACAAAGTTTAAACTGTATGCTGGATATATTTTTGTTTAGTCGAGTATTTAAGGTTTGTGCGCTTCCCGTACCACATATGAGCTTGTTTTCCTCTATTTCAGTATAACTTAATTTTTTCCCCATAAGATCAGTTTAGTCAGGCATCTCAAAACCACTAAACCAAAGTAGGAGGGAGGAGTACATTATTTCATTTTGGAACAAGTAGTTGTTAAAAAGAAACAAACTACTTCTGTTGTTGAGGGGGGGACGTTGTGGTTTTAAACTAAATCTGTTATATATAAATCACTTATAGATTGCTTTTTATACATTTTAGACCGTGCACATATTGTTTGTTTTTTATGTTGTTGGTTGTCTTGCGCCTCTTTGTTGGACTGAGAGGCACTGAGTTGCCTAAACTAACTGTTTCACATGTTAATTTAACCTAGAATCTGGTAATAAAAGTACACAAGGGACTATGAATGCCAAGGAGGCAACAAAAATTTTGGCAGAAAAACGACGCCTTGCTCGTGAACAAAGAGAGAAGGAAGAAAGACTACAAAGAGAAATGGAGCAAAGGTTGGCACAAAATCATCCTTTCTATACTGAGAATCTTGATCGGGGCCCAAAGTTTGAAAGTCAGAACTTACTCTCAAGTTAAATTTATTATAAATTCTCAAAGAGTAGTTGACTTTCTTCAGAAATGAGTCACTCAGTGCCTTCTAAACAAATGTGGGAAGCATGTCAAACAGAAAAGACACTGGTATGTAGATGGGTATAGGTCCCTTTCGTGTTCGTGTGTTATGTGCCCTCAAGATGCATAAAGAGACCCTAACTCATGTCAGGGTCCTGGCTCAGAAGTAGCACCTGAGTGATCACACAAGCCCGTTTCTGTTGGCATTCACTGGTGTCAGCCCCTATCTTTATTCCAAAGGTCTTTTGTAACTTCAGAATTTGTAGAAGTAAAAAGTATACTTCCTCATGTTTTACTAAGGGTGCTTTCCAGTGACCTTTGGGACACCTGAATCTCTTCAGTTGTTGCTGGAAGGGTTTCCTGTGGGCAGCAAATCTCATGTAGAGTTGTATGCATTCTAACTTGATCCAAAGGTTTCTTGATCCTCCATCTTTTTTTTTTCTGAAAAGGTTTTATTACACACAGAGGTGATAGGGCTCGGTCCTCCTTGGCTGCTGCCTTCCTCATGGCTGCAAGGACATTGCTCAGCTCCTCTCTCTTCCTCTTGGCACGGATGTGTGTCTCCGCCCTTTTCTTGATGAACTTCAGGGCCACTCGTCCTTAGAGACCTTGAGCAGCCCCATGGCATGCCACTCAGAGGGGCAAAGCCACACACACACCTCTCGGATCATGTCCTGCATGAACTTGGTATGCTTGGTGAGGCGCCCGTGGCGGCGGCTGTGCCTTGGCTTGCTCACGTGCATGGCCATCTCGTGGCCCTTGTTGAGGCCCATGGCCATGGGGTAGTGCAGAGCCATGGCTGCTGCTCCTCAATGGCTGCTGTGGGTTACCTCTTGATCCTCCATCTTAAGGCCAATTTGAGTCGGGGCCCTATCATGTAAACCTCTGTCCACTGCCTGCAAAGAATAACTATAGTCTTGACTTTGACTCAAGTATTATTTTTTGAAATATAGTCACATGCTTTTCATATACTTTATATGAAACCTTTGGATCAAGTTTGGGAGAAAGGAGGAGAAGGAGATATTGTGAATAGCAAAAAACTATAATTTGAAGAATATTATTCTTTGCTTCATGTAAACAGAACTGATTTAGCATTTTAAAAGCCCTGAATTTAAAAGGTCATTGTGGACTGGGCTTTCTCCTCTGGGTACTACCAGACCCTCCTCTGAATTATCCGTATCCCACTCCCATGTGAGACGGGGTGTGAGCATGTGTAAGTAAGGCTTTTTGGAGAGTCCCACGTGTCTAAAATGGTTAAAAAGGAGTGATTCATTTTCTCTCTCTCTCTCTCTCTCTCTCTCTCTCGCTCTCTCTCTCTCTCTTACTCTCTGTCTCTGTCTCTCTCATGTTTTAAGATGTAAAGTAGCCCACCACACGATAGAAATCTTTCTCTACTCCCAAGTGCTAGTTTCCCCCATATAGAAAGGGTGAAAATGTGCAAATCTTGTATACTAACAACACAGAAAATGTAGTGAATCTGCTGTAAATATAAATTGTGCTTACTGCAAGCTGTATATATATATATATATGGTAGAGACCAAGACAAATACTAAGAGTTATTTCAATATTCTGTGTCATTAGGAAAGAGAAAGACATGGCAAAGAAAGCAGCCGATGACCCAGAAGAAGAGTTCTCTAAATTTGACGATCGGCAACAACTAAAGGAAATGGAAAAGAAGACAGAATGTCGGGACCAAGAAGACCAGAAAATGTTACAGCAGGTTTGCTCGCTCTTTATCATGGGATGAGGACCAGGTTATAAAATTCAGTTGAAACCCAAAGCAAAAATCTGTTTCTCCAAGAAAGAAGATGAACAGATGCTGCCCCATCCTCCCTGGGTGCATTTTTACATCACAGTCTAGCTAATACCCCACACCTCTGCAAGTCATTCTCGGCCAGTCTTGGCAAAATCCTACAGTGTTTTCCAACTGAAACAAAAGCAGAAAACAGCAAATTATAGATTAGCAGTCCTTTAGTTTGCTTACATAAACAACATTGCAGCTTGGTTTCAGGAAATCCAAACCACTCACACAGATTAAACATCCTATGTGAATTTTCCCAATCCCACATTCTACAGTGACACAGCTGCACCCACACATGTCCCAACAGATGAGATAAAAATTATGAATACCTCTAACACCTTTAAAGTCATCAAACGCACCAATAAGAATGTCTCACCCATGTAAATTCAAATCACCAGGTAAATAAATCCCCAACCTGAGCTCAGACTATACCCAGTTTAAATAGCCTAATTGATATTCCAGTTTTAGTGTATCATTCATCAAAATCAGTTATATGTTACATAAATAACTGTATGCATTTGCATTCCTGGAGAAGGTACCTTTAAGAATCCTCTCGGTGCTTTTGAGAAGTGTAAGACTTTTGGCTCCTGTTGCTATGTTAATGGATAGCTACACAATCACTTATATACTTTGAAACTGTAGTGGTCTTAGAACCACTATTAATGATAACCCTGAGGTCCTGGAGGGGACTAACATGATTTCTAAATCCTCAAGATAATCGTTAGCTTGCTTTTGTACATTTTAGCTACTGCTTTGAAAACCGATAATCCTTATATGTCTTATATATAGGTACTCTCAATCAAAAGATTACATGCTTTATGTTGGATAACGTTTTACTGTTTAACTTTTTAAAGTGTTGTCTGATGTCATTCAGATATATTGAAATGAACCATTTTTGTACACATTTCCTAGAAAGGGGAGGCCAAAATAAAAGCTCAGGAAGAGGCCGAGAAACGCAAGAAGGAGCGGGAAAGAATTATGTTACAGAATTTACAAGAGAGGTTAGAAAGAAAAAAGGTACATTTCTCTCTCTGTTTTGGGGGTTTGGTTCTTGGTTTACAATAATGTTAGCCACATGATATCAAAACATGGTTTTGAAAATCACAAATAAATGATATGCTAGCCCCAGATTGTTTTCCCACTCTACCCTCCTCTTACTTATCCAGGGAGCTGCCCTCTCCTACCTAGAAGGGTCTCTTTTATTGACCATACCTCTCCGTCCTGGACCACTGGTGGCCATTACAGTGTTGCTTCAATATAGCAAAGCTCTGGGAACAAAGCTCCCTTGAACATAATTACTCAGGGCATGTAGGGGTTGTTGGAAGTTAGAGTTTCTTGTAAACCGGGCTGGAAATTGCAGCCACTGAGTGGGAAGGAGCAGAAAGTGCAGTTCTCTCTGAAAGGTGTAGGCTGTTGGTAAGGTAGGACCTCACTTTGTGTAACACATGTGGCTTGTCTGGGAGCAAGGAAGGGCCCCGTCCTGGCTGAGGTGCTGCAGGGCCTCTGTCAGATCAGTCACCCGAGGAGGCTAGAGAGCTACAGCTCTCCGCACTTTCAGGGAAAGAAGTGTATACCGGGAAAGGAATTTTTATCCCTCCTATGTGTGTGTTCTTTCTCGTAACAAAACCTCTGACAGTGTTGCAACATTGGGGTACATTCTTTTCATTAACATTGACTTCAGTCATGGTGTACTCAGACTAAAATGATGTTAATAAGTTCTAACTGGTTTGCAATAATATGTGCTTAATCTACATAATGAATTTCGAAGTCTGCAAAATTAAGAGTGATAAATCATTTGGATAAGAAGTACAATACTGTTATTGTACAACTATCAACACTCAAGGCATTTTCTAGATAACTGTGAGACCGGGACTGGAAGAAGCAACTTAACTGCTGGTTAAATCTGTGGCTTTGGAGCAGTCGCTGATAATTCCCTTCTGGAAAATGGAAATAGTCAACTTCTTCAGGACCACTGTTTTGTTTTTCATTTGTTTTCATGTTTGATATTTTGTTTTCTTTTAAATAGAGAATTGAGGAAATTATGAAGCGGACGAGAAAGACAGATTCGAATACGTCAAAGGTAGTCTCCGTGCTCCTACCAACAGTGCATAAGAATTCCTGTTGCTTCACATTCTTGCCGACTTTCTAAGTTTTGCCAATATGGTGGTAATGAAATAAAGTATTACATTGCATTTCCCTGATTATTAAAAAGGTTGAGCATGTTTTCATATCTTTAGTTAGCTTTCTTATTTTTCCTTGTGTGAAATGCTTGTGTAGGTCTTTTGTCCAGAACTTTTAGGCTGATTTGTCTTTTTCTTACTAATTTGTAGTTCTTTAAAGGTTCTAGATACTGCTTCTTTCTTGGTTATGTGTGTTGCAGACAGCTTCTCCCATTTCATGGCTTTGTCTTTTCTGAAAGCTATCTTCTGCTGGATATTTTCATATTGTTGAATTTATCAATATTTTTTAATGACTGATGGAGTTGGGTGTGTTTTCATATGCTTTTTGGCCATTTGGAGATTTGGGTTGGGGAAGTGCCTTTTTAGATCCTTTGCCTGTGTTTCTATTAAGTTGCCTGCCTTTCTTTGGTTATGAGCCCTTTGGATGTATGCATTGCAGGTATCAGCCCCCAAACTGCAGTTTGCCTCACACTCTCCTAATGTCTTGTGATGAACAAGTTCGTTTGAATGAACTCAAATTTAGTCATTTTTTTTCCCCTATGGCTACTGCTTTGGTGGGTCTGTCTCATAAGTACTTGCTTACGTCAGTGTCTTGTCTTTTCAGGACACTTTTTCTCCAGGTTCTGTGCTCTTTACCCTGTGTGCTACAAAACTGACGTTTTGCTGGTTTACAATTGCCCAGTTTTGGTCATTCATATGATTTTGAAATTTTAGAATAGAAATGTCAATTCTGAAAAGTCTTGGGAGTCGCCATCTCAAAGATCATATAGCTCATTGGCCTATGAAGTTTTACTTCAAGTAGCAGCCAAGAAGTTTTTTAGCTATTCACCAATTGGCCCCACCTTCGCTTAGTTAGGACTCTGAGTGGGCATATACCGTGTGGTGCCAACCCAAAATTCTTGTCCCCTGGCTCCCACTCAGGGAAGTCTTTCATTCTTGAGTGCTTTTCCCTGGCTGACAGACACCACTAGGACTTGTCCCCTGTAAATTCTTGGCGCCAAAGAGGTTAGATGTTTTTATCTTTTAATTGAAAGTTAGCCATCAATCCGTGAAATCTGTCTTTGAAATAACTAAGTCGTGATGATTGAATATATAGATGGAACCATGATTTTCTTTTTTCATCATAGGCTGCGGAAACATCCCCCAAGGACATATCCGAGGAGGACGAGGCAGATGATGAGGACGAGTCAGAAAGTGATAACGAGGACTCCTTCGATGGCTTACATCCATCAGGTTTTCTCGCCATTTGCGTTTTGTTAGTCACTGTTTAAGAGCTGGACTTCCTAGGTTCATCCAGGGGCTCCTCCCCTTCTGAGCTGTGTGGCTTTTGGCAAGTTACTTAACCTCTCTGTATGCTCAGTTTTCCTGTCTGAAAAGGGGGAAGTTACTGTGTCATCCTAAGGTGGGCAAGAGATTTCAATGAGATAATCCGTGTAATGCTAAGAGAACAGTGCCTGACACATAGTAAACTTGCAATAAATATTAGCTGCTACTGCAGCCGTTATTTTATAGGTTGTGTTGAAAGACTGCAGATGGCAGCTCTTTCTCAGCTGAAGGTGAGGCTTACTAGCATTTCATAGTTCAGGGCCTCCTATGGCATCCATGATTGACCACCGATGGAATGCTACTTTCTACCGCATTGAGAAAAATTAAAATCATGTCATGATTATGAGTGTCCTCTAAAATATACTGTTGATTCCCTTATGAGTAGGGACCACTTTATGGCAGCAGTAATTGGCATCTGAGAAAACACTCTTTGTCCACCCTTTGTCCCACAAGTCAAGTGCTCTATTAGGTACTGGGATACAGAGATGAAGAGACGGTGCCCTCAGCCTTGAGGAACCATAGCCAGTGGGGAGGTAGACATATGAGTAAACAGTGATACTGCCACAAGCTGGTTGCATTAAAAAAAGTTTGGCCAAAATGCAACGAGAACATAGCAGTAGGAGCAGGGTAGGTGTAGGGTCTGCCTCAGGACACTGGTAAGGTTAAGGTCGATGGTAGCATTGGAAATGAGACTGAAAGAGGCAGAATTGGCTTGGTGGGTAATCGGAAGGAAGGGTAAGAAGCATGTGCAATCCTGTCCTTGGCCTGGCATACTTTCCTGGCAAAGGAGCGAGGGCCAGTTCCTTAAAGGTGGCCCCTTTGTGCTTTGTGGGTAGGGCAGGGAGGCAGGCAGGTGTACTAGACTGTGGCCTGGGCCATGGTTGTGGGAAGCACAGCAGCTTAGGGGCTGCCGGACCTGCCTCCCCAGAGTCCTGCCTGTGACTTCCTGCCTTCAGACAGGTTTCCCTCCCCTGCAGCCTGTGAAGATGACAGACTCCGCTCTTCTTTTCTTTGTTGTAGAAACTCCAGTTATAATTAATCTTGTTCCTTTTTTCCTCTAGCTTTTGTAAATGGCATGGATTCATCTACAGACTTCAAGACAAATTTTAGAAATGTGAAGAACACCCCCAAGCTGGTGTTTTTAGACCCCAGTTGTGGCCAAGTCTATAAGGAAACAAAAGCATCTTTTAAAAAAAGTGACATGAAAAACTTCAGACAAAACGTGAAAGACCCTTTGGCTAAGGCCAAGGGTACCAGGTGAATCACTCGGCAAGCTTATCAGAATAAACTTGGTGGCATTATGATTGTCATTTTTAGAGTGATACATGAAATTAATTGAGCTCTTAGTTTATACCAAACACTATGTCAGGCACTTGACTTACAGAAACAAACTAATCCCCACAACAGCCTTGCTAGGTAAGGATTAGCATCCCCATCTTTACAGATGAGGAAACTGAGGCATGGAGAAGTTATGGGCCATATTTGCCTAACATCCCACTATTAAAGGGCAGAGCCCAAATTCACATCCAGATACATCTGACTCCAAACTCTGCTTTGTTTACACTGGTTAATGGTGTCTCATGAAATCAGGTCATTGACTGCTGAATACCAGGCCGTTTACATTACCTATTTTAATTCTCATTGCACCTCTGAGTTCAGTATTAATGTCCTCGTTTGACATATGGGGAAACTGAGAGTCACATTAGGTCAGAAGAGTAGGAACAGACTTAGAAAGGGAGACTCTTTGGGCAATTGATTGCCTGAAAGACATTAACCTACAAGGTCCATGGAAACGCTCCACCGAGAGGCACAGTGATGGTGTGGAAAGAGCACTGGAGCTCGAAAACCCACATTAGTCCTCCGTCTTAACTGGCCATGTCCAGGGGGCAGCCTGAAGTAGGGGACAGGGTCAGTGGAGCCTTCCTGCTTCACTGCTCCTAGCCCCTCAGCATGTCCATGGAACCTAGGTCTCTGTAGGACACAATTTGAAAACCAGTGTGTTCTGTGATGTTCAGGGCACCTTCCCCCTTTCCCATTTTATGAAAGTTCATTTACTTCCAAGGTAATTTGTAGAAGTTAATTAAAGTATAAAGTTTCTTTCAGGACAAAGCTCTGGTTTTGGGATAATCAGGATTCTAAGCAGAACATCTCTTTCCAGACTATCTACCAAAAGAATGACCAATCAAGCAGCAAAAACCAGAAAGACAATCGAAACCAGCAACACCATGGGACCTTCCAAGAGTGTATGTTCGAGGGCACAGGGATGGACCTATGACAAGATCCTAGATATTGAAAGTGAGAGCGAGCCACTTATATCCAGTGTCCTTCCTGATAGCCAAAAACACCATCTGAAAGGTTCCACGACATTCCACCAAAGTCCCCAGACAACTTTAGATAGCCAGAAGAGAAACAAATCTGATTCGGCTCAGTCGGGTAAGGCTTCATCCCATCTTCATTTTGCTTGAAAGGCAGTTGGCCTTGAACACTCCTGTGCTCTCTGCTGTTTCAGGATCGTCTTGGTACCATGTAACTTTGGAGGTGAGGGAGAAGACAGTGGGTCTAAAAGCTAGGTTAATGTCACAGAGTCTTCCATCAAGTTAGTTTTGAGAGAGTAAATGACTTGATTCTAAGTTTTATGTCCTGCATTTCCTGCCATATAATACAAAGTAGGTTCTTTTCACACCTCGAATCCCTCAAATTCCTCTGCACTGACCCATGGCTGCTTTATAGCACACCGGTTATCATTTGGGGCAGAAGGTTAGTGAAGTCAGAATTCGCCTCTCAACCTCTTTCCAAAACAAAAAGGCTTTTGTTTTTCTTGACATGAGAAGCTCTCTTTGAAATTGAGAGGCAGCATGGGCTCATTTGGGGGTTTAGGGGTGTGGGGAACATGACACACTGAGTACCAGTGTGTCAGCAGCTCCAGGGGGGCTGCCGAGGATCCGGGCCCACCCTGAAGGAAAGGCGGCCAGGGCCCAGTTACTGTGAGACCAGCATCTTCTCTACTAATCTTTCTTTTCTTTATCTCTCTGGTCAGATATGTAAACTTCGTGCAGCCTGGAAGAGAATTTATCCTCCACTCTGGGTTTCAACTTCCAGGCCCATCCCCAAATTTCTCCACCTCTGACTTGAGCCAGGCAAAGAAAATGACCATCAAAAAAGGGGGAAATATCAAAAAGTCATTTTAACAGGTCTCAGAAGATGCTCGTATCATCTTGACTCTTGCCCACAAGCAAGGGTTCTGAGTAAAGAGCTTCGTTTTCCTGTAAAAATCGCCATTATCTCTCATTCTTGTGTTTTCCTGCCACATGCGTGAGTGTGCATCAAGGGTGTCTTTATAAAATAGTAACTCTTGAGCTTTTAAAAGAATCTCTACTGAAAGAATAATCTTCTCTCAGTATATATTTGAAATCTTAATGTTTATTCTATTTAATAATTACATCAACAGCAATTGAAAACTCACATTTGATCTTGTAGAAAACTCAGTGGGTTATGGAAGGGACTCAGCATTGCTCACAGGAGCTTTGCTGGATGGTTCCTAATATACCAATACCGAAGGGTGCAAAAAATGCTACAGCACATTTACGTTATGTATGTATATATGTGTATGTTGACCTCTGCCGGAGCCTGCCAGCTGAGTGCACAAGCCCAATGCTGTGATCCTAGAAAGCGTGATCTTGGAACAGTTAGCATCTTTTGTGCTCTTGTCAGTATTTCCTTTTGAACTACATAATGGGGTTGGTCTACAAAAACGTATTATTTTTATGGTGTACATCAGGCAGTATTTGGCCATTGTCTGGCGGGCTATGTTTAATTCCTCTAAATGTTTACTGTGTACAGTCTTTCTATTTGTGTCCTCACCGTCCTGCCCTTCAGTATCCACTCCGGCTTGGGGCAGGGCATCGAATCCTGCTTAAAACCATGGACTAAAACTTGAATGCGGATTAGTTGTCCTAATGCTAGTGAGTTTTCTGATGAGTCACAAATAGTTTGAAGCAGGCCCACGTTGCTTTCTAATCACCATTCTTTGATTAGTAAAAGGCAGTAATTATTCTTTCTGATCCCCTAGTTCTTTGCTATTCAGAGTACTGTACCTTTGTTACCTGTTAGAGCTTGGTGCCTTAGGTTTAAAAGTTATTTTTATACACTAGTTCTTTTATGTAGAAGGCAGAGACAATCATCCTAACACAGATATTTCTGATATTTTTCTGCACAAATGTCACATGTTGAAAAACTATTACACCTCCATATAAATGTGTGCTCCACGAAATAAACTTTGCAGGTAAAGCCAAGTTTTCTTTTTATTATAATAACACAAAATGTACTGGTGGTATTATAAAGGTGACACCAATTTTTAACCAGGCTATGAACACAGGCAACCAGCAAGTTCAAGAAATACAGAGGGTGCCAAAAAAAAAAGGTATACACATTTTAAGAAAGGGAAACTATAAAATTATAATCCTGAATATAACAAAAGATGAATGCAAGTCACATTTTGCTTCTGCAATAACAAGAGGTGCTCGAAGTGGTTCCCATCAGCGTCCAGACACTTCTGATTATGGCGAACTACTACTTGAGCAATGTTGACCAAACTTAACATCTCTTAAAATGTGTAGATATTTTTTTGGCACCCCCAGTAATAATCAGACACTCTGACGCACCTCTTCAGCTAGTAGGTGATTTGGCAGTTCCACCTGTGGGACAGTGAGATGTGAATTTTCAAACTGGTCTTTCTGCTTGTTATTCCCCGTAATGGCTCCGGCTTATACCTGACACCAGTGATTAAAGTACCTTTGTTTTTACTGTGGTAAAATTCACATAAGTCACCATTCAGTGGCATTTAGTACATTCACTGTTGTGGAACCATCAATTCTATCTAGTTCAGAACTTTTTCATCACCTTACAAAGAAACCCTAGACCTTTTAAACCTCACGTTGGGTGCTTGCCGTAAATGAGGAAAACACATTTGCTCTTCCCCCCTATTTATTCATTTCAGGTGTACAACACAATAATAGACATTTACACCCCTCACAAAGTGATAAACCCCTTCTCCAATCTACTACCCCTCTGACATTTGCTTTTTAAAGTGTGAGTATGTGCTCAGGTTGTAATTGTGCTCCGTAACAGACACGTCTCTTCATGACTTCACTCACTGTGCGTGGCAGAACACGTGTTCTGATCTACCTGGAAATGTTTAGTTTCCAGTCTTGAGATGTGTTCTCCACCAGTTACTAGTTTTGATAAGGCAGGGTCCTGTTCATCTCGTCTTTGGAGCCTTGTGCTTACGAGAATGGAAGGTGGCAGCCATTCCCCACTTAGTATTCCATTCTGTTGGAGCAATTGAATAGGACACCCCCTGGCACGCAGACCACCTGAAACTCGGTCAATGCACCCTATTTACAGCTGCAAAGTGATGGGCACCGACCCTCTTGCCCTGGACCGGTACTCGTGGTCACCTCATTTCCCTTCCTCCCTGGATAGCCTCTTGGTATCCTCTCCCAAGAGGAACAGGGCCCTGGCCTTACCAGTACATTCTGAGGACAGCACATTTCCTCCACTTGTGTCACGGGTACCGCGTGGAATGAAGTCTTAAAGGCTCCAATCGCTGGCCACCACAAAAGTGTACTATGGGTGACTGTAGAAGGGACGCTAGACAGGGATCTGAAGACCTGAATTCTAGCTGAGGAGGCTGTGACTTGAGGACATTATGGCCCCTCTGAGTCCTCACATCTGGCGAGGTTCACGGAGCATCTTCAGTGCAATCTGTGAAGGCCCCTTGGTTCTGAGGACTGTCTGAGTTGTGGCAAGAGCCAGAGAGAGGACCAGGACTCGGGTATAAAACAGGAGGTGGTGCCAAGAAACAAGCCTGGAAGCAAACTCACATTTTATCGGGTCAATTAACCTGTGTCACGTTCAGTGCTTCCCCCCCATCCCATGCTTGGTGTGTTTCCATGGCAATGCAGTGATGAGATAGAGGTGTGCCTGGGATGGTGATTTGTTACTTGCTAGTTGTGTGACCTTAGGCAAACCTCTGACCTTCAATTCTCTGGAAGATGGGGCAAGAGTGCCAGTGCATAGAAGGTGCTTCTCACCATGCTCACGTGTTAAGAGTAGGCAGCACGTGTTAGTACCTTGTTTTCCTGGGTGGAGGAAGGTGGAGGGTCTGTTGGGAATATGGAGGAAGCACTGGAGCGGTGAGACAGGCTTGAGGGCCGGGCAGGAGTTCGTGCAGTGCTGGTGCAGTCGGCAATTGTGTGGCTTTTCCTGAGCAGAGTTCCTCGGCCCTGGTGTGGGCTGTGGTTTTGCAGGCCAAGTGGACTAGGAAGGCAAAAAGCTAACAGTATTGAGTGGAGGATAAGAGTGGTCGAAGTGATACCCTGTTTCCCCGAAAATAAGACCGGGTTTTACATTAAGTTTTGCTCCAAACGACGCATTAGAGCTTATGTTCAAGGGATGTCATCCTGAGAAATCATGCTGGGGCTTAATTTTCCAGTTAGGTCTTACTTTCGGGAAAACACGGGAGAGCGTAGAATCTAGAGCAGATAGGGAAGTAAGGCCAGGAAGGGGCAGAGAGAAGAAACTGGAGCAGTCGGTGGACTGGAGCGCGAAGACTGAGCTCAGTGAGAGTAGGAGGGCCAGGAGGGCGAGGATGTGTGCTCAGTGGACACGTCAGTCTGGGGGCTGCGAAGGCCCAGGCTTTGCTGAAGTGGAGCAAGCAGAGGTGCAGGGCAATAGAGATGCATCGTGGTCTCTCCCTAAGGAGAGGAGCGTGAGCTGGTGCCCAAGACCTGAGTGAAGGGGGCAGTGCCCCCTCTCTATCCCAGGCGCGTTCCCTCTGGGCTCCATCTCTGGCTAGAGCCTCAGAAGCAGAAGGGTTCCGTCCTAATTCCCCACCCGCACCTGCTTCCTTGGCATTCCCAGATGACCAGGTACTCTTTTCAGTTTTAAGGGTTTTAACTGCTAATTTCGCTAGGGAAACACGGGGCACGTTCCCCATTCATAAAAATGCTTATGGTTTCTTGCTGACAGGTTCCAATTCCCTTCTAACAGTAAATATTAGCACCCAAGGGGTTCTGCCCTTTGCTTTTAATACCCTAGGCCTGAGGCTCATCAGACTATGTGCCAACCTCTCCTGACTGCCTTGAGCTGTAGTTTCACTAGGTGCCCTTAGGGCCTGGTGACCCTTCTTTCGTGAGGGAGAAGGCAGTGTTTCTGTTTCACTGGGCCTGCAGTGCCATCCTGCAACAACCATTTGGGGGTGGGGGGTGGGTTGAATGGCTCAAGAGCACAAATCTCAGGTGTGTGGCGATAATCTAGAAACTGCAACCTCTGCCCACCCCATCCCTGCCCCCCCCCAATGAAGTCAAACAAGCAGCCTCCCAAATAAGCACTGTCCACAAGGGGGCGTGAGGTTCTCCTGAGGGCCCCGCCGTGGAGAGCGGCAGTTGTGGACGGCAGTGTTCAATGGGGCCAGCGGCTCCAGAGGGCACAGGGAAAGGGCAGCCAACAGAATGGGGACTGTGAGGATTTCTCAGCGACACACTTCGGCCTTAGTTCCCTTCCCAGCTTCACTCCACCTCCCAGCCAAAACCAAGCAATTTGCCCTTTTGAAGGGATGGAAACAACTAGGAAATGCTATTTTGGGTCAGAATGGGTTTTTTTTGTTTGTTTGTTTTCAACTGGATCCAAGTGCTGTTACAGGTCTGTCTTGTTTGTAATTCCTGTGTCCTGTGCAATTGCACTTCACTGAGGATGTCCTTGAAGGAAGGAAAAAAAACCATTCAGGTTTCTGGATCAGTAGTTATCGCCTTAACAGCAATTGCACCGGGCAAAATTAAAAGACAGGAGGCAAGTTATTTATATGCTGCTTTATTTCTGTAAGGATACACTGAAACATCAGATGATAATAGCTAATGACAAAATGTAGAAATGAGGCATCAGCTTCTGTAACCACGGCTACGAGAATGTTAATATGTATTGTCATTACATGTTCACTTTTGATATCGTCTCATTCTACTATGTAATATAACAATGTAGATAGAATACAGTAAGTAGGTGATCCTGCATCTCAGCTAAACACTACATGGAAATCCGGTTCTGCCTGCGAGGATGGTGGCCTCCCCACTCCCCTGGAGATCCAGCTAAGCTCTTGAGGAACAGTCCTAAGAATCACAAGAGAAGGGACGTGGTGGGCCTCTGTAACACATGGACAAAGAGCAGACAGCTACTATGTTACAAGGAATTCAACCTGTCACTGTTTGGCAATGTCACATCCGTGCCAATGACAGTCCTGGTGCCTGCTCAGCTACCCCTCTAGAGTTTTATGGTTACTTCCGTAGGATGATTTCAAAACTGCAGGAACGTTTGAGGGGGCTAAAATGTTTTCATGCAAGTCTCCAAACCCATAAACTAAGTTGCTATTAATTAAAACAAAACTATTAATTAAAAAAAAAGAAAAAGGACAGCTGAGTTAGTTTTGTTAAGCTTCCAGAAGTATTTGCTGTGACGATGTTCCTCTGAAACAGGCTCGTTTTCTCAGATCTGCCTACTTTCCAAATCACCTGCATGTTCCACGCTTGACGGGAGGAACGTTCAGAAAACATGCCACACTGGGAACGCAAACATTAGTACAGGGAAAAGGTCAGTTTAGAATCACAGCTAAGTTCAAAAGTTATTTTTTTCTGGAAATTCTTTTTACTCATTCAAAAGCACAAAAAGAACAGAAGGAAGATTTTGATGAGAAAGTTAAACCATGCATTTCGGTAAGTTCTCTTTCAGCTCACAGAACAGGGTGAGCAGTGAGTTGGAGCAGCCGCTACAACTCTTGGGTGTCGTGTGACGACACGATGGGTCCCAGCTGAGCCACGAAGGGCACGTCAGTAGGGGCTTTATCTCTTAGGCTTCTTGCTCATATTACTAAGCAGCTAAATGGTTAGCACTTTTCTGCTCTATGATAAACATGCAGAAGAGTCAATCTAAGTGTTTTTTGTAACTGTGGCCATTACGAAATTAATTTTGCCGCAGTTGGTTTTTGCTAAATCCTAATATGATCACTGTGTGCCCTTATTTGAGTAATACTGTAAAATGGGAGAAAAGACAGAGGAGCAACTTCAAAGAGGTGAAAGGCCACTCTTTCCCTATAGTTGTTGCAGGGCAGAGGGCGAGGACACAAAGAACAAGACTCAATTCCATTTTACAGGACAGGAGCCCCTGTCACTTTACAGCTTTTTGGCACAGTCGGGGCAATACACTTGTTCCTGATGGAAAACAAAGCGCTTGTTGGCCAGGTTCACGGAGCATTTTTTGCAGTGGAAGCAGTAGTCGTGCCAGGATTGTCCTTCATAGGCCACCACACTGGAGCCTTTACCAAACCCTATGGAAAACACAAAAGAGAACAAAAAAGACAGCTGAGTGAATACAGGTGAAAGATACGCCAGCGCCTTGCCCGTTCCAAGAGCCACCAAGCACGCAGGGGCGGCATCTGCCCGGCTCCCAGGCCACCCCTCTCCATCGTGCACTGTCCCCCACGCCACGCCGCCGTGACCCTGCTACGGCTCTCAAGGACCTGAGAAGATGCCAGAACTCAGCCAAGGGATTCCCTGATTTAAAGAACCCACATGCCACCGCGATCGCCCTGTGACGCGCACCGACCTCCCAGCATAACCAGTTTCTTTCATTTAGGTCAGGGCCATGGCATCAAATTGGCCACCAGGAGGCAAACTTGGGCTGTTTGTGGGGTGTGCACTTACCGGGCCTCGAGGAGCTGCTAAGCTTCGATTTTTTCTATAAAGAACCACCACCCATGAGGGACAAGTCCTCTCTCCACCCGGATGCCTGCCCCGGAGGTTGGCGCTGGGAAACAGGGTGAGAGGCAAGCGTTTCCCGTGGCACACTGGGGGCTTCCTAGCTTTAGAGACTGGGTGGCTCACTCTTGACACAGTCCTTTTCCCTGAGGATGGCAAAAGTCTTCTCAAATGTACATTTCAAGGCTCCCCGGGGAGATGGGAAGAGTGGAGGTGGGGAAAGGGCCCAGGGCACGTGGATCGCGGCCGCGAGATGAGGAATGAAGTGATTAGCTTGGCTTCTGATCGCAACATAGGTGCCCACAGGCACCTCTGAGCTAGCCTTCCGCCATGGGGTGTTATGATGGCAGCCTATGGCTCTCCAGCCTCCGCTCCCCTCCCCCTTTCCTCTCCCCTCCGCTTCCCCACCCCTCCCGCCCCACAATCCCGCGCACACGCAGTGCCTGCCCGTGGCCGTGGGTCTCAGGCTCGTGAACTCCTCAGCACAGCGTCATTAGTTAGTCAGCAGCAGTCAGGAAGTGTTGTGTGTTGCAAAGGGCTAACCAGGCCTGGGGGAGAATCCAAACTATTTGGGGGCCTTCGGGACCACAATGGCAAGGGGAGAGGGCATTCTTTGGGGGCCTTTGTGGATGAAACCGACGACGTAGGAAAATGAGAGATGGTTACCATGCGCAAAACCTAGCCTGGCCGACTTAGCAAGGACTCTTTAGCCTACCAGTGATGGGGTTCTTGCATCCAGCACACTTCTTGGCCACAAAGTTCTTGTAGCAATCCACGCAGTAATACTGGTCCTCCACAGCGGTGAAACGCTGCCCAGCCAGCTTCTTAGAGCAGGTAACACACACAAAGCACTCGGCATGCCAGGGCTGATCCTGGTAAGTGATTCCTCCAGATGTGATGGCCTAGACCAGGGAGTGTAGCACCGGATTCAGATTCAACAACCATTTTGTTGAATGCCTACTATGTGCCAGGCACCGTGCTGGGCGCTTTGGTCTACAGTATCTCATTTAATCGCCACAACGGCCATGGGAGGCAGGTGCTATTATTATCCCCGAGTTACAGATGAAGACACCGAGGCTCAGAGAAGGCGAGCCCCCATGCGAGGTGACACAGCCACTAGGTGGTGGAGGCAGGCCTCTAGAGCCAGGGCCGCCCGTGCCTCCGGGGTGAGCGCCGTCAGACAGCCTGACTCGGCTGGGCACTGCTCTCTACTACCACAGTCTCCTCATCTGTAAAACGAGCATAATAATTCCCACGTCACAGGGCTGTCGTGGGGATGGAATGGGATAGTGTGTGTGCAAGTGCTCTGCCAACTGTCAAACGCTTCTAGAAACAACAGTCCACACAGAACTCCCTTGACAACCTACCTTGTTGCACTTCACGCAATGCTTGGCAAATTTGGTCTCGTGGCAAGTCGTGCAGTAGAAGTCCTCCCCTTTCGGGAAGAAGCTTCCAGTCCCGATGACTTGCTTGCAGTTGCTGCAGGTGAAGCAGTCTTTGTGCCAGACGATCCCCTTGTACTCCACGTTCTGATCGCCTGCGGGGGGGAAGCCATCGGATAGCCCCACTGACAGTGCTCTGCAGGGGGCTGCATCCACTCAGCTCCCAGCCTGGGCCCTCCAGAGGTGAGGGAATGCAGGCCCTGCAGTTACTGGCCTCACACTTCCCATGAACCTGCCCGTGGGGGGTTCTCAACAATCGCCTACTTGTGGGTGTGCCAACCCAGAGCTGTCAGGGAGGGGACCCCAGCTGCAGTGTTTGAGGAGTAGATGCCTGAGTCCCCGCTCCCACTCCCATGCCCTTCATGGACTTAGAGATTCCCTAGGGGACTGGCTGACCCAGAGTTACACCCTAAGGAGGAAGCATGCTTCAATCACTTACTATACCCAAATGAGAAAGCGCTACATACTTTTCACTTCCTTCTCTTGCCACAGACAGTTCTCTCCAGTGGTCTTTAGTTTCCGAGTGTGTGCGTGTGTGCGAGCATATATGTGTACGCATGTATACATGGATATATATGCGTGCATATATACGCTAAAAGCTAAGAGCAGCTCACAGCAGCATTAGCCCCATCGTCATCAGTAACCCCCATCATCTCTGCCCTCAGGCCTCCTCCCTGGCCGCCCCGGGGGGTGAGTGTGAGCAGTACCTGGCACAATGGCCTTGAAGCAGCCCTTGCACTTGAGGGACTCCTCCCGCGTGGTACACTTGTTGCACAGGATCTTGTTGTCCTTGGCCACAAAGGTCTCATTGGCCAAGGGGTGAAGGCACTTGGAACAGCGAAAGCAGGTATCGTGCCAGTAGCGGTTCTTGTAGTGCACCTCCTGGAAACCAAGGAGAAGGGGACGGGCTGCTGTGTGTGATACGGGCAGGCGCACGGGGCGGGGGACACCGCCCTTCACACCCTGGGGCTACCCCCAGGTGAATGTCCTTGTGAGTACCATGGGGGACATTGAGGTGAGGATGGAAGACTCACAGCTCCTGAAACAAGGGTACGAGTACAACCAAAGAGCTGGCGTGGGTCTTGGCACCAGCCAGCCCAAGTTCTGCACAGACAGCTTGGGGTGCTGTCAAGGCAATGAACGCTAAGCAAGGGTGGCCAGCTCCTGGGCTAGGGCCTCGGTTTCCTCATCTCCATGCCACTGCCTGCCCTGCCTTCCACACAGGTGACTGCGGTGATGAGGAGAACTCAGGAGAAGGTGGGCTTTTGTTGTCTCAGCTGCAGGAAAGCCACCCTGTCCCGTCCCTGTGTCCCGTCCCCGTGTGGGGCCCACTTTACCTTGCAGTCCGCACTGATGGGCTTGCGGCAGTCCACGCAGGTGTTGGCGCAGAACTTGTCAAAGCACTTCAGGCAGGAGTGGTGGCCATCCTTCTCCACGTACTTCTTCCCCTGCAGGGGGTCCCTGCAGTAGTGGCAGTCAAACTTCTCAGCCATGGTGCCCACCCTGTACCTGGAGGGACCTGTGGAGGCAAGCAGATGGAACAAATGACCAATGAAAAGGCCAGCGCGCTCTGCTGCAGACGCTCCCGGGGACAGCTGCGTGATGTCGTGCGGGGCCTGCAGGCGCCAAGTTAACAGATACTTCACTATGACTCCTGGGAAGAAAGTGCCCCTGAGGGTAGCTCTCCAGGGGCCAGAAGGCCAATGGCTAGTGAGTCCCTGGGGACTTCGGAGAAAACCCTGCTGGGATATCCATTGTGCTGCTTCCCAGAACCCTGAGGGGGACAAGTGGACCAGAGCTTGTGTTGGCCGGACAGGGACTCAGGGCTGTGTGGTGGCTCTCGGCAGTGACGTCAATAGTGCAGGAGTTGACGGAGCTGGCAAGAGAGGAGGACTTGTTTTACACAAAGCGACACACAGCTTTGGGCACTGTCTGCATGCAGCAGCTGCTTGGAGGAGAGATGCTTGCCGGCTATGCAGGCTGCGGAGGAAGGAGGTGCCCAGACCCTCTGCTTTAACGGCCGCGTTCTAGATAGTGAGCCAGAAACCTCTCTGCCAGCTTCCGGCTCCCCGTTGGGTACTTCTTGGTGTGCGTGTGGGGGGGGGGGGGGACAGCATCCTCCAGAGGCCTCACGTTCCTCCTGTCAGTAAAGTTCATTTCATCTGAACAAAAACTTACTGCTGACTCTAGACTACGCGAGGCATGCAAGCAATCCTTATTAGTTTGTCTAAAATGTCTGCATTTACTTTAAATGTGGCAAAACGCTTTTAAATTCCTGAATGGATCCTTAAGCAGTTTTGTCCAAGATAGTTTACTGACTTTTGAGACCTGAGCAATCAAGCAAGAGAGGATTTCATCATAAAAGTGGCTTTCTCAATTGGTACCGGCAAGTTCTGCAACTGAATTACTTGTCACAGGGATGTGCAGTTTTGCGACATGCCAAAATCAAATCTCCCTCTTTGTTCGAGCAAGTGAGGGTCGATACAGTTAATGAAGTGTTACTATTTAGGACATTTGCTGTTTTAAAATTTTCACTTTTAAAGGAAAATCAGGGGTGGGGTGGTGGTGTGACCTTTCAAAGGTCTTAAGCTGATTATTCCAAGAACCCCTTCCATTACCTTCATATGAACAATTCCCCTTGTCCCCCTCCCCCCTACCCCACCACCGGGACCCTAAACCACCAGCCGGCATCACACGCATTGCTAAGGCACTCTGTTAATCCTGCCACCAAAAAGGTACCAAATGTGAGTATCTATTGACTCTCAACTTCTTTAAACATATACATAACTTGTTCCTCTCTCTCTGAAAAAGACACTTACATGGGCAAATACATAGCAATTATTTAATTTGTGCGGAAACAAGAATGGAGACGATTTTCTCCAACTACCCACAAACATGGTTATTGTGCTAGCAGACATTCCCCCACGTAATTTAGAGAGAAAGAACGAGGGAAAAGCAAAGAGCAGTTGCCCGGTACTCACCGCAGCTCTTCCACTCACTGAACGGCCCCAAACTCCCACTTTGGGTCCCATTCCCAGTCTTTTTTTTTTTTTTTTTTATAGAAACACATGTCCAAGTTATTTGAATCCTGTTGCCACAGGCAACCAAATAGCAGAGTGTGAGCTAAGGAAACCACACCCTGTGTCTCAGACCCCGCCTTGGCGAAGGCCAGCGAACTGTCACTCAGAACTGGGTCAGTTTCTGAAGCCAATCCCCAAACAGGGCATCAGACTACTGACAAGCATCAGGTTCTGGACCAGCCCAGCTCCTGCCCCTGCTGCCACACAGACAGAGCCCCTCATCTCTAAAGAACTAATGACTGAAGCCAGTAACTGACATTCTTAGACAAGGACAACTGCTCGACACAGTCGTGTCACAGTTCAGAGCTTTATTGAGACCAGAGAATGGTTCTTTCCCCCAAAAGAAAAGCAGGATGTTCCCTTACACAATTGGGTTAGAAATGAAAAGTAGAGACATGGTGAAAGCGGAGTTTGTCTTCTTGAACTACACACTATTTACGTAAGGCAGCTTTTAAACTGCCTTTAGCCTCTGTGCGTAGAGAAAAAACTGTCTGTCACAGTGATAGTATGTTGGAAATCACTCTCCTTAATTCATTCTTGCTGGTCTTTCACATGTCACATAAAATCCTTGTCTCATTAGCTTTTCCATATTGAAACTGTGCACTCAACAAAGATTTACTTTGTTGTTAAGAGCTCAGTAGAGAAACCAAATAAATCTCCAGTAGCAGCAAATGCCAGGAAATTAAATTATCAGTGGCTCCTAAATGCCATTTGGCAGGAAATCAGAATCGATAAGAAGCACTGGCTTCCTGCGTGGCTACTAACCTCAGCTGATTTAGCCCTTCAGAGACTATTTTCTTCGACCATATTTGAAAGTCCCTCTTTCTCCCTTACCAAATTCTCTATTTAGAGTAGAACTTTGAACCCTACTTATTATTATTTTTTAAAGATTTTATTGGGGAAGGGGAACAGGACTTTATTGGGGAAGTGTGTACTTCCCAGGACTTTTTTCCAAGTCAAGTTGTTGTCCTTTCAGTCTTAGTTGTGGAGGGCGCAGCTCCGCTCCAGGTCCAGTTGCCGTTGCTAGTTGCAGAGGGCACAGCCCACCATCCCTTGCGGGAGTTGAACCGGCAACCTTGTGGTTAAGAGGACACACTCCAACCAACTGAGCCATCCGGGAGGCAGCTCAGCTCAAGGTGCTGTGTTCAATCTTAGTTGCAGGGGGCACTGCCCACCATCCCTTGCAGGACTCAAGGAATCGAGCTGGCAACCTTGTGGTTGAGAGCCCACTGGCCCATGTGGCAATAGAACTGGCACCCTTCGGAGTTAGGAGCACGGAGCTCCAACCGCCTGAGCCACCGGGCCGGCCCCTGAACCCTATTTATTTGAATATCACTCTGTTTTGGTGTCTTTCAAAGAAGAAATGGATTGCAAATATATCTATATTAAAGTACCATATGGAGTCCCACCTAAGGGGAGTCCCATCTCATGCTATTTCTGAGTCATAGCTTTATGGTCAAAATACAGGTGTAAGTGTCATACAAAAAAGAAACCACTGGAAAACACAGTGAATTCTACTTAGAGGTATTCAGAGGTTTTGGCTCACAGTACCAGAGAGATCTTACCTGCCACATTTTTACCATTTTAAAACCGTGTACGTTCAAACCGTTAATGTTACCAAAGCCAAGTTCTTCACTGGTTCTTTCATAGCTCTAGAACATAACTCGCTCAGGGTTTCTTTTTTTTAAATTAAATTTATTGGGGTGACAATTGTTAGTAAATTTACATAGATTTCAGGTGTCGCTCAGGGTTTCTAGGCATCCATATGATGAAATAATCCATGGCTCACAATGGACATGGAAGTACCAGAGTGTGTTGAATATGCAGTCAGTCAATGGAGTTGCTCACCACTTTATCATTCCTATAGTGCAGGGTCTTAAATCCAGCAATAGGAAAATTAAATGAATCCAACCCAAGTTAATGGCACCACGATGGAGAGTCCAACCTCTTGGGGTTTGGGGGTCCTGGCTGAAGGCATTATTATTTTTTTTCTTTCTGCAGTGTGAAAAATCCAGTCATCTTATATTCCCCACCACTGTACACTTAAACCCAAAGAGTCTGTGTCCAGGTGGAGAGACAGATTTCCAAGGGCATATCCTTTTAGAACTTATTTCCACTGTGGACTCAAATCTTTCTCATGTGTATGGAAACGCTTGTTTGTCAAGACACAATAGGCACTTCTAGGAATACTGGCTTTATTGCCTAATAAGTAAACAGGCTGGAAATACTTAAAGCATGTTAACAATGTCGATGACAAATTCATGAACTCTAGTACTCTTTTGCAATAAATCCAATTAAGTGGAACTTGGGGCAACCTGAATCAGCTTACCTCGTGTTTTTCTAACCTTATGATTATTTGATCCCAAACTATTCCGAACCGCCACACACTGTGCTTAGGAGGAAGCTGGAGTAATACATTCCTGCTGACAAGATAGTTATCATGTCAAAACTTTGCATAAAATATGGACGATGTGTACAAGAGCAAAATATTTTGTTACTACTCATCTTCAGAGAGGTTAACAATGCTAAGTTAACAGCTTATAAATGACAACGCTGAGGTTCCAAAGAGAACAGATACCCTGATTTGTGGGCTCCACCAAAATGAGCCATAGTTAAGCTCTGACTTCAAGAGGAGAGAAAAGCTTTGCACTTTCCTTTCTTTCCCTTTGTTGGAAATAAGAGAATAGAGAATGAAGATGGCATTTACCTCTTCTTTGGGGCTTTCTTTAATCTTACTGAATGACATATACTTAGGTGTTTATCTCTTAGGGAATAATTTTTACCCCCTTAGCAATTTCTAAGTAGATGAAATCTGAAGCTTTTAACCTTCCAAAACTTCCAGATCTGTTTGCCTTGACCTATTGCTGTTATCTGGGAAAGGGCATGTCATCAATCACTAAATGAAACCTGGATACATATAATTACAGTGCCACTTCCCTTCCCGCCCATCGCTGTCCAAGCCATATTTTCCCTAAGGTAGCTCTTCGACTAATTTTAACCTCATGGTGTGGCCCTCATCTGTATGTAGTAAAGAGGTTTCTCTGTCACAGAAAAGTTTGCCAATACACTAGGAGCCCCCGGGACCTAATCCAGGGCCTTGCATACAGGAGTCACACAGTACATGCCTGTTGATTGACAGATGGAAGTAAGTCACCACCGGTAACCTTCTAAAACTTCTTTTATTAAAAGCCTTTTATAACAAAGATTCCTGTTTCAGAAAAGTAGGGGACATCTCCTGTGACCTTAAGGGGCTGACATCTAACCAGCTGTCCTGCATAGACTTAGTAGGTTAGAATGCAGTTGGAAATGTGACTGAGTGATCAAATTTTAGATATTTATTCCAAGACGGTAGCCTGACTTTCTTGCTATGCCTGCTTCAAAAGACACATCACTCTTCATTTAATAAAGAAGCTTCTTCTTTCAGAAAATCCCGAACTACATCCAACATGCTATAAGGTGCCTACATAAACCTCAGTATCTCAATAAAAAGTTTTGGCTTTTGATTTAATCATGTATATATACGAGTAATATAACATCGCAGCCTTTTTTTTTTTTACGATCAACCTCTCATTAGAGAAGATTCAATTTGTATTTGATAATCTTGCTTGTATTTTTATGTGTATCTTCTCATGTATTTCTTGCTAACATTCATTTTTCACCTCGTGCCTAAGGAAAAAGTGAGTATTATGACTAGGTAGCATTTTTCTAACTATGTGCTTTCCCTGAATGGTATATATACCGCACGTTGTAAACAATGAACAGCAACCCAAATGGAAAAAAAAATCAGGTTATTTTTGATCTGTTCATTGCTAAGTCCAACATACCAGTCTGTTAGTCACTCTATGTATAAATATTGGCTTCTAAAGAAAGGGTATATTGCTTTCCTGCAATATACAACAAATGGAACATTCAACAAATGGAATGGAGCCCTCGCCGATGAATAGGACACTTGTGTAACAGTTATGCTCGCGCACCTGGAGGTGTCGTCAGACATTTGGGAATAAATCCCTAAATAGTTGCCATGAGACGGAGTTCATGAGTCACGGCTGAAAAGTAGTCTTTCATTGAATTTCCTAGAAAATCAGAAAGTGTTTTTTCCCCTTAAAAATAGAACATGTACAGAATGATTCAATGTTATTAGCAACATCACTTGTACGTGGGCGGCATTTAGGGGGGAAAAACATATAAATCACTTGTGGATCACTGATAGACAGGTAACACAGTTTACATTATATCTGGTATCAGGAGGGTTGGATAGAGATTATTAAAGAAAAAAGTATGTGCCACTGAACTTCCACTGGGCCAGATTCTATTCTAGTGCTATTTTGCGCATAGTAAAAGCTTTTCTTAACGTTGCACATATTATGTGCAGTATGTTCCATCTTCCATATAGGAAAACAGCACTTCCAACCCGGCAGCAATAAAACCTGTGTTTTCAGTTTCTCTAGTTGTGGTGAAGTACCATAGTAGGTGGTTGTTTGGTGTTCATTAAAAGTACAAAAAACCTGAAACTAAAATTTAAAAAATGTACAAAACGTTCAGTTTCACCCTCCACCAAATCTTCTGACTACTATTTTTCAGTTATTTTAAGAAGCCAATCCAGTTTGATTACCCCCTTTCACCCCACTGTTTCATTTTCCATGGTACCCTGAAAAAAGATTGTCGGGCGTGTGTAACCCCCTGGGCAATGGCTGGTGAAGGGAATCAATGGCTGAATAACATGGCAAGTGATCTTCCCTCCCATCACACCCCCACACTGGACCTCAACTTGAAAGGGAAAAACAACATATAAAGGGTATAAAGGATTTGCGTATACACAATTTTGCAGACTGCAAGTGTTCAGTAACGAAAGTATAATTTCTTGTACTTGAAACGTCCTCTCAGTACATGGATGGTCACTAAAATTGGATTCTGATCCAATTCTGTCCATACAAAGGCAATTTGGGGGCAATGTGGATTTTCTTTCTGTGAGGAAAGAAAATTCTGTGAGGATTTTCTTTCTCTTCCATCTGCTTCCATGGATCTATGAACCTAATGCAATACAAAACAATAGTTCCCGATTTAAAAACTCATCTAAAAGGTGTCAATTAATTTGTCTAATTTAGTCACAGTTATAGCCTCCAGATTTATATTAATATAAGCAAGAATAACATCAGGAGTTGGTACAATTTAAAGCCCAAGGTTGGGTGTGCTGTAATTATGTCACCTTTTAAATATATTATTTTCCTATTCTGTCACTTAGTAAGTAAAATGGGGAGTTCCTTTACCAGTTAACATGCCTTCAAGGTCCATTGGAACAACTAGTATAGCTGAATAGTTTGCCTATACCCAGAGAATGTGTATGTTGGCCGATTACCACAATCTCAGGCATGTGGTACCATGTTGGTAAAGTGGCTCCTGGGAAACAGAGACAGTGCTTGAACACTTGGGAACAAGGAAGACATTGCATTGAGGCAGCGAATTCCATTGCAGCCTATTTGTTTTAAAACACCCAAGGAGAACATTTCCAAAAGTATTCCCATTGTTTAAGTATCGGCAGGCAATTGTAAGTTTCAAAACAAAAATAATTTTTCCAAAAGACTGCCACTAATGATTACTTTGTCCCTTAATCTAAAAGGTAGGCAACAGGACCAAGTGCCCAGCTTCTAAGAAAGGGGACCGTTACTTAGGCAGAGGGCAAAGAGCAACAGCAGCATTCCTGGCTTCAGAGGAGAAACTGGCAGCAGGCTGACTTGAGAGAACCGGGCTTTCCGGGGAGACTGCCTGACCTTCAGTCCTTTGACCCCTATTCTGCAGTGTCTTGTCCATAGCCAAAGGGCTTCCTTAATGTCAGTTTACAAAACAAGAGGAAGGCTCTTATGGTAATGACAGTCCAGAGGTTCCGAAAATTTGCCCCTTTTCCTGATAAGAACAATTAATAACCCAAGTGTCATATCAAAAGGATCATAGTTGTTTTTTCAGGAAGACTGAAAAGGTTATTCAGAAAAAGGGAAGATATGTGGTAAGTCATTATGGACTTTCTTAGTTATAAATATTCCTCCTTCCAGCTCCATATTTGATCGACCTTTTCTAAACACCTTAAGTTCGATTTAAAGCACTGTGAAGGAAATATTTGTATCTCATAAATAACCAAAGAAAACCAGAAGTTTCCAACCAAAGAAAATCTCTTTCCTCACACAACCTCTTACAGTTTCATAAGCTGTCCTAAAAAATGTACAATATAGTAAAAGGCTTACATACTCTTAAAAAATAAGTCACTCAAACTGCTAATTCTTCTTGAATAAGAATAACCTTTTACCTTTGAAACAGCATTAAAGGGGCAGAACAGAGACGAGCTGTCTTACTACCTATTTAGACAAGACTAAAATCATTTCATCAAAAAGTATCTTTTAGGCAAATGATGGATTCAGTGCCCTAAGAACCTTGTGGTCAATAAAGATAAAGAATATGAAGCTTTTACCTGAGTGTCTATGGGAAGCCATTGCTCAGAGACCAAGTTCAGGAGCAGCACCTACACCAGTCCTCCCTCGACCCCACCTGAGAAGGCTGTGGCTCATCTGTGAACATACATTTAAGGGGAAGCAGCTAACACAAAAATAACCGAGAGCAGATGGCCCACCCCTCCCCAGAGATCACAACCTTAATCCCACTCGAAAATTCTTAACCATTTTAGGTGATCCAAGGGAGAAGAATAGGACCCAGTAAAAATACCAAACACTACATATAAATACCTGGGGTGCTACTCAGCATCCAAATTAGCTCCAGAGCCAGAGAGGCCACATAGAAAGTTATCCCTGTACCGGAATAAAATTTGGACTCAGCTCTGGCATAGCTTAACGCTGAGCCACCCTTGTTAACCACTTTATATGCCTAAAGAGCTCGCATTTGGCCCTACGAAGAATTCATTTTTGTGCCATTAATGATAACAGTAACTGTAAGAGAAAGCCTTATGTTACCAGTATAATCAAAAGGGATTAGACACTATGAATATAGAGATCAAGGGCATTATGTATGTCCTCCTTGGTATGTACCACAGATCAGCAGAATTACTGAAAAGAGCAATTCTAGCCACATATCTCCTTAGTGCTGGACAGAGGACAGGACACAGACATACATGCCTATATCCGCTACGTAGACAAGGAAGAGACTTTGTCCCACAAACGAAATCTCTTCTCACCATCAGGGACAATAAAAGTGAAAATATGGGCGGCCGGTTGATCAGTGGTTAGAGCACAGTGCTCATAACACCCGGGTTCCCGGTTCGATTTCCCCATGGGCCAGGGAGCTGCACCCTCCACAACTAGATTGAAGACAACAACTTGACATGGAGCTGTTCCCCCATATTCCCCAGTAAAAAAAAAGAGTACAAATATGGACAAAAATGAAGACTGTCACGTATCATGCTGTAACAGCTCAACAGGCTGCCCGATGGCTGGGGACTGCTCATCAGGAAGAAGTTCTAGGAAGAGCCAAGGTCCTCAACATGGCCTCTAAACCCCCTGCCCTGTTCATTCTCTAGCCTCATCCCTGCCCCAATTGCCCTCGCTCCCTTCATCTCCAGCCTCACTGGCATCTGCACTGTCCCTTGTACCCTTCAGACACACCCCACCTCAGGGCCCCAACACCAATTCCCTCAGCACCGAGCCTCTTGATTGCACCTCTACTTCCTTCAAGGCTTTACTCCAAGTCACTTTTTCAGTGATGTCTTCTTTGGCCACCCTATTTAAAATTGCAACCATGCTCCCCATGCCCCACACTCCCTAGCCCCTGCCCCAATTTGATCCCCACAGTAACTATTTGTTGAAAAAAATGAATTCAATGAAGCAAAAAGGCTTAATCAAGCCTCATATAAAACCAAAACACAGTCCCACCTGGAACCCTAAAAGTGGCTTTGGCCACTGAACTTCAAGGAAGGCATCCGACTTTCACTCCGGGACAGGCGCTGGGCTCAGTACCTTATACACACTGCCTTGTCTAGTGCATGTCACTGGTTTGGACCATATTCACACATCTCCCCTACCAGGCTGAGGGCCGGGAACATGCTTTACTTGTTTTGCTATTCCCAACAGATAGCAGGTAAGCAATACATGCTTCACGGATAAATAAATGAGTTTCACAACTTTTATGCTTTTCAAATGCTTAGAAAAGCTATTCTAAAAGACAGCTGAAATTGTAACTCCTAGTTTGCTGGAAAAATGACATAACAATAAAAGCCAGGATGTTACAGGTTTATTACATGATAATGTCCAAAAAAATAAGCCTGGGAAAAAAGGGAAGTGACACTGTGCACCCCCGCACGCCTCTCTAGCCTTTCTTATCCAGCCTGATTACATTATGGCAGGGAGATTGGCCAGTCTGAACAATACTACACCCCTAAAATAAACTTAAACTGTCACCCCGAGGAAATGCTCCTAATTTATTCGATGATCAACCTTTATGAACCCCAAATTTTAGATTTTAGTGAAGTGTATTTTTAGATAGAGCCAAGGCATTTTTAAAAAATGCATCTTTTAGTGCTGTGAACAATAAACTGAGATTGCCAAGTGCTTTCCTCAAGGAAGTCAATTCCAGTTTCAAGCCATGTATCAGGAGATGTTTTGTTTTTTTTAATTAAAGTTTATTGGGGTGACAATGGTTAGTAAAGTTACCTAGGTTTCAAGTGTACAATTCTGTAATACATCATCGATATATCACATTGTGTGTTCACCACCCAGAGTCAGTTCGCCTTCCATCACCATATATTTGATCCCATTCTTTTACCAAGTTCCATTAGCCATCTGATCATTTTGCAAAGCAACAACGGAATATGGACAGACTGATAGCCTTATGAAGTTAGCAAATAAACATAAATCTATTTTGCCTGAAACACAAGAACAAGAGAATTACTCCTGACCATTAATTAACTAGTCGGCTACAAGCCAGCGTGAGCTGGGAGCTTGGCCCTACAACAGGATTTATTCCATCTGCAATTTACTTCAACCAGGTTAACTCTGCCTTCCTATAAACTTCATGAAGCATGACCACTGCCTGCTCTGACATTTGTCCCCATGCCCATGTCAAGTCACAAAACCACAACTTTCACAAAACCCAAACAGAACGGGCTCTTTGTGAGGTGAAACACAATTTCTCAGTAAGACTCGCTGGTAATTTTATCCTGCCTTGGATCAGTGGTTCAGACACCTTGACGGTTATTTAGCACACACCCAAACAATCAGTGGTTTCATTAGCGTCTGAGCCAACTTCATTACATATGAACAGTATGATGTTAATAATATCCTTAATAATCACCGCACTGTTTACAAAGCGCCTTTATATACTGTTGGTGGAGCTGGCTGGTGTTTGATTAACAAATCTCTTTAGTGTCTGAAGGCCACATTTCAGACCTTTAAGTCTTTCACACTCCAGTGTACATCAGGATGATTTTTCAGTGAGTTAGGCATCACAAGTCCTAAGCTCCCTCTTGCATATGGTCCTCTGGGAGCCATTTACTTCAGAGGTTATCTACAGATTCTTGTCTTCCACCTACTCAGCAGTTACATTTTAACCTACCCACGGGCCCCACTTGTAGATGATACCACCCCATCTATTCATTTATTTTGGAGGACGAACACTTATGAAACAGATGTCCTACTATGTGGTGTAGAATATTTTGTTGCTCACAAAGAGTAAGATACAGTCTTTCCTTCCAAGTGTATCAAGATCAATATACAAATGACTGTCACGCAAGGCACAGCATGGTATTACAAGAGATATAAAGTGGTATAGATTTATCACAGGCAGCGATCATATTAGGTTTGCAGGGATCAGATAAGACTTGATGAATGTGATACGATTTGACCTGGTCCCTGAAAAATGGGTAAGGCTTTAGCACAAGGAGAAGAGGAGAGGGAATTCCAAGAAAAGGCACAGTATGAACAAAAATACGAGAACACAGGGCCTGCTCCCGAAGCAGGAGGCAGCCCAGTGGGGGCAGGAGCACAGGATATGTCTGCAGTGGCACATCAAGCTAGAAAAGAAAGGGAAAGCCAGAGCTCGGAGGGTCTTTTTGCAATTGGTGCAAGAGAAGGGTGAGATCAGGGAAATATGAGCAGTGATAAGAAGAGTCAGTCTTAGGGAATGGAGTCTGGAAGCAGGGAAAGTCTAGGAGGGTATTGTTGTTGTCCAGATGAGACATAAGGGGAAATTGAATGAGAGCAACAATGGCAACAGGCATGAAAGGGAAAGGAGATGGAAGGCACAGCGCGGGGCAGGACTTAAAGGACTGGTTAGATGTGTCGGAGGAGAAGGAGCTGGCAATCCTTCCGACGTGGTCATTCTGGGTGATCAGGAAATAATGGGGAATTAGAGAGGCAGCACTGGTGTGGGGAAGAGTGGCGCTTTACTTGGAGCTTTACAGTGAGGTTCTCCTGAGATGTCAATAACTAACCCCCTTTAATGGGGATCCAGTTGTCAAGTCGAGAGAGAACTAGGGCTAACATTGCAGTTACGATGGAATCACGTTTATGGGAATTCTCACCCTGCAATCTAATCCCAGACTCTACCTCAGAAACACCACTGGGAGGATCAAACTTCCAAAGTTCAAAGTGGTGCAACCTAAGAGTCAAACACGGCAAATTCAGTGACCTAGTTGGCCTACACCTCGGGAGTTCCTGGTTCACAGCTTGGCTTGTGGGCGCCCTTTTCCCTTTACTATACTTTTTCTTTTACTGGAGAAATTTACAAATGGTTGAAAAGTTATTCAGACTTTTACTGGCCATTAGTCATAGCCAGAGGCAAGAGGCTTATGACAATCTGGAATGGAGCCTTTGTGGATTTATCAGAGGTCTGATCTTTTTTTTTTTTTTTTAGATTCTTCTTTTCTTCACATGCCTACTACTAATAAATTAACACACTACAAGTTTTTTCTCAATATAACTTTGTCAGGCTACTACCAGTCCCTCCGCCAACAATTTTACTGAGTGACTCCAACTGCAATCTTAAGGCATCTAGTCATGCACTATGATATGATGGGATTCGATGTTGAGCTCTCCCGAGTATTTCTTGTCCTATGAGTTCTTGCCAGAAAAAGGACAGTACAGCTTCAGCCATCTCATGTTCCTGTCAATCTTTAGGGTGGGAAGAGTACTTTTCCTTACTGACAAGTCAAATCTTGCAAAGTCACTGCTTAAATGTCACACAATTCATGGCATGCCCATCTGAGTAAAACAAGGGAGCCCCCGTCCCCAGAACCACCTGAGGGGCGATTTCAGCATCCACGATCCAAATGGAAGCAAAGCTGGAATTCTTCCTCCCCAAAGGGTCTCTATGAGCTTCAGAGCAAACGAAAGGGAGGCTACGAAAGGGGAAGACCTGCTACAAATGAGGTAAGATGCATGAAACTGAGGACCCTGTAAATAGCAAAGCACCTGGGAAATGCTAATTCCCTCCAGAGAAGACCTGTTCATTTCACCATTAAGCAGGGCTTAGAAGGTTTCCTTGCAATCTTCACTCAGAGATTAAGAATTTAAACACATGCCATGGCCTCTGCCATTCGATCATTGGAAATGTCATCTCCTGCTTCATAACAGTTTTAAATGTCTGTTGTCCCCAAAGTCAGCCCCTTCTTACACTGCTACAAGACTCTCACCAAGATGTATGAACTATCACAACCATGTCCTATAGATGTTTTGATGGGCCTCTAACCAGAAATCACCATCAGGACAACAATGAACAGATGAGTTTCACAGCAAGCCACTACGATGATCTCAGATTTTTTTTTCAAAAAATTGAAGTGGCATTTAAAAGCGAAAAAAATGATAGAAGAATTAGAAAGAGTTTTAGAAGAAAATACATAATACAAATACAGAATCTCAGATCAAGGGAAAATGAATGCATCATGAAACTGAGAAGCTGGTAGGGATAAATCTTTGTCATATTTTAGGTGTTAAACTTCTCTTCCATTCTATTTCTACCACCTACTTGTGACATATCTGTTTTATTTCCATGTTGCCATGTGCCATGATTCAAAACACCCTTTCAATCATGTTAAGTCCTGGCAGTCACCAAGCCCAGCTGTTATGGACATTTCAAGCCTCTGATAGATGCTTGAGGGCTAAACATGCCATGACCCTAGTCTCTAATCTACTCAGCTGATTAATATCCATTTGCAAAACCCAGCAAATCAAATAAGCTATTTCTTTATTCTTAAAGCTGCTAATGGAGATTGACTGCCTTAACCAGAGATGTTATCACAATACTTCATGAGCCCTGCTTCTTGCTGTGAGATCTCAACTAGTTAATTTGTCATTTACCAAAGGACTGTAATTAATACATTACCTTATTATGCATTGGTGTTTTCAACTCCTCAACAGGGGATAGCCCTGGAATTCAGGGCGAATGTTGGAAACACTCATGAGTGGTTCTGCGGGGCTTGGTCATGGTACACAGAGGTGGGAGTGGGAGCACAGGAGGCAGAAAGGGATCAAGCAGTGATGGGGTGTCTCTCAGAAAGTCTAGATTTGGTTAGGTAACAGGGTTGACTGATAGCAGGGGCAATCGGATTTCTAGAGGATTGAAAGACCTAAGGTGCAACCTCATTTGGTCCCCATCTGCCACGTTTCCCCAAGGGTCATTATCTGGCTGCCTGAGCTGTGTCTCAGTCTGGATTCGAAGCAGATACTCACAGGAGGACCCAGGAGGGTAGTGATCCACAGTGCTTCATAGCTGAGAGAGCAAACACAAATAACTTTCTGTGAAAAGAGCTATTCTGTTTACAAGGGCCAGAGGAAAGGCCAGTGTGATCTTGTGTGTGGCCTGACATGAGTTCACTGCCCCAAAGCATAGCTTGTTTTCTCTCTGTCTGTGCATGGTCAGGACAGAGTATAACAGGCAGAGTCTCTGGGTGCTTCCAACTTGATAATGATTGCATAATGATAGAGTTGGAAATGACCTTAGATACCATGTAGTCCAACCACCTCATTTTACAAACGTGGAAACTAAGGCCCAGAGTGGAGATGACTTGCTTCACAACATTAACAGCAGCTCCAGGTCTAGAACCTGAGTGTGCAGACGCCCAAGGCGCTATTCCTGGCACAGTATCAAGCTGCTTCCAACAGGGCGCTTTACTCACGACAATGCAAAACCTGGGAATGCGATTTATGGTAAATGGGGTTCATGGTCCCTTGGTTTTTGATAATCAGCAGCAGAGGCTAGGTGTCTGGGTCACAGACCTGGAGACTAAGCGACAGTTGTATGATTTGTAGATGAGCACTTTGTAGATTCTCTCATGCTATACAGTAAGAGTGGGGTCAAAGAGACCATAAACTTCAGCTGAGATAACTAGCAAGTGGCAGTTGATACAGAGCCATGAGAGATAAGAACCAGGTTGATGGAAGAACAGAGGGTCTGCCTATAGCAGCTGACACTCAAGGAGCACGAGTGAGTGGTCTCAAAGCCCTTGAAGTCAAGCAATATGTTCACCATGCCAGAAGGTGAGTACAGGAACAGAACAACAGGAACAAGAAGTTCGGCAAACAGAATGCGAAAAGGACTCTACAGCTAGAGTGGCAGGAGCCACCAAAGGTCATGCACTTGAAAAGATCACATCACATTTACCTCAAATCCCAACCCTCCTGGTTCACTTCCAAGCAGTGTGATACTCAAGAAAACAAACATGTGAATATGTACCTAGTGTTATTTACCAGACTGTCTAAGGTACGGAAAACTAAACCAAGAGTAATGGTGATTGTTGCATCCAATGGAATTCAAATAAAATGGTTCAGACTGGATCATAGCTATTTTTGAAGATTTCCACGAAAGAAATCGAAGTCTTAATTTTACATGAGACTGCTTGAATATCATTGTTCTAAGACAGATAATATGGAATTTGCCCTAAGTTTAACATGATTATATCTAATGTATAAAGTTTCAAGGGAATACAGTGCTGTGGCTAAGGGCATGGACTCTGGAGCCAGAATGTATAAATCGAATCCTGCCTCCACCGCTTACTGGTTGTGTGCAAGCAAGATCTACTTAACTTCTCTGTGAGTCAGTTTGCTCACCTGTAGAATGGGGATAACAATAATACCTATGTTAATAGGGTAGTAGTAAATATTTGCAATATTTAGAACAGTGGCTGGCACAAAGGAAGCAAAAAATATTATTTATGCAATTACACTCTAAAAATGTGGATGTCCCAAGTAGCAGAGTCCTGCAAAAGAAGAATTTATCTTCAAGTTTACCAGTTCAAAGGGATATGTGGAAAAGAGATAAGAGCTCAGGATGTTGGCCAAAAGTTCAGCTGTAAGGATTATGGGCGTGAGAATGCTTGGGGTACCAGAGAGCAATTCTAAAAGTCCTAGGAACTCAGAGGAATCAGCCTCCGGCAGCGAGACAGCCCAGAGAGAGCTGTGTACCTCACACAGATAAGGTGGGTTTAGGAGCAAATGGTGGACACCTAGGAAGAACAAAACACTGCTCTTGATCCTCTCCTGCAAATAAAAGACCTGCTAGATCTAAGGCAGCTGCTCAGTCTTAGGGTGAGGAGGGCTCTTCCCTACATCCCTCCTGCCAAGTAAGGGCCCAGTACGCCCAGTAGATGATTCGATTTTCCAACACGATGAACGAGGGCTCGCTATGATGTGACTAATTAATGAGACAGGCCACCTGTGGTTCACACCTTTGATCTTGCGTGGGCCTATGAAGATCAACAACAAAAAGCAGCTACGTAGACCATCTGAACAGTAGCTCCAGCCAGAACATCGGTTGCTTTTGTATTGTGTGAGTTAATTCTGAACAACTGCCAAGGACGTGGATCTGAAAGACTCCGTCTTATTAGGTCACTTACAGGGAGGACTCAGCACTTCAGGGGAGCTAAGGTTGCTTGTGGGGAGACTTAGCTTCAGTGAGCACAGGAATAGTGCCTAAGGTCTCAGGGGTGGCAAACTGAAATATGCATTATGTACCCCACTCCTGACCAAAGATACATTGTGGTCATGCACACTCCAAAGTGAATTCAAGTTAAGACACCTGGAGTTGGGAAGACTGGTATCCAACCAACCCGTGGACAGGCCATGTGCTATGATGGCAATTGTTCTGCTGGACCAAAGCCGCAACGACCCAGCATCAATGAACAGTTAGTGACTATGGGAAGAGAAGCTGTATTGTCAGGTCCACCAAACTCACCCCAGAACCCCGAAGCCAATGCCCTATCAGAAAGGGCTCCTTAAACCCTGTGATTCAGCTGTACCCAGGAGAACACAGGGAAGGGAACAGTGGCGGCTGAGCAGCCCAGGGAGGCAGGATAGGGGCAGGGGCAGCTCTGGGATCAGCTGTGGGCAGAGAAAGGGCAGACTAGTCCAAAAGATTCTCGGAGGCTCCTTCAAAAACTCCCAGAGCCTTCTCTCCCAATGGCAGGGTTTAGGGAAAGCCTGCAGCCACAACATCTCAATCCCATAGAATTCAAACTCCTTTATTTGGTTATGTTGCCCAAAATTCCATCAATCCGGGCTTCATTTAGGTTAACAATATTCCCCTAAAATGAAAAGATCACTAGTGAGTGTTAGTGAAAGGAGCTAAAGCATCTGAAGTCCTCTGGCGCCATCAGGGAAGTATTTACAATTGAAATACTTCTTAGGTGGAAACTTAAGGTGTTCATTGCTTTATATGTTCACAGTGATTCTTAAAGTGACCATGTTCATGACTTCACCAAGTTGTTTTTATTTACTGAGATACAGTTTAGACACCGTAAAATCCACCCTTTTAAAGTACACACTTCAGTAGTTTTTGGTATATTCATAAAGTTGGGTAACCATCACCCCTATCTAATTCCAGAACATTTTCATCACCAAAAAAGAAACCCTGGACCTCTCAGCTATCACTCTCTATCTCCCTTCCCCCAGCCCCTGGCAGCTACTATTCTACTTTCTGTCTCTACAGATTTGCCTATTTCACACATTTCATGTAAATGGGATCATACAAGCCGTGACTCCTGTGGTTGATTTCTTTAACTTAGCGTGTTTTCAAGGCGCGTGCATGTGGTAGGTGCTCAGCACGTCATTCCTTTTTATAACTAAATAATATTCCGTAACATCCTGTTTACCTATTCATCAGTTAATGGATGGACATGAGTTGTTGCTACTTTTTAGCCACTATGAACAATGCTATGTAAACGTTCTTGTTTTGTGGTGTGAATTGATTTCTTAAATATGTATTTTTGGAAAGGCACAAGAGTATACAGTGAAAAGTCTTCCTCCTCTCCCTGTGCCCTGACACCCACTTCGCTCTCTCCAACCAAGGATACCAGTGTCTTCTTATATTCCCAGAGATACTGGGCATATGAAAAATAGGTAGATATATACATTTTTGTCTTTTTCCTTTTTAAAAACCATAATAGTGATACACTATACATACTCTTCTGCACCTTGTCTTTTCTACTTAACGTATTGTAGAGAATTTTCCATGGTAGTACATAAAGAGTTTCTACTTTTGTTAACATGTACATAGTATCCAACTGTATATATGCCACAATTCACTTAATCAGTCCCTTACGGACGGACAGTTAAGGTGCTTACAGTCTGTTATTATAAACAATGCTGTAAGGAATATACAAAGTTTAAAATGATGGAATGAACCAACTAAAAAAAGGAGTAAATTAATCAGATTGCCTCCCTCCAACACCCAACAGTGGTCAGCTGCACTAAAAGAACAAGACTTGTGATTTACAAGGGAAGGAAGAGAGCAAAAGGAAAAACGATGAAAGGATCTCAAGTGGATCAAGTAGCACCCACCAAAGCTTACTGAAATGGCAGATTATTTCTGTTCATGCAAAGATGATGCCATCTGGAAATCCTATGCCAACTATGCTACGGTTACCCTCAGTTAATAAGCCACCCAGACAGGAAGTGGCTTTTGATTCTAAGTCTAGTGCTCTTTGCACTAAACCACAATGCCTTGCCAATGAATTACAAAACAATAAACTCATCCTGACAAAGTACACATATGCTCATGCAGTGCTGGACCATGACAGATTAGTGGCAATGAAGGATTACCTCTCAAAACTAAAGAGGCACTTCGGGTTCATCAAGTTTTTAGGCTGAAAAGCTATCAAGTACATATGGTATTTGACTTCCAAATATTCATGTTCTCCTCTTTATCTATTTTAAAAAACATGAAAGGTAGTTTCTCAGCTGGGGATAACGGAGCAACCTGAGCTGGGCACAAGCCCTTTTGGACGATTAGAATGGCAACATGTCAACAATGCCTATCACCAACCAAGTGCATGGCTCTGAGTTACAGTTCTGACCTTAAAACTGCCTCTTGGGAGAACAAAACACCATACTCGTTCGTTATAGAAACCTGTCAGGGATTTTTTTCAACTCTATCTGGATCAGAGTTTTAAATTAACCCTGTGTTAATTTAACCCTCTAAAGAAGTGTTCCTTCTTTAGAGCAGAAGCGTAGCTCAATGTCTGTAATCTCAAAATCAGCCTTTTCTGAAATGTGCACTGTATTTTAAAGGTAGCAGTATAACTAACTGAATCCAGATGACTCATGTTCTATTTGTCACTGATTTACCAACTTAGATTGTAACTCCCCGTTTCTATGGACAAACAAGAAAAAGAAATGCCACTAGCACCCTCACTCCAATTTCACAGCTAACATGTAAAAAAAATTAACTCTTTGCATTTCAGGAAAAGGGGTTGAGGTTTGTAAATCAGCTTAATATATGCAAATCATTTGAAAAGTATATCTACCAGCTATTTTTGTTAGGATCTTCAGTCACAGTGTAATGGCAATTCAGTGTAGTGAACCAGGAGTATGATGAAAATCACAAAACTGAATTAATTTCCATTCGCTTCCAATGGTCTACTCATTTAATGTCACAAGTCAATGCTAAAGCCTATATAAATCATCATGTTGAACAAGGAAGTGTACAGAGAAGAGACTAATTCAGGAGCTCTGAAACAGGACATCTAATTTTAAAACGTTTTGAGCAAGTACAAAATCAATTACAACTTTGTAAAAATAGTTTCAGAAAACAGTGTAAGAGGTAAATGAATTTTAAGTTTTCATTTAATGAACAGTGAATGTTTGGTTGACTTGACTCTTTTGTAACTCAAGGAATGAGCAATAGACACAAAAACCCCGGATGGAATCCCTGACTTGGTTAGCTGCTCACTAGCCAAGTTAAGTTTTCTTCCTCATTGATAAAATGGGAACATTAATAACGATCCTGCTTTCCCTATAGAATTGCTGTAGGAATGAAATGAAATAATATGTCCAAGTACTATATGAACTGAAAAATATCAAAATATATTTGTAAAAGAAAAAAATATATACATACAGTTGACCCTTAAACACTGCAGGGGTTAGGGGTGCTGGCCCCCCACATAGTCAAAAATCCAAGTAGGACTTTTGATTCCCCCAAAACTTTACTATAAATAGCCTACTGTTGACCAGTAGCCTTACTGATAACATAAACAGTTGATTAGCACATATTTTGTAGGCTATATGTACTATGTACTTACAATATAAGATTATATTCTTACAATAAAGTAAATTAGAGAAAAGAAAATGTTATTAAGAAAATCGTAAGAGAAAATACATTTACCGTTATTTATTGAAAAAAAAATCCACCTATAAATGGACCCAGGCAGTTCAAACCCATGTTGTTTGAGAGTAAATGTATATAAATCAGGCTTTATACATAAGTAGGTAGTGTCTTCTAATTTTTCAGGTGGGTTTAATTTTTCACGTGACTCACACAATTTTCACAATAAACATACACCATTTACAATGCACCATAAAAATATAGTAGCAGATCATTGTGAAAAGACTGACAATCTCCATGATAGGGATTCTCTCTCAATTTAGCCCAAACTTTGAAGGATGTAGAATTGATAAAATAGTCATAGGGGTATTTTAGCTTTACTCAGGGTCTAGCTATTTAATCCTCTTGATAGTCAGTTAATACTTAATTGTTTACAGAGGCACAAGTAAGTAGCTGGGAATAAATGTATAATAAGCAAGTGCCACATAATCTTAGTTCTTTGCTTTGATCTAAAAATTAAAAGCATACTCCTCTCTACATATTTGTAGGGGGTGATTTTAGTTGCTTTAAGTAACTGACATGGTTTATCCTTCATTCTTTACAAAGAGAGTAACTTGAAAAGCCCTCAACAAAAGAAAAAAAAATAAGGTTAGTCAGAAGAGTTTTATTCCAGAAAAATTAAGTAAAACAAGGAGTACTTTTTTTATTTCTGTTGTTGAAAGGGCTGGCAATTTAGTAACAACTTGAAGAAGTGAGTTAATCCCTTTGTACCACATCCAAGACAGAGTTTATTTTCCTACTGTTATGATGGTAACTTAGAGCACACAGGACAACAATATCAAATATCAATTCCCTCCAGAGCTGTAACTTTCTAAATGTAGTAATTACTAATTTGTCAAGATTATCATTCAACATCCAAATAACTTCTACCTAGTAATTTGAATGTCCATGCTACTTTCTGCATCAAGTCCTCAAAAGCTGTCAAATAAAAACCGGGTACTATTTTCATGAAATAAGACTGCAGGTGTTATAGGTGGATAAACTGAGACATTAAAAGATTAAGTGTCTTGCCTCAAGAGAGGGGGGCAAGGTCAAACTAAGAATAGAAGCTCAAGCACTGTCACCTGTCCTAATCATAAATCTAGGACACTTTCCACCTTCCTGCTTAGCAATAAGTACAGAGTCTGATCACTTTCTACGTGTCATATACATTTTGCAATAAGAAAATGTATCTTCCACAAAGGGATTTCTGGAAATATCATTTTAGTAAAGGTGGTACCATGTAGATAAACTACAGAATATAAAGTATTCATACACAAAGCAACTTTTTTCAAATAATACTAAATTGATAAATGTTAATATCTAAAAATTTAATGAAATAATGCCAAAAACTCAAGGCCTAATAGCAACTAGATACAGTCTTAAACTTCTCTATTATACTATATGCACTAAATCAGTTTTATTATTGGTGCTTATGAAACCATCACAGAACAAGTCAGTCACATTCCGAGATCAGAGAGTAAGTCAGTGGTAGAGGAATCAAACTTTAGCGACCTCATAGTCCCTTCCAAGACCAAAATACATATTATTCCATGGTGTCAAGGATTTCTTATGGGTTTTAAATGACAGTGTGTCTGTCTGAGGGGGTTGGTAAATTTTTTACAACTCCCTATACGTAATTTTTTAAAAATCATGTTCTACTGACACATTTAAAATATATCTAATCACCAAGTTCTCCACCCATATCCCCCACCTAAACCCTGCCCCCAAAGATTTTTCTGTTCTAACTTTTTGTGGTTATACATTAAATTTTCTTGGAAGGTCCAGAGATTGGGAACATAGCAGAGAACTGTTTGGACCCAAGCAACGGCAGCTGACAGTGAAGTGGAAATTGCAAGATTAGCCCCTATAGGGATGGGAAACACTGCCTGGAAATGCTTTTAAGGGATCTCCTGCCAGCTAACTCAAGAGTGCAAGTGAAGACTTCCAGAAGGAAATATACCCAGCCAACCCCCTGGGCCAAGGGACAGTGTTAGGACACGACTCCAGGGATTGAGAATAAAGGGAAGAACAACATAGCTTTGCAAGAACGTAGGGAGTGCTTTCCACAAAAATAGGGGCAAAAGCCATACACTAGTATCTTTCATCTCCATCCAGGTCTCGCTGTTCCAATGGTAATGAAAGTGTTTTTTAATAATTTGCACTTAACACCCTGACACCAGGGTTTGGGATCGGATCCAGCATAGACCAATTTAGTCCTCAGTTAACTGCTCCTCTGCTTTCCAAATGCAATAGATTTTGTTGGAGTGACCAACACTTGATGTTTATAACACTTTTAAAGATCCTGTCTCTCTAGAAGAACTGGAAGTTATTTGGCTCCTGTCTCAATGATGAAAACAAAATTTACAAGTATACCCCCCTCTTTATTAGGGGTCAGCAATGTCTGAGTCACAAGAAAGTTCAGATTTAAAAATAAGCCAGTATTCTTCTCCAACTTCATGCCAGAATTCCAAAAAAATCTGTTACTTTTAAAATAAGTTTCCTAAATTTTTTCCCCAGTAAAACAGGTATTTATTTTACAATTTTCACAGGACTCTATAACAATTTAGGCACATTTGTGTAATGTTTGAACAGCCAGAGTCAAAGTATGTAAAATATATGAAGTTAACTGGTGAAATCTACTACATTTACTTTGAAATGAATCCGAAAATAATGTGGATTGATGGAGAGAGAGAGATGGATAGACATGTGATCAAACACGTAGAGTAAAATGTTTTGAATGGCAGACTCTTAATGATGGGTGTGTTCATTGCAAAATCATTTCAACTTTGAAAATCCTCGTAATAAAACGTTAGGGGGAAAATAAAATACGGATGAGCATACACACACACACACACACACACACACGTGTGTGTGTGTGTGTGTGTGTGTGTTTTAATCAACTGCAGTTACACACAAACAGGTACTGGCTTCCAAAAGGCATTTCAGACTATGGGCACAGAATGTGGTATGATCTGCAATGAAGGAACCAAAGTGAGCACCACAGACTCCAAGTGAATAAAAACTGCCAAAAAGCCATTTGTAAGGCTTTCCAGGCATAATCAAAGAAGCCCTGAAAATGTCATAAAGAACTGCAATATCGCACACATACATTTTCAGATTTACGTTGAGCAGTTAGAGCTATCGGCCAAGAGAGAGACCTTTTTGAAGCTTCCCTAATCCATTCACACAGTCTCATCCAAGGGATGACACTGGAGCCAGCCTCTGGCCTCTTAACTACCTTTCCCCTTTTATGGTCCTTTCAAGTTGAAAGCATATACTCATCTGTTTCCAGATTTCTAAAGGTACTAGAAAAAAATATCTAAATATAACAGATGGATAAGTGCTCATGGTAATCGGAAACCAAAATGCAACATCAGCTTTTGCAGGCCAGTGTCTTAACACCATGGCTTTTGTGTAATGGTCTCACTGAAGACCTTTTGTCTTTATTTGCACAACAGAAATATTATCCTGGCTTTGATGGAAGATAGATACGTGTTATTCAACATTTTATTTTAAGTTGACATTAATAACCTTTACTTATTTTAAAGTCAACCAGTAAGTGTTCTCCAGTATGTTAAAATTTACTACAAAATACTTAACAGCCCGAGGTGACTATGTCTGTCATTTTTCAAAGTTTTTTAAAACAGTTCAATACACTTTAAAAGTCTAATTCAAACGTTGGTGAAACTTCAGAAACACTCTATGAATTCTAGTGTTCTATGGAATGTAACGTGAAAACCACCAGACTAGAAGGACCCTCTATTTGTATGGTTAGTGTTTACTAAATCTATCACCCTTAGGTAATATAAACAGCCACTAAACCCCCTCTAGACTTACATGTATAAGTAAGTGGTATCCCACCAGTAAATTCTTGATTCTGAATCTCTATCCCCCTCCCCTATAATACCCAGTGCCCCACTATGCTCAACTCTAATTCTCATATAAACAAGATCCTCAACTCTATTTCCTAGGCTGGCCTTCCAAGTTTCAACCGTACAAACAATGTGACCGTGTAATGTGGGGGGAAAGGGGCAGCGATATATATGTGTTTGTGCACTTGCTGGTAGTTAGAAACAAAAACTCCCCGAGTCTGAGAACAGAGCTTATTTCACATTCAACTTACCGTCTCATCTAAGCCACCAGAAAAGTCAGTGTCAGAATCTTAGCAAATCTGACAGCAGGCATGCTGAAGTGTTTAGGGGTGAAATGTATGGCAGCCTGCAGCTTACTCTGAAATGCATCCAAAAAATTTAAATGGACCAATGGATGGATGGATACGAGATCAAGCAAATAAACTGTTTAATTGTAGAATCTAGGTGGTGGGAATTTGAGTGTTCACTATATAACTTACATTTTTTTTGTCTCTTTGAGGGACTGTTCCATTCAAGAATATGCTCCAGTGATGTCAGGAATACTGATATTAGGGGAACAGGAGTCAAACAAAGACCCTAAGATTGCCCTGAGTGATGCCATGGTTTGTAATTTATAAAATGTCTTTCACTCAATTAATCATATCTCTAGTAAATGCCTACTAAGCCTGTGGCACTAAATAATAAATGATAGGAAGGACACCAGAGAAGACATCAGAAGACATTCTTGCTTCCAAGGAGCTTCCAGTTTCCCGGGGAAAGCTGGGTACGACTTAAAACAGTGACCCCAACCAAATCCTTGACTCTCTTAGATTGTCCCTGTGATAAAAATGGACAATACCCAGGAGAGGACCAAAGAGATTGGGTCAAGATCCTATGTAAAGTCTATGAGAACTGACAATACAGAGGATGTGGCTGGGAACATAAAGGATGAGCTAAAATATAATGGAACATATTGTAGTGTTTCCAGGTTCAAACCCATCACGTGAGCCCAATGACAAGGGTAGAACTCATCTTCTCCAGTTTGTCAGCATTTGAATCACTTTGGTGAGCAAAAGACACTATGGATTATAAACCCCCTAGCCCATGTATACTGACAACTATGTAGGCAAACTCTCATAGAATCCACAGAAAATGCTCCACTGGTTCTGGGAAAGAAACACTTGGAAGATCTTCAGAAAATTATTAATTTGCAACCCTGAATAATGCATAAAAATGGTCATATCACATGGTTTAAGAGATATCCACAGACTTGCAAATACCCTGAGTTCTCACCAAACTACCTAAGGACCACACCACTGCTTTACTACTTGTGAAGTAAAGAACTGTTAAAGAAACTAACTGTTCATCCAATAGATGGATATCCTTCATTGAGAGATACTGTACAAAGTATGAAGCTTATCTGGCTGATAGGACAGGAGAGTGAGGTGACAATTCTAAACATATTTTTATATATTTCATCCTTTTTATATTTAAATTGATTTGCTCCTTAGAGCTGTTTAAACAAAATCGAAACATTAACAATTAAAGAAATAATAAAATAAATTATAACTATCATTATTACCACCGTTTTCCATACTGGGCTTTTAACACATGAGGTTGATAAGAAAATAGTCATGATGATGATAAATGTGCTACTCTTTCTCAAGCATTATTAAGGGCTTTGGGCCTTAACATTTTAATTTCTGTAAGTTCTGACCTCAGCTATGCTTATTGTACTGGCCATAATAAAATTTGTATGATTTAGCTATGACTGTGACCTAATATATTTTCTAAGTTCACAGTTATAAGACACATCAGGCAAAGTTTCAGACCCAGAACTTAATGAGTATCCAACATTCATCTTACAAGTATGACTCTTTTCTGCAAGTGAGCATCTGCTGTTGGCTTCTCAACTCTTCGTTCTATTAATAGAAGAGTTGACGATGGAGAAAATCTTACAATTTCCATATCCATTGAGTTTTATGATGTTAAAAAATCTGAATTAAAAACATTAAGTATTCACAAGTCCCTATTAAACTTGAACTGAATTTGATGACAGATCTGAACTCTAATGTTCTATTGGGGAATAAGGATGTAGGGGCACTTACGTTGCTTCCCTTGTCTCAGCCTTTGTGTAGTCCTTATCATTTACTGACTCCTTGTTCTGATTTTAAAGAAAATTCACATATGTCAGTTTGCTCCTAGAGAAGATGAAAGGTCTTGCAAATAAATAAATTATCCATGAGTAAACTAACAAAGTACACACTAGTCTTAAATAAAGCACTTGACTCAATTTTGGATAAATTATTAAATGTCCTAAAACTGATGTATCCTGGTAAATCTCAAAGGATCATGTGGGAGAGGATAACAAAGTTTTAAAGGGTCATTTGAACCAACTGAAGTCCAAGATGGTTTGACTCTGGCTACCTTAGAGGTCAGATATCCGTGTCTTCATTTCACATCAATTGGGTATAGATAGAACACTAGATTTGAATTTCAATGTCCAGATCTGACTTCTTCCATGGGAATCCTAGTCAAACCCAACCTGTATTGTGGACTTCCATGGCAGTTTAATACACTTGAACTCTAAAGTATGGTTTGAATATCTATATGCAAGCAAATTCATAATCTTGTAATGGATAAAGGAGATACTTTCAAAAATTAAAAAAAATCAATGTTCCCATTGATTTAATATTCTTATACAAGGTTCTCTTATAAAAAGTTCTCATATACAGCTCATTCACATTAACTAAATATGTTATTTGACTGAAAAGAATCCTAGGGCCATTAGCAATGTTGTATGCATGTGTGTGTTTACCTAAAAGACCTAGTTTTCTTTACAAGTGCTATATGAAGTCTGATTGAAGATGGCATAAGAATTGAAGACCCCGGAGATTCCACTTTTCAAGAGTCCAGTTAGGACCCTTTCCCTAAGTGGGGCAGTTTCTCTCCTAAAGTGAAAATGAATTCCTTCTGTATCAGAGGCTGGGAAAGTTAGGAGATGTACAAGAGGTCAAAATTAAGTCCATTAAATCCCAGCCCTGGATTTAGTCACCATAGAGACAGGGGAGATAAATAAACCAGGAACCTTAACAAATGTGCTGCACCTTTGCCAGACATATCTCTGACTTGCCATTATTTTTACTTAAGTATCTTTCAGTCCAAACAAAACTGATGATGAAGACTACAAACCAAACAGAACTAGGCCCAAAAGAAACAGGAACGCTCAAGCAGGCAAAGGGCAGGCAGAGAGTCAAGAGTTACCCCCTTCGTAATGTGCTCGCTGTTCCCCTTGAAAAACGATTGCAACATGAAGCTCCAGAGGCAATGACATATGGGGAAAATATGTGGTGCTAAAGCCAGAGGAAACCATGTCAAAAAAGAAAAACAGACATGAAGTAACTGACCTAATTAAAGGAGAAAAGTATACTTACAGCAGGGAAACAAGTATATCTGACTGAAACAGGGAGGGGATGCTAAAAGAAGGCAGCTCATGACACAAAAGTGAATTTTTGTTACTTACCTAAATGAAACCAGAAGACGAAATAGGCATTACCCTTGAATTACAGCCCTGTTAAGGTTCTACTTCGGTGTACACTGAGCCTTTAAACGCAACATTCACTCTCTGGCACCTCTGTACAGTAATGAAAAGCTCTGAGACAAATATTTATTCTTTCTCATGTGGGACACCCACATGCCTCTCTGTACCAACCACAGGAAACAGAAGAAAGAAAAATGGGAGCTCAGGATGATGGAACAAAGCAGCAAGTAGGAACTGTATCACTGGAACTCCACGTTTAGGCTCTGGGCAGCAGTCCTCATCGTGCTTCATAGTTATTTACTAAACACCTACTCTGTGACCAGTGGGAATACTGCTGCTTGCGATGACGATATGGAGTTGATTGAAGTAGGTAAAAAAAAAAGCTGAAGGTCCTCAACCTCTAAGTAACCATATACTTAACGGTAAAATGTACAAACAATGGGAGAAAATATAAATAAAACCTCAAATAAGGTATTACTTACATTTGTCCATGTGCCTTCTAGTTCTTGTCCATACGTACATATCTCTTTAGAAGGTTATAATCACAGCACATATACAATTTTGCATCCTGCATTTTTTAGTAAGGCTGTATTATATAAATGCTTTTACATTGCTCTGATGCTTGCAGATAATTTTGAACAGATTCATGGAATTCCACTGCATAGAGGTATCACAATTACTTAATCCAAAAGGTTTGTTGAATAAATGAACCATTACTCTACTGTTGGACGTTTATGTCCTTACAAATAACACTGTGATGGACACCCATAAACGTATAGCTTTTTTCTTCTTTTCTTGGAACAGTTTCTTAGAACACATTTCCCAAAACAGGATTACTGGATCAAGGGGTACCAATCTTTGGGACTTTTGCTATATAATGCCAAATAATATTCCAAAGGCATTTTACCCACTTGCAATGCTACCAGCAATGAGTCAGGGTTTATCAATTTCAAGGTAACCATATTAGGATAGGGTTTTCTTTTTGTTTTTGCTGATTTAATGGGTGAAAAATGTACTTTGTTGCCATTCGAATATGCTTGTTTTTGCACACCAGAGTGGCTGAAGAGTTCTTGCATGCATTTATTTACTCTGTGATATAACTCGTCTTTTGCCCGCCTACGTCCTGCAGAATTCATTTAGCCAACACTTACGGCACATCTACCTCATGCCAGGCCTGTGTCTGGCCTTACAATCTATATGAGCTCTATGCAGAATATGGGAATTCATTATCTTGTCAAAGTCACCCAACTTTTCCTGGTGTGTTTTCCTTTTCATTAGTTGTTTTTTCCATCGTTTTTGAGGTACAATTCACAAAAATTGTACATATTTAAGGTGTACAACGTGATGATGACATACATATACATAGTGAAATGATCGTCACAATCAATTTAATTAACACCTCCATCACCTCAGAGTTACCATTTGTGTGTGTGTGTGTGTGTGTGTGTGTGTGTGTGTGGTGAGAACAGTTAAGATCTACTCTCTCAGCAAATTTTTATACATTTGAATCTCTCGATCTTTTCTGGACTTCTATCATTTTACCTTCTAACCTTACAATATTATCATATATCCAGAGATTTGATAATTATCCCATTTTCTGTGGTCTTATTTGTAAGTTTTCTAAGAGTCCCATAAATATATTCTCCTATAATTATAAAATGAAAATCTCTAATCCCTATTTCATGATTCTTGAGATTTAACATAGCTAGCTTTTTTTTTTTTTTACTAGCAGCACTTAAAACAAGTTTTAAAATAAAAGTTTGGGTTATTGTTTACATAGGCCATGCTGTATTACAAATAATTGATTTCCTGCTGCAACTAGAAGGGAATGCAGGTTTACCTACAAAAGATTCAACCACAAATAGCCTGGGTAAAATCTCCTTCTCATTCTCAGGCCAAAGAAAAAGATATTTAGAACCATCACTACATGACTTCCTTTTCTTAGAATTGCTTTAGAGTAGAGTCCCCTTGCCACTCAAAGAGAGATAGGTCCGCAGACCAGTAGTGGTGTACGCCAGTGCTTGTTGTAATAGCAGAATCTCTGGCCCTACCCCAGATGTGCTTCATCAGAATCTATACATTACAGTCTGACAAGCACTGGGGTAGACCCCAGGAATCCTCCAAACTCTGTTGATGCTCCTTCTCTTAATCAGGCACCACCAGAAGGCATCCCTCCCCTCAAATGTTTACCCTCAACCCTTTCAATGCATTCCCTTAAAATGAACATCACCTAACACCATGTGCCTGAAAAGTGACAAGCTGATATTTTGAGGGAAAGGATGGATCTAAGTTTGCAGCCTCAATTTCATCTAGACCTGGAGCGAAAAGACGCGTAAGAGCCAAGCAGGTCTTATAAATGACCGCAACATTCAGATAATGGCAACTGCCCTTGTCCTTAGTGTCAAGGAGACAACAAAGTGGTGGAGACTGTAGCAAATTTCAGAGTTCATGTTCCATCTAAAGATACAGCAGCTATTTGGCTCCTGCTCAGTGTCACCACACAGGAATGTAGCCTCAACGTTGCCAGATCTTCTGATATTTCAAGAGAAGCTAAAAAATCTGGATTTTTTTTAAAATGTGAAATCTCTCGATTTTTAAATGCTGGCAATTCACTTAAACATTTAAAAGAACACCGCTGCATGCCAGATCCAGCCCACCAGTTTGAGACCTTGGCTCTAGACTGATGATTTCCAAACTCTTTAAGTTTGTGTAATCCATCTGTGCTGATTTTCATGCTTACTGCTAGTGCACCAAGGAGAGAGGTCACATCAATATAAACGATACACGTCAAACCACTGACTCTCCTATAGTTTAAAATGTTGTGTTTTGTGATGATCAAAAACTGCCACATCAATAATGAAATCACTGACCATATGTCAATGATAATAAGTATTTCCTAGATGTGAAACACATGTTTAATTAACAATATTGTCCGTCAGAGAGAAGCAAATACATAGATCACTGAGCTCACGCATGCATTAAGAATTACGTTTTGTTCAAGTTTTTGTTCCAAATAATTCCGTAACTAAAAGGTGGCCAAACGTAAGAATTTCAAGTTCTTGAATTATAAACACTACCTGTGATAAATGCTGTGTTAAACACAAAATGGGATACATTATCACCTAAACACACACACACACACACACACACACACACACACACACACACACAATATCCTCCTGTGAAAACTGCAAAGTCCATTTTCCTAAACTGTTCAATTATTCCAAACAAACTTTTAGAGTGTGAAATACACAATTTACATTTGTTTTCATTTTGGGGGCATTTGGTCCCAGGCACAGCTGCATCCCCAGCAATTCCTGCATACTTTGTTATTTGCACACGCATCTACAGAGGTGGCCTATATCACAGGCTCAAAGAGCAGACGAGATACAGGGATTCTGAACTACATCCCTGAACTCCAACTGGTCTCCTCAATACTGGGCAATTTAATTTTAAAAGGCAAACCAATTTTCAGTTTCCTCATCTGCAAAAGGGAAAATAATCTAGGGGTGCCCCACACTTGAAGAATATATCAGACCGAAATGTATTACTCTTTTTGTTTTGCTCACTCCTACACTCCTGGCCTGGTACATCGCAGGGCTGAATGAATGAAAGAAAGGAACAAAGATCACAAGGTACAAGTAACTACATTATGACTGTTGAACTGTTTTACATCAATCCTATATATTTCTGTCATGGTGAAACAGAATTTAACAGATGCTATTTAATAACTCATCTGAGAAACTCAGTGCTCTAAAAGAAAACCCAAGTTCTGATCAAATTAAAGATGTCATTGGGGTATTCTTAATATCACAAACCACTTCGCATATGTGTTCGAAAAGCTTCAATTCAGAGGCTCCGTTTTAAGAACACGGTCTTGTACATAGAGTTTCTATCAAAGTTTGATAATGATGAAGCTTGTCGGAGAGGCAGATTGCTGTCGAATAACTGAGGACAAACACTGCATGTGAATGGCCAAGTTTCACCCGGCCAGCATTTCCAACAAGGTTGATGAGAGGACATTTTATTCCTATGTATCGCTCCTTAAACAATCTAGTCTCTGTTTCTGCAGGAAAATAAAAAATAAGAGCCGAGAAAGGGCTCAGAGCTAAAAATCTCTGCTCTTTATACATAGCCCCGTGCTTTCCAACTGCCCTAGGAATGGCTCCTCAGAGGGAGAGAGAGTCACAGTCTGCTACTTGAGCCAAAGCAATTCTGCTTTGGTGTTCTCTATTGGGGTGAGACGATTTTATTTAAAAACAGATTTCTATCATTAAAAAAATGTTTGAAAACAACTGTTTTAGGTAAAGGCCAAGGATGATAGCTATTCCAGGGCTTAGACTCAAAGATGGAAGAACCCATCTCTGGCAGCTGAGAGAAACTGCTGGCGCTTCTGTCATCACGCCAGTGTGAAGCCCCGGGCCCTGGGAAGGACTCCTGACCGCTACCATAATTGATGAAATTGATCAAATTCAGATGAAACACTTCTAAAAAATCTGTCCTACTTTTATTTACTCTTTAAGGTTTAACATGTTTAGGTATTCAAATACATATATTTGTTTAAGTAAAGTTTATTGGGGTGACAATTGTTAGTAAAGTTACATAGGTTCCAGGTGTACAACTCTGTAATACATTTTTAAATCTGTGAATTATTCTGCCACAGGTAGGTATAACAAAGGCAACTATCGCCACCTAGCAAGCATCTACCCTAACTGACATGAAAGGACCTCCACTGAACGTGGGACTTGTGCATGGAGGCGGGGCAGGGTGGCAGGGGAAGACAAAAACCTGTTGATGGAGGAAACTGGAAATCCTGGCTGGTCCCATGCAGGCAAATGTTACATCCCCTCTTGTAAACGCATGGAGACTGGGGCACAGAAAGCAGATGTGCCTCGATGAATCATCTTTGAGATGCCTCCTTTCATTATTTTCAAAGGTGAATGCCCACCCAGTCTCTCATAAGAGAGAAATGGGTAACCCTGGAGTAGACATAAGCCACTGTGGCTAAAGGAACAGGACAGAGGACGCCTAGCCAATGTGTGTTAAACGACAGGGCTGGGCAGTCAAGCTCTCACAGCAGTGCAGCAGTGCTCTGAACTTTAGCACTAACCAGACAAAAATCGGCTGGCCCACGTCAGTGCAACCCAATGGAAGCGCCCTTTGGCGTTCCTATCACCAGATTGACAGCGGCACCCTGTACCTCGGCTCCTTTCACTCACAGTTGACTGGTTCAGTCCAACCTCCTCAGAGTTGTCAGCAAGCGTCTCCGCCCTCGACCCCAGGATTTGCTCCACGCAGCTTTCCTGCTCCCTACTGTTCATGCTGTGACATGAACAGATCTTTATTTGCAAGCAGACCTTCTAGCAGTTCTGTTGTGCTTGGCACATTCACTTTGCATGCCCCCAAATTAAAAGCAAATGAGACTTTTTTCCCCTCAAAAAGGCATTCCCCAGAGAGCTAATATTTAGGGTAAGCAGTGATAATGGTTGGGTCAATTAAAATGAACCCTCTGAAATCTACTGTACAAATAAAGCTCTTTGTACAACGTCGACCCTAACACCACAAATTGGAAGGCTGGAGATCAGTGTATTAATTTGTGGCAATTAGTAAAACTTACCTCACACTGGATGTGTGGAGAACGGATGTGTTCAGCAAGGGCTGGATATGGTTATCAACTTCCAATGTGCCTAAGTTAGGAAAAAATGAGAATCAAGAGGCAAAGTCACCCTTTCAGAAGAAAAGTTGGAAAATCTAAAAAAAAAAAAAAAAAAAAGTCAACTTCCTTTAAAATGGCTCATGGTAACCCATTCTACTTTGTATTTACAACCCTGTATAGTTAAAGGAAAACTGCCAAAATGTTCTGCATATTTCCCCAAATGTCTGTTTATCATATAACATTCTCACCGGCAGTGGATCTGGCTGCCTCATTATCAAGCTGTATTAGCTCAAACACTCAGCATTGTTAGTAGAGTGAGCTCATGGCCTATTTCAGTTTTAAATTAACATTTGGCAATCACCCGGGTAATCAAAACAAATGACTCAGTCGTTTAGAATAGATTTATTAGTCGAGACTTCTCCCCCCACCCCCGTTCTAACATCTTTAGAAAATTTTGCCACAGGAGGCTCTGAGATCCAGACAAAATGTAGAGCACAAGTCACCAGAGGAATATTTAGAGGTGTTTCCATGGAGATGAGGTGCCTGTGACCACTGAAGTTATCTCCAATCAACAACAGGATTAGGATGCAGGCTGCTGGGCAGGCTCATCCCGGTGAGGATGGTTCCACATCGCTAGGAAACAGGTGTGCCCTGTGCTATTCCCATCACCACGGGGACAGTACACCCTGACCCGCTGTCCTCCCCACAGGCACAGCTCACACCCATTATTACCAGTGCCCCTCCCCCCCTTATTCAGAAAGGACTGGCCGGGGCTAAGGAGAGAGGAAGTGTGAACACTGTATTGTGTGAAATCCTGAAACTCATACCAGAAAGCACTTTTATATCAACTGTGAAATGTACATGAGCAAATAAAATCTGAGAGAAAGACAGCTCCCTGAGAGGAGGCTCCGTCTGTTCTGTTCACTGCTCTAGCCCCATGCCCAGAACAGCGCCTGGAACACAGGAGGCTCTCCTTACGTATCTACCAAACGAAACGGGGCAAACATAAACCAAGGATTATAACCAGGCTCCTAATTGCCCCCCTGCCCACCACCAACCGTTTCCAGGCTGACCATCAAACAAGCAGTGGTTAGACATTTAAAAAATGTTAACCTACTGGAAAACAAGGTCCAGTTAGCTCAATAGGTTAATGGGATCCTCTGCTTAGAGATTTTAATGACAGCTACCATAGTTGAAGATAACTCTTCCGGACTCAAAATGGACAAGAGATGGGGTTTTTGTCTGTCAGCTCAAAAGCCCAGAGGAAAGTGAACTTGTGCCAGTGGTGAAGAGCTAACTTTCAAAAGTGTATGTTTGAAAAGTGATTGACTTCAAAGGAACCCCTTCTAGTCCTCTTCCCACCTATACTTAAATAGAGATAATATTTTCATAGTCTAGCATATGAATATGTATGACTTGTTTCCTGTTATGTCTCATTTGTCCTACAGGACTTCAAGTTTCTTGGTGGCAGGGACAGAAATCCCTTATTTCTCCTCTATCTTCAAGTACTTAGCATGGTAGGTATATACAAAAGTCTTTGCTCAGTCTCATCTCTCATCACCCACACGCCACTCACATGGAACTCACTGTTTCCTGAAGGTGGTACCACACCCTTTCCTGCAGGTGCAGTGAGAATGCAGCATGGCACAGCTGTTCACAGAAAGGGCTCCAGACTGCCTGGGTTCAAATACTGGTCCCACCTCATATGAGCCGTATAGCTTCTCTTCGCCTCATACCGGTCACCTATCTCACAAAGAGGCTGTAAGGTGGCGAGAGGGCAGTGCATGTAACAGCACTTAACAAGGCTCACACAGAAAAGGTACTTACTGAATATCAGATATATAATTAGCACTGTAATTATAACAGGTGCAGAGTAAAAATGTTATCAAATTTGGATAACTATTTCCTGTGCTGCCACAAACGCTTGGCCCAAATATACCCCTCTTTAGATTCAACCCAACTTAAACTTCAAACCTGAATCCATCACACTGTAGCCTTAATATACCATTTCACTTTACTCATCCTTCCGGAATCGATTTTTCCTGGAGATGGATTTGATACATCCTGGGCTCTACTTGAAGGAATCTGGTTTTCTGCTTCAAGAACCAGAATAGCTTCCTCCCTAAGACCGCAACCCTGCCAGTACCTTCCCTGCCTTATCACTGTCTGCTTCCCACTGCTACAAGTTCATGCTTTGAGCACCCCTACCCCACCCTGCCCTGCCTGTCTTCCAAGACTGACTGTCCCTTTCAGAGGAAGTCCTTGCATGTCATGCTCCGTGACACCCTCCAGAGGGCAGAAGAGGGCAAGGCCCAAAGGCTGAGCAAGCAGAGCTCTCACATTGGGGTCCAACTTGGGCTCAGGCCAGGGGAGTCTTTTGTTCCACAGTTCGTGGTTTCACCAAGAACTAGACCACAAAGAATGATAACAATGCATAGTGAGATTTTAACAGCTTCTGTAGCTCTGTTCCACTTTATTGTCCGTGCTAGTGTGTCTCACTTAACATTTAGTTGGAGTGAGGAGGAGGAAGACACTCATGGCAGGTCGGGTTGTATATACTTTTGAATCTGCAGTATATAACTGTGCCTCTGACCAGACGTAATACAAATTGTGTTGATGATATTGCACAAGTCAAAGAAAAGAAAGAAAAAAAAAACAGAACAGCAGCCAAACACACTGGGTGAAATGTGATGACAGTGAAGTAATCCAAAATAAAACCCAAACACTGTAGGGTCAGTCATGCTTTAAAATAAATCATGTTAATCTCATCCCACCCTGACAGAATTAATAAGTAAAAATTAGACAAACCATTTGTGTGATTCCAGAAGAAGCCAGTAGCTATGTTCTTGTGACATTTAACATACACAATCATTCTCCTTCAGATTTAACAATAGTATTGTGGTCACAGACACTGGCGACCCTATCACTACTGTCAGCCAAGCTTAAATGATCCCCAAATCACCAATCAATTGGGTGAATTGTGTGGAAAACGAAAATCCAGAGACAGCAGCCGTTTGAATGAGCCTAAAAGACCGGTTGAATCAATCAAAATGGATGAGCCCCACAGATTCATTGTCTCCTTTAAATTCTTTGAATGTGATTGTCATGGTAACCATTCCTTAATCATGTTGTTCAGAATATTCTCTCCCACCTAAGAAACCAAAGAGCAGTGAACCCCAAATACCTTCTTAATTAGGTACACTTGTGATGGTAACAGGCAGCTGCAGCTTAGACTTCTCATTTATCCTCTTTTATTCAAATGCTTACACTGCTATGGTAGTCAGAAACATTGGCATAGACACCATTCAAAACACATTTTAAATGTTACCATAAAACGCAGTAATAAATACAAATGAGATGCCACTGGCTCATTTCTTTTAGCAGAAGAACTGATAAACTGGCTCTCATTCAGCAAAATAATTTATTGGTATAAATAAACGGGTTAGATGAAAGATGCCTCATTTAAAATAATTTCAACATAACCAAGGTCTGGAAAATAATCAAATCTTTAACAGTATCTTAAATTGATAAACAAAAACCAACAGGGTATTACATTATAGAAATAAAATACAATCTAATTCTGTGTCCTTATATTAAGAACTAGTATAGAGTATATCTGGTGATATGTAGCTGGTGATATTCTCTATACTATGTCTAAAAGATCATTTACTCTGCACAAGTTTCTACATTTATTTTATATGATATAATCATAATATTCTTCACAATTTGGAAGAGAAAGGTTTACCCTTATTTGGTTCGGGAAAGATAGGTTATGTATTTTAAAGGTATCTACTAGATATACTACATGTTTAAAAAATTGTGATCAGGGGTGGCCAGTTAGCTCAGTTGGTTAGTGTGGTGCTGGTAACACCAAGGTTGCCAGTTCCATCCCCTCATGGGCCACTGTGAGCTGTGCCCTCCTTAAAAACAGAAAAAAAAGAAGAAGAAATAAAATAAAATAAATAAATATATAAAAAGAAAAGAAAAAGTTGTGATCAGTCTAGATTTCCCCCTAGATTTTTACAGTTCCTTCAGAAACTAAAAAGTGCATAGCTTTACCAAAGTTAGAGAATGGTAAGCCATTCTAAAACCTTGCACCTAAATATAGGTAACTCTTTAAAATAGTGAATTTACTTTTATGGGCTTCCAAACTAGTAAATAAAATGTCTTTCCTCCTGAATGTGGCACATCCTATAAACTCATTAAAGGTGGAAAGATGAGCAGTGCCCCTACCATGCCTCAACTAAACACTATGGAGCACTTTTTATGGGCCATTTCTGGATGCAAATTTAAAGAATTCTTGTCATAAGGGAGGGATAAGAAATAAAAATATACTTATTTTTGACTGGAGTATGAAAACATTGAGAATACTTTTGCAACAAAAGCAAAAATAAATAAGTGGGACTACATCATACTAAAAGCTTCTGCACAGCAACGGAAACTGTCAACAACATGAAAAAGCAACCTACTGAATGGGAGAAAATATTTGCAAATGATGTATCTGATAAAGTGCTAATATCCAAAATATACGAAGAACTCATACGATTCAGTGGCAAAAAAAGGGGGGGGGACTAATCTGATTTTAAACAATGGATTAAAGGTCTAAACAGACATTTTTTCAAAAAGACATACAAATGGCCAACAGGTACATCAAAAGATGCTGAACATCAGTCATCATCAAGGAAATGCAAGTGAAAACCACAATGACATCACCTCACACCTGTCAGGAAGGCTATTGTCAAAAGGACAAGAAATAACAAGTGTTGGAGAGACTCTGGAGAAAAGGGAACCCTCATCCACTGTTGGTGGGAATGCAGATTGGTACAGCTGCTATGGAAGGCAGTGTGGAGGTTCCTCAAAAAATTAAAAATAGAATTACCATATGACCTAGCTATTGTACTTCTGGGTATTTATCAAAAGAAAATGAAAATGCTAACTTGAAAAGATACATGTACCTCTATGTTCATTGAAGCATTATTTACAATAGCCAAGATATAGAAATAACCTAAGTGTCCATCAATGGATGAATGGATAAAGAAGATGTGGTACACACACACACACACACACACACACAATGTTATTCAGCCACAAAAAATGAATGAAATCGTGCCATTTTCGACAACATAGATGGACTATGAGGGCATTATGCTAAGTGAAGTTCATCATAAAGACAAACACCATATGATCTTTCTTATATATGTAGAATCTAAAACAAAACAACAACAAAAAAATCCAAACTCAGCTGAGTCGCCAGTGGGCGGCTGGTCGCTCCGTGGTTAGAGCGCAGTGCTCATTACACCACAGTTGCCGGTAGGATTCCCACATGGGCCAGTGAGGTGCACCCTCCACAACTAGATTGAGGACAATGACTTGATGTGGAGCTGATGAGTCCTGGAAAAGCACACTCTTCCCGAATATTCCCCAAAGGAAAAAAAAATCCAAGCTCATAGATACAGAGAACAGATTTGTGCTTGCCAGAGGCAGGGGATAGGAGAAATGGGTGGAGGGGGTGAATGGTTTAAAAAGGACTATAGCTATTTTCTGTGTATATTGTTGCATAATTGTTGTCTAATGAGCTTTACGAGAATAAAGAAAGTAAAAACTAATAAAACATTAAGAATACTTAATTTAAAAAGCCATCAACAACAGAACAGAGGAAGCTAAAATTATCAGGCATTAGGAACAAATGGGAAAAATGCAAAAAAAAAAAAAAAAATCGAATGGCAAACTCCAGCAAGAAAAATGCAGCAGCAAATATTTGCTAAAGTCAAAAGGTAAAACCTTGAAATTCTTGTCCTTTGCCCTAATGTTCAATGGTATTTTTGTTTTGTTTTAAAAACACAGAGATTGATGTCCTTTCAATGACAGTTACAACAGCTCCCAAATAAAACAAATGATAAAATAAAAATTCACTTAATTGACAGATAGGCTTGAATTAGTCATTGCCAAGTTTACAACTTTCCCACAACTCCAAGCATTCTTTCAGTAGGAGAAACAGGGTTTTTCCCCTGCCATGATGACCATGAGTAGCTTTCTGGGTGACTACAATTCTGTATTTTTATACACTCACCGGGGAATACCTGTTCCCCCAATTAGAACTCTTAAATCAAAGCAAGGGGGGACAAAAAATGAGTACAGATCCATAAAACGTGACAATTCTGACAGATGCATCGAGCGTGTACATGCTGTCTCAGAAGTCTGAGAGGAACTCCTGAGCCAATGACATTCTAACACTGTCCCTCACTCCCACAACCGTCACCACAATCCTTTCCATGTGTCCTGCAAAAGAGCTTTCATACTTTTTCTTCCATATAACCTCATTTCTACAATTGTAATTTGGCCAATTACCACTTCACACCTAGACTACTTCATCAGACTTAACTATGGACATGCTCCCTCCCTTCTTCATATAGCTGTCAGAACAACCTTTCAAACGTTATCAATCCCTTTCCCTTAGATAGGCCAAATTTCTAGCATGAAATTCATGGCCTTCCAATCAGATCTGAATGCACTTTTCACTTTCCCCATACTCAACTCTGGCTTTGGCTGACTCCATGCCTCTGAGGTTTGTCGCCACTGGAGAATAACAGGTGCTGTGGCTGATGCCACCCTTCCCTAAACCAGTGAGTCCCAAATTGGCTGCACCTGGGGAGCCAGAACAACTAGTGATGTCTGGGTGCCCCCCAAGTTCCCCCAGATGAATCTAATGTGCAGCCAAGTTTGAGAATCACTGCCCCAAATTCCTATAGCCTGTAGTTCTCAAAGTTTAGTGGGTATCAGAATCTCCGGCGAGCCAGGAGGTTGTTAAAACAGATTGCTGGGCGGTACCCTTAAGGTTTCTGATTCAGTAGGTCTGGGGTGGGCCCATCAATTGGCATTTCTAACAGCTCCCGGGTGGTGCCCAAGGACCCTACTTTGAGAACTGCTGCTCTACAGTCGTAATTAGTATGATTATGTAGTATAAACATATGTACCACATACAGCAGGTCCTCAAATAATGTCATTCTTTCAGCGTTGTTTCCTTATAACATTGATGAGATGCTGTAGGAACCTAACTCTTGTTTCTATCAGTTAGCCTATGGCAAAATTGGTTTCTCTACTATGTTATTTCGCTTAAAGTCACAGAACCTATTGACAACATTAATTGAGGACTTACTGCACATTTGTGTACTTTATTTGGCAAAAGAGAATGTACAATCTTCTGGAATCCCTTCTATTATTGCCTTGTACTGTTACTTTAATTTTTTAACACATTTGTTTATGAACCAATCCTCAGAATGTTTTAGAGATTATGTAGTCCAATTCCCTTTTTATAAACCGAGACCCCAAGAGGGAAGTGATTTTCCCAAGGGATCAGATGCTTATTGGCAGAACTTGGGCTAGGATTCAAAACTCCCAACTCTCTCCACCTCCTCCTCAGTTCAATATTCTTTCCACCACATCTTTAATGTATCTCGAACAGCTTCTCCAATTAGAATGGACGTTTGTTGCTTGAAGAGATCACTTTTGTTTTTAATATTCCCCACAGCAGCTAGCAAGCCCAGCAAAGTGCCTTGCACATAGAGTCAGCACTCAATAAACATTCGCAGATTTCATTTTATGAAGTACTCAGCCTCATACTTTATAAGCTGGGTTTAGCACAATGCTGACAATTGGGCAGCTCTGCTCCAATCAATTAGCCAGAGAGTAAATCCTTCACATCATCACACACGTTGCCTGTATCTGCTATAGGGTCAGTAAGAAGCACATAAAGACAAATTATAGGGATTTTAAAAGTGGAAGGAATGATAAGTTTATAAGGTGACACAATTCAACTTTCAAATTGTGGGTCAGAAGACACTTACAAAGTACCCGAAGTTCCATGTTACACCTAACAAAGCAGTGCAGCAGTGAAAATACGACAGGGAAGTCTAAAGTACACTGTTCTTAGGCCAACAGTCCCCAGCTTCTTTGTGGTGAGGCCCTCCCTGTTCCTTAACAGAAAATCCACAAGTAACTGAATTACAGGTAAAGAGGAGACAGAGGGGGAGGGAGACCAAGAGGAGCCAGAGGGCTGCGACATGTAGCTGGGTGAGCAGCAGGGGTAAGATGATGTTGTCACACATCCTGCCTTGAGTGCCATTGCTACTACACCTCCCCAGACCTTCCAGCAGCTTCACTGGGAGGAGCATGACCCTGCTGGGCCTCATGACTGACTAAGCCTGTCTGTACCGTACGATTTGATCACTGATGCTTTTGCCATCTCTACAATGGACAAGAATTGCTGTACAATCAAGTCAGCTGCAGCACTTGTTATTAATCGTGAAGGTGACCGCAGGAATGTATTGGCTGTGCCACCATTTGGTTCACCACTGGCACAGAGTAACCCATGATCTTGGCAACAGAACTGGAATCCCCAGTTTCCGTCATAGATTGCGACTCGAGGAAGACTCCTGTCCCCGCTCTTTCCCCTTCCCCCTGATAAAATCTGCTGCTTCCAACAAAGGTAGGACCACATGCACAGGACAGTCAGTCCGGCGAGCAATGAAGCCAATAAAAATACGTCAACATTTGTGTAATGACAGGTGTAACAATGAGTATACATAACATAGTCATATGTAAAAATTACTTCGGATATACAAAATACATTTTAATAGGTTAAATAAGTGAACTCTATGACCAACTGCCCCCTTTATTAGTATGTTTTTCAGGTAACTGTGGAAGTTTTCCATCCTGGGTCTAATCCCAGAACTGATAGACACATTCAGTGAACCACCACGTCCCCAAGACATCTCGCATTCCTTGAGTGATCACCTTCACGTATGTTCTAATCCTTGATACTTTGCCAGTTTTTTCTCTTCCAGTAACTTTAACGTCACCACGGGTGCTTGTCTCCCTCGTGTCTCAATGTCCGTCTCAGACCCAACCTCCACGACCCTGCACTGACTACTGCCTACCATAAAATGTTCAGTTTCACAGCCAACTCAAGAACGCAACACATCACTTGTTGTTGCTCGTCATAATCACCCAGTTCCAATTTATAGAAACCATTTACAATAAGACCTAAAAATCGAATCTTTTCACACAGGTTCACTGGCGACACACTGAGTGTTAGGTCAATGCTTCGACAAGCCCTGCAATAGCCTTTGGCCCAAAGCAATCAAACTCTGACCTGGATATTGGCTCAGAGTTGGCATGAGTTCACCAAATGTCACTGTTGCTAGTGACACCACAAAGGTCAAAAAAGGACTCATTGGGTTATAGGGCAGGGAACTTGACAAGTCTGGGGCTCCACTACATCTCAAAGATGGCACAATGCCCCAGTGGTGGCAAAGTCCCAACCCAATACTCAACACTAACCAGTCCAGTGACTACTGTGCAACCAGATGGTGGTTAGCAGTTCTAGGAAGCTCTTTAGGAAGCTCATGCTTTCACTTTTCAGGGGACCCAAGACACAAGTTATGTCACTCATGGAGAAGCACTTCTTTTATACTACTAATACTTAAAAACAAACAAGGCACTTTCATCTACAAGTTAATAATAAAAAGTACCTGATGTATTCTTTGTATTTCTGAACCCCAAATGTACAAAGGCTTTTTGTGTTTTTTAAAAATTTACAGTTGTTTATTTTTAGGAGTTTTAGGTTTACAGAAAAATTGAGTGTAAAGTACAGATTCCATATACCTCAAAGACCCCTCCCAGTTTCCTCTATTATTAATATCTTGCATTACTGTGGCATATTTGTCACAACTGATGAGCCAATACTGATAAATTATTATTTTTTTTTTGAGCCCACTGGCCCACGTGGGAATCGAACCGGCAGCCTTCGGAGTTAGGAGCACGGAGCTCTACCCGCCTGCGCCACCGGGCCGGCCCGATAAATTATTATTAACTAAAGTCCATAGTTTACATTAGGGTTCACTCTTTGTGTTCTGCATTCTATAGATTTTGACAAATGTTGAAGATTTTTTTGTTAAATCCTTACAGTGTATTTTGAGGAGCAATAAATTACCTTACCTCAAGACAATTTTAATTGCTTTTGCTTTGGAAAAGGAAGTTTCACAGGGTTATAATGTAAATCACTCATTTCTTTTTAACGATTCATAGTTTCAAAAACTGTCTATAACATAACCCTGCAAACATATTTGACTTTGATTATCTGAAAACCAAATGTTCACCACTCTCAAACCTCCAGCATGGCTCCAAACTTGAAAGGAGTCTGAAGAAATTATTGGATCACAAAACAAAGAGTAAGACAACAGCCTCCAAGATGATATCTAACATGGGAGAATTAATCAGTCTGTTGATGACTTGGTCTGGAGATGTTTATTCAAAAAAGCTGTATCACGAGAAAGCAGAGCAGTGTAAGGGGTAGAATCAGAAGACAGAAAAGAGGAGGCAGAAAATCGGGGAAGGAAGACAGTAGAAATCAGAAGTACAGATAGAGACTGGATGCAAGACAGAGCGAAAGCAATGCAACAGAGAGCCAGCTAGACATAAAGGCACAGGGACATGAAGTTTTTTGAGGGGGTGAGTGAGGAAGGGGCAAACTGCATCTCAATACTGTGGCCCTTAAGCTGCCTAATAACTATTTACTTGAATATGCCAATGGGAAAGTAACATTTAGCATATTAAAAGTTTGCTTCACATGTAAGTACGTAAAGATGATACACCTATGCACAGAAAATTCTCTCTGAAATCGGTTTCAAAATTTTTGGAAAGCTCAAGGGATAGGGTTATTCCTGCATAAATTTATACATATGAGTACATTAGCTGGAGGTGTGTGTGTGTGTGTGTGTGTGTGTGTAATATTTATTCTCATTTTTTTACTTTACAAATAAACATGAAGTAAAATTCAAATTTTTTATTTGTCCTGTTCTTGAGGAATTTCACATCTCACTATAACTACTTCAGAAGAACAAATACTGCTTTTCTGTTTTATCAGAACTGTTTCTGTCTTGGCTGTAATTTCCCTTCAATCCAAGTATGTAATGAGACTATTGAATAAGGATGCTATAGTTTACTTGCATGCAAAATTCTTAAGTACTCATCTTTAGGCAATCTAGATAGTAGTATTTTATCTTAAACACGGAGAAGAAAATTGTGTTTTGGATATAAATCTGGTCTGCCTAGAGAAGGGTCCACAAATTTTCAAATCTAAGTTTAGAAAATGGCCCTCACACAAAAGCACCTCAGTGGTTGCCTGGGGACATGGGCACAGAGAAGAACGTACTGTAAAAGGGGCCTAAAGAAACTTTTGCGGGAGTGATAAAAATGTTCTACATCCTGATTTCAGCAGTGGTTTCATGGTTTCATACATCTGCCAAAGTCATCAAATTATATGCCTTTAGGGGATACAGTTTACTGTATGTAAACAATACTCAATAACCTTGATATTAAATTACCTTGATAATCATTCCACAATGTATATGTATATCAAATCATCATATTGTACCCTTTAAACATATAGTTATATTTGTTAATTATTCTTTAATAAAGTGGAGAAAAAAGTTGACGTTAAAAAAGTGGCTCTAACAAAGGCTGACGGCTTCATCTATAGATGCAGACTTTCACCTCTGACTGGTTTGGCCGCTTGGTTTCTTCGTGTGGTTAGATGTGCTTAACTACACTGGAAAATTCCTTCCCAGTTCTTTCCTTAAAAAGAGACAGAGCTTCTTGTGGCCTAGAAGGGAACAGTCCTAGGATCTGAAAACTTGAATTGACCCTGGCATCTGGAGATGGTAGAATCTTTGCCAAAGGACTTAACAGTGGTCTCCTTAGCTTCCAGAAGCTACTTGGCTGAGGACTTCATCATTTCAAGTACTTGAAACTACAATTATTTACAGGGTATTTCTTAGAAACTGTTGAAAAAATTTTGTAAATTCAAATATCTAAATCCACTACGATGGCTTGGTGATATGAAATGTTTGAGACTTTATAATCTGTGTGTGTGTGTGTGTGTGTGTGTATGTGTGTGTGTGTGTGTGTATATACTTGAGTTTCTAAGAAACCTGAAGGACCTGTTACTTCAGTTCACCTGGCCAGGTGAGAGTCCAGATGATTATGTCTATAGGCAGACAAGACACAAGTAATCAGTTTCACAAGCAAGAATGATGTATACAGCTAGACCTTGCAGAGAATCACTGAAAAAAACAATCCTTAATGTCTTCCAAATAAATCACACATTTTAAATTTGACAGGAGTCAAGCAGCCTTATCCACACTCTAAAACTTGAAGTAAATGACAAAACTTATTAGCTAATGGAGCATAGAAATTTAGTTTTGTACCATCCTTGTCAAAACAACCTCGATGATAAAACCTCTGTACCCTCAGCTATCATTTCCTTATTATCGAAAAGTGAACGCAAATCCTTGTGGATATTACAAATGTTTGTAACTAGAGTATCGATGGACCATTTTATGTCTTAGAATATATATAAAATCCAGAGAGTTTTTATGTGGGTAAATCAAATATAAATTTTATAAGCAGTAAAGTCCTGACCAAAAAGACTTATTTTGAAATTTTTTTAACGTTTCACTGTGTTAAAAAAAAGTACGCACATGCCTCCTATCTGTGCAGTTTATACCTATAGTAGTTCAAAAATAAAGTACGAGCAAATCTCATTGGTTTAATTAAATACAGGGGAAAACCCATTTTCTAAGAGACATACAGGATGCTACAGGAAGCTGGAAGAGCTAGTTGCTCAGTAACAATGCCCACACTCATTAGCAGGCAATAATAAGGAATAGGCTAAAAACTACTTAAGAACACTCCCCTAGGCAAGGGTACAATTTGCTCATTTGTTCAAATAGTAGGTCCTTGGCAATGAATATCCATATTCATTATTTCATGTAACCTTAGCATTTGCTGGGGCCCTAGCTGCAGAGAAGGGATGATTTCGTGTTCACAGGTTTACATGTCTATGCAGCCTATTAATCTATGGTAGAGTTTTAATTCTATTCTATCAGTGACATTTCTGTATCTAGTGACTCCAGCTTTTCTCAGCCCACACCTACACGAAAGAACAGCTTCCCTGCCCATCCTAGGCTGAAAGGCGGACCTCAACCAGTCTAGGCTGGGGTAACTACTGGCGAATGGGGTGAGGGGGAGACACAGCGGCAGGAACTTGAGTATGTGGATACACTGAAAATCCTGAAAAAGGGAAGTGAGCAGAGTCACCTGAACTGAAAAAAGAGTCACCCTAAGAATGAAAATAGACACACAGGCAAAGAAGACACAAAGAGAGAGGGAGCCACACAGCTACAAACAGAAATGAAGAGGGCAGGGAAAGAGAGGGAGGAAAGCTGAAGAACTCATTTTTTAAAGGTGCCAGATTAAAACAGGTGTGTGTGTGTGTGTGTGTGTGTGTGTGTGTGTGTGTGTGTGTAACGCCATACTGCCAGCATTTGCTACAATTTGTTAACTTCCTACCTAAGTTTAGAAGCAGATGCAATCTTTAAAATTTCTTTCCCACAATTTTAACAGGTATCTCATTTTATAAAGGAAAAAAATAATTTTGTGCAGCAGTAGCTCTAATTGTGGTCTTCCAGGCTACTACGTATAAAGACTCATACAAAGTCATTTGTCATTTCTGTGACTACAGGAATGTTTGATATGCCTTGGCACTTGGTACTTGCCCCATAGGCCAGGGGAAAATAAACTGAGGGCCAGATGTACAAAAGAGGTTCCCCATCACTAATCTTCAATTTCAATAAAGCAAATAATGTGAAAAATTCCTGTACTGCTCACAACTGTTTTGATCATTTTCTAAAGTTAGGAAATATTTGGTCTTTGCAGGAAGTTAATATACTTCCACCATAAAAGCTTGTTCTGTTGAGGGACAGGCCAACAAAAAGTTCTTGACTGTGAGAGGTTCATACTTAGGAAATAAAAACTTACCTACTATGGAGGACCTAAAACGTCAAACTGGACCTCCGACATGAACATATTATATGACTTTGGATCAGGTGCTTGACCTCTTTGAGCCTCCGTTTCCTCATCTGTAAAATGAAGGGGAGTGGGTACCAACAGCCCTTTCTAGTACTAAGATTCTATCACTCAAGCTGGAGGAGGAGAAATGTGAAGGGGACCATTAAGAGGAGGCCACAGGATAGTCTTCCAACTCCCTGGCAAGTTTCTCATTTCACTCCTTATGACCATGACTTCTACCTAGAGATGCAACAATAATTCAGAAAATCTTCCGGTAAAGTTTTTTAAAAAATAACTTAGACTACATTTATAGATTGGAGATTCTGCAACGGACTTGAGTCCACCAGTTTAAAAAAAAAAATCACTGTATTTTAAAAAGAAATATAAGATGTCACAAATTCTGGGTGGATCATAACTGATTTTAATTTTCTTCTTTAGGCATCTCTGTATTTTCTGAATTTCTCTATAATGACAAAGTACCACTATTATCATTAAAAAGTAGATTTTCAAAAGGATTAGTGTATTTTTACAAGTTTGATCAGATCTCTGAAGTCTACTCTGAAATCATTGTGGGGAGAGGGTACAAAATCAGGCCGTATCACAATCCGTGCCCATATCCACTGGTTAATTACCCAAGTGGCTGATTGCTGTAGGTAGAATCATGACATTATTATTACAATCAGAATCTGTGCCTCACAGTCCTATGTAGAAATCAAAATGTGCATTTTTATCTAAACAACATTTATTTCTCCCCCCCCCCAGCATCCTGGACCTTGAGAATCATGGTTAAAATTCCTTTCCAATTTAAAGTAAGTGAAATGAAACATGAGGTCCTTCTTCTACCCACAAAAAAAAGTTTTCCAGACAAAATACGATTGCTAATGGGCTGTTTCATATTTTTTCCTCTTTTTATGCTCTAAAATACATCAAAAGTTAAAATAAATATTTAGCTGTCAAAACAAAACACACTCCCCATATGGAAAACACATATGAATGTGATGACTTTTTTTATAAAAACAACTTCCATAGCAAAAACAAATGTTTAAATTGTATAAAAAAAAAAAACAAAACCAAATGCTGCCATTACTAAGTTCTATACAACAGTCCTAGGGAAGGTAGAAGGTGAGCTGCAGAAAGGATCTAAACACAATTTGGTAACTTCCACTTTAATGATTATCGAAAAAGTGTTTTAAAAAATTCAAGTAAGATAGAAAATGAAGTTTTCCAAAATGACAATGACAGGCTCAGTATGGGTGGATCTCCAGAACAAAGTCCATGTTGAACTTCGTTCTCATCAGTTGAGGAAGGTACAGTAATTCACCGTTCCATTCTCTACCTGAATATAATCCATGTCTACAACACGTTCCCTGTGAAATTACTGCATATAAGACCACTTACTCACCTCTCGGCAGCTGGCTCCCTCAACCGATCCCCTTCATTAATCCCAAGCTTTCGAGCAAGGAGCAGGGGACAATGGCTTAGTCATGGGAACTAAGTTGAAATCCCAACTCTGCCATTTATTAGTTGTACAATCTTAGACAAGTTACTTAACTAACCTTGATGAAATGTGCAGCATAACTACTTTTCAGTGTTGCTGTGAGGACCAAATTACGTGATGGGTATACTTCAACTCGAGCATTGTCTAGAATTAGAGGTCTTCAAATAATGTTGGTTCCCTTTCTCCCCCTACTTCTGGGTCACTTACTCCAAACATGAGCAAACTTAACGTTTGTGGTTTTAATTACTTTCAAGCAAGCTCAGTGGTATAGAGGACATGTAGTAATTTTAATTTTGTTAAGTAATATTTTGAATGGAGCATGCCACAAGGGAGACAGTATGGCATTGTGTTTAAAACCATGAACTTCTACAGAGAAAGACGATCTTAATTTTGATGTCTACTTCCAACCTTGACTAGCTGTGAGACCTAAGGCAAGTTACTTTACCTTTCTGAGCTTAGCTCCTCACTTATAAAAATGAAGAAAATATATCACCTATACAAGTGCCTGGCACAGAGGAATTACCACAAATGGTAGCTGTTATTGGTCGTTTAATTATTCAGGTCCATGTATGGGAACTAGTCACTTTTAAGACTAGTAAAGCGAGCTCAGCCAACTACTCAAGTCACATCAGACACTGTCATTGTTCTCTATTCTCCTGAAGTTATGTTTTATTGCATTTTGTAGAGGAAATGACATCAGCCTCAGAACTATTAACTTTTCAGGTCAGGTCATTCTTTGTCGTGGGGGCTGCCCTACTCGAATGTTAAAGCAGCATCCCTGGCCTCTCAGTGGCATGCCGGTGCCCCAAGTTGTGACAGCCAAAAATGTCTCTGGACACTGTTCCATGTCCCCTGGGAGCAAAACTGCCCCAGTGAAAAACCACTGGTCTAGCAACATCCACAAACGGGAATTCTCAAAGATCCCAGGAGGTAGCCCTGCAGGAGGATGAAGGTTTACTCTAGCTACTGTTTCATATTATCCGTCCTCCTGGCCCCCACCATCCTTATTATCCATAATTCAAAACTGACCACAGAAAAGGATTTTTTTTGCGGGGGGCCAATTAGCTGTCAGAAAATGCTTTAAGCCACAGGAAGGAATGCTGGTCTGGCTGTCTTCTCACTATACAGTGATACAAAACGCTGAACTTAAATATCAAGAAATCTGCTATGTCCACTGTATTTTATATAAAGCTTATCTTTTTTCTTTTTATTTCTTTGTTTTTTTTTAAGGAGGACGTAGCTCACAGTGGCCCATGAAGGGATCGAACAGGCAATCTTGGAGCTACCAGCACCATGCTCTAAACAACTGAGCTAACCAGCCATCCCCATAAGGCTTATCTTTTTTTAAAAAAAGGCCATGGACCTTAAGACGACTGATGAACCATATTTTTACTCCAAATGAAAAGTATGTCTTACTTGGGGAGGTGAGATAAAATTTATGCAGTGAATAACTCCCTGGAAACAAATGACTCCACTGTTTGCATGGCTGAAGCATGGTTAATGTATATGAAGTGCTACGTTAATGTCCACAGGAGACCGGACAACTCTTGATTATTCACAGCAAATTCATTGTCTATCTCTCATTTAATAATTGCACCAGAAGGCAGGAGCCATTTCTTATCCACTGTGTACCCCTGCACCAAGCACAGAGCCTCCGACAGGGGGGTAGATAACTCAGTAAAATGTTTGTTGAATAAATGTATGGTCGTATATTGTGCTTAATTAAGTACTCCATTGACAAAACAAAACAAGAAAAGAGAAACTTTCTTTGCTCTGGTCGAACAGTAGCTGAAAGAAAAGATCTTTTAACAAAAAATAATTACAGCCTACTCCCTTTTACCCCAAATTCAAACAACTAGGAAGTTGAATTAACCAAAAAAATTTTGTAGGCAAGTTGGGGAAAGCAGCCAAATAGATAAGGCTTCAAGTTCAAGCCAGTGCCAACATTTGTTCAACTCCCACAAGGTTATAAAAGCCAATGTTGCTGGCACCGGAGGGGAAAAAGGGAGGGGTATGGGGAAGTAGGGAACCGGGAAGTGGAGGGCTGGAAAACAGGGATCAGTCTCAAAAGGTTATCTTCCATTCCTTCACCAAACTATAATTTTTTTAATGTCAAAACTTTAAGGGTGAGGGTCAATTTCTTACACAAAAGTCTTGATTTACAAATTACTTTAGAAATGGATGCTAGCAAAATCTTTAAGGCTACTTAGAAAGATATTTGATCATATCTTAATTTCTGAAATGTCTTCATCTTTTTTTCCCCTCCAGTCCTGCAAGGGCAAACAACAGGTTCTCAAAAAGCTGGGTGAAACACACTCCATTTACTCTTCTGTCTACAGAAACTTGAGGCCCACCACCCATCAACATCCTTCTCTTCTCAAAAGATTTTACTTGTCTCAGCATTCTATTCATAAGAGAAAAAACTTAGACTTACATTGTATTTTTAAATGTACAGTTGACCTTTGAACAACACAGGGATCATGAGTGCTGACCTCTGTGCATTCAAAAACTCCACATGTAACTTCTGACTCTCCAAAGACTTAAATTGTTCCTGGGTATGGGGGGATTGATTCCAGCACCCCCACAAATACCCAAGTCTGCAGAAGCTCAGGGCTCCTATATAAGATAACATAGATCAATGCATACAGTCGGCCCTCCACATCTGCAGACTCCCAATGGCAGATGGAAAACGGTGCAGGTATTTATTGGAAAAAAAATCCACGTATTTAAGTAGAACCCCCACAGTTCAAACCTGTTTTGTTCTAGGGTCAACTGTACTAAGTTTAGATTGTTGCAAATGCATAGAATGTGTATCACATTAACATTAGAAATGGTGCATATAATGGTGTTTATTTAAATGTGTTTTCATCAATCTTTGAGACCAAAACCTCTATTCCCTTTTAACATTTCCAGTGTAGCATTTCCAGGAAACAGTAATTATCTTAGTTAAGTGGACCATTAGTTTGATGCTTATTAAGTTAGCTCCAATATACTGGGTATGATACAAAAGGAATTTTACCAACTGAAATCTTATGCAATGTTTTTTAATGTTTCACTCAAAAATCTAGACTTGGTTGGAAAAACACACGCTTTCCTTCTCCAAAAATTCAATATGGGAATGGTAGATTAGAATTTCAAAAACCAGATATGGCTACAGAACCTATATGGTAGTATTAGACTATATACTTATTGGGAGGTGGTTTGTACAAATCATGGCCTATCTGACCAATTTCCTGTTGCATAAAGATTCTATTTGCTCTTAAAAATGTTAAATAAACATTTTTAAAGACTGAAGGTAAAGACTAGATTGGAACCTTATGTAACCAGAATGGGAAAGCACGTACCGTGCCTCACCACATTAAAGCCCTATTGGCTCTTTAATATGCATTCTTCCTAAACAAATAAGAGCAAGAGTTTCCAAAGGCAAAGCTACCATCCCAGAAGCCCTTGCTTCTTCAGTGTAAAAAATGGGGAGGGTTCTGTTCCCGGAGAACAGAAGCTGGGTGGGAAAGGCTTTGCAAAATTCCAAGGGGCCTATAATTTAAACTTATGCTATTCTGCAAATGTTCACATTTCCAAGGAACAACATAAAACTTACATTAAAACTGTCTTAATCAAGATAACAGAAAAAAAATTATTCCTGCTTCTCTATAAGCTTGCCATAGATTTGATAACCCAGCGAAGAATTACAGGCAATTACAAAATGATGGCTCCAATTAGGAAAACTGGATCTATTCCAAATTCAAATCAAAGGGGGCTCGGATAATCCCGATAGAATAATTTAAATGAATATAGGGGACTTCCAGCAAAGACATACGTTTATTCTATTTGTACCTCTTTTAAAAGCCAGGCAAAACACTACAACGACGGATGTCTTGCCCTCCAGAAAATTAATAAAAAGAAGAAGAAAAACCAAACCTGGAGTCCCCTTAATAAACCTTGTTCTCCTCTGTTCCCAAGGGGTGTCCCTGGTACAGGGTTTTCATTGTAAAGGGCAATCAAAGCAACCCCGAGAAACTCGCACAGTCCCAAATGCAGAAAATAATATAGCTCTGAACCCGAAACACAGCCTTGCCTTGCTGATTTCCAAATGTCTAACTAGTCCTGGACGACAAGAAGCCGCGAGGAATGGGAGAGAAACTTCGAAAGCAAAAAGCGCTCTCCCAGAGCCTAGAACAGACGGCACCTTGTAGAGATTTCACGCTTTTTGAGACCGAAGGTCACACCCTGCAGTTTTGAAAATCCACCTTCTAAGGCTCAACCCATGTGATAGAACATTCGTTCCTCTTGCTTTTCAAGGTTCCACGCTGGAGCTGAAATCTCCCACTCCCCCACCCTCATTTGCCAATTCCCCCCGTCGCGCCATCCCATTAGAGAGCAGCACAGTGGGCTCTTCTCCACCCTCTTCTTTCTCCCTCTGCACCCCCCACTCCTCCAGCATCCCCCGTGAAAAAAATCCAGGCGAGCCCCTCACCTCCAGTCCCTCTCATCCCCACCCCCGCCACCCTCGTTGGGCAAACCAAGGCAGGTCCCCCCTCTTTACCTCCCCAATCCCCTCCATCCTTGAGAAAAGCAAAGAGAGGCGCCCGCTTCATCTCCACCCGCTCCCCACAACCCTGCTAGTTATCCTTGTGGAGAAAACCAAGAGGTGCCCCCACCTCGCCCTACCCCCACTGCCCGCCATCCTGGGTGAGAAAACCAAGGACCCCCCCCTTCCCTCCCTCCTCCCTCCCCACCATTCTGCTGAAGCAAACATGGAGAGCCCCTCTTTCGCTCCCGCTCCCCCACCTCCACCCCGCTCCCTCCCCACTGCCCGCCACCCCCTTAGCGAAAGCCCAGGGAGACCGAGGCACGCACCAGAGGGGACCCCCCAGTCGGCGTCCCGCAGCCCGGTGCGCCCCAGTCCCCACCCCTGGCCAGCGGCCGAGGCCGGAGGCCGCAGGTAGCCGGCCCCGGAAGGCCAGATAGCCCCGACTGGCGGCGGCGGCAGGGCAGGAGGGCAGCGGATCCCGGGGGACGCGGGCCCGCCGGCGGGAGGCACACACGGACGCACACGCGGAGAGAAAGCGGGCTTACTGCCTGGGGATGCTCGGCAGCGCAGCTGTCCCGGCGGCGGCCGCTGCCTGCACCGACACCGAGACGCGGCGGTGGCGGTGGCGACAGCGGTGGCGGCGGCAGTGGCGGACTGAGCCCCCTCGGCCGGGCGCAAGATGTAGGGCGCGGGAGGGGCGTGAGAGGAGGGGCGCGCGCGGGGGGCGGGGAGGGGAGGGAGCGCGCGCGGGGGCGGGCGCGGGCGCGGCTGGCCCGGGGCGGGGCGGGGCGGGGCGCGCGCCAGGCGGGGCTCTGCCCGCGGGGGCTGCGGTGTGGGGCGCGCGCGCGGGGGCCGGTCTGGCAGGGAGCTAGGGGCGGGAGCGCCACGCACCCTGCGCGCCCCTGTGCCCCCGCCTCGGGAGCGGCGGCGCTGCCTGCAAGGCGCGGGCGCGCGGTGAAGGTGGCTGTGGGGAGGCGGTGGCGAGCGCTTCTCCAGAGGGCGGGCGTTCAGGCCTGGAGAGGTGGGCGGGCTGGGGGCGCCGGGGGCCCTCCTCCCTCGCGCCGCAGCCTTCGAGCCCGGCGGGGAGTCACGAGTCACTGCAGGCGGTCTCGCCCAGGTCAGGGGAAATGGGAGTGACAAAGGAGTAGAGCGAGGGTGGCCTCACCAGGGGCCTCCAGTAACCTGCGTACTACCTGCAAAGCGGCCCGGAACCGAAGCGCACCCCTTTTAGCCCTGGACTGCGCAATCCCGTGGTTCGGAGGGCGCCAAAGGACCCACCGGCGACCTTCCCCTTGGTAGCAAGCGAGAGGGAACGGAGTCCCATCCATAAACCCACTGCCACTCCACAGGGCTTTATACCACTCAGCAAAGGACTGATGGCAGCGGCACCTGGCTACTCATTCACTCGACATACAGTTCACTGAACACTTACCATGTGCCAAACACTATGCCAGGCGCTGGGGACACAGCACAATCATACAAAACACTATCCACCCTGCCCTGGGAGCTCGCAATCTAGTCGGGGAGACAGATGATAAAGAAGTGAGAAAATAATCAAATCTGGGATAAGACCTGTGCTGGAAAAAGAAGAGGGTGCAAATTGTGTGGTTAGGAAGTAGGAGGTGGCATTTAAACTGAGCCCTGAAAGTTATGAAAGAATCAACCATAGAAGAGTCGGAGAAAAGCCTTCTAGAAAGAGGGAGTAGATGTAGGAAAGCCAGAAGGAGGGGGCGAATCTTGATGTCTTAGAACTAAGGTAGTGACTGTGATGGGCACCAGAAGAGCTGGGGAAAGGAGCATAATATAAGGCTGGACGTGTTGACGGGGACCAGATGGTGGGCTACACCCTAGTCAATGGGAAGACCGTTTTATTCCAAAATAAATGGGAGGCCTTTGAATGAGTGGTTTTACCCTGGGGCAAGACATGACTTGATTTATATTTCTTTTTTCTTTTGGAGTGACTGTAGATTTACATGCATTTGTAAGAAATAAAACAGAGATCCTATATACCCCTTACCCATTTTTCTCCAATGCAAACTATGATACAGGATCACCACCAGAACACTGACAGTAGTACAATCTACCAATCTTACTCACATTTCCCTGGATTTATTTGCATTCCATACAATTTTATCACATATGTAAACTTGTGTATCCACCACCACAGTCAAGATATAAAATAGTTCCATCATTACAAGGATTCATCCTGTTGCTCTTTTATAGCCACAGCTATCTCCTGAGTCCCCCAATCCCTCACCATTGGTGACCATTAATCTGTCCTGTTTCTACAATTTTGTCATTTCAAGAATGTTAGGTAAATGAATCATACAGTATGTAACCTTTGAGGATTGGCTATTTTCACTCAGCTTCTTTTTTTATTGCTGAGTAGTCTTCTAGGTCTGACATATTTTTAAAAGACCACCTTGACTGCAGTGGAGAGAATGGTTCAGCGGAGACTGAGAAGTGAAACACAGGGACAGGTTAGGAGGATTTCTCAATAGTCTCTGTCAAAACTGCTGGTGGTTTAGATGAAGATGGTGCCTGTGCAGGGAAGCGGAAGGGTTTGCTGAAACAGATTTGAAGAGGGAATTGGAGTTGAAGTAGAGACAGCATAGTGTAGACAATTGTTTTGAGACCTTTCACTGTTAAGGGGAACAGAAGTGGAGTAGAACAGGAGGGACAAGTAAGGACAAAAGGTTTCTTTCTCCCTTTTTTAATTTGAGAGATGAGAGTGTGTTTAGCAATAATCAGTAGGGAGGGATTGCTGATGAGAGAAAAGGGCTTACTAAAGGAGTCAAGTCCTTGCCTAGGCAAGATGAAGTGAGAGCTGGATTCCACATGGAGGATGGGCCCTCCACCTGCTGAAAGGCCTTCCCCATTGTAAAGACCGCGGAAGTAAATGCTGATGGGGGTGGGCTAGGGGACAGCCAGCTATGTGTAAAGATCAAGCAAATCCAGTCTGATGACTCCTATTCCCCACCCCCACCCCACCGAGGTGCACAAACTGGGTGCCGGCCTCCCTTAGAAGAGAGCATAAACCCTTGCAAAGTTCCCTTCTCTCTTCCTGGCACCAGGGGCTTCGGCTATACCTTTTCCTGTTCCAAGCCCTCAGAAGCACTGACGTTTGGTCTTTCTGGGTAGTCAGAAAGGCTCTAGCTTCACACTTGCTAGGAAAAGAAGGAGCTGGTCTGCCCCACCCTGATCCCAAGAACAATCAGCTCCGGAGCAGGCAATTCCTCAAATATAATATCAGCCCAGCCCCCAGCCCCAAAATAGCCAAGAGGCACCCAAGCTGGAGAGCTCTGGATGGAAGGCCCTCTCCTAAGGAACCTGCTGGCTATCCTTTGGCCCTCCATCAGTGTTAGTTGTGGTTCATTCCTCACAAGACCCCTTTCTTCCTCCCCGTTTCCTTTCTCTATCTTTCCTTCCCCTCCTTTCTGACCCCGACTTTCTTGCCCACCTCACCCACTTCTTTCCTCCCTTCCTCCCTTCTGCCAATATTCGTGATGTGCTCCTATTAGGTGCAAGGAACGGATCTCTCACATTGCCCCGGTTTGGTCTGTGCCCAAGGTCAGTCCTGCCTGCCTCTTAACACTTCATCTCCTTGGATTTGAACTCAACTTTTGTGGGTCGTGGGAACACATTATTCCACTTAAGATAGGTGGGGGTCTGTGTTGCAGAATAAGCAAAATGGACAAAAGGAAAGTGGCTGCCCAAATTGTGAACATGTATGCTACAGTCCTGTAATGTTTCCAGTAACAAGAAGCAAAAAGAAATTGTTTAAATTTTTGTTTTTAGGATGACTAGATTCAGATGGTATGATCTCAGATCTGATCTTTTCCATTTCTGTTTGAGTAAGGAAATAGGCATGAGGAGAAGGGTCTTAGATTTCAAAAGAATTTAAAGCACTCTTGGAAGGAAACATGAAGCATTTATCAGCATATACAAAGTAATGAAGTCCTTTGCCTTCTCTTCAAAAAGTACCATTATGACTAGTGATTCTAAGTTACTGAAAGTGTAATACATACCAGACAGTTTACACGTATCATTTTATTTACTCTTCACATTAGATACTATTATCCCCACTGTTACAGACACCATTATCCCCATTGTAAGAAGCTCAAATAGGTTAAGCAACTTTGGAACCAAGACTTGAAACCAAGCAGTGTGTCTCAGGGGCCCACAATCCAAACCCGTATACTATATTTCCGAAACAATGACGGAAGAGAGTTAATCGCTCTTACTATGGTCATCCAAAGTGGCTGCTTCTTTCCGGTTAGTGACACCCCAAAACACACCCACCCCATCCCCCGCCGCCAAAGTGATGCTGAGTCCTTCATCTCCTTGACTTTTCCCTATCAATGGAAACCACAGAGTTCAAGTGTCTCCTTCTACAAGAGACCTCAAGCCTCCAGACCACTGCTCCACTCCATGATCATTACACATCATGGCAATGGTGGAGCCTGCCCCAATTCCCAATGAGTACTTCTACCTCTCCAGACAGCTTTACCTCCCACCTCTTCCCTCCCTGTCCCTGTGGGTCACCAGCCTAGGGTCTAGAAGGATCTTGAAACACTTCCTGTGCATTCCTCTCTGGAAGCCTTTGTTACTGTGGTTCCTTCTGCCTAGAACACAGTTTCAATGACTTTCTGGACATCTCTACATTTAACAGGTATCTCGCTTCTGCCTGCCCTCACCCTGACGTATTTCTCTTCCTGTATTCCCTGTCTCTGTTAATGGCATGCTACCCACCCCAACCCCCTACAGGTGCCCAAGATGAAAGCTTCCTTCCTTACTTTTGACTCCTTCATGTCCAATAGGTCGCCAAGCCCTATAAATTCTACGTGTGACGTAGTCAAACCTCACCTCCTCTTCCAAGGCGCCCCAGACAAACTTGGGCAGAATCAGTTACTGCCACGGTACTTGCTTTATACTGTCAGTACAGCATGTGACTGTTTTCTACCCTGATGGTTTCAGGGGCCTACTTCCCCCACCAGGTGACAGACTTCTTGAGGGCAGGTAATATGTCTTCCCTGTTTATACCTCCAGTTTCTTGGAACATGGGAGGCATTCAATTAATATTTATTTCTTTAAAATGTTTCATTTAGGTAAAATATAAACATACGCAAGATAGAGAATGCAGTATAATGAACTTACATGTACCCAACACCCAGATTCAGCAATTATCAACACACCCAATCTTGTTTCATTTACATTCACCCACCCATTCCCTCAACACACACACACTGGACTATTTTTTTTTTTTAAAGATTTTATTGGGGAAGGGGAACAGGACTTTATTGGGGAAGTGTGTACTTCCAGGACTTTTTTTCCAAGTCAAGTTGTTGTCCTTTCAGTCTTAGTTGTGGAGGGCGCCGCTCAGCTCCAGGTCCACACACTGGCCTATCTTAAAGCAGATGCAACACATCCTATCAGTTGAGCCAGAAACACTTCAGTACATATTGCTAAAAAATAAAGACTCTTCTTTTTTTAACGTAAGTGTAATGTCATTATCACACCCCAAAGCAATGAACTGAAATTCCTTAATATCAACAAACACCCAGTCAGGATTCAGAATTCCCCAATGTATCCCAAATGTTTTCTACAGTATGTGTATTGCAACTTTTAAAGGCTCATTTACTATATTTGGTTGATATGTCTCCAGTTAATGATTCTTGGATGGATGGATGGATGAATGGATCCTCCCTACCTTCTCTCACCCACAGTCTCCCGTAGTTCAAAATCTGCCCATTTTACAAAGACACATCTCTATCTGATGCTAGAACCTGCTTGAGCTCCTCTGATACCCTAGCTAAAAGTAACCTCTCCCTTTTCTCATAGCATTTTTCAAGATGTCTCTTGCTCTTATTACATTTAATCTTGTATAAAGATATTGTGAAGACAGTCTATCTATCTCTCCTATAAAGTTTTCAGCTCCTTAAAGTAAGTAACATGCCTTAATCACTATCGTGTACCCAATGGCACCGAGTTGAGGGCCTTGTTCATATTGGGCAACCAAATAAATTTGTTAAAATTGAATGGAGTTTAATCAAGACCAACATTCATAGACTCCTTTGTCTCCCTTGGGTATAGTCAAAGACCACAAGCTTTGGAATCTTGCAGACCTGTGTTGAAGTTCAAGTTTGGTCACTTATTTATTGTGTGGCCCACGGCAAATTATAAACTCAGGTGTCTTCAAACTTTTTTGCTGGTGACTGTTGTGAAGGAGGGAGGGGAGATTTAAAAATATATGGTGACAGAAGGAGAATTTGGGTGGTGAACACTCAATGCAATATACAGAAGGTGTATTATAGAATTGTACACTTAAAACTTATATAATCTTGTTAACCAATGTTACCTAATAAATTTAATACAATTTTTAAAAAAGTTTTAAAAAGATAAAAACAAAAAAATGCTTGCTCGCATGCTCCCTAAGATAATTTTGAAAACCTGTTTACCCCCTTACATATTGTAAGTTGATATCTAAAGGTTTTCATCCCATGCTTTAATAGTTACACAGGAAGTTATTTTTGTTATATAGTGAATATTGACGTTCTGAAATAAAGTGGTTACATTCCTTTTTTGAGTCTGTTCAACTGAATATGAATACAATAGCCATTCATGCCCAAAACCAGCTATTTAAAAAATGCATGATTAATATATTTTAACCACTGGAATTTTTACTTCGTTTCTTTTTCTTCTTTAAACTCGTATCTCCATTCTACTTTACCCACAGAATTTTGTCCTAATGTAATATATTTTATGCTTGTAAGTTTGTTTTTGATCACTCTGTATACTTCTGTGCAACAAAAATATAAACATAAATCAAAATTTTTTTCTTTTTTCCTTTTGATCTCTTCACCCATTTCTCCCATTCTCCACCCCCTGCTACTGGCAACCACCAAACTGTTCTCTGTATCTATGAGCTTGGTTTTTAGCTCTCTCTCTCTCTTAGGTTCCACATATAAGAGAGACCATATTTGTCTTTTTTGGTCTGATTTACTTCACTTAGTATAATACCTTCTAGGTCCATCCATCGTTGTCCCGAATGGTAGTATTTCATTCTTTTTTTATGGCTGAAAAATATTCCATTGTTTTGTGTGTGTGTGTGTGTGTGTGTGTGTGTGTGACATCTTCTTTATCCATTCATCTGGGGATGGACGGTCAGGTTGTTTCTATATCTTGGCTATTGTAAATAATGCTGCAATTAATATGCAGGTACAAACATCTTTTCGAGTTAGTGTTTTTGTTTATTTTGGATAGATACCCAGAAGTAGAATTACTGAATCATATGGTAGTTCTATTTTTAATTTTTTGAGGCACATCCACAGTTTTCCATAGTGGCTGTACCATTTTACAATCCCACCAATAACCACAGCAATCAAAATTAATTTTTAAAATGTATCACCATAACGTTGTATGTGTTTAAGAAAAACGTTTTCTAAATAGAATTATCCTTAGTACAGAAATGATGAAAAACTCTTAAATATTTTATAAAACTTGAAATATAATTGAAATATACAATGTAAAACACATTTTGGAAATGCAGCTTTTAAAGATGAATGAGGTGTTCTCAATTAGTTCATGCAATTGTGAATAAATATTACTATTGCTTAAATGAGACAGGTGTAGGAATTGATTTTATTTTGATTCTCTTTTTACTTTTTAAAAATGTAAATGCTGAGAAGGTTTGTTCACAGAAATAGGTAGAAGGAAATGAAAACAATTTTCTCACACCATTGCTACACAATTCTTTGTATTTCTTTGGAGTTATATATCAAAAATCCGATCATGATCTATCATCAAAAAATAATTTTAATGATTTATTAGCTGACAATTTCATTAGATCCTTCAGCAATTTTCTTGAAAGCAAAGCAAAAGGTCTTCAATTTTCTTGAAAGCAAAGCAGTGATTAGGGTCATTCATTTTTCCACACCAACACTCTTCTTTGGGCTGGTCCCTTTGTTTGGTACCAGCAGGTTTTTGACCCACCCCCAGCCCCCACTCCCCTACAATGCACCAAAGTCAGATTAGGGAAGGAGGGGTAGAGGATTGTCTTTCTTTTGTAAAATGAAAAAAGGGCTGTTGAGAAAGAGGAGGTGGGAAAGGAGAACCCAGCTACCAGAGACTCAGTGTTATCAAGAGATCAATTTTAGGAAGTTGAGAGTCTAGAAACTGATTTCTGTACAACTGAATGTGACCACGTACTCCTAGCAATTCTTCACGTATCCCTAGTGATATTCATAACCTAGGTTGATTTAATTTGTCTCATCCCAGTTTTCACATCTGTAACTTGGAACTGGCATTTTCTAAATCACAGGATTAATATGCAGATGGAATTAAATTACATGCTACATGTAAAGTACCCAGCACAATGTCAGACATATAGTAGGTATTCAGCAAATATTATATTCCCTCCCCACCTTTCCACCTTGACATGCCCATTTTTACAAAAGTATGATTGGTAATCTTTTTTTTAAGTGTAAAAAGCATGTTAAATAAAGGTTTTGACTTGGCCAGGATTACACATGAAATCAATAAAATTGGGCTGAAAATCTAATTCAGGACCTTTCCCTGGGTTTTTTTTTTTTAATTTCCAGACATTTTTAAAAAGAAAATTACAAAGAATAATATAACAAAGACATGCTTTCACCACTCAGAATTAACAGCTGTTAACAGTTAATATTTAAGTCTCTTTGGGATGATAAAAATAAAAAACAAATATTACAGATAAATATTTAATATTGGCCACTGCCTTCAGTCCTACCCCCTCTCTTTCCTGAGTCAACAACTATTGTAAGTTGGTTTTGTTTTACAATTTGTTTAATGTACTTTAGTAGTACCATTAGTGTACATCATTTTCAACTTATTTTAGTTTATCTGTCTCATCATCATGGCTTTATTTATTCCCCTCCTTCTTTACACACCATAATCATTTTAGAAGTTTATAGATTCTATTTATGTCATTTACTCCAATGTAATGAGTATCTCTATTCTTCTCACAATTTCTCCCACTCCACCCCCAACTCTGGTGTTTTTGCTGCTTGTGATTTTAGTTCCATTTTTTGGTTTTGTTTTTGTACATACTGATTTGATACATTTATATATGTGTGTGTGTGTGTGTGTGTGTGTGTGTGTGTATATATATATATATATATATATATATATATATATTGCCATTGTAGTGTTAGCTAACATCCATTTGTTTTTCAATTGAGATATAATTTACCTACCATATAATTCACTCTTTTAAGGTGTATAATTCATTGGTTTTTAACATATTTACAAAGTTGTGAAACCATCACCACTATCCAGGACATTGTCATCATCCAAAAAGAAACCCCACTAGCAGAAATGACTGGGGCACAGTCATTTCCCATTCCCTCTCTCTCCAGCTCCTGGCAATCACTGATCTGCTTTCTTTCTCAATGCATTTGCCTATTCTGGAATTTCATATAAATGGAATTATACAATATGTGGCCTTTTGTGTCTGGCTTCTTTCACTTAGCATAATGTTTTCAAAGTTCATCCTTTATATTACTGAATAATAGGCCATTGTATGGATATTTTGTTTTTGTTCATTCCATTTTGTTTATCCATTCGCCAATTGAAGGACATTTGTATTGTTTCCCCTTTGGCGCTGTTATGAACAATGCTGCTATGAATACGTGTGTACAAGTTTTTGCATGGACAAATGTTTTCAGTTCTCTTGGATATGTACCTAGGAGTAGAATTGCTAGGTCAAATGGTAACTCTATGTTTAAGCTTTTGGGAAACTGCCAAACTGTTTTCCAAAGTGGCCAGACCATTTTACACTCCCAACAGGAATTTTTGAGGGTCTCAATTTCTCTACCTTCTCATCAATACTTGTTATTGCCTGTCTTTTTAGTATAGCCATGCTGGTGTGAGTGAAGTGGTATCACATTGTTTTGATTTGCATTTTCCTGATGACTAATAATGTCAATTTCTGCAAAAAAAAAAAAAAAAAGCCAAGTGGGATTTTGGTTGGGATTGCACTGAATTTGTGGATCAATTTGGAAAGTATTGTCATCCTCACAAATTAAATCTTCTAATCCATGAACAATGGATGTCTTTCACTTTATTTAGGCCTTGATTAAACAATATTTTACAGTTTTCAAGAGCATAGTTTTATACTTTTTGTTAAATTTATTCCTGAGTATTTTATTCTTTTGAGGCTGTCATAAATGGAATGGTTTTCTTCACTTCGCCATTGGATTGTTCATTGCTAGTGTGTAGAATTATAACTGATTTTTTTTTTAACTGGGGAACAGTAGTGTGTTTGTTTTCTCCAGGACTCATCAGCTCCATCCAAATCAAGCTGTTGTCCAAGTCAAGTTGTTGTCCTTTCAATCTTAGTTGTGGAGGGCGCAGCTCAGCTCCAGGTCTAGTTGCCATTATGAGTTTCAGGGGGTGCAGCCCACCATCCCTTGCGGGAGTGGAGGAGTCCAACCGGCAACCTTGTGGTTGAGAGTCCAGGCTCCAACCAACTGAGCCACCTGTCCGCCCCTATAATTGATTTGTACATATTTATCTTGTACTCTGCAACTTTGTTGACATCATTTATTAGTTATAATTGGTTTGTGAATTTTGTAGGCTCTTTGTTATATAGATCATATCATCTGCAAGTAGTGATAATTGTACGTCTTTCTTTTGAATCTGGATGCCTTTTATTTCTTCTATTTCTTTTTCTTGCCTGGTTACGCTGGCTAGAACCTCCAGTACAATCTTGAGTAGAAGTGGTAAGAATGAACTTTCTTGTCCTGTACATAATCTTAGAGGAAAAGCTTTCAAGTTTTCACCATTAATTATAAAGTTAGCTGTTGATTTTTTTTCAATAGAGGAAGACCCTCTCTACTGCTCATTTGTTGAGTGATTTTATCATGAAGGCATGTTGGATTTTGTCAAATGCTTTTTCTGAATGTACTGAGATGATCATGTATCTTTTATTCTATTGATATAGATATTCTATATCAATTCTATTGATATGTTGTATTACATTAATTGTTTTTATAATGTTAAATTAACCCTGCATTCCTGGGATAAATCCAATTTGATCAGGTGTGTAATACTTCTTATATTTTGCTGGATTCAGTTTACTAGTATTTTGTTGAGGATTTTTACATCTATATTCATTCATCAGAAATATTGGTGTATAGTTTGCTTTTTTTGTGATGTCTTCATTTGGGTTTGGTATTGGTGTAACACTGGCTGCATAGAATGAGTTAGAAAGGATTTCCTCCTCTTCTATCTTTTGGAAGAGTTTGTGAAGAATTGATATTAATTCTTCTTTAAATGTTTGATAAAATTCACCAGTGAAGCCATCTGGTCCTAGGCTTTTCTTTGAGTGAAATTTAAAAATTACTAATTCAATCTCTTTACTTATTATAGTTCCATTCAGGTTTTCTCTCTTTCTTTCTCTCTTTCTTTCTCTCTTTCTTTCTTTCTGTCAGCTTCCAGCTTTAATCAGTAGTTTGTGTCTTTCTAGGAATTTTCTTTTTCAGGTTATCTAATTTGTTGGCATATATTTGTTCAGAGTATTTACTTATAATGCTTTTAATTTCTGTAAGGTCCGTAGTAATGTACCTACTTTCATTTCTCATTATAGTAACTTCAGTCTTCTCTATTTTCCCCTTGGTCAGTCTAACTAAAGCCTTTCAATTTTGTTGACTTTTTCAAAGAAACATCTTTATGTTTTGTTGTCTTTCTATTCTTCATCCAATCAGTTTCTTCTTTTTTAAAATTGATTTCTTATTACATGTTCTGATTTTATAATCTATTATTATAATTTTATGTATGCTAATTTCCCTTTTTTATCTCTTGAAATTTGGTTCTTCTTGTTTGTATTTTTGTTTTTCTCAACTTTTTATTTTGAAATATTTCAAATCTTTAGAAAAGTTGCAAGAACAGTATAATGAAAACCCATATACCCTTCACCTAGATCCACCAATTGTTAAGATTTTTCCACATTTGCTTTATCTGTGTTTAGATGTCTGTCTATCATCTATCTATCTATCTATCTATCTATCTATCTATCTATCTATCTATCTTTTTATCTATCTGAACTATTTGATTGTTGTAGTTGCAAATAACATGATATTTCACCCCTAAATACTTCAACATGAATTTCCTAAATACTAGGGCATATGCCTACATAACCACCACACAATTATCACACCTGGGAAATTTAACATTGATATAATACTATCATTGAATTTATATCCATAATCACATTTCCCCAGTTGTTCCAATAATATTCTTTATAGCTATTGTTAATCCAGAATCCAATCAAGAATCAAGCATTGCCTGTCATGTCTCTTTAGTCTGCTTTGATTTAGAATAATTTCCCAGCCATTTTTGCTTTCATGATATTAACATTTTGAAGAGTCCATGTCAGTTTTTCTTTTACAATTTCACTGACTTGGATTTGTCTGACTGCTTACATTTGGGCAGGAATACAACATAAGTGATGTGTTCTTCTTAGTGCATCACATCAGAATGTACATCATGTCAGCTTATTCCATTATTGTAATGTGAAGTTTGATCACTTGGTTCAGGTGGTTTCCACTGGACTTCTCCATTTTAAGGGTTCCTTTCCCCTTGTAATTAATAAAACATCTGTGAAGTGATATTTTGAGACTGTGAATGTCCTATTCTTCAACATGATAGTTTTAGCATCCACTGATGATTTTTGCCTGAGTCAGTTATTACTATGGCGATTATAAGATGATTTTCTATTTGTCATTTCTTCTACATTTATGGTTGGCATTTTCCAAAAAGTAAGAGCTTTCCTCCCACTTTTTAAAAAAATTGTATGTATTTCTTTTTTTTTTTAATTGGGGAATATTGGGGAACAGTGTGTTTTTCCAGAGCCCATCAGCTCCAAGTTGTTGTCTTTCAATCTAGTTGTGGCGGGCACAGCTCAGCTCCAAGTCCAGTTGCCATTTTCAATCTTTAGTTGCAGGGGCGCAGCCCACCAATCCCATATGGGAATTGAACTTGCATCCTTGTTATTAAGAGCACACACTCTAACCAGCTGAGCCATCCAGCCTCCCCTCCGGAAGCTCAGTGGCAGCTCATTGTCCTTCAATCTAGTTGTGGAGGGCGCAGCTCACTGGCCCATGTGGGAATTGAACTGACAACCCTGTTGTTCAGAGCTCACGCTCCAACCAACTGAGCCACTCGGCCGCCCCCCCTCCCACTTTTCAAAAACTTTTTTTCAGATTCATTATGAACTCATGGATTCTTTATTTATCATTATTCAATGGGTTATAATTCATTCCTATTCTTATTCATTTTGATGCTAGAATTATCCCAAATTTGGCTAGTGGGAGTCCCTTCTAGCTGGCCTCTGTGTCTTTTTTAGATGAGTCTATCAATTTTGGAGCATTTCCTTGCTTTCTCATATAACAAGATACTCCAGGCTCATTTTGTTCTTTCCATGCCCTGGACGTGGACTGGGCCACTTCTCTAAGGAGATCGAGTTCCTTTTAGTAGGAACAGCATGGTATACATAGAGATATGCTGTCCAGATCACCCTTCAGGAAAGGGCTTGCTGCCCAGCTATGGAGAGTGTGGTCAGTGGGCAGCCTCCAGCTGTCAGCAACTACGGGGCCTGCCTCAGTTGCAAAACCACTTCACCTATGTGCATTTCCTTTCTGGGGCAGCCCAAGTCCAGTGACTGAGTGAGACAGGGATATAAAGGCCCAGTGTTTCAACTTGATGTGGGATATTCTGTTGGGGCAAAATACCAGCTCCAGAGCTCTCTGCTGGGTTGACTAGAGCTTTGTCAGTCCTGGAATCTTCTTTCTCTTCTCAGTCCTGCTTCCTTCCCCATCTTTATACTTTCATTGATCCCTAGTAAATATCTTATACTTCAGAGTGCATCCCAGTGTCTGTTTTCAGAGAACACAATTTGAGGCATATTATATAGACAGTACGAGATCTAGGTGCTCTGTGCTCATTGCAACTGGGATGTCATTGTTTCTAGACCCTTTTAGTAGACAGATATAGCTTTTAAATCATGAGTTCATACGAATAGCTATATTCCAATCCAGCATCACATGATTCTTCTTCTCCTTCCTCTATAATATAGTTTGTATTTCCCTTTACCCACAGTGAGAACCCTGACTCCCAATGTACTTACTCATTTACAATGTATTTATATATTTACTCAATCCAATGATACACACAAAATACCTTCAGAATTACTACAGCAACATATTACCAATAATAAACCTATTAAAATGTTCAAGATTACTTTGCAGCTATTTTTTGGGTGGGGAGAAACAGGACTTTATTGGGGAACAGTGTGTACTTCCAGGACTTTTTTCCAAGTCAAGTTGTTGTCCTTTCAGTCTTAGTTGCAGGGGGCACAGCCCACCATCCCTTGCGGGACTCAAGGAATCGAGCTGGCAACCTTGTGTTTGAAAGACCACTGGCCCATGTGGGAATCGAACTGGCACCCTTCGGAGTTAGGAGCACGGAGCTCCAACCGCCTGAGCCACCGGGCCGGCCCCACAGCTATTTTTTAAAAATCTATATAATATATCCCACTGAGAGTGTACAGTGGGAGTATTGTGTCAAAAGTTACTGGACTAATTCCTTTTTATTCTGCTGCATAGCTATATTTTCAATGTAGTATGCAGTTAATTTATTTGTTTATATTGAATTTTAGTTTTTTCTCATATTAATTCAATTTTATTTTGACTATGCAAAGTATCAATATAATTAACTGATAAAAAGTACAAAAATATAACTGATAAAATATACAAAAAATACTCCCATTGCCCTCCTTGCATCCTATTCACACCCACCCACCTCAGGCAATGAATTTTCTTAACTTCTGGTTTATCATTTCTGCAAAATATATCCCACAGATATTAGCAGATACATATATAGGTATTTCCCTTTCTTTCTAACACAAAAGCTAGCATACTATATACGGTATTTCATGTCTTGCAAACACAATACAGTCTTTGAAGATTTTATACCAGCTTGCTTGGAAGTCCTTTTAAGATTGTTCTGTTGTCTCCATTTCCTCAGTTATTGGGTCTGTTGACCAATTTTAATGGTGCCCAACTTCCCATAAATTTCAGTTTTGTTTGGGAGCTAATCTTCTCTGGGAATTTTCTTTGGCATACCCATCCTTGTGGGAGTGGTTTCTCAGTTACCTCAGGCTGGCTCTTCAAGATACTAGCTCAGATCAAGGCTTCTTCCTGCAATGCTTAGCAGTTCTAATGCCCACATCCACATGGCACAAACCCAGGTATAGGTCTCATATTAGAGTTCTCTGCTTCAGCTGCCACCTAAGGCAAGTAGGAGATCCTGGCCCAGTCCCAGTGGGTAGGCAGAGCTCTTTCTCCAGGGAGAAAGCATGATCATAGGCCCTAGCTTCACACTGGGATCCTGCTTCCAGTCCCATCCCACGTACTGGGCAAATTTAGACCCATTCTCCCATGGATTTGAAGCCTTGGCCCCAACTGCTCACGGTTTACCACTTAGTTTCTATCTGTCTTTATTTAGGTCCATGCTGATTTTCCTGTCACATTTGATCATTATGTACTTTCAAATATATCTTTAAAGAACTTATAGATCATTCCAATGTTTGAAATAGTGGGGGGAGAATTATGCATATGCTCATTTCACCATCTTGACAAAAACCCATTAATTCTTTTTTTTTTTTTTTTTTTTTTGTTGAGAGCCCGCTGGCCCATGTGGGAATCGAACCGGCAGCCTTCGGAGTTAGGAGCATGGAGCTCCAACTGCCTGAGCCACCGGGCCGGCCCCCCATTAATTCATTTATTCAACAAATATTTATTGAGACTTACTATGTGCCAAGCACTGGTCCAGGGTCTTGGAACATCAAAATAAATTATCATAGGTAATCAGAGCTCACGTTTCTTTCTCTTTACACTTTGTTTATTAAGAAGATGCACCTTGCCTTCAGAATACAATAAAACCTTTAAAATATATTAGGATTGCTAGGCTTTCTTGAAGGAGTGCGCATGTCACCCACTTCCTCCTCCCTTCAACTTATAGCTGGATATAATTCTCAAAATTAAAGCTTTTCTATGGAATATAAAAACTCACCCTGAAAAGCAAGATTTCCATTTATTCCTTTAATCCTTTCCTTCAATTGCACTGATAATAACCCAGAGCCTTTAAATGCTAAAGTAGACCAAATGAAACTGCTTCTAGAAAAAAACTCTGCCACCTACTCAATACTCTGTATTTGCTTCCTAGGACCTCTGTACACATGGGAGTCTTGGCTTTTTTTAATGGTAAATTATTTTCAACAATTCACTTGTGATGAATTCTGGTTTCCACGCAGACCTCTTACTTATGCTGCTACCCTCCCAGCATTTCTCCTGTGATGAATGTGTACTTAGGCTATGCATGACATTTTTCCTGATTATTGTGTTTCACATCTTCTTATCTTCTTCTGAAATGCTAAAATTAGATACATTTTCAGTCTCTGGTTCAATGCTGAGACAAAAGGCCTCCTCTGCTCTTTGATATTTAACAGGCTGATGTGCTGACTAATTCTGCAGCAGCTTTCTCTATTAGTTCATTTGCTAAATATAGCAGTGACACGGTGTCTGATAAAAGCAAGTTAATTAAACATTACTTTTCATCCATTAATTTTTGAATTGTTCACTGTTAAAGTGCAAATAATATCATTGTACAAAAAATTTAAAACAAAAGCACATGTATGTTCAGAATATTTCAATGTAATATTCAACCATTTTTCTGTTACTTCAGAACTGAAAGCCACTGATAACTGTAAAACAATTTTTTTAAAAATGCAGTCACACGCATCATAGGCTAATGTTCCCTTTATAGAATTATGAGTGCTGAGGGAAGCGAGACAGACCCACTGAAGAAGAGCTAGCTTAGGCTTGGGAGGTTTCTTGTTTGGGGTTAAATCATATCAACGTAATTATTTTCTTAGTCCAGATTGCTACATGTAGACTTCTACTATACATGCTTATGCTATGAATATGCACAGCTCCTCTCAGCCTGTGTTTAAATCGAGCTTAGAGTTGGTTGAATATTAACAGCAGTTGAATTTTGAAAAGCTAGATAATTTATGTTGTCTATGGATTAATGGTTTTGGCACAATTGAACAAAAATGGAGGCAAATGAACTCTTGACTTGTTTACAAGACTAGAATGATTTAGGAGTGGAGCCATTCTCAGTGGAGATTAGGTTTATATTTGGGAATTGGATAAGAGGTGCTTCTTTATTAAGTATAACACAGGGAATATAGTCAATAATATTGTAATAACTATGGTGTCAGATGGTGTAGATTTATCAGGGTGATCACTTCGCGAGTTATATAAATGTCTAATCACTATGTGGTACACCTGAAACTAATATATAATATTGTGTGTCAACTGCAATTGAATAAAAAATTTAAAAGCTGGTTATGAAGACCACAATGAAGTAGAAGAGAGTGACTGAAATTACCATCAGTTTAAAGAGTCACTTTTTCTTTTCTGCCAGCCCTCTCAAATTTCTTAGCTCAGATAGCGTATTGTTAATTGCTGCCAATTCAATGCAAATATAAACTGCCTTAATTCTTTGTGCTTTTTAAACAAGGCAGGTATTAACAAACAAATAAAAATAGTTAATGTTTGCTGATCACTCTGTGCCTTGCATTGTTTTAAGAGCTTTACATGTATAGGCTCATTGAATTTTTACAATAACCCTGGTTTAAAATAAATAATAAGGTACCGTCTTATAGATTAGGAAACTGAAGTTTAAGAGAGGTGAAGCAATTTGCTAAGGGTCACACAGTTATTAAGAGGGCTTACCAGTATTCAAGTCCAGGCACTCTGAATCACTATACTTGCACAGATAGAGTCTTTTCCTATAAAGAGGTTGCCAAAAAAATGTACACACATTTTAAGAAAGGAAAACTGTGTTAAAATTGTAATACTCAATATATACCAGTAACAAAAGATGAATACAAGTCACGTTTGACTTCTGCAATGACAAGAGGTGCTCAAAGTGGTTCCCATCAGGGTGCAGACACTTCTGATTATGGCAAACTACTGCTTGAGCAACGTTGACCAAAGTGTTCACTTGTATACATTTTTTGGCACCCCCAGTATATGTTCCTCACCATTGCGTATATGTATATTTTAGAGATGTTGGATCACGATTTGCCATTGACTTACATAATTGTTTGAGGGGAATTTTTGATCATGTGTTAGCAAGACTCCCTTCTCCTGTTACTTATAATAAATCAGTGAATGGAAGGTTCAGAACTCAGAGACTGCAGACAGAAGGGGTTCTCAGTGGAACACCTTTAGTTTTTACTCAAGATACTTAGTAATCATCATACATGCCCAGCACTAGTTTCTTTGACCTCTGTTGGAATGTTTGTCTAAACTTCTGAACTATTTCAAAGGTCTGAGCAGATCCCAGAGTCCAACCCCTTTCACTCATACACACACACACACACACACACACACACACACACACAAACTGTCAATCACAGTTCTCTGGGGGCCAGAGATAAGAGACTTGTCCACAGCCAAACACTGGAGCCCCACCTGATGTCTGTTTCTCCTCTTTGAGGAGACCTGTTTCTATCGTTCATACCCAAGAGGACAAACACTGATGACATACAATTACAACGTTTCCTTTCTCATTTGAGGCTCAGAATTGCAGATTTGCTCTCTTCTCCACAGAAGCATTACAAAGTTCTCATGACACCATATAAGATGTAAAGACTAAAGAAGTCCTCTTGCTTGCTTCTATTCCCCTTGTTTTAGCTTAGGGAAATTATCTCTTACAAATGGAGCGTTCCTAAGCCCCACCATACCATATTCTCCTAGCGACAGCCTGCATCTAAAAGATTGTCTGGGGTTCCTGATCCAATAATCAATTGGTCAATAATTAAAAAGTATTTATTCACTTATTACTATATGCCTAGCACTGTACAATCTGTTGTGGAAGACTCAGAAGAAATATAAGGCATGGCCAACACCGCCAATGGCTTCTAAAGCAGAACAAAATCTGAACTTCTTGCCATGACCTATGAACCACAAGGACCAGCATGCCTGGCCCTTGCCTCCCTCCTTCATCTCAGTTCCCATCAGTCCTCCCCTCTTTCCCTGCACCCCAACTACACTGGCCTTTACTTCATTGAACACACTATGCTTCTTTTCACTTTAGGGCCGTTGTGCTTACTTTTCTCTTTGCCTAGAACAATCTCCCTTCCTCCTTCCCCTCATATGGTCTGTTCCTTGTCTTCAAATCTTCTCTAATCACCCTATCTAAATAGCACCCACCCCCAGGTCACTGTCACATTATCCTGTTCTTATATCTTCATAGTGCCTATAACTAGCAGAACTGGTCTTATTTATCTACTTATTGTCGCTTTCTCCCATGAGAATATAAGCTGCACAAAGCATTTTGTTTCTTGTTGTGTGTGTTATGCTAATTGCCTAGAACGGTACTTGGCATCTAGCAAGTGCTCAAATAAATATTTATTTAATAAATGAATGATTAAGTACTAACTTATTTGTTACCCAGATAGGTTAGTAAAATCACAGGGGTTGAGAAGAGGAGAGAAATAAGAGAAAAATTTAAAGAGGATATCAGAGTTAAACTGGGAAATAGATTTAAACAAATGATGATTCAAAGCACATTTTATTGTTTTCAGATGTGATTAATCTGTGTTTATCTGTGGCTCCTTTAGCTCCTCTAACAGTTAATTACGTTTTAAAAACTTAATACGTCCTCGTCATCGAGGATGCCATTCAAGCAAGAAAATCCTTTGAACATTTAGAATACTTAGCCCTTCCCTAACTTTAACGTTTTATAAATAAGACTCTTGGCATTTGAGTCAAACAAACTGAAAAATTGATAACTAATTAGCTGATGATTAATTTTGAGCAGTAATGATTTCTCCGAACCTCAGGAGGGGATTGAATTAGCTCAGGAGTCACAGACTCAAAGGCCTCCTAGGAGGACGCATACTTTCATATGTGCCATGCAACAGTGTGGGCCTGACATGGCCAGGTTTACCCACTTTTTTCAAGAAAAGCCAGAAATCCAGATTTTTATGTGAAACTGCCTAATTTTTCAATGTTGGCAACTAATCTAAATAGTTTAAAAATACCACAAGAGTCAAATAAAAAATGTCTACAGGCTGAACTTGGCTCATGGACCCCTGCGCTGGCTTTCTAAGGTTCCTTCCAACTTCTCAAATGCCTTAAAAATTTTCTTTTTACAAGTTGACACAAAATCTTGGTAAACATTTAAAAACCCTTATTAACATAGAAATACTTTTTAAAGATCAAAATAAGCTATTTTTTCAATAAAATTAATATTCACTGTACACTTGAGTTCTGACCAATATACTAGATGTTATAATAAAGTTGTTTACTATTTAATTAAGCTCAGAGCAAGGGGAGCCAGCAGTCTAAAGAGAGGAGAAGAGGCCACAGTGAAGGCCACAATGAAGAAGAAATGGAGAGACTAACCTCTGTAGGTGAGGGGTTGCTGTGAATTTATGTCTAGTGCAAAAAACAAAATTCATCCAGAACCTTAACAGCAGAGTCCTGATATTTGTCTTTGAGAAAATTTTACCTCATTGGATCAGATTCTCAGTTCATTAAAGAAAATAGGAGATTAATACTGATACCCAGGAATTTTCCATGTCCTCTAGAAAAAAAACCACTATACAGAAATACCCACTCATCCAAGAAGCATATTAAATACTTTAACTATTAGCAGACAAGTTTCTGGAAGAACCAAAGTAAGCAGTTTCACATTAACTTTTCTCAGATAAGATGGAGATGGCTTGAAATTTTCGTGATAATATTAAACCCTTTAGTGAATTCAATTGTTTCCACATTACCAAAACATGCTAATGGGATAATTGTTAAAGTTTTATTACTGTGCAGACCATTGTAAAACATTGGGACTGCTGAAAGCAGCAACTGAAAATATTAACAGCCATTGATGTTAAATCTGTAGCTTTATCATGGTGATTTTCAACCTCTTATTCAAAATGTTACAGTAACAATCTAAAATTAAATTTAAGAAAAATTCTATTTTATGATAGCATCAAAAAGAATAAAATACTTAGGAACAAATTTAACAAAAGAGGTGTAAAATTTGTACTGTCTGAAGTACAAAACATTGTACAAAGAAATTAAAGAAGACCTAAATAAACAAAAAGACAGGACTAGCCAGGTGACTCAGGTGGTTGGAGCCCTGTGCTCCTAATGCGGAGGTCTCCAGTTCAATTCCCACATGGGCCAGTGAGCTGCACCCTCTACAGGTAAGATTGTGAACAATGGCTCTCCCTAGAGCTGGGCTGCCACGTGCTGCCATGAGTGGCGGTGGCCTGCATGAGTGGCTGGCAGCCATTGTGAGCAGCCGGCAGCCGGCGAAAGGACTAGCAACCGACTGCCTGGGGAGGAGGGCACAAGGCTCATAATACCAGCATGGGCCAGGGAGTTGTGTTCCTGCACAACTAGACTGAGAAACAACAGCTTCAACCGGAGTGGGGGGTAGGTGGAAGAAGGCGGGGGGAGATTAAAACAAAACAAAACAAAAAACCAAAAAGACATTCTACATTCATGGAGCAGAAGATTTAATATCGTTAAGATGGCAACATTCCCCAACTGATCTACAAATTCAGTACAATCCCTATCAAAATTCCAACGGCTTTTTTTTTTTTTTCAGAAATGGCACAGCCCATCCTCAAACTCATATTAAATCATTAGGGGTCCCAAATAACCAAAGCAATACTGAAAAAAAGAAGAAGAAAGTTGGAAGACTCACACTTCCCAATATCAAAACTTGCTACAAAGCTATAGCAATCAAAACAGTGTGGCTACTGGCATAAGAAGAGACATACAGAACAATGGAATGGAATTGAGAGTCAAGAAATTAACTCATGTATATACGATCAATCAGTTTTCAACAGGGTGCCAAGACCATTCAATGGAGAAAGAATAGTCTCTGACAAATGGTGCAGGGACAACTGGATATCCACATGCAAAACGATGAAGTTGGACCCCTACATCACACCTTATACAATATTAACTCAAAATAGATCAAAGACAAAATTATAAGAGCTAAATTACAAAACTCTGGGAAGAAAATACAGGAGTAAATTTTGGTGACTTTGGGTTAGGCATAAACTTCTTAAATATGACACTAAAGGCATATGATAAAAAAATGGATAAATTAGACTTCATTAAAACTAACAATATTTGTGCTTCAAAAGGCCACCATCAAGGAAGTGAAAAAACAACCAATACAATGTGAGAACACATTCCCAAATCATGTATCTGTATACATATACATATAGGTATACAGAATAAAGAACACACATAACTCAATAATAAAAAGACAACCCAGTTAAAAAAATGGACAAAGGACTTGAACAGACATTTCTGCAAAGAAGGCATACAAATGGCTAATAAACACAAGAAAAGATGCTCAAAATCATTAATTATTAGGAAAATGCAAATCAAAACTGCAGTGAGATACCATCTCACACCTGTTAGAATGGCTATTATCAACAAGACAAGTAATAACAAGTGTTAAAGAGGCTGTGGAGATAAATGCACCCTCATACACTGCTGATGGGAATGTAAATTGGTGCAGCTACTATGGAAAACATTATAAAGGATCCTCAAAAAATTAAGAGTAGTATTACCATAGGACCTAACAATCCTTTCTCTGGATATCTACCTGGAAATTTTGAAAACATTTATTTGTAAAGATATACGTATCCCTGTGTTCAATGCAGCATTATTCACGGTAGCTGAGACATGGAAACAACTGAAGTGTCCTTTGATAGACAATTGGATACAGAAGATGTAGTACATATATCCAATGGAATACTACTCAGCAATAAGAAAACATGAAATACTGCCATTAGCGACAGCATGGATGGATCTTGAGAATATCACTCTAAGTGAAATAAGTCGGATGGAAAAAGTCAAAAATCATATGATTTCATTCATATGTGAGATATAACACTGAAAGCAGCAAACGAGACAAACAAAAACTCATAGACACAACAGTATAATGGTTACCAGAGGGAAAGTGGGGAGGGAGAGAGGTAGAAAAGGGTAAATGGGATCAAATATATGATGAGGGAAGGAGTATTGACTCTGGGTGGTGAACACACAATGCAATATATAGATGATGTATTGTAGAATTGTATACTTGAAACCTATATAATTTTGTTAACCAATGTCACTCCAATAAATTTAATAAAATTTTAAAAAACCACAATGAGAGAGATCTTAAAAATTCTCATCACAAGGAAAAATGTAATAGGAGGTAATGAATGTCAACTAAATGTATTGTGGTAATCATTTTGCAATGTGTACATGTATCAAATAATTATGTTGTATACTTTAAACTAATGTTATAACATATAACTAGTGTTATATGTCAATTATATCTCAATAACACTGGAAAAATTAAAATGAAAAATCATTAAAAAAATGTTGGAGAAGGTACTGAAAAAAACTGGAAAACTTGTACACAGTTGGTGGGAATGCAAAATGATGTAACCACTATGGAAAACAGTATGGCAGTTCCTCAAAAAATTAAACATAGAATTACCACATGATTCACCAATTCCACTTCTGGGTATATATGCAAAAGAATTGAAAGCAGGGCTCTTGAAGAGATATTTGTACACACATGTCCATAGCAGCATTATTCAAAATAGCCAGGGGATAACCAAAATGTTATATATATATACACACACACACACATATATATATATATATATATATATATATATATATATAATGGAATATTACTGAGCCTTATAAAGGAAGGAAATTCTGACACATGCAACAACATGGATGAAACTTGCGGACCCTATGCTAATTGAAATAAGCCAGTCACAAAAAAAACAAGTACTGTATGATTCTACTTGTATGAAGTACCTAGAGTAATCAATTTCATAGAGACAGAAAGTAGAATGATGGTTGCCAAAGCCTAGAGGGAGAGGAGAATGGAGAGTTTTTCCTCAATGGGCACAGTTTCAGTTTTGCAAGATGAAAAGAGTTCTGGAGATAGATGGTGATAATAGTTGCATAACTAAGTGAATGTATTTAATGCCACTGAATTGTACACTTAAAAATGGTTAAGGTGGTTTATTTTATCTTATGTGTATTTTACACAATTAGAAATAATTTTTACAAATTGGCAAAGAATCTGAACAGATACTTCTCTAAGGAAGATATATACAAGGTGTGATCAAAAGAGACAGTGAATGTTTAAATACAAACATGTTTTACAGTAAAATACACATTGCCATTAATCCCCCTCAAAATATTCCCCCTTGCTTCGAACACACTTATCTATCGTTCTTGTCACTTTCTGAAGCAGTTCTGGAAGTCCTCTTTCGTGTGTGTCTTTACTTCATCCTCCATCATGACAGCACTCTGTGTCACACATTGCTTCTGGTACGGCAATTTCTGTCAAATAAAAACATTACAGTGTGTCCTCATCCACCTTATTCACCAAATCTGCCACCGTGTGACTTCTGGCTCTTCCCCAAAGTCAAAATGACCATGAAAAAAAACGTTTTGAATATATTCAGGAAATCGAGGCAGCCATAACAGTGCAACTAAAGATACTCACAAAAGTGGACTTCCAGAACTGCTTCAGAAAGTGGCAAGAATGATGGAATAAGTGTGTTCAAAGTGAGGAGGAGTATTTGAGGGTGACTAATGGCAATGTGTCCTTTACTGCAATAATTTTTTTATTTAAACATTGACTGTATTTTTTGACCATCCCTCATAAATGGCCAATAAACATATGAAAATATGCTCAACATCATTAGCCACTAGGGAAATGAATATCAAAACTATAATGAGATATTACTTTACACCTACTAAGATGGCTATAATCAAGAAGACAGACAATAATTAATATTCACAAGGATGTGGAGATATTGGAACTTTTGTATATAGTAAATCGGTGCAACCAATTTGGGAAATAGTTTGGTAGTTCCTCAAAAAGATTAACATGAAGTTATCCCATTTACTTTACCCATAGGTAAATATTCAAGAGAAATGAAAACATATGTCCACCAAAAAATAATGTTCATAGCAACATTATTCATAATAGCCAAAAACTGGAAAAACTAAATGTCATTCAACTGATGAATGGATACATAAAATGTGGTATATGCATACAATGGAATAGTATTTGTCAGTAAAAAGGAATGAACAACTGATACATGCTACAATATGGATTAACCTTGAAAACATGCTAAATAAAAGCAACCAGTTGGGAAAAAACCACACATTTATGGTTTCATTTGCATGAAATGTAAATAGCTTAATCTATAGAGACAGAAAGTAGATAAATGTTTGCCTAGCCCTGAGAGTTTGGGGGGAAATGGGCAGTATCAGCTAATGGCTACAGGGATTCTTTTTAGGGTGGTGAAAATGTCCTAAAACTGATTGTGGTGATAGTTGCACAATTCTATGAATATGCTAAAACCCATTAAACGGTACACTTTAAGTGGGTGAATTGTCTGGTCTGTGAACTATATCTCAATAAAGCTGATAAAATGTGATGGTATTCTTCCACATTTACAGAAATGGTAGACTTATTTATTTCGCAAACATCGATAGAGTACCTAGCTGCTATACGCCATGCACTGTGGTAGGTTCTCTTGGAACCAAAACACTACGAACATTTTAAATCATAACTGAATGATTAAATCGTAACTGAAAGCTCTCACAGGGCTTTCAGTCCGGTTCCTGTGCATCTATGACTATAATACGTGGAAGAAAATGACGACGGAATCTGAGAGGTACCAAAAGTTGTGATGAAGATACGATCAATTATATTTATTTATTTATTCAGTTTCAGGTGTACAAAGCAACCTAATAGTTAGACAATCACACCCCTCACAAAGTGATAACCCCCCAATCTACTACCCCTCTGACATCATATATAGCTGTTGCAATACCATTGCCTATATTCCTTATGCTGTACTTTACATTCCATGAATATATATGTGTATATATAATATATATTTACATGTAAATATATATTATATATAAATATATATAAAAATAATATATAATATATTAATATATAATATTAATATAATGTATTAATTATATAATATAAATATAAATTAATATATATAAATATATATTTATAGTTGACATACAATATTATTCAGCTTCAGCTTCAGGTGTACAGTGCAGTGGTCAGGCATCTACACAGTTTGTGAAGTGATCCCCCTGATAAGTCCAGTGCCCATCTGGCACTCTACATAATCTTTACAGCATTATTGATTATATTCCCCATATGATATTTCACATCCCTGTGACTGTACTGTGACTACCAATTTGTGCTTTCTAATCCCTTCACCTTCTCCCCCATCCTCACCCCCCTCCCATCTAGCAACCATCAGTTTTTCTTTTCTATATCTCTGAGTCTATTTCTGTTTTGTTTGGTTGTTTATTCCGTTTTTCAGATTCCACATATAAGTGGGATTAGATGGTATTTGTCTTTCTCAGTCTGACTTATTTCTTTTTTTTTTTATTGGGGAAGGGGAACAGGACTTTATTGGGGAACAGTGTGTACTTCCAGGACTTTTTTCCAAGTCAAGTTGTTGTCCTTTCAATCTTAGTTGTGGAGTGTGCCATTCAGCTTCAAGTTGTTGTCCTTTCAGTCTTAGTTGTGGAGTGCGCAGCTCAGCTCCAGGTCCAGTTGCCATTGCTAGTTGCAGGGGGCAAAGCCCACCATACCTTGCGGGAGTCGAACTGGCAACCTTGTGGTTGAGAGAATGCCCTCCAACCAACTGAGCCATCCGGGAGGCAGCTCAGTTCAAGGTGCTGTGTTCAATCTTAGTTGCAGGGGGCGGAGCCCACCATCCCTTACAGGACTTGAGGAATTGAACTGGCAACCTTGTGGTTGAGAGCCCATTGGCCCATGTGGGAATCGAACCGGCAGCCTTCAGAGTTAGGAGCATGGAGCTCTAACCACCTGAACCACCGGGCCGGCCCTGACTTATTTCACTTAGCATAATATTTTCTAGATCCATCCATGTTGTTGCAAATGGTAAGATTTCATTCTTTTTATGGCTGAGTAATACTCCATTGTATAAATGTACCACGGTTTCTTCATCCAATTGTCTATCGATGGGCATTTCAGTTGTTCCCATACCTTGGCTCTTGTGAATAGAACTGTAATAAACATAGGGGTACATATATTTTTTTGAGTTAGTGTTTTGTATTTCTTTGGATAGATACTCAGGAGTGGAATTGCTGGGTCATAAGGTAGTTCTATTTTTAATTTTTTGAGGAACCTCCAAACTGTTTTCCATAGTGCCTGCACCAATTTGCAATCCCACCAACAGTGCACGAGGGTTCCCTTTTCTCCACATCTTCGAACCATTTGGGGCACTGAAGGGCAGTGAGATTTTTAGAGGTACAGTTCAGTGAGAAACCATATATTCCCCATATGGTATTTCATAACCCCGTGATATATTCTAGTTGTGTGAGGAGGTAAGGGTGGGATGGGATAGCAAGGTACAGCAAAAACAATGCAAGTGAAAAGCACCTATTGCCTTTAGAAAATGTCAATCACCACAGTTGGTCTAAAGATAAAAACTGAGGGATAGTTACCCCCTAAGGCAGGACAGATAGGTTAAGCCATATCCTGGGTAGCATTGAATGCTATGCTAAAGAGTTTGGATTTGTCTCACTGGGAAAGAGAGAGACTTGAAGGCTTCTGAGCAAGGGAGTTACCTGATCAGGACTGTGCTTTAGACAGATACCCTTGACCCAAGCCTACCTCCACCCCCACCCTTACCCTTAACCTGAATCACACAGTGCCAGCTACACATCTCATCTTCAAGTGAAAGATCTGAGCAAATGAGCTAGAGAGGCTAATGACTTGAACTAACCAGGCACAGACAGAAGAGGCTCAAATATAAGTACAATGATTACAAAAATCTTAAACCTTCTGAAAAACTAGTCACATGTGATACAAGGAGAATCAGAACAGCATCAGGCTTCTTAAGAGCAACAATAGATGCTAGAAGATAATTAAGGAATGCCGTAAAAATATGAGAGAAAATAATATTCAACCATGAATTCATTGCAAGAAATGTGAGGCCTCAGAAACTTTCTCTCTCTTTGCATCTTTCTTAGAAACTGCTGGAGGATATACTCTAGCAAAATGAGGAAATAAAACAAGACTGGAGAAGAAATGGGGTTCAGGAAACTGGATCCCATCTAGGAGAGAGGCGTGGGGAAGTCTCAGGATGGCAGATGCTCAGCAGACCTAACGAGCAACCAGTCTAGACTGGTGCAAGAAGATGGGAGACCCCAGGGAGGTGATCTCTGAGGAAAAAAGAGGACTTGATGGAATATCTAATGTTATGGAAAAGTTATAAAAGGTTTAGAATACATGGATGATACAGGTAAAAGACAATAAAACAAAAGGTAATTAGAAATTACAGGGGGGAAATACACTACACGAAAGAAAAAACAATCCTATTGTGTTACTCAACTGCACAATAACAATATTAACATAGTTGTAATAGTGTATACACTTGTTTTACTTTAAAGTATAATTCCAATACAACTATGTAGTGCAAGATTGTTAGATATTCATCTATTTAGTGATTTTCTAGCCTAACAAGAAGTCAAGAGATGATGTCTGAAACTGACGAATATAGAAATATCAGCAAAGTCATAGTGGAAAGAAATGTGGTCATATTTACTAGAAGACACAGTTAAAAGTATTTATGTGGTTGCTTCTGTGGAATTGGAATGTGATAAAAGGTGGATAGGGAAACTGGTTTTCATTATGTGATACTTGATTCTGAATTTTTAAATAATATGAATATATTACATTAATACATATTTTAATTATACAATTATACAAACTCTAAGTCTGGATATGCTGTGAAGGTTGACTTACCAATGGTTGAAACTTAACTAGAAGGATGTTGCAATATTCTTGAGATAATAAGGGTCTGAACTAAGCTGGTCAGGCAAACAAATGTTCAACCAGATTTATTCAATTTATATTCAGAAAGATCTTTTTTCTAGTAGGAGTCTCACTAGAATATCTTCAGAGTACGGAGCTTGTCTATTTTGTTCACTGCTGTATCCTTAGCATCTATCATAGTGCCTGGCACCTGTAAATGCTTGATAAATATTTGTTGAGTAAATGAATGAATAAATCTTGACACATTTTTGCAAGGCCAAATGGCATTCTTTCTGATTCCTAAAGTGATGCTCATTTATAAAGTAGATGCTTCCTTAGATGGCAACAAAACAATAGCCACATCACTCTTGTCTCTCATTTCCCAAGAAAAGGCTGAACAGAGTGAGAACCAATTAGTCTTATGGGAAGCAGGACAACTCCCTTCAGGAGCACCGACAAGATCTGTAATGCTGACGTGTGTATTCCTAAATAAAGGGTTAGAGGGGATGGTGGGTAAGGCTTGTTCTGTTTGGACCTAAGAGCTTTAGGGTTTCCAAGATTCCATTCTCTTTATCTTTAGCAAATAGGCCCTGATGAAATGCAGAGTTGAAAAACCATGATATGCATATTTTCAAATAAGGTGTTTGAACAGAATTTTGTACAGAATCCCCACAATCTTAGTTGGGATATGAGAAAGGAATAGTTCAAGAGGTTAAGCACCTGAGAAGATTTAGATCAAGTTATACAACTGTCTATATGCAATCCCAATTTAGATCTGCCTCAATATATTAGAAAATAAGAAAGAGATCTTGGTAACCCCTAGATGAAAACAACTAAGTGTATATTTTTGTCTGCAAGCTTACTTGCAACCTTACTCTTAGAACTCTGAAGTTTTCAATGTTAAGCAGACATTCTAGTGGGAAAAGACACAAGCAAGGGTGGATCCTATATAACGCCCCCCCCCCATCGCAGCAATTGCTAGACAGGTTATAGATTAAATTAATTCATCCATATGTAGTGGTTGTAAATCCCTAGACATTTAAATTTAGGGTCTTATTATTTGAGTACGACATGACATTTTATCTATAAAATGAAGCATACATGTTCACTGCATAAAGACAAGTTACCAAGGCAAAAAGACAGATGCAGGGCAGGAAGACAAGAATCACGCTAGTGGCAGTGAGAAGCAAGGTGACGACCGCACTTGCTTTCTCCCTCCCTACTTGTCCTCATCAATTTCTCAGTATCCCCAGCCAAGTTCACTATACCACAACTCTCAATGGCTGCTCCACCTCAAAGAATATCTACCTCAAAATTTGGGCCCCTCCCAGTTTGCTCCAACTCGTAGCTGTTAACCCGGTTAATTCCTGTTAACCTCTGGAATTTCTGAACTGGTGAACGTAGCTTGAATTGTATGGTTTGGTTTTGTAATATGAAAAAATAAATTCAAGTTAGGAGCTGGGAGAATGTTCAGAAATGAGAGATTGTTTGTATTGTCACAGGGCACACAAGGCATTAAATGTTTTTCAATATTGCAGCTGCTAAGTAACACAAGTAGTTGTCCAGTCTTCTAAAACATGCGCTTATGCACTTCAGCATTCCTATGATGCCATTCCAAAGTTGTGCTAAGTCTTCCATAATTTCAGGGCACATCAGGGATAGGAAAGATCATCTCATTTTTTCTTATTCCTTTTGCTGTATGCTGAATGTTTTCCCCCCTCCCCAATTTTTGTGTTGCAATCCTAACCCCCAATGTGATGGTATTAGAAGGTGAGACCTTTGGGAGGTGATTCGGTCATGAGAGTGCAGCCCTCATGAATGGGATCATTCCCTTATAAAAGAGACCCCAGAAAGCTCCCCCACCCCTTCTGCTACATGAGGACACAGCTGGAAGACACTATGAACCAGAAAGAGGGCTCTCACCAGACACCAAATCTGTGGGCAGTTGACCTTGGAGTTCCAGACTCCAGAACTGTGAGAAATAAGTTTCTGTTGTTTATAAGCCACCCAGTCTGTGGTGATTTGTTATAGCAGCCCAAGGAGACTAAAACACCTTTGGAATCAGCAGTCACCACCTCGGCAATTCTAGAGTGGTCGGTTAAAAGCAGGCAGTGTTTAGTCAGGAAGCAGTAACTGTCGTATTTTATCCTAAACACAAACGCTAAGGCTCTGTCATTCATCCAGTGTCAAGGCCTGTTCTGGGCACTGGGGATGGGGAAGTGAACAAAACAGACCTCTTCCTGCCCTCATGGAACTCACAGTCTAGTAGGGAGATCCAGACCATAAACAGGAAAACAAAGAAAGAACATTTCAGGTTATGAGTAGAGCTATGATGTAAATAAACAAGTAGGTATGGTAAAAGTCAATGGGGTCGGGAGAGACTACTGTGCAAGTTCAACATCTTTCATGTAAATAAGACAGCCTTTCCCTGAGAAGTTTATAGTCTACCGAGGAAGACAGACTAAAAACAAGCAGACAAAAAAAATTAACCTAATTGTAAGTTATGACAAAAGAAATAAACAAAGGAACAAATGGTGGTCAGAGAAGGCCTCTCCCAGGAGGTGCTATTTCAGCTGAGGCCTCCTGAGTGAGAGGGAACCAGCCAGGCCCAGAGCTGGGGAAAGAACATTCCGAGCAATGGGAATAGAAAATCTAAACCTCCGAGATGGGAAAATGCTGGTCATTTCCAGGAAGGAGGCCAATGTGGCCTAGTGAACAAAAGGCAGAGTGGAAGGAAACAAGGTTTAGGAGACAGACAAGGGACAGCTCTAGCCCACAAGGAGGAGTGGGGTTCTTATTCTAAGTGCACTGAGAAATTGAAAAGGTTGCTTTTAGTCTACTGTTTCTTGGCTTTCTGTTCCAGACTGGCTCTTTCTCTGTAAACTTTCATTAGGCAGATGGGTACAGATTGTCAGTTAGGAATGTGCAATGTCTGAAAGCATAATAAATTAGCCTTGGCTTTAAATATTTCACAGATATCCCACTGAACGAATATATGAGTACAGTGCTTATGTGCAGACTTATTTTTGTAGATCATTATGGCCAAGTAACCTGGCAAAGCCAAGTGGAGCTTGAGTCTACTCCCCCTTCACTTTTTCTAAAATGATTTGCAGGGATGATGTTTTCAACGTGGAATAATATTTGTTATGTTCATACTGGCTTCCTCTGTTAATAAGAAACTAATGTGGTAGCTTGGTCAGTTACATACTCTCTAATTCCAAAGAGGATGTGAAGGGGGACACATAAATCCATGTAATGCAACAGGATAAAAAAAAAATGAATCAATGGTTAAAGTTCATGACCAAGGGAAAATATTGGTAGGGAAAAAAATGAAACCAAAAATAAAGTTAAATCAGCATGCTGAAATGCTATACATGGATCACAAACATAGATATGGGATGTCTGGTGGACAAAGGAAAGAAGGAAGCTAGGTCAAGTTCATATTGTCTATAAGATTTTCAACCAATGGTTATTGGTGCTAATTCAACATCAACAGGAATCCCCGACTTGGGATGTGATGAAGAAGGAAACTTTGTTCATTGCAAATAGCTCAATTGTGACACAGGAGGCTGCAGAACAGCATGACTTCAAAACAAATTAATAGTGCTACAACACAATTATGAGACAGCACTGCTGTGAGGCAGCCCTAAACAGCTCTGCTCCCCAGCTCTGCTTCCCTTCACTCCACTCTGCTCCACCTGCTCTGCTCTGTATTGTTCCTGTCTGTTCTACCCTGCTCTGGTCCGGCAAGACATTTTTGATGTTTCAGCTCCAGCCAGGGAGATGCAGTCTTCAGTAGAAAGGGAAAGTATGCTCCCTGTGCCAGAGGAGAGCTGACTTATATATATACAGAAGTCCCCACCTCTGGTCCCTGATTGGTCCATCCTCATGAAAATGAGGAATCCAAATTCTCACAGTTTTATTGGTCCAAAAGGCATTGGTCAGAATGGAGCCACGCTGGTCAGTGAAGATGCTGATGGGGATATAGCTGCATGGCTCTGATTGGACAGGAAAAGTCTGTCCTATTGGTTGAAATACGATCCCAGGAACTCCTTTATAAGGGCTGGCTCAGATGGCAGGAACACAGGACAGACAAGTAGTTCAGTGCAAGAAGCAGGCAGTTCAATGCAGGAGGCAGGTAGCTTAGGGCAGATTTCTCTCTGAAGCATGGCTTGGGTGGAAGTCTCCTATTTAGAAATGGCTTCTAGGCTCTGCTTTTAAATTTGAGCCCAGTTAGCCACAAGGAACTTTTCTTGAGGTATCTTCTTTTGTGGGGTCAATGTGATAAACCATAGTTTTACTCAATATAAAATATAGCTTTGCCTGAGAGAAATTTCTCTTGTGGGTCCTATTAGTTTGGGGACATTTTACTAAAGTGCACCTATGTCTTTTTTATTTTTTTAGAAAGTAGCTTTATTGAAGTATCATTTACACTCCATAAAATTCACCTGTTTGGTGTACAATTCCCTATGTCCCTATGTTTTCTTAAAGACTTCTACATAAGAAAACTAAAGAGCTTTTGTAATCAGAGGACAGAATTATTATCTTTCTTTCAGGTAAAATGATTCATACTCATATGGGTAATCATACGTTCTCCCAGCAAACAACTCTATAATTATTACCATATTCTTTCTAATTACTAATCTTAAAGATTATAGTACTAGTTCCATTTTATACAATGGAGAGCCTAAGAAGGGAAATTGACCCATCTAGCTGAAGTTAGACATTTAGCCAGAGCTAGACTTCCAAACTGGACGGTTACACAAGCCATATATCTGATTCTAATTGCTTAATATGGGTTGATTTTCCCTGTTTACAGATGGCTACTCTTGTAATGTGTTCATCTCACTCAATTGATATCCGGAAATGTGAAAGGGCTCCAGGAATTCAAACACCCTTAAGGCCCCATTTCAGATTGCTAAACACAGATTAAGTGTGAGTAATACACTCCAATGCTACAGATGAGGAAATAAGATGTTTCCTTCTTTATTTTTGGCTAAACATATGAAAAATTTACTTTGAACTTTAAAAAAGTAGATAGAACATTCCATCACATCAGTCCATAAATCAGCTTCTCAGAACTTTGCTATCATTGGTTAATGACATGTAGCCCAACAGGAATGTATAGATAATCACTCACAAGCAGAATGTGAAATATGAAGGTATTATTGCAAAAGATCTTGTGATTTTCCAGGATATACTAACAGCAGTACAACACGCAGTCCAAAACATTTGCAAATTCATTCTCTTTGTTTATCCAGCATTTTTGAATTCCTTGCAAAGTATCCTACAGAGCCAAGCAAGAATTTGACCATTCTGGAGACCACAGTCCTAGAAGCAGGACATGTTTATGATCTCTTCAGACTCCAGCCAGCATAGCCTAAGAGCGGGAGACAGACAGGAAGGCTAGGATTATCTAAGACCTAGCATAGTGCTGAGAATATAGTAGTTGCTCAGTAATTGGATTTTAACCTGAAGACCAATGACGTGGGGAAACAGTTTTTATTTTCTCATTTTTGTGCATTAAAAAAATGCTTTTTGTTGAGTATAATTGTAGAGCTTAGCGGATTTTCATAAGCTGACCACACTGGTGTAACCAGTTGCCTATTTCCAATGGAAGTTTTTAACAAGGAAATGAGAAAAATGGGTAAGACCTCCTCTCTGCACTGGAGGAAGGCCTAGTCCAGTAGGGAAAACATAACAAACAAAATAACTACATTATAATTCATGTGCTGAGTGCTCTAATAGAAGTGTGCACATGGTATATAGCGACATGGTGAAGAAAGTGGCTCACTTGGTGAAGTAATTCACTTTACTTTGACTTAATGAAGTCCTCACAGAGAAGAAGACATTTAAGATGGATCTTAAGGATAGGATCTTGTCAACATGGTGGAGTAAGTAAACACAGTTCTTACCTTCTCTCATGGCCACATCAAAATTACAACTAAACTACAAAACAACCATCATTGAGAATCACCTGAAGTCTAGTTGAACCGAAGCCCTACAACTATGGACATACAGAAGAAGCAACCTCGCCACTGGTAAGAGATGTAAAGACACAGAACAGGCTGGTCCCACACCTGCACGTGATGGTTAAAAATCAGGAGGGATATCTCGGCTGCAGGGGTCCCCCTATTCCCTGGAAGAGTGAGGGGTCTCACAGCCCTACACCACACTCCCCAGCCCAGGGTTCCAGTGCCAGGGAGAGAAGTCCCCAAAATGTCATCTGTGTAGACCAGCAGAGATTGTGGCTAAGTGAGACAAGGGCAGCTGGAGTCCCTAGGCGCTCCTCTTAAAGGGACTGTGCATGGACTTACTCGCTGATGGAGTCAGTCGCTCTGAGTTCCAGCACTAGGGCTGCAGCTGGAAAGGTGCCAGGGACACCAAATTGTCTGGCTTCAGGGCAAGGGCTGGAGGGGCAGTTTTCTCCTGCATGGAGGAGTTGGCAGAAGCCATTGTTTCTTTGTTGAAACTTCTCCTTTCCCAGTGTGCAGAAGCAGGTGGCCACCATATCTGAGTCTCCATCAAGCTGGCTAACACCATTCCTTCTTCCTTATTCTGTGAGATCCTGCCACACCCAACTCTTGGGCTCACCCAAGCCAATTCCAGTGGCTTTTCTGTATAAACGGCCTGCTTTGGCTCATGCTGCAGACTTCCCAAAATCTCTCAAAGGTTCACAAAACCCAAATAAGAAGCATCTGGCTTCAGTTTGTTTTACACCACTGGCTAAGCAGCCCTAAGCCCTACACTAGTGACAGCCCTCCTTGGTTCACGGCTTGGCCTCTCGCAGGTGCCACCAAGCCTAGCATGGGCAGCAGCTATCTGCAGATTGCTTTGTGGCTCATACCAGGTGGCCCTGGTTAGGACACATGCTGCGTCTGAACTTGGCCTGCAGTGGATCCCTTCCCAGGAGGCCCCCTGGGCTGGTATGCTTGGTGGCCAGCTTCAGACCCAGCTGGAGCATCACTCAGTCAACTCTAGGGACAACACAGCCAAAGGGCACACTGGGTAGGCACCAGAACCCTGCTAAAATGAATCCTACTTTAGGATAAGCTCCTGCACAACAGCTCCTCTGCTGTAGTTATGGCCAGTCCTCACAACAAATCAGCCCAACGATCAATCCCTCTCATTGATGTACAAATAGTAACCAAGACTCAACTACCATAGGAGAACATGCACAGTTTTACACAAGGGATATACCTGGAGCACCCAGCTCTGGTGACCAGGGAGACTGTGCCACTGAGACCCCACAGCATACCTACTAAATAAGGCCACTCTGCTAAGACTAGGAGACATAGCTGTCCTCCCTAATACACAGAAACAAACACAAGGAGGCAGCCAAAATGGGGACACAAAGAAACATATCTCAAATAAAAGAATAGAACAAAGCTCCAGAAAAAGAAAACAAAGTGCAGACAAGCAATCTACCAGATGCAGAGTTAAAAACATTTGTTACAAGGATGCAATGAAATCAGAGAGAACTTCAACAGAGATAGGAATCATAAAAAATGGAGATAGAAAGTATAAAAAAAGAACCAATCAGAAATAAAGAATACAATAACTGAAATGAAACATATATTAGAGGGAATCAACTATAAATTAGATGAAAACAGAGGATCAAATCAGTGATTTATAGCAGAAAATACCCAACAGAATAGCAAAAAAAAAAAATGTGGGCAGTTTAAGGGACCTCTGGGACAATATTACCCTTACCAACATTCGCATCATAGGAGTACCAGAAAGAGAAGAGAGAGCAAGGAATTGAAAACCCATTGGAATAAATAATGATGGAAAACTTCCCTAACCTGGCGAAGGAAATAAATATGCAAGACTAGGAAGCACAGAGGGTCCAAAACAAGATGAACCCAAAGAGACCCACACCAAAACACATCATAATTAAAATGCCAAAGGTT